>NW_026136721.1:13620929-14285929 GCF_905237075.1 Dicentrarchus labrax
ACTCTTGAATACAACAGGTCATCGTTTATGTAATAACACCTGTGCTTTTGCCACTTTGTCAAAATGCTTGCTAAAAAAGGTCTGTTAATTACCTGTGACCTTAAAGGTCCAGTGTATAATATTTATGTGGCTCTATTGGCACTAATAGAATATTCATATATGTGTTTTCGTTAGTGTATAATCACCTGAAAATAAGAATTGTTGTGTTTTTTTTACCTTAGAATGAGCCGTTTTATCTACAGAGGGAGAGGGTCCTCTTCCACAGAGTCTAACATGTTGAACCACCATGTTTCTACAGTAGCCGAGAACGAACAGACCAAACACTGGCTCTAGAAAGGGCCCTTCACATTTTTTGCAAGTTTTGTGGCCACTGTAGTTTCTCCTTCACGCAGTCAAAAAAAAATTTTCACGTCAGCCTACTAGTTGTAATTCTGAGTCAGACTTTTCTAATGTAGGAATGTGTTTCTCAAACCTTCTGAGAAGAAATCATGACTTAATATGATGTTTAAAACATTGCCTTATCTCACCAAAAGGACTCCAAAATGAACAGGCCCTTCAGGCCCTGTTGTTGTTGTTGTTGTTGTTGTAGCCTTGTTTTCAGATCTCAGCAATTACTAAGGATGCACAAAACTACAAAATGAAGACTTAATAAATTATCCTTCAATAGTAACAAAACGTGAGTTTTCGCTGATAAACATTAATGGATCAAATCAGACACCACACACTGGGGATGCAGGATATGTCATGGAACCACAAATGTGTTGCTTGTGATCGTAACATGTTAAATAAACAACAAGTAAGTACATTTTAGTGCACTTCCACATACTTGTGGCGCATGTCCCGCTCAGCTAATGTGTGAAAAGCTGTTCTGGGCTTTTTTGTTGGAGCCAGTGTACAGAGGGGCTACTACTTTGCTCCCTGCTGAAAGACCAACATACTTTCATGTGAAACACCTCCTTATCTCCCTCTCCCAGAATGACCAGGTTTGTTTCCCTGCAGGCCCACCAGCACACACACACACACACACACACACACACACACACACACACACACACCACCCAGGGAGCTAGCGTGACTGCTCACCGTCACATGCTGATGCACACATAAAAATGTGTATGCAGTCAAAAATTCAGACACACAAACGTACATATGCTCTCTCTCTTCCTCTCTTCTTCTCACCCTCTCTGTCCCTCTCTCTATCTGGTGACAGCAAGAGAGTGAGGGGGAAACGTGAGCGTTGGCAGTCCAAGTGCCTTGGTGTCGACTGACAGATATAATTACAGGAGCAGTCTCTAACCCCCCCCCCCCATCTCTCCCTCCTTCCTCCAACCCCCACCCCTCCTTTTTCCTCTTGCTACCCCTTTACCCATCCACCCACCCACCCTCCAACGCCACTCTTACCCCCTCGGCCCTAACCATTATTTATTTTAGCAGCTCCAGCCCGCTTCAGAGGGCTCAGCAGCACTCACAGGGCCCCTGCCAAAAAGTGGCTTTCTGACTGAAAGCTTTCCAAACAAGCTCCGCTGGTCCATTTGGCCAAGATCCAACACTGTGCGGTCTCCCTACTACCGCTCCCTCTCCCTCTCTCTCTAAGAAAAGAGGGAGAGAGGGAGTCTGGTTTGCATTAGGATGAATATGTGTGTGTGTAGCCACATGTGCGCCCATACTTCTACAAGCATGTGTGTGTGTGTGTGTGTGTGTGTGTGTGTGTGTGTGTGTGTGTGTGTGTGTTTCTGGTGATCTGACCCAGACCCAGAGTGATGGTCCCTGGAACCTGAAGCCACACCGCGCTATATAAACAATGAGCAGTGTATTTACACAGAGCTAAGAGAGCAGGAGACTGTGGCTCCTCCAGTGCATCACAGCAAGAAATGTCTCTGATACTACACAGACAACCTGTTTATCGCCTTGTGTGTGTCTGTGTGAGAGAGACCCTGCCGGGACCCTTCTCTGGTCTACCTCCCTCCTAGGTATCTTATCACTGTCTGTGAAGATAGGAGTATATGGAGAAGATGCAATAATGGCCCCTCAGATAAGTCTGTGTACAGGAGAGTGAGGTGGGCAGATAGCACACGATTAGATTAAAATAGATGGTCAGACACTAGAATAAAATACGTTCCATATTGCTGCCAGTCAGCAAAAACGTATGGAGGAGTGCCCTACAAACAGGGCTGAGTATTGTTTGATATTCTTTGAAAAGAAGTGCCGATATGATGACTTTTAGAAATGTAAACATGTTTTATCTGCAAGTTCTCTCATGTGAACTTTGCCCAAATAAAATTGGCAAAATTTTTATTCATATCTGGAACTCTCTGGTCAGAGAATAAGTAAAGAAGATTACGAATAACGCCAATTTACAACACACACGACAGTTTTTGATAGTGGGTGCAACAGACACATGTCGGTTGGTACTGTGTTGAGGTTCGATACTCAACTCTACTTACAAGACAAGCCAAGAGAAACATTAAAAAAAGATAATGAGTGTGTTTGAGATCTGTTTATGTGCTTAACTGTGTGTGTGTGTGTGTGTGTGTGTGTGTGTGTGTGTGTGTGTGTGTGTGTGTGTGTGTGTGTGTGTGTGTGTGTGTGTGTGTGTGTGTGTTTCTTATGGTGTTTGTGTGAGCCCTTGCAGCTGTCCACTCTCCTAGGAATCAGGAACCAGACCCAATCTCACCTGATCTCCCGTGAGTGGCAGAGTGTGACCAAAAACACACACACACACACACACACACACACACACACACACACACACACACACACACACACACATGCACACACAAGACCTAGAGGAACAGAGGAATAGAGCAACAGGACACACACTCTTCCCCAGGCCAGCAGAGAGGAAGGAAATAAGGGCTGGTGGTCACAAAGCACACCAACTGTAAACCTGCCTGTCAAACACTACAAGTTGCCTTTCACCAGTATAACCTCCAAAATGAATAGACATCGTAATGAAATATGTGGACTGGATTCATTTTTTGTTGCTTTTTTAATCAAGTTTTCTATTCATCATCAAGCAGTTCAACTTGGCATTGAAATGCTGACACTTGATGTGGAAACTTCAAACTACTACAAGCTATTCAATGCACTTTATTTTGTTGTACAGTATGTACACTGTACACTGCTTTCCAAAAAGCCTTAATTTCACAGTAACTATAGAATTCTTAGGGAACTTTTCTGAGTTGATTTGTAAAAGAAGAAACTTTTTATTACTGAAGACATTTCAGAGTTCCGGGCAAAAGGTGAAAACGTTTCTGTATACTTCATTTTAAAAGTCCTGAAAACTTTAAATTTTTCTAAGCATGTGACAGCAGTCACATGGAGCTTTCACTGTGAGCAGGCTTAATGTCAACACTCCAAATGGTCTCCATAAAAATTAGTTAAAAAATATTCAAACTTAAAAGCAAAAAAAGGAAATAACTCTTCCACTAGTGTCTGTGTCAGGAATGTGAAGTTTAAATCATATGGAACCCTGCAGGGACACACTGTAAGATTTTGAGATTTAAATATAACTTCTACATGAAGAAGTACTGTATAAGTATTGTTTATAATGTTATTATAAAAATCCTAATTGACTGCTAGGCCATCATTGGTGATATGGAATTGAAACGTCCAAAAGTACATAAATATGAGATGATCTAGCTTTTGGAACAAAAATACCCGAACAGCAGCTCACTAGAAAGACAGAGGCATTTTGCATGGATTATTGAAGAATCTAAAACCTATGTTTTACTTTTCAAAACAGGCTACAGTGTAATATTCATGATGGTCAACTCAAATTGTTCCTTCTGTATACTATAAACCTAGATTATGAATATAATGTTTCATGATAAAAATGTTGAAGTAGATTACCATTATCAGGCAGATTTACTGGTCTCCCTGAGGAGGAAAGGCTTTGTTTGTATTGTGATTTAAGTTCAATGAGAGTGCATTTCATGTTCAACTCCCCATAATGTGAATATTTAAGGATTGTAATTTTGAGTAAAATGTCTTCTTGATTATTTAAAAAAAAAAACTTGAGTTGTGTTTTAGGAAGAAAACCTAAGGCTTTAAACACTTTAATCATTTGTACATTTTATACAGGTCAAGTCAAGTCAATTTTATTATATAGTCCAATATCACGTTTATAAAACATTTGGTAATATAGTTTTGGGGCACAGCCAGATGAAATATGGTAAATGTGATTGTTTACTCTGCTGACAAATAGCAAACAATAACAGCCATTCGAATGATTTACTAGTTTTACGACGGCAACAAAAAAGTACAAAACTGGAACAGCTGGTTTTATGTGTGTGAACACAATGTTCGTGTTAATAGCCAGCAGCCTTAACAGGAGCCCTGACTGAGCGATGTCGAAGAACAGAGAAGTGATTGTTCAGCTAGTTAGTTTGCACTTGCTGTTTATCAGAGGGGTCAAGGCTGGCAGTTATTGTTTGAGTGCAGCCACTGGTCCTCTGCTGCACGTAGATGACTGTAATGAGCAAAAGGTTGCCCTCGCTGATAACTGTCAGCGAACCAAAGTGTCACGGCTTACATCAATCATTTCTCTGGCTGCTCAATTCACCCCTTTGTGTCCGTTCTTTCTTCCTCTCTTCCTCCGTTTTCTTTCTCTCTCTTTTTTCAATTTTTTATTACCCTGCAATTACAGCTTATCTGCAGTGGTAAACTTGGCCCCTCCACTTTCTTATCTCTCTGGCTGGGCAGAGCAAGGGTCTCTTGAGTAAGAAGACAGGGAGGACAGAAGGAGGAGGAAGAAAGAGAGAGAGGGAGAGCAGAAAATTTGAAAAATTGAGCAGAGAAGAAGGAGACCTCAAGCAAATGAATGGGCAAGTTGCTGAAAGGAAGCAGGCTTTATTTATGACTTCCTAACCTCCCATTTCTTCTATAACAGCCAGCACAATACATTTTATTTTTATTTTCACCCTTTCACACTGTCAGGCCGATAAAGAAAATAGTTGGATTATATGGATTAATTCACATTTACTGAAAAATGATAGTTCAATGTTGAGGAATTTTTTACTTGCACTGAAATGATAGAAAAGTTACTCTTTATTAACTAATCTGTCAAGAGTATACATTTGCATACTCAAATATTAACTCACGTTTTACCACCAATGCTTGTGTTCAAACTCAGTCCCTTTTCCTTGAACCATCCCCCATCATCTACTTCTTTCACTCCCTATCACCCCTGCTCAGTGTCCCCCTCTCTGTTGTCCCGGCTGGTCAGTTGGTTTTTGTGTGTGGGTGTGTGTGTGTGTGTGTGTGTGTGTGTGTGTGTGTGTGTGTGTGTGTGTGTGTGTGTCTGAAGGGCCACTGGGGTTACGGAGTAGACTTTGGCCTTGTGGTCTGACCCCAGAGAAGAGACTGGTGTCTGGGTCTGAATGACCTGTCTGACCTCCCTGTCACAGCCTGTGTGTGTGTGTGTGTGCATATGAGTTCATCCATCTGACAAGATGCTTTGTGTGTACATATGCATGTTCTGTATATTTGCGCATATGTCTTTCTGTGCATGTTTGCATGCATGCACCCTCTTATACCCATGTGTGCATGCTTGTGGTATACCTATGTATATTTAACTATTTGCATGTGTGCATACACGCATGAGCATATCTGTGCTTGTCTGCGTCTTTGTGTGTGTGTGTGTGTGTGTGTGTGTGTGTGTGTGTGTGCGTGTGTGCATTATCCATCCCTCCTACTGTGTGTTGAGGGGCTGGGGAGCCGGGCTCTGGCCAGACGAGACAGAAGTGACAGGTATTGATCATCGTTGTTCCAGTCAAGCAAAGACCCTCTCAAGCCTGTGTGCTTTAGGGAGAGTCCTGTCTGCATCCAAGGGGAGAGAGGGAGAGAGGGACAACCACAATCAATGTCTGATCCTCCTGTCAGAGCGGCAGGGTCAGTCTAGATTTACCTCTCTTTTTTGTTCCTGACTGACAGTGGTAAAATAAGACATGTCAGTGAACGAACATCCAAATAACAAAAACAACAAAACATCAATATTCATTTTTATTTCCTAATGTCTTCAGTCAAAAGAGGTACAGAAAAGAGGAATAAGGAAAACAATGAGGACAAAATGCAGTGAGCTCTGGAAAAGATTATCTAGAATAAAGAAACATTCTTATTTTGATTTTGGTGACGCTCAAACTATGATAATACACAATCCGACCCCTCTGTGCTAATTGGCCTTATTGAAAGCCTCCTTATTGGTAACAAACAGTGCAAAGGAGTAGAGACTGCAACATTGTTTTCAGGAGGGAGAGTTGCATACCTCAGTCTTTTCACCGAGTCGTCCTCTGAGCTCCACAATCCCCGATCCCACCTCCTTGCCCTCACCCCTTCCACAGACAAATTGATTTGCAAGGGTCCGGAGCTGGCGAGCCCTCAGAGCACCACCTTTTTTGCATACAGAGCGCTACGGGGATAGCACAATGACTTGGTCCAACAAAAGATGAGAGGAGAGAGGGATGAGGAGAGAGGGCGAGAGAGATGGGGGGGGGGTTGGTGAGTGTTTGCAGGTGGGGGTTGGTTGCACCAGGCCAAACTCAGCAGGACGCAGAGAACTGCTGGCTGGTGCAGAGGTCCACGATATCAACTAACACGCACACACGCACACGCACACACACACACACACACACACACACACACACTCACCAATACAGCTATGAACTCACTCACGCACACATATACACACTCCAGTGCCCTCGTGCCCCCAGCCCTCCCTCCTTGTCCCTTTATCCCTGTCTGGTTGGAAAGGTCAGTGCATGTCTGGGAAAAGGGGTCCCAGGATCCCCAAACCCCTCCATTTCACACACACAGACACACACACACACACACACACACACACATTCAAGCACACACACATAAACATATAAACACGTAACACAGTCCTGTCCTTTTAATATGAATTTGCCATAATACACCAATATTGTACATGCTCGCAGATAAAATAAACACACAGCAAAGTACCTTAGGTTGTGGTGTGAGGGGTCTGAGAGAAATGTATGTGCGCTGGTCAGCATCAGCTGAGCGCCCCCCCCAGACAGTGCACCTCCCTATTACCCCCCGACCTCAGTGAAAGAAGAGAGTGAACACATTCAAATGGAAAACATAGTCCATTGTGACCAGTGTTTTGTCTCCTCACGATGTAAATAGCTACACTGGCCAGCAAAAAGAAATATGCAGTTGTAGCAACGGCAGATAACAACGTAGCCGTCGTCAGTGATGTCATATTCACTGTCATGTGACGAATGGTGTTTTAGTTGTACTTTTGCAACTTTTCTTCAGCACAAAAATGTGTGTATGTGCTTGTACAGTTAATGTATTTCTGCTCTCTGGGCAATTGTCCACTCTATTCAATACTATAATAGGGTAATAGCATATTTAGAATAAAGTACTATATGCACACATACACACTTCTGCATATACATATGTGTGTGCAGGTCTGGGTGTGTAGCGAGATGATCTGCTGTCTGGTTCTCTTCCTTTTCCATTGATGCCCCTGAGACACTGCCCCATGCAAGCACACACACACACATACAGTCTACGACAGAGAGGGAAACCCTCTATATCCTTCATGAACTTCCCGACCTGGAGCTCTATACAGCCTACGAGGACAGGCAGGGAGGAGAGGGGAGATGGGGGAGGAAGGGTTGTCAGGAGGGGAGACACCAGGGGCCCAGCTGGGGTGGGGGAGGAGAATAAAAACCTCCCTCACCCTCTGCTCTCTGACCTGCCGCATGGAAGAGGACTTACCATGTCTGGTCCACTGCATGGCTGTGGATGAACTGTCCAGCACTTCCCACTGGCAGGAAGCACTATGTACTCTGTTTTACTTAACTCAACTACACTATGACTTGCTGCGCCATAATAAGAGATGTTAACATCACCCCAAGTCTCAAAATGTATTGCAACATCCCATGCATAGAGTGCAGTTTGGATGAGAAGTGGCGAGCGGTGCATTTAATAGCAAATAGCAATGACATAATTTGTCATGTTGATTTTATGGTAATATTTGATGGGTTGTATTACTTTATTAATGCCACAACAGGGAAATTCCCTTATCACAGCAGCATTTACGTGAAATAATAATTAATAATAATTAATTGACAGCTTTTCTTTGTTTGCATTTGATTAGATTTTTTGCATTCTTTCTTGTGTTTAATGGTGGGCACTTTGCTGTTATTTAAATGCATAATAACACATGTTTTGAAATCCTTGTATGAGGAAAGAGAACACTTTATCATCACACACATCACTCCCGCCAGAACTGCAGCTAAAATAATCTGTTAGTCAAAAGACCTGCTTCTAGTTTGTTCATATAGTGGACATCCACAGGGGATGTATCTTCTATTAAAGTACTACTAATTCTGTGTGAGTGCAGACCTTTGCCTTATTATGGGAGCAAGCTCCTAACGGATCTTTTTTTTCCCCCCTTGGTGCAGAGTATTTGTTGTTAGTTAATCGACTTCAAATGACTGAGAAAGCTGTCAAATTTAGAAGCACTGATAAAAGATAATAGATAAAGAGCATAAATTAACTTTACAATATAGCATTCTGCTGTTTGACCCATACAGTATGATGAAAAACAAACAAGATATAATGAAATGGAGGATCTTCTTCTACACTATGCTATTAAATATACATCAGGAAATTAGGAAACTATCTAGAAAATAGAAAGTAAAAAAATAACTGAACGAATTTACTTGTCCATATCATCTATCAGTCAGGTTTGTCAATATGTTGGACAGGTAACCTTGGTTACCAGTTGATGTACAAGCAATTCAATTCATTCGATTTTATTTTTATAGTGCCAATTCATAACAAAAGTTATCTCAGGACACTTTTCAAATAGAGCAGGTCTAGACCGTACTCCTTATAAAATTATCCAACAGACCCAACAGTTCCCACACACTACACTACATGCAATGTACCCAGTTCCATGCTCCATGGTTCTGCTGATATCACCTGTTAGATGAAAATGATGATGTTGCAGAGGTTTTTGTGTGCCCGCAAAGACAAAACTGCTGGTTGTTGACTTCAGCATAAGAAGTGTCTTCTTCTTATTCATTTTGATCTGAGAGCTGCTGCCTGGAGGGAGCAACATACAGACAAAACAGTGGCATGGACTCAAGTCGAGGACGAATACACAGATAAGGCAGCAAGAGAGAAAAGGAGAGTGGGAGGGAAGGTGAAGGCTATATTGTGTCTGAATAAGTTTTTTGTACGTGACACTGATGGAGTGCCATCACTTTGTCTTTGTGTTGTATGTGTGTGTGTCTGTGCAAGAATTTGTATCTTTGTGTGTGTTTAAGTGTGTTTATATATTTACACATCAGTGCTTTCAGCGGATGGAACACAGGGTCATCATTAACTTGATCCACTAGGTGGTTCACACACACACTCTCTCTCTCACACACACAACATAAGGGTTTCTGCTGGTCCTGTCCCTGATCTGGGTCAGGGGAGACCCCATTCAGGTCCATTCCATCCCCCAGAACCCCCTGCTGCTTCTGTGCTCCATCCCCATCCCAGCAGCCTCTCACTCCTCCATGCCAGGGATTGTTTCCAAAGATTAGACTTAATATGAATATCCATAAACAGAATGGGACTCCCAGACTGTGAAAGCTATCAAAGACATATTTGCATCTAATCCTCAAAGAACCCCCCTCCCACCCCTTACAGAGAGCTTGCTACCCCCTTTCGGCCCCCCAAAAAAATCCTACTAAACCTCCCCCGAAAAAACCCTCAAACCTGCCATCCCCCAGCCCCAGAAACCCTCCCCTCTTGCCCCCCGGACCATCCCATCCATTCCCCAACCGTTGGGCCAGACAAGACCAGACCAATTCTGTTGGGGATTATTTGGCTTAGTGATGAATAATGGATGACCATCTCCCCTCTGGCTCTCCACCACAGCAGCACCTCTCAATTGGCCTTGGCATCGAGCCATTCACTGGCCTGTCTGGATGGCTGCTTGGCCGGCTGGCTGGCTACCCAAGAGATCTAGACGATGATTGCAATATTGGGACAGTATGGACAGAATATTAGTTCTGAATATTGACGAAAAATGTCGATATTCATTTAGTTACGTGGTGTCAAATCTGTTACAAACTATGGAAGCAACTATTATCAAATGACCAAGCAAAATTTGGGATTTTTTTCAAAATGTCATTTTAGTACTTTTATTTTGATGGCTAATATTAAATAATAATTTCAATTTGTAACAATAGAAATTCGTAATTGGAATTTGTCACTTCACACTAATTTGAACATGAATCTTTCTCCTTGAAATATTTACTAGAAAGCAGCTCACTAAACATGAAATTACTGAATGCCTTTTAATGAATTAAAATATAAACTGATGGTCTTGGACACTAAGTAGACCACGGGGGCAGAGAGAGTGTTGTACAGAGCGTGGGAGAAAGGCCTGAACATTGTCCTTGCCCTGAAAAGCAAGGAAGCCACTCTTCTTTTATTCCTCCTCTCATCCTTGTTTTGCACTTTATCTCTTTTCATTCGGTCCGCTCTCCGTCTTATTTTCAATGGAGCACTTGGGGCCAAAGAGATGTCAGTGCTGTGGATACACACACGCACGCACACACACAAGGACACACCTGGGCATAAGAGCGCCAGCTGAAAGGAGACAAGTTCATCCAAAGGGCCTGGCTAACAGTTACACAGGAGGGGCCAAGTCCCATTGTGCCCCAGGTCTGCTCAGAAGCTTCTTACCCCTCACTTTTCCTGAAGACGGGCTCCCAAGGTGCAATTCGACAAGATGGTTTTTGTACACTCATTATTTGTGACCCTTTTTTGTCTTTCATTTTCTTGTTTTACGGCTTTGTTTGTTTGTTTCTTTCAGGCGAGGGTAGAGCAGCCTTGGGTCTTTTGACGACAGCTGTGCTGCTGAGCGCTGCATAGAAACAACACAAGTTCAGCACAATGACTGACAAGCGCTTTGTAGGACAGGAGGCCCACAATGAATGTGTCCCCACTAAAGACCACCGGTTGGCCCCATAAAGACCAGAATATTAGAGGCTGCCTGGACCAAGAGAGTCGACTGCACTCCTGCGACCCCCTGGAGTAGTTTGGACAACTGCTACCTCCATCCTGCAAGCATGGCGATATGTGGGCAAAAGCTCTAAAAATGTGTATGCAAAGTGTTAACTGGACAGACTCACTGAGGACCAAAACAGGAAAGAAAAGGTGTGGAGATAGGTGGGTTTTGAAGACTGACAAGTGTCTGAAAGAGAGAGAAGGACTTGAGAAGGAAACAGAAAGAGCTAAGAAAGAGTCTATAAAATACCAAATATGGAGAGTTACAAACTCTCTAACTTTCTCTCTGTGACAAACACACTCATACTGTAGATCCTGTCTTTACTCAGAGGTAAGTTTAAAAAAAAATCTTCCAAGACATACAAGCTCATTAAACTGGACATACTGCATGAAGAAGGAAGTATGTGCAGAGTGTAGTAAGGTCAGTCTGGCAGGTCAAGCATGTGACCATGGCCCTGCAGCCCCTCTTCCCTCCCCCAGTCCCGCTCTCTTTGACCCCTGGGCCTCTGGAATGAACCAGGAGTGAACTAGGAGTGGCGCGGCAATTCTCAGAAACTTCCAGAAACTTCCAGAGCCCTCTCACCCCTCATTCTCGACTGGTCTTAGCCTCTGTCACCCATGCAACAGCTGGAGCGGCTCAGAGAGCTCTGCTGGCCCCCACAGGGAGGGCCAGTACTGCCAAATACACCTTTAATACACGCAAACACATAGAGAGACACACACGTGGGAAAACATATAAGGTACATATAGATAAGAAAGAATGGGGAAACTTAACATTGTGTAAACACAAAAGAACTATACATACGAACAGGATACAACCAGTTCTGTAGCCGGGAATTTAGAAATGCTGAGGTACTATTGCACAATCACCACACATGATATCAGTACTGGACGATCCTGCAAAATGGTTCATTTCAATTAAATTTTTATGCCCAATGCCAATTTTTATTTTATTCTCACTTTCTACACTATCTGCACATGGCAACTACGGTATGGTTAAGAAGAATTATGGTTATGGCAAATAAACTATAGTTATGTTGTGGTTAGGTTTCTGCAACTAAAAACTTGCTTAAAGGACCAGTGTGTAGCATTTAGTGGCATCTAGGTGAAGTTTCAGATTGCAACTAACTGAACACCACTCAAGTCTGTATGTGATGACCTGAGAATGAGAACGGGCTGTGAAGTGTGTAGGAAAAACTCGATATATCCTATCTACAGGCAATTGTTTGTTTTTCCGTTCTAGGCTACTGTAGAAACATGGCGTTTCAACATGACAGACTCCATTGAAGGCGACCCGTGACATCTGTAGATAAAATGGCTCATTGTAAAGTAACAAACACTCAACAATTTTAAGGTTAGGAAAAAGTAGTTATGATGAATAAAAAAGGTGAACATTAAAGGGGCACTCCAGTAATTTTTTTTTGCAGTTCTATAAAGTTGAGGGACTTGCAAAAACAAAAAAAAAACAACTTTATTGTTGTTAAAGTTGAAGCAGCAGAGGCTGAGACATTCTTACTTTTAGTCTTGAGTATAGATCAAGTCCCTAAAACATTGGACTCCACATTTCCTATTATGCAACTCAAAAGCTCATGAGATCCTTCCTGCCTGGTAAATCTTACAAACTCTATGCCCCAAGTTTGTAACAAAAGCTTTATAGTAAAACTTTTTTTTTTTTAGACTTTGGAAAGATCCCTCAAGAGATGGTCACTGACTCAGTAATATTTTCTGTGATGAGTAAACATAACTTCATGTCTCACATCTATGAGCATTTAATTCTTCCCAACCCCCTCCAACACCTCCAAAGAGGAATTTTGGATGAACCATCAAGTCCTGTTCTGACTGTGTCTTTTAAACTTAATGCCATTTTTTATTTCTTTCTTGCTGAGACTTAGATATGAAGATCAATAACAGTCTCACATCTGTCTGGTGAAAATGAAGCGCCTGCCAGCAGCCAGTTAGCTTAGCTTAGTATAAAAACTGGAAATGGGGGAAACAGCTAGCCTGACTCTGTCAAAAGGAAACAAAATCCACCGACCACTATCTCAAACTCACCGATTAACATGTATTATTTTAATTTGCACAAAAACTGAAGTATGTAACTTATTTGTTGGACATATTTCTTGTCATCACCATGAGCTTAGCTATGCTAACTGTAGCTTCATATTTACCCGACAGATGTGACAGCAGCAACCTTACTCTTGGCCAGAAGACAAATAAGTGTGTTTTCAGAAAAGATCAAACCAATGCTTTAGAGATCTTAAAATATAAGAATCACCCAAGAAAAACACCATATACAGATGATTGTTGTCCTAAGTGGTAGCTACAGTCCAGGACACAACACATCAAAGACAAGAAAAAAATAGCCTACTAAAAAAGACAATTCCTATATATTTTGGTTTAGATATCAGCCAAAATCAATCACTCTGAAAATCCCAGCTGTCATGGCTGATATAGTTTACAAGCTATAAATGATGTATTTGCTGAGTTACTGTCCAGCCTTAACTGACACTGAAATGTAGTGGCATAAAGGGGCCAGAAGATGAACTTTGCCTCTTTATTATTCACAGGACTGTAAACAGACGCCCTACCGTCTCCCACTGCACACACAGCATACAGCTCACACACACATAGACACACACGCAGGTGCACTGAAAAGCACACACAAGTCATAGGGTACTGATAATATGACCCTGTTTTACTGGTCATAAAAATTGTGCCAGAGGCAGTGCACCTGGAGAACACACACGTACATATCACACAAAAATATGACCATAAGCATACACTAACCCAGCCATATACAGACACGCACACACACATATTTATACGGCTGTCTCTGCAACACATCTACATGTAATAAAGCATACACACACATCATTTTTGGCTTTAACAGAACACGGTGCCACTCTGAGCTCCACGCCCCACGGTTCAAGGTCAGATCAGTCAGTCTCTGGAATCTACTGCCCTTACCCCACCCCACCTCCCTCACCCTCTGACCCTCCCTTCTCTTCCAACCATGCTCTGGAATGAGCCACCCCTGCAGTGAGCAAAAGGAAACCCTTCAGCAATAGACCAACCACATACTGTTACTGTACAGTACAGCTTTCACTGAAATAGTGCTGACCTGTACAAGGCTGGCCCTTATGTATTAGTTCATACACACACACACACACACACACAAAGAAGCACAAACACTTGTGGCACCAAAATATGAATAATATAGTTTTTGGGAATGTCAAACGTCCCAAAGGTCAGTTTAAAGGCAATACCTTAAGGCTCATATCTGATTGCGCACCATGAAACCAAAAGAGTCTGCTCAATTATGGTCAGCGCTGTATTCAAGACATTCCTTCCCCCTCACCCGTCGCCCCCTGTCCTTCTTTTTCACTCCGGGGTCAAAGTTTTCACCTTATCTGGAAGCCATCAGCAGTACCAGTCCCACCTCTGTGACTCATTTAGTTGAAACTGTTGCACGTCGTTAAAATCCTTCTCTCTGGGTCGGAGATGTAGGAAAAAGAAAAAAATCACGCACACAGACATTTAAAGCAATACTTCACAAGCGAGGTAATCCGGGTCTCTGCCAAGATTTTCACTGCCAGTTACAGCACATATTGTCTAGCGGGCAGACTACGACTCAGATGTTGTGAAAGAGGAGGAGGAGGAGGTGGAAGGGGGATTCTGCTGTGATCCAGTTTACTATTTTGGCTGGGGCTTTCTTCTCGCTGTGTGGTCATGGGGGAGATCGCGCAGCCAGCAGGCACTGAGGACACTGGCTGGCCACAGCCGACACAGAAGCCACATGGCCAGAGAAAGAGAAGGAGACTGTGTTAAGAGAGGGAGAGGAGAAAGCCAAGCAGAGCTATAGGGTGAGGAATGTGGGTGAGGTTATTCTGGTATTCTCTTTTATGTTCTCACATTTTCTCACCTTCCATCCCTCGTCTCTTCTTCCTCTCCCTCGTGCTTCTCAAACACTTTCTCCTCCTCACTCTTGTACTTCAACTTCAGCCTGACTAAACTTCAACTTAAACCTTGTCCCTCCATCCATCCCTCTGTCCCTCTTTTCTCCCCTCCCCCCCTCGCCCTCTCTCTTTCCTCAGACAGACACAGCTACCCTCCTGGACGTTTCCTTTCTGCCGGCCTGCCCCAACAAAGGTGCTCAGTCATGTGAAACCTAATCTCCAGCCCCCCAAAACCTGACCCTTGACCCCTTCAGTCTTCACACAGCCAAAGGGGGAGGGGAGTCGGGGCAGGAAAGGGAGGCTTTTGGGAAAAGGTCACATTCCCGAAGACACTTTTCTGTGCGCACGTGTGTGTGTGTCTATGAGTGTGTGAGAGAGTGTGCATGCACCCAATCCATTATGTGGTTTTTGTTCCAGCATAAGCATGTGTGTTTGATTCTGTGTCTTCGTAAAAAAGTGCATGAGGGGAAGTTTGGTTGTATACTTAACTGCCTTTTAAGTTTTCATGTGTGTGCATGCATGCATGTCTTTGTACAGTAGTTATGAGTGTGTGCATGCATAGACACACTGTATGTGTATGTTGGTGAGAGAGCACTTTCAGCCCCCAAGCGCCAATGCCCATAGACAAAACATAGACTTTGTTTCCTAGCTGAGCCAGACCTGCAAGTCTTGTCTGGGCAGAGCTCCTCTCCTTCCACCCTATACTGGCAATCCTCAGATCTCTGTGCGTGTCAGTGAGTGTGAAGCATAGTGTGTATATGTGCGAGGCACTGGGTGTCAGCTGTCCTGGGTGATTAGTGCTTTTATATTGTTCCAAGGAGCCCGGACGAGGCCCCCTCTTCACTACACCACAGCACAGCTGCAGTCTGCCTCTCCATCTCTGCTCTTCAGCCTTCCTCTACTCACTGACACTCGTGAGACAGGCTCAGGCCCAAGAAAAAATGAGCCTGAAACAGAGGCTAGAACTAGAGGAAGAGGAAGGGACAAAGAAACAGCGTGTGATGGAGTGCATATGGAATGGAGAAAAGGAGATATGGCAGGATAAAGAGGGATGATCCGCTGACAGTTGACGCAAGGAAGAGACAGAAGCAACAGAGAGACGGAGGAAAGCAGAGGAATAGAGGGAGAGCAGTGGACAGGGAAAAGTGGCATATTAGGAGGATTAGAGAGTCAATTCAACGCGCCGACTCTCTTCTGGACAGGATTTCCCCAGCCATGCCTGGGAGGCCTCCCCTGCTTTAAACACACAGGCAAGTCAGGACAGAGAGAGAGGTGAAGTAGGAGAGGAAAAGAAAAAGAGGGAGGGGAAAATCTCTATCTTTACAAGAGTGTTTGTGAACTAGTTTTGATTAGCATAATGAACCAATAAATTCTTGCTCTTTAACAGAGAACCAGTATCCCTCTAAGACTTGCCAGAAATGACAGTAACAAAAATAACACATTTAATTTTCTCCAACATCTTGTTTTATAAATGGAAAACAAGTTTGACGAACTATTCAAACAGCACAATAGTCCCCACATGACAAACTTTTTGTAAACCCTCCTCTCAGTTAAAGAGCTGTGACTGTTGCCTTTACGAGTTAAGGACATATGTCTACATAAGGAGGAAGAGGAGGGGGGCAGGGGATGGTAGGCAAGGGCCAAGTGTCTGCTATGGGAAAAGTATGTCTGCTATGCATGGGTTGTTTGGTGGCAGGATTTGTGGGCCAGAGCATTGTTGCTCTCGACATTGAACTTGGGAGATCGGAGACAAGAGGGGAGGGGGGCACCCTCCTGAACATTATAAGTCTGTATATGTGCGAGAACACACACAGGCTAACAATTCTTCGCTCCCAGCACCCACCCTACCACCCCCACTTCCTTGCGACTCTGCTTTATCTTAACTGTCAACACCTGGCCTAAGCAGGAACCTCTCTCTATCTGTGAACTTTAATCTGGCCCTGCTAGGCAAACAGCGCCGGGCTCGGACAAGGAGAGCGATTAGTCTGTCACGTTGCCCTCCAGTGCTTCAGCAGGGAGAGGAGGAAACAGGGAAGGGAGAGGTCGGAAGAAAAGAGAGAGACTGGGACACAGGAGGATATATAAAGTTAGATACAGCATAATGAAAAAAGACAAAACACACAAAGGAGAAAAAGAGACAGCAAAAACTGAGGGAGTAGTATGGTAGGGAAGAAAAGAGAAGGGGGGCAAGACAGGAAGAGAGACAGGAGGAGATGGGAGGGTTTCTGGAGATATAACACAGACACTTCGCTGACCTGACAAGGCCACAGACCGGAGATATGATGGTGAACTTCCACCTCCCAGGACAAGCGACTCTAACTGAGCCATGCAAACACACCTGGGCGCAATAGATCCACAAAAATATACTCACAGTACACTTAAATGCATTGTAGTAGTGTGTGTGTGTGTGTGTGTGTGTGTGTGTGTGTGTGTGTGTGTGTGGTTCTTTCAACCTTGAATAGTGTTTTCAATCAGACTGAGTATGCACACTGCAATAAAAAAAACAAAAGCAGAAAATTCAGATATGTATGTAATACTTTTTATTTTTTTCAAGACAAAATGGCTGAGTGAAGAGAATAATGCAGACAACAGCTGAAAATAGAGTGGCATCTCCGTAACTGAAAAATACAACAAAATCTGTAAGTCGAGCAGGAACTCATGAATGTTGGTCAATGACCTTTGGTCATCAATTAGAGAAATTAAGCCATTACAATTCTTGAGGAGGGAGAAAAATGGACTGATTTGTTTTGCAGTGACTCTGTTCTGAACAGAGCATGTGTGTGTGTAGTCATAATAAATAACGTTGACCAATGCCGTAGGTCAACTTCAAGTTCAGTTCAGAACAAATAGCTTGAGAGTAAATACAGAACACAGGATGAAATCAGGCTGAAAACTCAAATGTACCTCAATACCATCAGCAATGATAACATGTACCAAACTTTTTTCTTTCTATGATTTCTGTTATATTTAGAATATGCCTTGCATATGAGATGTACCATATT
This sequence comes from Dicentrarchus labrax, assembly GCF_905237075.1. Lineage (NCBI taxonomy): Eukaryota > Metazoa > Chordata > Actinopteri > Moronidae > Dicentrarchus > Dicentrarchus labrax. The sequence goes on from NW_026136721.1 coordinate 13,638,934, forward strand.
TAAATTATAAAGCACCATGGTTCTTTTGGCAATGAAAAACAAAAACTAAAGTCAAAATAACAAAACAAAATGCTTTTCAGATTGATGTTGAATTGATTGCATATGACAAAAGGTCTTTTTCAAAAACGGCTGGAATGTTATCAGGTGGTACATGTTCAAGGACAGTAAAAAGTTGGCTACCGAGAAAACCCAACAATAGCTTGTATTACTGCATATAAAATGGCAGGAGAGAAAAATATATAAAACAAACTAAAAAGATATGTACAACCACCTGTTTTTACCTCATTGTGGTCGCTCCAGCGGGACTGCCTGAAAAGGCCATTATATGACCTTTCACCCTTGGGGAACACCACAACATTTTCTTTTTCAAAAACATACTTATTTTCAAGCATACAAATTATTCACACTATATTATCCTGCCAAATTAAGAAAATATACGGTGGCAGCTTGTTGGGATTTTTTTCACTACAGAAAAAAAGGGTACATTGAAACCTTTAAAGAGTACAGGCAAAACAGTTAAAAATACAGGCTCCAACATAAATACTATAAGTGCCTACACTAAGTGAACATTAATTTCAAATACCATTCTAAATACAGGAAAAAAGTAGACCATAAATGTGTTTTGAACATAGGAACTTACATGAGTGTGCATTTTCCTATGTGTTTTAAGTTCTCTCTATATATTTATATATCATAAATCTCTCCCCAATGCAAATTTTTGTTCAACCTGAAGAATTGTGTATAGTAAAGGCAAAAAAGATGAGAGACATGTTCATTACAATTCATTACATAGTGATCAAGTCCTGGATGTCACCAAGACAGAAAAGAGAAACAACAATAAGCCAAAACCAAAAAAAAAAGAGAAATTAAAACAAAATTTAAATAAGGTTCTCCCCTAAAGATATTGAAGTGTTACTTTAAAAACTCAACAACAAAATTTACTTACAGTATCTTTTTAAATCAAATTTGTAGAATTTGTATCTTTCTGTACTGAGCAGTATATTTCTATAGTCGGTATGAAGCAGGATATTTCTATGGCGGTTCCTGCATTGATACCCCCAAGAGCTAAACTGATGTTTAGTTCTCAGCAGGAGACATGGCTGGCAACAGTTTCTAGTTCAACGCTTTTTTTTGTCTTTTTTTTTCTTTTAATGCGAAGCAATGACACCACACTAATCTGTCAGCATAAGAGCAAGTTTTCCCTTGAGCGTCCGACTGTAAACTGGGAAAATTGAACAGTGCACGTAGATAGTCCCAGATCTGAAATCTGGTCCTCATTTTATACTCAACCAACTGTACCTCCGATTAGAGAGACAGATACAGAATCCAAGGCAGAGTGACAAGTGCTTTATCATCAACAATAACAGGGGGTGGAGATAAAAAATACAACTACCACAATAAGGTCTAGAGCATGTTTAACTGAAAAAAAAAGACAAAATGTGACAATTTAAAAACTTGTGTGGAAGGGGTAATTCGTTAGAAAATTGTTTTACTAAATTCAGATCTATGACTTTTGATTTGGACTTCCATTTAAGATCGTTTCATATTACTTAAGGGTTTCTAAGATCTAATGCGGTAGAGAATAAGCGCTATAAGGACATAAACATTTGAATTGTAGAGACACCTGGTCAACCCACTCACCACCCGCAACCCTCACCCTCACCCACCCTTCCCCTTCGACACCCAACAATACCACCACCACCCAAAATCTGTCTGGCTTATAACAACTAAAACCCACTCTGTGGTCTTCAAATGGCTGCTGGCTACACTGCCTGCTTGCTGACACTGAAGAAACATAATTCTGTGCTACTTACAAAAAAAACCTGCAAACTTTTAATTTTCAAAGAAAATAAACACTCTGGAAAATTAAGAGCTTTACGTTGGTAAAAACAACTCATCAGACTACCCTCTCAGTATGGTACACATGTACCGGAAAACATAAACTCCTAAACCAAAACTCTACACACCAAACTCCTACTCCTTTTTAGCATGTAACATGCCAGTAAACAGAATCATAATCTGGAGAATAACAATATACATGAGTCAGGCAGATAAATGATTTACCAGAGATACACATAATCTTTTTTTTGTTTTAGTTTTTGTTTCAGCTGGTTCCTTATGCTCTGCTAAGTCACAAAACGACAGGGTCGTACAGGTGCTTGATGCAAGGACCTGCTTATTCCATATGTGCACAAAAATGTCCTGTAATCTTCTATAGCTGAAACTCCGAGCTTATAGCAAAAAGGAGGATTAACTAATGCAGGTAAAATATCCAAGGCACTCTTTGTTGTCATTTCACACCATATTGTTAATTTCATTGCTGTTTGTCAAAGAAATATTTAATGGCGCTAGTGCCTAGCTTTTCATAGGCAGCCCAATTTCTATATATGTATATATATATATCTTATCTCAATCTTGCATGGAAAATCTTTCACAAAGATCCGTTTTAAGTGTGACCCTGCTTGTCTTGATGTTTTGATAATATGACACTGTCCACTATGTTTGAACACAAAACTGTACATGATATGTAAAACAGTATGCACTGTATGCAGCATGGGTTCTCATAACTAACTTTTTTTATGTTGAAGAAATCAAAAGTATCAACAGCAAAACATGTACAACCAAACCCACCAGCTGAGGACAATTTTCTCTCTAAGTAGCCAAAACACACCGAGCATGCTGTCCAGTTACAAAAAATACAAAACGTGTAAATTATTGCACAATAGAAAGGCTCAAAAAGTTTTTGCGTTTGATGCAATAGTATTGCCCCAATGTTGGACCATGCATTCAGCTTTTTCCAGTCCGGGATGATGACAGGGCTGTACCGTGTACTGGTGTCTAACCCTGTTGTCCTTTCCCCTCACTTATTGGCTAGTTAGCCAGGGTTGCTTTTTAGCCAGGGGAGCTGAGAGAGAGAGCTGCCAGCATGCTGCTCTTTGCCTACTCAGTCTTAATGTCATTAGCCAGAGGGCGGTCGCTGTGCCACTTCTTCATGTGTTTCTCCAGAGTGCTGTATACACTGAAAGGCATGTGGCAGATTTCACATTTGTACACGTCCTTGCCCATCTGTCCGTGGGTCTTCATGTGGCGGGTGAGCTTTGAGCTCTGAGCGCACGCATAGCTGCACAGCTCACACTTGTAGGGCCGCTCTCCAGTGTGACTGCGTCGATGCACTGTCAAGTTGCTGCAGTTCTTGAACACCTTACCACAAAACTCACAGGTGTCACTGCGGCGGCCATCCTTGGAGCTCGGCCTGCCATTCCCATGGGGAGTGCTGGCTCCACTGCCAGTGCCGCTGCGTCCTGAAGTGGCCCGTTCCCCGTCCAGCTCGCCAGGTGGAGTGGAGTAGCGCAAGCTGCCGTTTTCTGACGAGTGCTCAGATGACGAGGCGAAGGGCGATTGTCTGGAGTCCCCACCTGTAAAGTTGATGAAGGGGTCCTTGAGTTGTCGTGAGGCAGCGTAGCCAGCTAGCCACTGGGAATACACGTTCTCTGTGTTTGGGATGGTGGGCGTGGGGGGGTCAAGGTCCTTCTCCACCTTGATGCGTTTGGACAGGGGACTGAGGGAACCAGGGCTGACTCCTCCACCCAGCAGCTTCCTGGACAGGCTGTCAGTGGATAAGGGTCCCAGGCCATTGATGGTAGGGGTGGTTCCATCATCTGCTCGGTCTGACTCCATGGCCGAGTCCTCATCACCAGGCTCCCGGGACAAGCTCCGGCGGTGTGGGTGAAGGGCCTCACTGTTCTGGTGGTGGCGGGCCCCTTCTAGCCGTAGGCTAAAGCGATAGTCATTCCTTCCCTCTCCTTCTTCAAATCCAGGCTTACTCTCAATTTCCTCCTCCTCCCCCTCCTCCTCTTCTTCTTCCTCTTCTTCCTCCTCCTCTTCTTCCTCTTCTTCCTCCTCCTCTTCCTCTTCTTCCTCTTCTTCTCCATTTTCAGAAATCAGGCCATTGTTCTCACTCTTGAACTTGGCCACCACTGACTTGAGAGCATCTGTGGCACTGCCCATTAGATCACTGGTACCAGGTTCAGGGGAGCTGGCAGTCGAGAGGCCGTCTTCTGACTTGGCATTAAGCACCGAAGACTTGCTCTGACAGTGCGTCTTCATGTGTCGTTTCAATTTGCTGGCCTGGGTGCAGGCATGGTTACAAAGGTGACACTTGAATGGCTTTTCCCCTGTGTGGCTACGCCGATGAACAATTAGGTTGCTCTGGAACTTGAAGGTCTTCCCGCAGAACTCACAAGACTTTGCCTTGAGTGGTGTGCCTGGTTGGGCCGCATTGGAAATGGCATTGGGGGTGGAGCGTGAACCAGAAGGTGACTGAGAGGTGGAAAGGGGAGGTGTAGCTGAAAATGGAGGCTTAGAACCTGGCTGGAATGGCTGCAGCAGCCGTTGCATAGGGTTAGGCCTGTTAGGGGAGAGAGGCGGGGAAGCCCCAGTTGCATTCCCAGCCAGCTCACGTAGACGTCTAGAAAAGTCCATGCTCGGAGGGGCTTCTAGTGGCACTGAGTTCAGCCTCATCACCCTGTCAAAGGCGCTGGGATGGTGGGTTGCCAGAGCCAGGTCATCAGGGCTGAGGTGGTGGCGTGGTGGCGGACTGAACAGTGGTGGAGTTCGGGGGTAACGGCCCTCATGAGGTGTGGACGCTGAATCCCGGCCAGACCCGGAGCCTGGCATCCTCAGGAGGCTATAAGGACTGCCATCAGCCAAGTGGACTGCATGGAGGGGAGGCTGGGAGGAGGCACAGTCACCCCCCATCCCAGGAGCTGCAGCCACGCGGGGGGTAAGGGGGCTGCCAGGTTCACTCTCCAGGTAGATGCGGAAGCCGTGGGTGTTCTGGGCATGCTGGAGTAGGAACCAGGCACTGGTGAAGGGTTGCTTACAGGTGGTGCAGGTGTAACTGCTGGGCTCGTCTTTATCTAACGGAAAAAGGGACAGACAGGGAGAAACTTTATTAAACTTATTTTTAATAAAGTTAGTGTTGAACAACTAACTGATATTACACCGTAATTGAAGAATCATTCTAAAAGGTTCATGACACATTCCAATATGATCCCTAAACAATGAGGGAATGTGACAGAATTAAGCAGCAAACCCATTAAATTTTTTGAACTACGAGTTGGCGGCTGTTTTTTCATTTTATAGCACTTTCAGAATATGGCCCTATTACATCATTAATTATATCTGATCAAAATTATGATATGATTATTATTATTATTTTTTTAAGTCTTTTATTGCCTTTATTTTGAACCCTGGGCCACTGCAGCAAGGACTGAGCCTCGGTACATGGTTCGCCAGCTCTACCCACTGAGCTAACCAGGTACCCAATATGATTGATAATGATTAGATGAGAAGCTTTAAAAAAGATTTAAAAAATGTTGAAGTGGTACACCAAGAGTTATGTGAACATAGTCTAAGAAATCTTATCTTTAAGCATTGACTGAATTGTAACACTATGCACAATGCATTTTAAAATTGATATTACAAAATCAGAGACCCTGAACTATCATATGTGAAAGATTAAATATGCATTTTATAATTTTTTCAAACCAGCATTCACTTCCAGTGGGTGTACACTTAACAAAAGAATAAATAAAACAATAATGAGAGATAACTCAGGCAGCAAATACACAATTTACACAGTTGAGAAGGCATAGGAATATTTCAAACAATAATTGACTTTCAATAGCACTTGCACACTGACCGGAGATTTGCCTGACAATGCACGCCTAATCTCGTTAAACACACTCATCTCCCCTCCAATGCCATGTTTACAGAATTAGCAAGGCTAAAGTGGGACATGTATCTGATGCTGCATATTAATGCTGAATACAAATAAGAGGTCACATGTTAATAAATTGTACCAGCGTTTATCACAAAAAACACACATTCACAGAAAAAAGAAGCAAAAGAGAAAATTGTGTATGTGTGTTTGTGTGTGGGTGGGGAGGCTCCTATGAAAATGCATTTCATGCATTACTTTTCTATTTCTGATATTTCATGCTTTATGGATTTATTTAAATCCTCTCAGGTGAATAGAAAAGGAGAAGAAGGGGAAAGCAGAAGTGAGAGATATGCAAAATAAGAGGCATCCGCCACTTGCAAATGTGCTCCCTCTTTCATCTTTTGGCTTTCTTATCCTTTCTTCTCTTTTTTTCTTTTTTCACTGGAGGGCATTTTTCTGAAGTCATTTGCAGACACTAAACCCAAAACCATGGCTATACTGTGCTAGAGAGGAGAACAAGGGAGAGGGAGAACGAGAGATAGGCCATGTGTGTGTGTGTGTGTGTGTGTGATTGCGACTATGAGCGAACCCTAAGATGGTGGATGGACAGTCTTGCATGTTTTAAGCTTGCTGTGGCTAAGAGACAAAGCACTGAAGGAGGGACAGAAAGAGAAGACGGCTGCTGGGAGGAAAGAGAGATGTTGTGGATGAGCAATAGACAACAGAGTGGTGTTTTGCGGTTCTCCTTTCTGTCTCATGTGTCCACGTCCACCGTGGCCCCCTCTGAACAATCTCACTTAAAGACCAGAACACAGCATAAAATGTGCACCCAATCAAACCTCCACACAAACCTTTTTCTCTTGACTGAAAAGAGTTGGAAGGGGGGTATACTGGTAAATTATGGATCATTACAATCTGCAAAAATTACAGTTAATTGCTGCCACCTGCAAGGGGCTTTGACCCACTATGGAATTTTTCCATCATAAAAAAGCCATTTGCCCATACACGTTTTTGCTCCCTCTCTCATAAGCACAAATAAAATGTGCCCATTACATTGGCTTTGGCTATACGGCTATATGTATGTTTCCTGATTATGTGTGTGTTTTTATGGCTTTAAATAGAAAGCCCCATATCACTCGTAAAACGGTTGCAATAACCTGGCCTCTCCTGTTCACTTTGCTTTGATTTGCAGCCTTTACACACTTCCTCAACCCTGTCTTAATGTGTGAGCAGAGAGTGTATATGCATGAGGAGGAAAATAGATGATTTTTTTTCATTATTGTGAAAGACGAGAAAGGGAGATGGGGGGGGGGGGTGTTTGGCTAGAATGTCGTCTTCTCCTCCGAGACATAGCCGTGTCCATCAGAGTAAAGAAAGCACCGCCCGATCGTGGAAGTGAAGGAAGGAGGCAGGGGAAAAGGAAGGGAGAGAAGTAGGAAAAGAAGTGTGGCGTGAAGGGAACATTCCTAATGACAACCCACCACATTTCTGAAGGGCACAAGAGCCATAACACAGCACTTCAAAGACGCTAGTCTATTCATTTTCTTATGTATCAAAAACAGCATGTCTTGTGCTATGCAATCACATCCCCATCTATGGGCATTTGACAAACTGTGCTCAATAATTGTTATTCCCATCCAGTCAGTGGACACATTGATGGGCATCAACAAGCCAGACCAACGCAGACCAAGCCATCTAAATAAGCCCACTATTGTCCTTAATAGCTGTCCTCAAAGGGATGGAAGGACAGTTATTCAAAAGGATAAAGACATTCTGACAAGGCGTTTGACGGCCTTGAAGGTTTTTCTTTTTTGCTAGTAAGAAGAGCAGAGAACTGTGCAAGGGAGGAAGGATGATCTTATAAACGAGTATGTCCTCTAATGGAATAAAGGAGAGCTCCCTCTCACTCTCTTCGTCTGTTTCTCTCCTTCCATTAACTCTAAGTCTGTGGAGAGTTAGGGCTGGAGAGCAGGAGAGCTGGGGCTAATGCTGGATCTCCAGGTCCCTTTGAAATAGGATCAGCAGAGAGGAGAAACCACACTGACAACCCCTTAGCTGCCATTTCATGGCAGTGGCTGAAAGAGGGGACTTTGGGGGAGAGGAGACAGAAAGCATATAGGAGAAGTGAGAGAGGGCAGGGGGGATCAGGAGCAGAGAAGTGGAAGAACGATAATCACAAAAAAGAGAAATATAAAGAACTAAAGGGGCAGAGCACAGAGGAGAGACGTAGAACAGTCAGAGGAAGAGAAAGGGGGGTTAACAACTCCTTCAAAGCCATTTCAGCACATTGCAACACAAAGCCGGGGGAGGCTATTATGGTGTCTAGCGGACATAGTGCACTGCTATCAGGCAGAGAATATGATCCAAGGCCCATGCAGAAAGCATAAGTCCGACTGACGCAAGGGCAGGGGGGAAATTTTGGCGCTTTCAACAGCAGATATGGTCGCCCATAGCTGCTGACACCATACTCACACCATCATCCCAGGCAGCAGTGCTGACCAGACAAAGCAATGCACACAAGCCGTCTAGGAGGCAGGGGCATCATCTACACAGTGCTCATGCAGATTGCTCCATTGTTAGTGACCCAACCCCCAAAGCCAGTCTCATGAGCACACAGTGTCTCTCAATCACCACACACACGCACATAGTGTAACCACACCACCCCCTTCCCCCTTTATCCCATCAGCCAAAACACAGCCACAAACACAAACAAACAAAACAACAGACGCCAAGACATCCATGACCTTGACCCAGTGTTGGCAGGTTAATGATGCGTTAAGAAAAAAACTGTCATCAGCTGTCTCTTCCTCCCTTCATCCCTCAATCAAACCCACCATCCTTCTAACGTACCTACTCGCTCAAACTTTCCCTCCATGCATCCAAGAGTTGGCAGACTTGGCTTGGCCTCCATTTTTTTGTTTTGTCCTTGACCAAGCGTGATATTGGGCTGTCCTGGTGTGACCACGCAGCTCTCACTGATATTGGTCATTTAGCTAATGGAGGAACGAGCTAACAGGATTAGCTCACATGCCTTCCAAAAGGAGAAGGAGGAAGAGGAAGGCACAGAGACAGGAGACACGAGGGGGGGACGAAGCATGTAACTGCCATTCCCCAAAGTTTTCAGTCGCCTGAGCTTAGGAGCACTCACACACACCTGAAAAGTGATTATGCTAATAGCAGGTCTTTGCCAATATTCATAAGTGTTTATAGGTGTTGGAGTGAGTGCCTTGGGAAGACGGAGGGTTGTCAATACAGTGCCTCTTAAGAGTGCCTCAGTCGTAACTGGCGTTAATGTGATTACTACTCTGTTTATGTCATTAGGGTATTCACAGTCAGGGATTGGACAGGGTTGAAGGGTGAAGCAGGAGAGGGCGGTTTGAGGAAGAAGGTGGATAAGTAGTGGGGGCTCCGAGGCACCCATTAGAGCTCTTCTTATGCATTTTCTAAATTCACTCTGTTGTACGTGACTTTCACCTGACTTGAAGGTCTGAGTGGGGGAAACAATTGTCAAATTAGCTAAAATCATTCGTCAGGAGCTCTCAAGTGTGAGAACAGTTTTATTTCATAGCTTATTTCATACTTTGGTATTGCGTTTGGTGTCTCACATGTTACCTAAATATGTTTTATCGGTCTCTGCATCTGTTTGTATTAGTGTAAATACCTGATGGAGCAACTGGTCGGCTTTGACCTTCCTCCTTACTTCTCTATCTCTCTCTGTTTGTCTGTGTTTCTCTGCCACAGCCACACACACCAGGGCTCATACACTCACTTCTTTGTCCTGGGCCAGACTCGTTGTGGCGCACTGAGCCACTGGCCACAGACAAAAGGCTTGTTTGACCAACACTTGTTCCTGAGACAAAGCCGGATGCAGGAAATACGGTTTACTAAACAGAAAGCCAGCCAGGGAATAGAACAGGCCTAAATCCCAGCCTTTTACAAGTCTGATGTGGACTGGGGCCTGCAACGCTGGCTGGTGTTGGAGTCACACATTACACAATTGGGAGAAGCTGACCACTGCCCAATACACACGGACAGAAGTGAAAAAAGAAGACTAAAGAGGTAGTAAGAAAAAGAAAGAATGGAGAGCTAAGTGAGCAAAAGACAGGGAAAAGAGAGAGGTAGACTGGGACAAAAAACGCTTAGCTGGCATGAACAAGTAAAGGGAGGCGGGGGAGAGATCTCCAGATAATGATGCATGGTGGTCTTTGAGGGCCTGTGCCCAGTATTAAGTAATCGGCTGGCTGTGGCTTTGTCTCCAATCAGACTTTCACACTTCTTACCTTTCCTTTCCCCTTCTCCTTCTCCTGAAAGTTGATAAGAGCAACAGTGGAACTGAGGCGTCTCTCTCTGAGCCACTAAGAAACCATTATGGACAGATGGCACCCACACAGGGGCCAATGAATGCATGCACCATACACAATAGACAAATGTGTGTGCTGGGGAAGTCTGTGTGTTTTTCATATGCGTGTGCTTTTGCATGCGTGTGAGTGCTTCTTTAATGGGCATGCAAGCTCATTGTGAGTATGACCACATTACTGTGTCCATGTATACAGGCATTAATTTGTGTGTGTGTGGACATTAGTATGTAATACACTTGCTACAATCACTTCAAAATTAGCATCGCTCTACGCTGTCTGTTTCCCTCCGTAACCTTACTCCCTTTGATCTTTTTTCGGTTGAACTGCGTTTGAACTGACCATCCACCCACCCATCCATCCTTTCGTCCATCTCTCTATCCCTCCATCTATCCATCCATTCATCCATTCCGACTAAGCCCAGCTGGACAGCTTCGTGCTTCGGTGCGGCTTGGTCCGGCAGACCTTATAATAGGCTGGGCCCGCCGTGTCTCTGATGCAGATCATTATTTGCTCTTTGCTTACCAGCTACGGTGGGAGGCCGCATGCTGTTGTTTCTCATCCTAGCTCTAATGGTACAGTGAAAAGGCCTCTGGGCTTCTAAGCTTAACCAGTCTAATTAAATGGACCATCGCTTATGCAAGCATCCGCAGAGATTATTTATTGAGTTGGGATCCGCTTCACAGGATCAAACCGCCGTCAACAAAAGCCAACACTCAGTGGAATAGGTATTAAATAAAGGAGTTGAATCAAAGAAACTGCAAACTGCCAAGTGTCAGTTTAAGCACACATATCCAGGTACATAAGAAGACTTAATCAAGCAGGAGTATTTTTGGACTCGGGCAATATCCCAGATGGGCGAGGAGTCTCTGAGCACTTCAGAGGGGAAATGTGAAAAGTGTTCTGTCAAAGAAAAGATACATCTCAATAAACTGCAGCTTAAGAGGACGAGAACAGAGTAAAATAGGCTAATGAAGAATAAAAACAGAATAAAATAGAATTAATGTAATACAGTACAAAACAATAGAACAGATGTTTTTGCCTTCTTTACTTTCTAAAATGCAGACTGCAACATTCAGATGAGAGTATCTGCTGTCTTTCCTTACAAGCATCATCCCTGTTTGAAGCGCATAGACAAGAAAGCCTCCGTAAGACATGAGGCCAGCAGCCTGAGCTTCACTATCTCTGCATAGCTCAGCTTATGACAGGCTGGCGTCCCTGCAGAAAGGATGGAGGGGGACCAGGGAGGTCGACTAGCTGCACATTTCTGCATAAATCTCCAGATAGATAGCATCAGGAGAAGAGAAACAGGGGAGGGAGGCAGGCAAGCAGCGGAGGATGATAAGGCCCCCGGGGCAGGGCATTCGACACTGTCAAAACTGTTTCGTCTCTGGCTATTGGACGAGTGGAGCGCGTTATGAGCCTGCATACCATTTGCCAGGACGCGATTCGGCTTCACCGGAGCATACAGGGCCCTGTATCTGACCTCCCCGCTTTCCCCCTCTTCAGTCTTTGTAGACATGTGAGGGCTAACAGAACAGCACAAACACTGCATGGATAAAGTGAACACATTACAGTCACATTACTATAAAGCTTACAAAAAAGCTCTGATAATCCAAAGCTTTCCTGGTTAGGTCCAACGTGAGGCACTAACAGAAATCATAAGAAGTCAAACAACACACTGCAAACTGCACTGGCAAATCAAAACTTGCAGTCAGTAATGGGTTTTGGCAAGAAAATGATTAAATACCACAAGGTTATGACTTCAAAAATGACCGCTGAACTGAATCAGCACATTTGTAACATTGATACAAAGACTGATACAGTACAAAGAAAATTATAAACAAAAACTGCCTACTGTCAGCTTCATAAAAGTGACATGTCAGGCCTGTCATTTCTAAATCATCTGTATCAAATGCCAACACACAATGAGCTGATATTTATTTTCCTACTGTGAATCCACATTTAGAGATTGATTGCTTTTATGTACTTCATTTATTCCCTGTATGGAGAAGTCTGCCCTTTGGCTGGAGCACAGCATCAGCCAGGTTGCAACGTTCCTGGATCAAGTATAAATTAACTATCTTGCTTAAAGACACTTTAGCAGGAATGCACAATCGTGTTCTGGCGAGTGGCGTGTGATGCAGATTTTTACATCCCCTAATGCATAAAGAACAAGAAGCTTTCCTTCCTGAGAAATTGTCTGCCACTACCTGAAATAAAAGGACAGCCGTGCTCTTCAATATTTTTTTTTTGTACATGTAGCCCATATCATGTGGGTAATTCTTTTAATTTGTCCACCTGCTGCATGCTTTAGGCCACGAGTGGACTTAATAAATGACCAGCAAGAGGGTTAAAACTATAGTATGTGGCAATATCAGGATTCACCATGCAACATGCACTACAGACACATACATGTACAGAAATATGCAAAATAAATAATGCAGCATAATGAAAATACACTGGCACACATATATTTTAAGTAGGAGTGAAAAGGAGTAACAGAGTAACAGAGTTAGGAGGCAGTGCCAAAAGAGAGAGGGTAGTGTGAGAGTGAGTGAGCAAGATAGATAGATAAAGAGAGAGAGAGAGAAAGAGAGAGAAGGAGCGAGCGAGTGAAGAAATGTTTGAGAGGAGGAGTGGGCATTGAGGGTTAGAGACTCTGCCTGATCTACAGGCACAGACCTGCAGTTGGGGTATCTCTGAGTTGATGGAACTCCGGACATACACACATACGCACACACACACACTTCAGCCTGTCTGTAGGATGGAGTCATTCCCTCTCCCTCTTGCTCTCTGTCCCTCATGCAGCCTGCATGATCCATTGTCACTCCTCCTTCTATCACGCTATTTTCTTAACACGCTCTGATGACAGCACTGAGAGAGGTTAAAGTGGGTCTATCCTTCACACACACACACACACACAGTTTCTCCCTCACCCGTTTCTTTTTCCTCTGAAATATTCGACCCTTAGCCTATAACACACACACAGTTTCTGTAAATCTTCTTTTCTTAAGCTCAGAAGGACACTACTTTGGTACTTTGGCTGTAAACACCTGTGCCACGATACACCTCTCATGTTCTCTACCCACTTATTTCGAGCTGGTCCGATCTCAGAACCATCCATCAGGCCAATGTGTACAATTCTTTTTTCTTCCCTCCTACCATTGCCTGAGGTGCTGTAAATAATATTTCCAGAGAAAATGAAACACATAGAACGGGCAAAGGAAAAAGAGAGGGGGCAAAACAGGGAAAGATACTCATCATTATGTTAATCTGTGTGGAACAGCACTAAAGATTTTGGTTCCAGATGCACTTTGATAACCAGTAAAATACCAAATTTTCATGCTCAACCGGAAGTATGGAACTGTTACGAAACACAAAGTTACGGCTAATGTTGACCTCAGTTGTTTGTTCCTGAACACGCTTGCAGTAGCCCCAGAAGCTCTCAAGCATGGGCCACCATTTAGATACCAGTGAACAAGGGCTGATTTAAACATGCAGTTATTTTTCACCCTGTCCTACCACCTCAGGGTGAGAAGACCAGGGCATGTGAGCTTGAGCCAACCATAGCAGCTCGTTGTGCATATGAGCCTCAAGGCATTGTGGAGGGACATGGCACTTTAAAACAAGAGGGCCAGTGTGTTGGAGGGTCCCGTGGCCCGGAGCTGTGGAGGCTGAGGGTTTAACACGCGTCCCATCTGCTGTGTGTGACTGTGCACACGGTGGTCGAGTGGTTAAGAAAGCATCAATAGCTGGACTCTTTAGATCAAGGGGTATCTCAGGGTCAGATGTAGCTCGCAAATCCATTTTCCTTAGAAACAGATAAGTGGGAAGTTGAGAGAGATGTTATTGTACATGCGGTAACCGCAGAACTGAAGTCTGGACTTTGGATGAAAACTGATTCTATCACAAGTTCAGTGGTCGGTACAGTAACAGATCCTCATTTCAATCTGTTAAACTCACTGCAATGTCATAACTAGTAAGGTCTAAGACATGAAGTTCCCTGATCCTGTAATAAGGACCCCCATCCATTCACCCAACCCTCCATTCCTAGTTGCATTATTAATTAATTGTGGAGAAAACAGTGTTGGGCCACTTCTCAACCCTGACGCTTTCCAAATCCTGATTAAAATTGCAAAATGGCCTCCTGTTCAGCCCTAATTCAGACCCTTCAAGACATTCTGACAGAAGCAGGAAGAGACATGGCCGAGCGAGGATGTGCTTAGATATCAAAAGTGACACAAATGTTCTGCTCGATGCTAAAACTTGACACTAATACTGCTAGGGCTACCCTAAAGGTTTGGTACCAACTACACCTTCATGCCATGTTGTTTTGAACAAAGAGTTGCCAAATTAAATGAGTCAAGGTTGCACCATACACTACAGGGCACAATATTATTTTCTGATGACAGGACTGTACATGCAGGAGAAAAGACTGTAAGCTTAAAAACGGGGTGAACGCAGCCAGTTTATACCTACATGTAACGTTTACCATCAATAACAGTCTGTAAGATGGATGGGCCATATGTTTGGCAATGGCAGGCCACGCTCCACGCAATTCTTCATCTCCGAGGCTCGCGGTACCAGATTCCTGCCTACTAATTGAAGACATGTGGTCTGATCAGCTGCTATAGTAATGCAAGAGAAGCAAGTAGAGTGGTGTACATAAGACCTAATACAGCACAAAAGTCAACACAGACCCTTATTCCTCTGTCTTCTAACATGAGGCAAACTCTGCATCAAGTTTTACATTTAACTTTGTGGCACTGTAAGTCTTGTAAGAATCAGTCATCTTTACTACCTGTGTCTTTTCAGTTACATCCTGTGCACACCCACACCGTCACTGGCCTGTTAAAAATACAGCATGTGGACCCTTCCGCTTATTCTCCCTAGAGGTGTGTCAGGAACATGCATAGGTCCAAGCAGTAGCGAGCGTGATATTAATTAAGGTAGCCAACCTGTAGGTTCCTTTGTGCCCAGCTGTAGAGCATAAATCAGGCTTTTAACGAGGCTAGGGCCCTAAGATCTCAAACGGTGCTGGAATGCTACCTGCACAGCCATGCCAAAAATCTGTCTGGGTCTAGGGCTCCTATAGATCACTATGTTTATAAGGGGGGCTATAGTGACCTACCCCGGGGAGGGAAGGAGGGAGGGCGGAGCAGAGGAGCAGAAAAGGAGGGTGGCAAAAGGGGGGCAAGAGCTATTTCTATTGGGTCATCAGGTTTAAGTAAACATGTGTGGTGTTGGTGTGCAAGTGTGCAAGAATCCATGTGTGTTGCACCACAACAAGTTCTCTTGTTTTTATGAGTCTTCATAGGAAGCAAAGGTAACCGAGGAAAGTTAGTAAGACAGACAAACATAAAGACAAAGATGAGGACGGCAGTAACTTCTTCAGTGGATCAGCAATGGTCAAAGAATCATCAGCGAAAAAGCAACAATAAATCCCTCCCTCTAGACATAGTTAATGCATGTCTTAGGGAAACCCTAAAATGAGCTTTTAGACCTCGGTGATGAACAGGATATGTGAAGAAAGCGCCTGTGTGCCTTTGGTGACAGAAGGATTTATTCACAGACAGCTGCAGGACAGGACACACGCATGTAAAGACTGACTGACTGACTAGCTGACTCGCTGAACGGCAGACTGGGTCCTCCTTCAAGCCATCATTTCAGCACAGAATGGTCCATGAACTCAGACATTCCACAACAGGCAGTGGCAAGACATGCATACATATAGCCAATACAGGCATTGTGCTAATAAACACGCACATTTACACTAACTAGAGTATATTAGGTAGCCACGCAAAGGGGTCGGAACTCTGCTAAAGCAATGTGTACTGCACTGTAGTTTATTGTCCTATGCATCAAACAGTGCAGCAGTACTTTCCAATGCAATGCCTACACTCCTGGAAAGCTTACCAGCTAACCAACTGCATATAAATAAGTCAGTGTGGAAGTGCGGAAATTTGGATTAATGGCTGATCAGGGGATGGGTAGAGCTTGTTTCTCAGGCTGCACTCTGCAGCACCACCTGAGATTTATGGGCCAGATGTTTGTGCCATTGCTTCTCTAACAGACTATAAAACTTCATTTACAGAGGGCAACAGTGGAGTCTCAATGTAAAGCATCACCAACATGCTAAAATGTTGCTGCGGCAATGCAAATGTCAACTCCAAATAATGAAAAAATGTAATTAACAAACAGCATACTTTCATTATTGGGAATTCATGTGCATTCCTGCAGTTTCTCTCTCTCCCCTTCCCTCTTTTTCTTTTTCTCTCTCTTATGTCACTTATACAGTGACAGCCCTGACAGGAATGTAACTTCACTCCCTGCCAACATGAACTCAGGTTCTCAAGATCCACCCTGTCATTTTGAGAGGGGCTGACAACCTCTGACTGATGCAGAGGTCGCGGGGGCATCGACCCCAGTGGACTGCTTGCGAAATTAACTTTTTAGGTTTGCGCAAGGTCAAACTGTAAAGATCCTATATGCTCATTCCATACATGTCCAGCTGATATGGTGCAGGCCAACAGACAATCCCGGGAGGATAACTCTTTAGAGACAGCTATCTCATGTACCTTTGACACAGCCGTATAGATATATAAAGACATAAAAAGATATGTTTGCTCTTAAAACACATGCCCTTTATTGCTCTCGTCCGGTTTCATCACCTTTGCAGTACACAGAGGGGTAGCTGATGAAAAGAGGAATTAAGGGCAGTGAAAGAACAAGGATATTATCTGAAGAGGAAGGGGTGTAGTTGAAGGGTGTCAAGAATGGCGTAAAAAGCTGTGGAGAGGAGAAGAAGGGAAAAACAAAAGAGTGGTGGACAGCTTTACACTGCAGCACCCCATTCTAGATTACATTAGTGGCAGCTGCTTCCTTTGTGTGGTTTTATGGCCTGGCCCCAAGAAAAAGCTGCTAAAATTTCATTTAATCTGCTGCAGAAACTCAAGTGTCTGTCAGCCACTCAAACAAGGGAGCCTAAAAGCACCATGCTCTCAGATATCGGAGGCAAAATAACGCTAATAATATCTCTCTCCGTGGCCATACAGGCAGACATTTTGTGTAACCGAAGAGGGCTTGCCTGTGCTGCCGGTGCATGGGAAACTGGCCCGCTCTTCAAGTCCAGGGGCAGGCCCTTAATGGCGGGTGAGGGAGCCAGACAACGTCCCCCTTCTTCCCTCCTTCTCTTCCCTCTTTATCTCCACCTCCTGTTCATCCTTCCAAGTCATTAGCTTATGTTAATCGCTAAAACTACCAAGAGTGACCCCCAATTTCATTTAGTATGCCACTATACTTAACAGCAGATGACGACGCAGCTGCTATAACTGATTTATTAAGGCAAACTAATTAAATGACTGAGCCTATATTTTGTGCTAATTTGTATAAGTTGTCCACACTCTAAGACATCGATGCATACAGTGTAGTGAAATAAAATCCAATCCTCAAACAATTTCTTTTTGTTTTAATAATAGCTATTTCGTACAAAATCAATTTCTGCAAATTAGATGCTCTTCTCACTCATTTGCTCAGTTTCTTGTGGACAATAACTTTGTTTTACTGCATCATGTTCAAATTTGCTTTGTAAGAACAATATTTGACCCTACAATGGATGGATGAAGGCCTGCAAAATTGCTTTTGCCAAAAATCTAAGTCTATAAAATTCGCCAAAGTGTAATAGGATCAAAGCCACAAACAAAATGAGCCAAAAAGTGTAAATGTCACCATTAACCTTTAAAAACAAATGTTATATCTCAACCACCTACTCAATATCCTGTTCCTAAAGACCCAGATACCCAAAAGTAAACACAAAAAAGCCCCACAACATTTTGCTGGCCATGTTAGGCTGACACAGGGATGGAGCTTTGACAGCAGTGGTAACTGACAGAAAGCAGCAGTACAGGCAGCGGTTAGGGGCAGCTTCCTTCCTGGGCTTTGGGTTCAAAAAGTGACATGTCCACATGCGTCCAAATACATTTTACTCAGATAAACTGAGGGGAAGAGGGTTGGAAGTGGCTATTTTGCTGTGTGATGCCACTGCTGTATCTTAAGGCAAGAAGAAGAGGAAGAGGAGAAGGAGATACAAGGGGCCCCTTTCCTTCGACCTCTCAGATTATAAAATGGCAGGATTGGGGAGAAGTAGGGGTGTGGGGGAGGACAACGGAACTGAGAAGAGCCAGGAGAAGGCTAAAGCACGAGCCAAAGATAGAGAGACAGGGAGGTGTCTGTCCGAACCAGATCTCTGCTCCCTCAGTCTGAACGGGCCAGATCACAGATGACGAAAGTAAGTCAGTGATTCTTCATCCCACAGGAGCAGGTCTCACTTGCATACAGCTCATCCTCTCAGGTTTGGCTTAAGAGACTGACAGCAATGTGGGAGGATAATGATACTGAAGTACGGCCACCACATAAATGGAAGCACTTGTCAACCTCTTTTCAACCCCCTAGTCTTGCAAGACAGGCAAGTTTTTCTCTTTGCTGTGTAATTAACAAAATTCTCAGAAATATTGTAATACCTAATGCTTTCTTTGCTACTTGTTGAGCATACCGAGTTGTTTGCAAAGCCAAAAAATTTTAGAGGTTGCTGCCATGATGACAAGACTCCAGGCTTGCTTTTAAATCATTATACTAAGCTAAGCTAACCCACTGATGGCTGTAGCTTCATATTTAAAGTACAGACATTAAAGTAGTGTTGATCTTCTCACTCTCAACCAAAAGCAAATACATTTATTTCCCAAAATGTTAAACTATTTCTTCTAGCTTGTTTCCTTATACAGAGACAGCTCAGTTTAATCAGAAATTGAGCCAATTTTAACTTAAATTGCACTTTACAACCAATGAGAACAGTTTAAAAAACATGCCTGGTCAGACAAAAATATGCTAATGAGGGTTCACGCTTACCTTCTCCATGTAAAACAGTTGAAAGAAAGAAAAAAGGAAAGAAAAAGAAGAATTCAAAGGAAGAGCAACACAGAAGCACAAATGAGTGCTAATGAAGACATAGCAAGCTGTAGCAAGGGGGGTGGGAGGCGGAAGAGATGGGCGAGGGAAAATTAACCTTTTTAATTGGAGAGTGGTAGTCCTCTTTGGACCCTGCAGTTGGATCCAGAGTGCTGACAGATGATGAGAGGGAAATGGCAGGCCTATTACAGGCAATCTGGCCCTGCAACTTGGCAGACCACAGCAGTACCAGAGCCTGGGGAGAACAGGGCATGTCCAGCATGGAAAGCATTCCCTGCCAGACCACTCGCTGGCAGAGAAAGGCTTGCCTCAATAAAGGCATAAATAGAGAATGGTTATCTTGGCACTTTGAACTATGGGGTAAAGGGTTGTCATAAGGGAGTCTGGTTTCTTGTCTGATAACAAAATACTACCTGGTCAAGAAAAAGGAGAAGGGCTTTGCTTTAATGAAAGAGAAAGAGAACCAGTCTGACAGGTATGAGAGAAGAGAAGGGCCATGGAAATAGGGTGTGTGTGTGTGTGTGTGTGGGGGGGGGGGCGGTTAACACTGAAACATTCACACACCATTTGGGTTCACATGACTTTGTACTCATGCACACACACATTTTCAAACCCAATACATCTGCCCGGCGTTCACCAAGGAGCAAGATGCAAGAGAGAGACATCAGAGGGGATAACTTCCTGTCTGTCTGTGTGTCTGGTTGTGAGAGCCATGTTTGTGTCTGAGGATACAAGGAAAACAAACATCAAGGTCAGAGAGGCTGGAGTCTGTCCAAGCGATAGATAGCCCCTTCTTAACAGTGCTGCAGGCCTGTTTTAACACACGGCCCCCCAGGGGGACACCAGGATTTAGACAGACCCCTTAGGCAGGATTTCATATTGAATATCAGCAGCGTTATGCTCTTGGAGTTATTTCCCAAGCTGAAAACACTTCACCTGACAGCTGAAAGACACTTGTAAGTGAACAACACCAATCAAACAAACCTATTGTGTGCTATACATTTATACATGTGGAGGCCATTAGTGCATTAGTCCAAATCTGATCTGAAATATGACTTTCTGAAAATCAATCAAACCCATTCCTGTCCTGCTGTCTACAATAAACAACAACCATCTCACTTATTGTCTCACTGTCCAGCAGACAGTTGATGTAAACATAATCCTGACGCCTGGTCTTTAATGCTGACCCCATTAGCCAGACGTCCATGGGCATCTCTAGGTCACCACCACTCAGACAAAGAATCACCAATCCTTACCTCTCTTCTTCCCCAACCTCCCTTCCCCCTTGTTTGTCTGTCAGTGCATGTCTCAATCCACACCTTCTCTTTTTCTGTCTATCGCTCTCTTTGTCCATCTGTCTTGCATTATGTATTCGAATGCATTTGGAACAAGGCACAGACAACATGGAAGACCACACAGCTTTGCTTTTGGTCATGTCATGCAAAGCTATCTCAGGGACACTACATGGAGCTGTGTAAGTCCATAAAGTCTCACACTCTTCACATATATGCCCGTGCACATGCATACACACACACCCACACACTGTGTCTCTCCATCAGCATCCCCTGTCTGCATCTCCCACACACAAAGTCTCACTTGCAAATTTCTCACTCACTCTCTCCGTCTTTGTATCTGTCTCTGCCCATAAACACACACTCACACATACACACAAGACACATGGCCGAAGAGAGCAGACTACCATCTGGGAGTAGTGGCCGGCTTTGTCTGGGGGGGTGAAAGCGCCAACACGACCCCCCTCCCAACACACACACACACACACACAC
Source organism: Dicentrarchus labrax (assembly GCF_905237075.1). Lineage (NCBI taxonomy): Eukaryota > Metazoa > Chordata > Actinopteri > Moronidae > Dicentrarchus > Dicentrarchus labrax. Next base: position 13,659,765 of record NW_026136721.1, read on the forward strand.
ACACACACACAAACCATACACACAACCCTTGCAACAGCCCCCATCGCCCTCCCCATCCAACTGCTCTAAGTGTGAGAGCTCTTCTCATACAATCTGCACATATACATATGCAAATTTGCAGGGGGGCATTATAAAAACAGCCATCATCACACGCACACACACACAGAAGCGAGATATTTAGTTGGCTTTGGCACCAAAGTAGCCAACGCAAGAGTTTCGGAAAAGAAAAACGTGTTTCTGAGAAATAGAGCAAGAGCTGGAAGGCTGGAAGAAAAGAGCACATGAAAAGGGAAGATGAAAAGACGAACCTTCTTTATAAATAACAAATTAATGTGAGCATGTGTGAAATACATGCAAATGGGATTGCATGCATTTACATGGAGACACACATAAACACATGCACACACACATACACGCAAACATACATTATCCATGTTTGCCCTGCAGCATGCATCTGATGAATTTATACATAAAAAATCACTTCATCAATTGACACAAGATGTATCATAACTGTCCTTAGATTCAGCATTACGTGTGGGTAGGACGCCCACACAAACAATAAGCTTGATGCACCAGGCATCATTTCATATTAGTAGGTTTGGACCTATAGTTATTCTATAGGCTGCGGGCAGGGATAGGTATTTATGATACCAAAACAATGTTTTTTTGTCATACCTTAGTCTGAGGAATATAAACATGAACAAAAATTGCTCAATGCACCAATATTAAATGAACAACTTTCCCTAAAGATTCTAAAAATATCTGATCAAAGATAAATAAGTAAACAAACCTAAAAATCTTGCCATGCATTCAATGTCAACTTTTCATATTTGACACTTTGATGCCTAACTTTAGTTCCAGTGTACACACATTTATACATTCATCACACATTTACCTGCATAAACACATACCAAACTTCAAAGAATCAAGGGGAATTAATGTTATGAAGATATTTGATATAAGATGAATCAACTTCTCTATAGTCACACATGAACTTGAAGTCTTTTGTCTGGTGTCCATTTGTCATATTCAAGACCACAAGGCCCTGAGTGAGGACAGAAAAAGACAGAGCGAGGGAGAGAAAGAATCAGACAGAATCAGAGAAAGACACCTGCAAGGCTAGCGGGAAAGCCGACACCTAATCCACTTCTTTTCTTGCAAAAATCATAGCTTCACACACACACACACACACACACACACACACACACACACACACACACACACACACACACACACACACACACACACACACACACACACACACACACACACACACACACACACACACACACCCACACACACACACAGCCTTCCACACGCTTTTCTCACCTCAACAGTTCACTTTTGCAATCACTTTTTTTCACTTTCACTTGGAACTATGTACATGTCCAAAACTGTAAACATTAAAATCATCTTTAATCAATATGATAGACAGATGATAGGTGTAGCCAGAATGGGGACTCAAATGAAGGATTTTCTACAATCCTGCAGTGATAAACTCTCGGTTCCTCAAATTCCTTAGATGTTCATGATGTGACAGAGCTTTCTGATCTGCCATCTCCAGGCAGGGTTTGTGTGTGAGCTCAAAGCATTTGAAGTGGAGTGGTGAACAGCCTGCTCTCAAAACTCAAGGGACACATCCGAGTCGTAATTAGGAGAGGAACTGCGACCATATTTTATGGTGTACACAGACACAAACACATCCACAGACATAATTTCTCTTACTGCCGCTTGTGTACATATGCATATATAGATCCACGGGTATAGTCATGTATGTAAAGCTGACACAAAAAAAAGGTTTCTCTCGCCCACAAAGCACAAGAGTCCCTTATGTACATTTTCCATATCAAATTCTCTTCCCCAGTTTTCACCACTCTCATGTTTGCTGTAATGTTTTCAGTACACAATAGCAGCGGCGGTGTTAAGCTCATGTTGCCCCATCAAGATGAGAGCACCAACAACAACCAAACACTTTTCCCTCCTCTTCCCACCCTGTTTACGACCGGATCCTTTCCTCACTCACTTTGTTCCCACGCTCCCTCGCTTCTTTTTTCTCCCCTCTGCATTGTCCTGTGCCCTCAGGTTAGAGGTTTTCTCTGTTTCCTCCTCTAAAGCCTGAAAAACAGAGGAGGAGGACGAGAGGAGGCGAGCTGGAGAGAGAAGAGAGAGTGAGAGAGAAAGAGAGAGAGAGAGGAGGGCTGGGCAATGAGGCCTGTCCGGCTGCCTCCTTCGGCCTGGCTGGCTAACCGGTCTGAACTGGTTCTGACATAGGTGAACCAGAGACGTGTCCTCTTTCGCCTCTGGACGAAAAAAAGAACCATGGTGGCATTCCATCCACAGTCAGCAGGTACCAGGGAAGTGTGCATCCATGTGTGTGTCTGTATGTGCATGTGTGTGTGCCTGTCTCCCAAGACCTTTGAGGCCTGGACCATTGCCAAGTTCATCTGTTAATGGACAGCTACTAGGAGAGCTGCCCCATCCCCCTCTTTCCCTCCTCTCTGTCTCTCCAGCAGCTCACGACCCCCCCTTAACCTCCCCAACCCCCAGCCAGGCCTGCCCAGATACAGACCCTCACTCTCCCTCTCCCTCCTCCTCCACTCCCTTTCTCTCCCTTCCCCTGAAAGCTATATCATTCCCTTTCTCCTCCGCCTCCGCCTCTGCCTCCTCCTCCTCACTGCCCCCCAACACTCTGTGCTTCTCCTATTCAAGATAAACAGAGTGCTTCAAGTTCAGGGGACACCCTGGGACCCTTTAACAAAGCCATCTATCATGCTGTCTGCCTGAGACTCCTTTGGCCACAGCGGACTCTGCTGCTGCTGCTGCTGCTGCTGCTGCGGCTCTCTCTCAATCTGTGTGTGTGTGTGTGTGTGAACATATACAGGCTGGACACAGACCAGCCAGCAAGCCTGCTAGCCCTGACTAGCTACTTGCTCTAACTGATCCCAAGCTGGACAATTTCCCCATTGTGTTTGTGGCCCCTCCTGGCTCCTCCAAGACCAGAGCAAAGACAGACACCCCCCTTCCTAGGCCAATGCACCCCCTCTGCCCTGTTAAAATGAGACAAACGAAGGCACGTCACAGAGCGTAGAACAGCACGCACGCGTAGGGCCACTTTCTCACCACACCTCGGAGACGGTCTCCACTGACCCCTCTCCGATTCCCCTGAAGTCAAACTGCGGGACGATTAACCAAACTGTCAACAGCTTAATAGTCTGGGAATAAGAGACTGACAGTAGGCCTAGGAGCTGTGTGTAAACACTATGGAGATTATGAATGATACACAAGAGAGAAAGAGAGAGACAGTGAGGGAGAGAAAGAAAGAGAGAAGCCTCTTTCATACATGGATCTTGCAACATTTATGGGTTCAATTATCTAGGTAGCCTTTTTCGGCATTCAAGCACAGGTCCATTATATGGAAATATTCTGTGGCAGGTGTTTTCCCAAGTGATGTGGTAGTGCATGCATTATTTTCTGCTCATTACAGGTGGCAGCAAGTAGGAAAATAAGGACACGACAGAAGAAGAGCATGGTGAATTGTCCCCCAGGCTGACTAAATGATAAACTTATAGTCAGTTTTTATGCACACCAAGCTACAATTCATACTACATTCTAATAAAACAGGCCTGCTATAAATCCTGCCTTCATAAAGGCTCTAATGTGTTGTGGTCATTTTGGCTTAACTTTGTGGTGCTATTGACCTGTCTTGGCTGTTTTCATTATCTATTTTAGATTTCTATAATTTGAATATAATTGAATCAAACATTTTTGTTGTTAGTGGAAAATTTCCAGAAATCATGCAAACTGCCGGAGTGTCTTCCGTGAAGAAACAACTCCAGCTCCTTTTCCCACATAACACTATTAACAATAATGACTATTGCAGGAATATTTACGAGTTAAGGTTCATGTAGTTAAGAGTTTCCTGGCTAACAACTGTGACACCCCTAGCTCACTCCTGGCATTTGGGAAAGCGACAAGCCATGGTCACACAAACACACGCATTTTCTATCTCTCCTCCTCCCTCTTTTACTCCCTTTCTTCCTCTTCTTTCTGCCTGTCTTCATGTCTCTCTCTGGCACACAGCAGCCCCAAAAGCCCAGCAGCTGCTGTCCTCTCCAGCTTGCAAGAGAGGGGGACCGGCATGCCGGTTTTAGAGCGCTAAATTATCCATTAGATGTTATCAAGTTGTAGCAGGGCGATGCCATTCTGCTAGCAGCCATCAATCTTTCATAAGTCCCAGGCACAGTGTGCATTGGGATGCACTACCAGAAACTCCCCACCACTCCCAGCAAACCACCCACCCCATCCAACACACCGAATAGCACGCAAACTTGGACATGTACACACAGTCAGGCGGCAGTCAACAAATACACATGCTGACATAAATGCAGCCAGGTACACGCTCTTGCACTCAAACAAGCTTGTTTAAGGAACATCCAGCTCTACATTTTTTGCCTTGTGTCTTTCATCTCCCTCTAGCTCACCCAGCTCTCCTACCTAAACAAAACTAACATTATGAGCCAAGCATCAAAATTTATGCTGCCTAAACCATGTTTCACTGCCCCTCACACCACCTTCCCTTCTTTCTCTCCTCTTCATCTCTCTCTCCCTCCCTCTCTCTCCCTCCCTCTGCCTCTTTCCGTGGCCTGGCAGGCAGGCAGGGCAGACATGTTCAGAATGCGCTCCGGTAATGGGCTAATCAAAAATGCAAAACAATTGGCAATTACCGCGCGGGGCCCTAATGGTCATTAGAATTTACAACAAGGTAATGAACTGAGAGTCAGCTCAGTCCATGCATATTCATAAAGCAATCAGGCCTTTGAAGATTAAAGAAGCGCTTCAAATTTAAATGAGGGCGCCAGCATGTTATCAGTGAGATTCAGCCTGCAAAAGTAAAGGGTGCCTGGGACAGGAGTGTGCATTTATGAGTGTGTGTATACGTGTGTCTGTGTGCGATGAGGGTTGGGGGTCAGTTTGGTGTTGGGGGATGGAGTGGAGGTGTAAGTATGTGTGTGTGTGTGTGTGTGCATGCATCCTTGCATAAATGAGGACGGTGTGTGCCGTTCGATTGGTGTGCCAACTCATGCCTGCATGCTTTTGTGCACAGCACCGATACCAGCATATAGCCTAAAGTGATTCTAATATCCAAATTAACACTCTCTTAAAAATGAATGAGGCCCCTATCTTCTGATCATCGTTTAAAAGACGTGGGATTTGAATCTAAGATCAAATGTACAGTTAACTTGAGCTATTAGGAGGCAATGAGCTTTTGAACACAGAACCCTCCAGAGGAATACTGCAACCTATTAGTATACATTTATTAAAAAGTGCAGCGGCAGACATGGATTGCATGCACATGTACATGCTAAAGCACACACACACACACACACACACACACGCACACACACAGTGGACTGTGAGTTTTCACAAGTGTAACGTCAGACAGGGGGGCCCTCTCTGTTCTGTATCTCTCTGGTTGAGATAATGCTGGCGAGACACAGCTGTAGACGACCACCCACACACATACAAAAGGTACAAACAGACTCGCACACACCCATACACTTGCACATTATGACAGGGCAAGCCCAGTGCTGGAACCTGCAGTGGGACAGATAGCGGAGGAAGACAGATAGTGACCAGGATCAGTGGGTTCAGACTAATGTGACGTCCTCGTCATTGTGGCTCTCCCATGGCCTCAGCATTATCACCATGGGTGTGAGAAAGACACAGCAATGGTCCTTCAGCACAACAGCTTTAAACACTACAGTCACAATAGGAACAGCAAGAGGTTGAGCTGACATACCAAATAGTGATACAGGACGGGATCATGCAATACAGACTCAACGAACACAAAACAATCAAATCTGGATCAGTTTTACTCAGTGACCTAAATAAGGAACTTAAGTTAAAAGAAATAAGTTTTCGTTTAAAAAAAAAAAAAAAATTACCTCGTTAAAAACTCAGTTCTCATTCTAACCCCAAACCAACCTGCTTACTTCCTAAAATACCAGTTCTGTCCTTTTTGCTCTCATCCACCACTTCCTGAGCTACAGCTGTATCAAAGACACTTTTTCTTCTCTGTTTCTGTTCTGTCTAAAAATAAAGTCATTAACCTGCAGGTGGTGAAGCCGGCGGCTGGCGTGACAGGCCCTGACGCTGTCAGATGACCCCTGACCCTGTGATGTGACTGCCTGCCACACTATTGACAGGACAGCGGCAGGACACGCTTATTTCTGAGGATACTTTTTCATCCCGTGTGATGCGGCTGTGGACAAACAAGGCTGTTTCTGTCGTATAGCTTCGTTTGACAGTAGGTAGAGGGGAAAGAAAGAGGCAGGAAATGTGTGTCTGTGTGTGTGTGTGTGTGTGTGTGTGTGTGTGTGTGTGTGTGTGTGTGTGTGTGTGTGCGTGTGTGCGTGTGTGAGTCAGTGTGTCTTCTGGCTTGCTCTGTAGCCAAATCTGCGAGAGTGAGAATGAGCTCTAGAGTGGATGTTGGAACCCTTTAAGAGGTGCAGACATGCTAATGTAGCCAAAACTTAGAGTTTCCAGTCCCTCGAGACAAACTACTGGAGCGATGCGTGGAGAGTGAGTACGAGTGAGCAAGGGAGTTAAAGAGATAGAGAGACATAGAGAAAAGAAAAGGAGAGACAGAGAGAGAGAAAAAAAAGCAGAGAGGGGGACGCAAAGGGGAGGGGGCTGAAATAAGTATCATATGTTTCTGACAGATCTCATCAAGTCACAACACAACATCATGGGCCTCTTCCACAACACATTTATTATAGACAAAACATAGGTTCACAGCAGGGGGTTTACACACTGTACGTGTGTGTGTATGCATCCATAAAGGGGGTGTGGGGCATTGTTGTGTTTATAAAAGAGATGTGTGTCTGTGTACATTTGTGGGTGGGTAAGTGGGTCGGTGCATGCATTTGTGAGAGCCTATTTTTTTGTGTATTTGTGCATGTTTGTGTGTGTCCGTGTGTGTGTGCATACTTGAACTAGCCTCCACCTGAATGGCCTCAGGCTGTGGTACTGGGGTTGTTAGAAGACAAACAGAGACACAGGAAGCTGAAGCCAGGAGCCCTGAGGACAGCACACACACACACACACACACACACACACACACACACACACACACACACACACACACACACACACACGCCTACCCTTAAGTACACACACACTCCCACTGTCAAGTCACACACCTAGCAGCCACCTCACCATAAGTCCTGCTTCGTAAACCCACAAAACATTGCTTTAACACACAGATATACCTCCCTCTTACACACACATACAGACTTTTAGGCCCAGCCCATCCCTCAGGCCTGGCACTGTGTGCCAAGTCTGGCCTGGCATGGTCCACAGAGGGGTGTCCTCAGGCGAGGCTTGCCAAGTCAAAGACCCTTTCATGTTCAGCCTGCACGCCCAGAGTAGTAAAGCTTTAACAAACAGCCCGACACATACATACACACACACACACACACACACACTCTTTCTCTCTCTCTCTCTCTCACACACACACACACACACACACACACAGAGAAAGCTATAAACAGTTTAAGTGGTCAAAACCAGACTCACACACACACACACGCACACATATGCACATACATTAGTTTAACACCGGATCCACACTCGAGATGTAAACATCCACTAGACTTGCACTTGAATGCAGCCAGAGCCACTAACACTCAAGCCAACAACAAAGGCTGACGAATTCTCCACCGACAACATTTGTGGGTGTTTAGAGCTTGGCTTTGGAATACAAAAATGTCCTCTATGAAAAATTCATCCAAAAAACCATTCCTGTTCACCTTCGTTAAAACTTAGTGGAGCCCACATCCAAAAATAGAACCGATTTTATCACAGCCGAGAGCCACTGTAGGATCAAATTAGAGTCAGTTTTCACAGACAATGGAGTGCTTATGGTGAAAATATTAGCTGGTGTCCAATAATTACAATAGCATGCATCTGTGCCTTTTCAGTATCAATTAAAGTGATCACCAACACAAAGGCACTTGAAAAGCGGCCCATATGCACGCACATACACACTGGCCACTGGAAAAAGATATCACTACCAAGGAGCCTCTAACCCCCCACCACTCACACACACCCACTCTCTCCATGCACTGCTCAGCCCCCCCAGTTCTGCCTGACAGATACCCAGTGTGTATACATGTGTGCTTATGAGGGGGGCTGGTGGTTTGGAGAAAGGTGGCACGGTGCCAATACGGAGCCTGCTAAATACCTTTGTCTCCACAACACACAGGGACAAACAGGACAGGCAAACTGCTGCGGGAAGACACACTACAGCCACAGAGAGGTGTTAAAAGAAATACGGTTCCGGTGTTAGAATGTTTTCCTCCTCATAGAAAAAAAAGGGGAAAGGTGGCTGCCATAATTAACTCAGTATCGATTCAGAGTCCAGGTTACAATAGAGGCAGTGCGCTGGAAAGAGGCAGAAGTGTGAGATGGTGGTCGATTTCAGTGGCTACAATGGCCTCATTAACACACATGGCTACACCGGTGAGAAGGCAAGAGGCGCTAATACTAGGATGGATAAATACAGGACACAGTAATGTAGCAATATGAGCTCAAGAATGTGGTACCACACTCATAAAATGTAGTAAGGAGAAACGATTTGTAAAAATACTAATTATGGTATATAGGACACGATAATGCCTATACAAAGTAGTGCAGCTGCCGGCAGTGCATCCTAAATCATAACAATGAAAAGCATCTTGCTCCAATTACTCAGTTTAGGAAGACCAAACAATCATTTATTGCACTGATAACAGCCACATTAAGCCCATAGAACAATACATGTGAATGTTAATAAAACCTATGAATCCATTCACCAGTATGCCTGTTTAATAGTGATTACATCCTGTGAAATAAATCCAGTCTTACACTATACTGCAGTCACGCAGTTTGTGTGAGAAACCGTCATCTGCTCTTTTTCTGGGCCATCCATAATCTGGAGACAAGCTACGGTGTCCCTATGCATATCTTAAATTGTTTATCATGCAAATGATGGCACGCAGGCTGCTCTGCCCTCTTCTAACGGCCCAGAGCTCCAGACTGCAGACCCCAGCCCCAGCTGCAGCCATGAGACTCCCAGACGGCCTCAGCTGTCCCAAAGACAGAGACAGAGAGAAACAGCTTCATCCCGAGCTCTGGGTGCATTACAGACAACTGCCCCCACCGCCCCACCTCCAAGTTCAACCATCCTGGGTGTCAGGCTCCTTTAGTCCCACAGCTTCTTTCCTAAACCTAGCCCGAGTCCTTGCCTGTATAAGCTGCGGTCCATACAGAAATCCATCTGAGTCGAATGACATTTCAGGAGGAGGGTGAGGAGTGTAGGGGTCACATTCATTCAAGTGTATGCAATGCAGCAGAAACTCTTTAAGGGTGTAACATATAATACACACCCCTGGAATAACCTGGACATGAAGCCAGTGTGTAGGGACAGTACGTATTGAGATGCCTCATCTCAGTGTCAGCCTCTAACTGAGCAGGGTGAGAGAACATGGCAGCTAGCATATGGGGTACGGGGTGGCGCACTGGCACTGCCAGTCTGGATCCATCAATCTTGGCGGTTTGGGGGGGGGGGGCTTTTATGCACTCACTGATGTCACTGATGTCTATCCTGCGCAGTGGCTGCTCTTTCTGTTTCACCCAAAATCTACTGCTGCTTTTGCTTATCTGTAATCTTGACACACTCGAGTTTTCTTTCTCTCAGGTTTTTACATAAGGAGTGTTATAACAGGGTTATAAAAAAAATCCGTTTTGGTGTCACAACAGGGTACGACCTCACTCCATATACAACCAAATGAATCTATTATATATTACTACAACACAGAGAAATGCCTGACTGTTATACAATGCCAAGTGAAATAAGCCCTATAAATAAAGCTCTGCTCACAATGCTAGTGACCTTATGATATCATGTGAACTCCACTGCATGATGATCTAAATGAGCAAAGAAAAGCATGTTCGAACAGCTGACAAGGCCAAGAGGCATGTTGGATGTGTATGTGTGTGAGGATGCGTGTGCGTGTGTGTGCGCGCTCATATGCAGGGCAGATGTTTAACAAACTACACACTAATGAACAGTGGTCATTCTGTGTGACAGTGGGCTGACGAGCTAACGACAGATAACAGTGGTCCCTTTACAATGCCATCTGCAAAGCTGTGGCACTGACTAATACAGTACAGTGGCGCACATTATTGAGTACTACTCTCCGTGCATTTAGCCTGAATTGGCTTCCAATTAAATCACAACTGCCCAGACAATCAGGCCAATCTGGCAAACCATATCGGTTCTGTTAAAGGAAATGAATAAACATTCAAATAGGCTGGTCGAAATCAAATGCTACTCTGTAAAACCAGTCATAAGGGACCCACGCTTATTTGCACAGCCACTCATGTTTTCACTCCAGCCTCATTTAGCCCCGGTGGACAAACAACAAACCAGCCGCCTTAAGAAGTCCTTAATTACTCAAATCAAGGAAAACACTGACAATTAGTGGCTGTAGGGTTCCTCAAATAAATGCTTCTTCCTTGACAGTTCAGCATAATTACATTCTTTTCTATCTCTTTTTAATTTTAGCATCAGAGTGAGCCTTTGCAGGCGCATATTTGAGGGAAGGAGAGATATGGCAGCGCAATAAGCCAGGGAGGGATAGAGATACATCTCTCACCACCACATGAGAGAGAATGTGGAGGCCACAGGATCTGAGCACATCTGTGATGCAGCAACAAACCAAAAGAAATCCATCTTTTTTTCCTCTCTCTCTTTTTCTCTTTCATAATGAGTTTCTTTGTCTGTCTCAGTGTGTGTCTTTTTTACTATCTGCAAATGTTTCCTTTTCTCAAAATCATTTTCAGGATGGCTGGTCCTCATGTGGGTTCATGGCTCAGCTGAGGGAGATTCACAGCTCCTAAATGCAGCGGCAGATATTTCACACTCGTTATGCTGATTGGATACATCCCTACTACCAGAGGCAAAACCAAGGGAATCTGAGAAAGCATTTGTTCCCTTTTGAAATAAACTCTCTACGAACCTCGGAAAGGCACGACTCACTCCACACCTTTAGACCATAAACACTCACTTCCCACATTTTTTTTTTTCTTGCTCATTTGTTTACTCTTGCGTGGCAGCCATTTTAAGCTCCCACTGTGTTTACCTGTGATATTCTCCTGCTTTGGGATTATTCCTTGCAAGGGTGCAGATAAACAATCCTCATCCTGCGGCGACACCTGAACCGCCACCTCCACGGGGTGATACACCCTCCGCGGGTGCTGATGGTGGGTCCGCGAGTGCGAGGAGGACGTGGAGAGGGGCGAGGCAAGTGGGGAGGACGGTGGCCTGTCCAGAGGTTTGTCCGTACAGAGGCTCCCGTGGCACTGCCTCCGTTTGTGTTCAATGAACAGCAGGATGTCAGCCAGGGGGAAGCGGGAGTGGCACTGGCCGCAGGTCAGCAGGTCCTGGTCCCCTTTTAGGGGCTCACCCTGAGCCACTCCCAGCCTGGGGGAGTCCTGAGAGTCTTCCTCTGGCAAAACACCTGACAGCGGCTCAGCTGGACGGGCAGACAAGAAAAAGGATTGTGAGGTGTATAGTTCAGTGAGAGAGGTAGTGATTCTGTAGAGCTGGTAAACAAATGTGTCAGGAGAGGCGATGGAAAGGCACATTACTGAGTCTTACACAATGTATGCAGACATCTACAGGAATAAGGTCATGTTGTAAAATGTGCATAAAAATATTTTTAGAAAAGGAAGAAAGAGAAAGAAAGAGCACACAGACTACTTCGATAAGGACTGACATGTTCAGCTCGCAGGCAGCAGCCAAACGATTAAGTTGCTTGACCCTCTTTATTGTGCTGCCAATCTCGCTTTTTTAATGAACCTAACACCTCTGAGAATCAAAAAATAGATTCTAATTTGAGTTCAAGATGATTGGACCCCATTTCGTTAAAAGTGCTGGGATCTCGTGAACCAAGGTTAGACATTGAGGGGTTGGATGTGGAGTAGGTCCCTGAAGTACCGACAGAGAGGGAGAGAGAAGAGAGAAAAGAGTGAGAGAGAGAGAGAGAGAGAGAGAGAGAGAGAGAGAGAGAGAGAGAGAGAGAGAGCATTTTAAAAGAAGTAATCTAACCACACGGTAAACGACATTGGGCGCCCCGACTGGGATGTTGAGATAAGATGTGATGAATTCTTGCCGCCAGTTCAACCTTTAATTCCGTGTCGGGTCAGACGAGAAGGTGGCGAGGGACTATGCAAGATAGGCCCTGTTACCTGTATGTTCAACTGCATTAAAGATGAGGGAATTTGCCCCTATTTTGCTGGAGCTTATCTTAACCAGCTTATGCCATGGACACAGGCGAGGTGTGTGAGGATGGGTTAGGTGGAAAGATTTTCTTCAAACCAAATAATCTCATTTTGATGCCATGCAAGAGTGATGTGAATAACTTTGAAAACTAAAATATAATCCTTTTTTCAGACATCTGACTGCGCCAGAATTTAAAGTAGTTTAGGTCAGTGTTTCCCACTGGGCTACAGGAGTAGGTCTGTTTCACTATCAGGGAAATCATAAGGCTTCTTGCTTTGCTATTTTAGACTATCATGACTCCCTGTTATAACAGTGGATCAATAATTTCATTTCAACTCACTCAAAACACAAATCAGTGTATCAAGCATGTGAATCTGCCTGTATAAATGAAGTGTCCCTTTGCTACTTTGGAAGCTCACAATTGGCCTCAAATCAGAATTATGCAAAGTGTGTAGTATTTTGTTGTTCAAATATGAATAATAGGAATATATAAAAACGTAATTATTATTCCAAACTAAATGAACTGACTGAACTGAATGGATCTGGGTCAGTGCCAAAAATAGAAATAATAGGTTAAATGAAACCTCTGCCAGTGTGAAAAAAAAGTTTTTATATTATGTATTTACATAACAGAAATTGTTCCATCCAAACATGCCTTTAACTGCTTATCTTTAAAACACCTTGAGCCTGCATTCTCTTTGAAAATCTCACTGTCCTTTTTTTTCTCCTTTGGAAACCACACACGAGCATTAACATAAAATATACAATCACTTATTTCTGCTAAAACGATCCTCTGTGTGCGCTTGGTCGAGCAGCACAGGCATAAAAGTGGATCAAGTTCAAGTTCATAAGTGGCCTACAGGACTACAATCATATTGCGCCCCCCACTGACAAACCTTTTGACAATTACCCGACAAATGAAGGCATACATGTTGCGAGAGCATAATTGGTTTCAACCCAAATGGGAGCAGCACGCAGAGAGACATTTACGACAAAAATAATTAAGGACAAAATAAATAAGGGAGCTCCTAATCTCCACTTAAAACTTAAATTATAACACTCTGTATATTGGGAGACGTCTGTGCGTTCACTGGCATACGGAAGAGTGTGTTGATAAAGTGGTTCCTGTTGTTATCAGGCGAATGGTGAGAAATAATCCTACTGCAAACATAAATATTACTGGACAGCGCGGACACCGTATCATACGATCTCAATCAATGCACTGTCATTTTATCACACGCGCGTAAAACGGCGTTTGTCTCCCATAGTTGTAAAACACTATCGCGCACGGAGTTTCCTGTGGATTTATATTTAACATATCATATATCTGAAAATGACACCGGGTAACCTGCTGCGTATTGGAAACACGGTGTTCAAACAGCAGCTGTGAGGAAATTGTGGCACAGAAACTATATTCCTCCCCGATAACGCACACGAGGTCTCTGCGCTGTGGACAAGTGGGTATGTAAACACCACTTCCCTGTGTCCAAACCAGCTCAAACCTCTGTAAATACAGTCTAAAAACAAAAAGAAGAGTGTGGGGCTTTTAGAGGAATGGCTCTACACATTACACCTGAAAACTTGTCCGCGAATGGCAACAGTGTGCATGGACTGCCTTCATATAGCCAAAGGTCTCTGGCCATAAAGCCCATGCATGCCCTTTAATGGCGAAAGAAACCTTGAAGGCTGCGTTATACAACACGTAAACCAACACAAGTTCAAGCTCGCTGTCACGTTGTTTGAAAACTTCCACCAGAGGATCCCATCACCAATTTTAGAAGAACCTGTAGTCTTTGATATGTTTGCGTTTTTGTAATTTCACTCAGGACAGCGGCGGTCCGTACGTGGCCGTATCCTACCCATTAACATTCCCCAAGGAAGTTGCCCCTATATGACAAAAACACACAAGTGGTGGCTCGTTGAGACACACGAGCAGCTACATTATGTCAAAATGCGATTCATCTCCACTTACGCGAAAACTCCCGTTTGCTCAAGTGCTGAGGTTTGCCTTGCTTGCGGCGAGACATGTTGGTTCAGTGGCGGCTTTTCAGCTGAGTTCACATTGGGAAATCCGTTCCTACAAGGTAGACTCCAAATGAAATATCTTCATTGATGCGTCTGACATCCAGATAGGAGAAAGAAAAGCATGAACTGCAGATCACACCGAGGCTGAGGCGTAGCGCGCTACGGGCTGTGCGAACCTCTTCATGACTTTTTCGCGAAGAGAGAGTGATGGGGGTACACCGAAGCCCCCCTGAGTTGCAAGTTCAAGTGCGGACGTGACGTTCCTGCGAACTTGAACGTCAGGAGATGGACGGACTGAGACATACAAAACATGGGCAGGGCGAAGCCGGCCAGTGGGAGGGGGACAAGCCATAATAAAAACCAATGGACACTCATTATGGACTACCTATGGAAGGAGGAGGAGGAGGGGGGAGAGGAGAGACCCCGAAGACACCAATGGACAGAGGGCATCAAGGGGGCTGGGCTAAAGGGGAGAGAGAGAGAGAGAGAGAGAGAGAGAGAGAGAGAGAGAGAGAGAGAGAGAGAGAGAGAGAGAGAGAGAGAGAGAGAGAGAGAGAGAAGAGATATCCAAGGAAGTAGAGGAGCGGCAGAAAGCGCATGAAGCAAAGAGCGTAATGTAGCAGAGGTGTGGTGGAGGATGAAGCTCCATTCATGTTTATTAGAGTTTGTGTTCAGGCTGATATGAATATGCATTGATTATGTAAATGCACACTCTCCAGACCGGAGAGTGTATTCTTACACGAAGATCGGATAAAGTGTTTTTATGTAATTATAATTATTACTTCAATTACATTTTATTTTAGTGTAATGGGGGGGGGCATTTTCCGTGTTTATTTTCTACTTGTTTTGTTCAGTGTGTTTCATTTGTGAGGTTAAAGCTTTCTATGAGAAGAAGGTCTGTTTAACTACGGGTTTATATGTAGGCTGTAATGTAAATCGATTTACTGGGGGTTTTCTGGAGAGGGTGCCCCAATACAAATGTGAACTCGCAAGAGAACAAGATAAAATCAAATTAATATTAATGCTAGCCTATATAAAATAATCCGGGTGTGAACACATTGGACTAAAAAAAAATTGATTTACCAGTCCAATGTCTTTTGATTTACAGGCTGCAACACAATTTGATTTGGTTGTGTTAAACTGTGTTGAAGCAACGATTTGTTCTCCGAGTTTATCTTAATCTTTCCATCTGAAAGGCTGTCTATGTGATAGATAAGCAGAAACATTTATAATAGTATAATAGGCCATAAGCACTTATTACAACAAAAATAAAAGCCTAATCTTCACTCTCAAAGCCATACAGGGGCATTGCTCTTCTATTATAGTGTTGTAATATATATATATATGGCCTATTCGAATGATTTAGAGTGTCTGTAGAGTTTTTTTTAATAGTTTTATTGTGATGTTATAGCCTTTACTGTACTGGAGCTCGGACAGTAAAGACGTCCGGATTTACAACCGCATGCAACCAGGCAAATAATTAGACATTTGAAACTGGGAGCCAAAACAGTAAACTCATTATGGCAAAATCATTTGAACAATTTTGGTATATCTGGTATAATCCTCCCGCATTGTTTGAGTGTGTTGGATGAACCTACACAGCATAATGTTTAGAATAAACATAAAGGTATAGGAAGAAAAAAATGCGGAAATGAGGATTAATGAGGATTAAATGAAGTGTGGCTGCACTTTAAATGATAAGCTGATGTAATGGAATCTCAACGGTTTCAAACTAGAAGGTAATTTATTTAATTGGTGTTATAAGTATATAATACTTCATAAATAAATAACTTAAACAAAAGATTAGTTTTTCCTTTTTAATATCTGTTTGAGGTTCCACTTTATTTGGATAGTCCGCCCACAGTTTCTAGAGTAACTGTAACATTTCAGCATTTTATCAGTTGAGATTCAACCATTCAGCTGGTTCACAAATGAAGCTCTGGTTAGGTTTAGGCACAAAAAACACTTCATGAATTGTCCCATATACTAGAGATAGAGATAGATAATCTGCTGTAAGCAAATGTTACAAATAGTACTAAATAAACAATAAGCTATTTGCCTGGGGGCAAACCAAATCAAGTATTAACCGGGTTGATTTCATATCATATTAAATGAAGCTCTAACAGACTGAGTTTGAGCCAGATTAGTCACATTCAGACTGTAAAAGCCCCTCTTTAACTTAATACAGATGAGGGCCCATTAACAACAATATGGAGACGTAATTCACATTGCTTAACCCACGTTTAATATTGGTGAGGAAAATATCGATAAGTGCTCAATACTGTTTTGTTTTGATTTGATTTAATTTGATTCTTTTTTAAGTGTGAATTTTAGTCTTTAGTCTTTTATTTATTTATTTATTTTGGTGCAATGAAAGCTTCATTATTGATCAGACTCTGGAACTGTCTCTGAGCCCGCTTCCACATCACAGTGCAATACTCTGGCGCCATCTAGTGTTTCAATACGAGACTGACTCCAAATGCAGATCATAATGCGAGCATGTTATGATTATACAGAGCACTGAGCTGAGCTAATAAAATGTTTCTAAAGCCTTCTGAATTGCACTGAATTAGATTGTTTGTCCGAGTGCCAACCACAATGTAATTATAATAATTAAAATAACTAATAAAAATACTTATAATGCTGCTACTCAAATGGGTTGCTCTACAGCCTAACATATAGTTTTCTCTATTTAAGAAGTGTTGGATACAAATATCCTCAAAATCTAAAACAATTATTATAACAATCAAATAAATCTAACATTCTCTCATAATCTACTGTTTCGTGCTTACTCTTATATACAATAACATTATAGGCCCATATAAGCCTGTATATAGCTTATATAAAAACATTGTCTAAAATCCACAATCACTACAATATGGGCCACTCACGGTTTGCTGTCACCATCGTATTACATAACCTCATGTGCTCCTTCTTTATGAGCATATAGCGCCACCGTGAGGCCAAGACACAACACTGTTGGAGGAGCTTGGGCTGGGCAGCAGGGCTTGCAGGAGCAGCAGCAGCGGCTCTGTTCATAACCGTCTATATATCGGATGCTGATCGCCCGTAGAGCACCTGGTGAGTGACATTTCCGTTCCTCTGTCCGACAGGGCCGACCCGGTTGTCCGGTGCTGCTCGCTCCGCGCTGAGGATGGAGACGGGGAGGGGGGAAATGAGCATCGCTGTGTTTTGTGCGACAAACCTATATGTCCTCCATAACGGGAGCAGAGCCTTGGCTGCACATTAGCAGAGACAGCCTCCATAACCTGATTTACAATAACACGTGAAAGCTGTTGTCGTGGATCGGTCGAAATTAGCCTCTGTTTGGCTTAAAGAGCGTGCGTAAATGAAGAGGGATATCCTGAACGTCAAGGATCAATGCGCTTCAGATGACATGTCGGTAATAAACACCCACACTGTAGCAGGCACACAGTGGCTATATGTATGTATGCCACAATCTGCATGGTCTTTGTATAACATTGGATTATTTTAACTGAATATTTTCTCTCCATAACGGTGTCATTGTTGAATGGCTTCATGATGAACGCCGGACTGAGACATGGCCTAACTGGGCTAATTTTCAGGCTCTGTCATTGGCCGGCTATAACCCATCGGTTGCCTACTGCACACTTGATGTGTTGTCATCTGCGGAGAAGAGATTTATATCCGAGAGTGTGCGGAGCCGTGTGTGCTCAAGCGTCTATATAAGAGAAATCTGGGCCAGTATGAAGCCAGGCCACGAAAAGGGTTAACCCGTCCATTTCTCCATAGGGAGAACGGGGGAGGTGGGTGGGCGGGAAGGCTGTCAAGTCCCATTGGGATTGAGTTGATGCACAAACAGAAGCCACAGATATGACAAAGTGTGCGTAATTAAATCCCCCTAAATCACCTACATGGCTCCTCCAGAGCGTGAGTCAGCAAGGCCCGTGTGCTGATGATGCTCTTGCAGAGGGAGGAGGACCGGCTGTTGGTCTCAGTGAAAAGAGCCGTTGTGCTGTTTCATGTGAATGGCAAATCTGACAACTGCATAGAAATCATATGAGAGCATCATGGGGAGGAGAGATGTAGGCTTTCAAGTAAAAACGTTATTGTTCTCTTTATCTTCTCTGTCTGTCTCCCTGACTTCCTGCCTTTTTCTGGCCTGTGTGTGCTAGTGTGTGTGTGTGTGTGTTGTGTGTGTGTGTGTGTGTGTGTGTGTGTGTGTGTTCTCTCTCTGACTTTCTGCACAGCATCCTATTAAATTATCTGTCCTAATGTACATGTATCATTATCTCTGTCTTTCTGGATGTGTGTCTCGTAATTTACCCCCTAGTCATCCTCACTCCCTTCTTCTGCTTTGTGATATAACTAACTCCTCTATTATTTCAGCGGTGTGGCGCTGGATTTGGTTGCTGGGTGACTCTGCAGAGCAATTCAATTTGGGAGTTAGTCAGATGCCTGGAATTCTATGAACTGTTAGTGGATCTTAACACTTAAAGCTCCTCTTTCATGTTGTTTGCTGCACTACAGGGAGAGATAGGCATGTCAGTGTCCTCGGGTGATACCTGAAATAGCTACTGTGCATGTGACACACACACGCACAGTCATACACAGATGTTTATTTTCTTTCTGTAATTGCGTAAAGCCTCATTCACGCCTGTTAGCACTCTAAGAACGTATCTTTGTGTTACTCATAAATAGACTCATAAAGATGCACAGATAGATGGATAACCGTAACCTATCACTCTTCCTGTTTTCAGCAGGATGTATTAAGGGTCAAAGGTGAGCTAGTGAGGCAGAGATGAGTCTGACTTCCTGGTTCCTGGTGAGCGGCGGCGGGACGCGTCATCGCCTCCCCAGGGAGATGATCTTTGTGGGGAGGGATGACTGTGAGCTGATGCTGCAGGTACAGTACTCTCACTCCTCCAGACGCAAGTTCTGAGATGTCATTCTTCATGTGGCTGGATTATTGTCTGAAGCGCTGAGATTAGCGTGGATTACAGTGATTGACTGGATTTTGTGTGATTTAGTCCCGCAGTGTGGACAAACAGCACGCCGTCATCAACTATGAGCCGAATACAGATGAACATAAAGTCAAAGACCTGGGCAGTTTAAATGGGGTGAGTGTTTTATTTATCTACTATTTTCATATACAGCCTCTGGTATAGTAAGGGACAGACTGTATTATAACAAGATTCTTTATGCATTTATACATATGTCATCAAGCAATCTCAAAAGCCTGATTCCAGTGCATCATATACATCTCTTTTTTTAAGTCCCCCTCCAAAAATGTCTTCTTGTTACCTCAGTTGGATATTTCACTGTGCAGAATGATGTATGTGAGTTTATTTTCACATTAATCTGCTGAAGGTGGGGAAGTTATTCGGTTCTCACCAAGTTTATTGCAACCTGGTCATATTTTAAAGGTGTGATGTTTTTGACCCTGAGAACTTTGTGAAGCAGGAGATGTCTGTGTGGTATTTAACTTTTGAAACAATAAATATTTGCCTATATTGGATTTTTCAGTGAGGTAGTAGATGTGGTTTTAGCCATTTTGAATTAGATAACTGAACTTTCCTGCGGAAAAAAATCAGGCACAAATGATTATTCCAAGCAGGGCATTTTTTTAATGTCTTAAAACATGTCTGGAGGGGATCTTTAAATTATTTTCTAAAGTTCATGATTCAGCATCTCTAAATTATATAACTAAATTTGTCAAAAAAAAAGTTTGTTTTATTTCTTTAGCTGTAAGTTTGGTTTAAGTTTAACTTCTTCATGGGTGATGTTGTCATAACACAAACAGACAAGAATTATGCCAAAATACAGAGTAAAACTAACTGTATAACTTGAAATATCTGTTTCAAGAATAAGAAACTAGACAAGGATTGTGACCAAGCATCCGGTTCAAACTTTTGGTAATTAGTTGTTTTCAGGTGTTTATCTGAACCCTGCTGTTCTTAATCACACTCTGCTTTTGTTTGCAGACATTTGTCAATGATGTAAGGATACAGGAGCAAATCTACGTCACACTGAAAATGGATGACAAATTGAGGTTTGGATATGATATCCTTTGAATATGGTCTTGTATATCTGTGAAACCCGGTGACATGCAGCACAAGGTCAGTGTACATGAACAACAGTGTAACTTTATCTGTTTTTGAATAGACGTGAATGCACTCTGCCTGCTGCATAATACATAAGGCTATCAGTGCATGTTTCTCACCCCTAAGAGCTCATCGTCTTTTACCTTAACCTGGCCCACATACCAACCTGTTCACTGTGGTTCGAGGAGAGATGCATATTCCAGAGGAGGCCCTCAAGGTTAGACAGCATGTTGTGCATGTAGTGAGAAACAGCCAGAGCTCATATGTTAGTGGACAGAGTAAATATGCCGTCTCAAAACAGTACAACCAGAAAGCTTGTGTATTAATTCATCATTGTGAGAAGTGGATTTTATTTAATGAGAGTAAAAAGTTCTGCTGACCTGGGCAAAATAATACTTGATGAATCTGCTGTTTCATGCCAGCAAACTGCCCAGGTAGCTGTAGAAAGGACAGGATTTCATCTTAATGAGGAAGATAAAAGTTCAGCTGTAATATTCAGAATATCTCTTCAATTATATGGTATGCTATGACAGAGAGCCTGGAGGTATGTGTGAGACCTGAATGTTTTTTTTGTAATTTTCAATAAATGAAATCTGGCTGCTCTTCTATAGATTTAGCAGCATTTGGTGTTTTTGTCTCTTTCTCTCCAAACTCTCCTTGTCTTCCTCTCCTCTCCTTGATTGTCAGCATGAGAAGTTCAGCAGTCAGCTTCAGCTGAACCAGAAAATACCTACAAAGGGGGAGTTTTCTAAGTCTGAGGTGAAACCCTCCGAGGCTGCAACAGCACCAGTGGGTGAGGGGGCCGCCGCCAAGCCCCCTGAGGCCAGCAGGGTGGAGGATAAGATGACAGGTGAGAATGTCTTTTGTGCAAATGTTTTTAGGAAAATCCTACTCACTCTGTCTTTAATGAATAGTTTATAACACATGAACACACAACAATATAAGTCTAAGAAAGGACATTTTAAAGGTTTTTATCAGTGTGTAAGACCAACTGACAAGTCATTTTTGTTTTTGCCAGGGGACCTAGCAGTGTTTCACAGAGGCACGCCACTCTATGGCCAGCCTGCCTGGTGGGGAGATGGAGAGGCAGATGACCAGCAACATGGGAGGCCAGAGGAAAAGGGCTCAGATCGGAAGTGGGAAAAAGCTGAAACAGGTATTTATAATGCTGCAGAAATACTACTTTATGTCATCTTATGGTGTCGTTAAGGTAATAATTCATGTGAATTGTGTTATTTGAAAGAATTTGGCTATTAGTAGCTTAAATATGTTCACTCTTAATAATAATAGTACTACTTCCCCTACGTTTATTAGACTTTGTGGTCATAAATACATTCTGTATACATTTAATTCTGACAGACACCAAGAAAAGTACAGAGGTCCCAAAGTCTGCCCCGCAAACAGCTTCCAATCAGGAGCCTAGCTACTTTGAGATCCCCACCAAGGACACTCTCTCAGCAGGTACAGTGAGTGCTGAAGCCCCCTCACAAGAACAAGAGGCTGGTGCATCTTCTGCTGCAGAGCCCACCCATGGACACGCATCCTTCACCATTGAGTTTGACCCTGGGGCGACAGGTAAAGTGACTGTCAAAGATCGAGTGGCGAAGGTGGGACCAGAGACCAGGCCACGTCCTAAAAGAGCCGTCGGGGAGGAGCTGAGTCCGCTTCAGACAGCCATGGTAGCTGCAGAGGTCAAAGTTGCCGACTGGCTGGCCCAAAATGAGCTGCCATTGGCTCTGAAAGATACGGTTACAGAGGATGATGGGGAAAGTGTGAAGAGTGATGTGCCTGTACAACTGAAGAGTCTTAAAGGTGTGTATGTGCAGGCATTTGTGCAGGAAATGTGCCTGTATTTATCGTAAGATTTGTGAATTACTTGATTTTTAACTTCAGTATAATTTAGCCAAAGCATCTCTTTAACTCTTTGTCTCTTTCTTCACATTCTGACCCATTACCTTCTTCTCTACCCCTCCCATGCCAGACAGCAAACATGAAGACGGAACGCAGAGCGACTCGGAGAATGCACTTGGAGAGCAGCGCAGGGCTGCAGCAATGGAGGAACGCTCGTGGGGACTCTGGGGCGGAGCAGGGATGAAGATCAGAGAGGGTCGTGCTAACGTACCAGAGGGGCTCTTCGCAGAGGAAGACAGTCCTGCTCGTCGTCGCAAGTCTTCAACTTCCAAAGTGGCAAGTGGATTCGTGGAGAGGCGACGTGGAGAGGCACCACATCAGCAGAGTGGCCGTGAGGAGTCCTATCACCATGGGGATGATTATAGTGACAGAGGGACCTATACCATTGAGCTGGAGAATGGAGATCATGAAGAGGAAGAGGCTAGGAAAATGATTGACAAGGTGGGGAAGAAGACACTTAAAATAAAGCCCTTTTTCTAGATTTTTATAGTCCTTTTCATACATGTATGTTCCCCTTGGCGTGTGTGTATGTTGCAGGTGTTTGGTGTGGATGAGCAGGAGGCTGTGTGTGTGTCCAGGGTGGGGAGTGCTGACCAAAGAGAGAGGCTCACCTCCCAGAGATCTGGTACTGGAGACAGAGGAAAGCCTGGACGCATGGAGACAGAGGTGCAAAAATTCAAAGCCTTTAACTTCAAACCAAAAAGTTGGCATGAGGGAGAAAATAAGCAGTTCAAAGGGTCTCATATTCAGCATTGCATTGTGAGTTTATTTAGCTTACTGGTTAAACACAATATTTTTTCTCTTGTATCTTTCATATTGTCTTGGTCCAGGTTCTACCTGAGGAACTGGTAGTGGGTGGTCCTCGGTGGGTCTCACAGTGGGCTACTCTGGCTGCTAGTCACATTAGGACAGACCCTGAGGGATCTGGAGGGGAGAGTCACATCATGGTCACAGAGGACAGAGGTACGTGAAGTTTCACTGACTTCAGGATTTTGTTAATTAAAAGCGAAACCTTAGTATGCTAATTTTACTAAACATTACTGAATATTGAATTGATCAAAGGTGCGTTTTACCCGCTTTACTAATAAGATCTTTTTCTCTCCTTTCAGCTGAAATAAGTGAGTCCAGCCACTCAGCCTCTTTTGCCTCATCTGGCTACACAGAACGCAAGAGGAGAACACTGCCTCAGCTGCCTGGTGAGGAGCTTGTCCTAGGAAGGAGGACCCCAGGCTCAGGCCTGCGTGCAGATATGGGGGAGAAACAAGACACAGAGCTACAAGAGAAGGAGAACCAGGGGGAGAAGATGACCAGGGGAAAGAATCGGTCTGCTCATGGCACTGGAGGTGTGGGCAGTCACAGCGGCAGCCCCAGTCGCTCTTCACCAGCAAAGTCGCAGGACAGTGGTGGTGGAACATCAGGCAAGACAGGTGTGTTGGCCAAGCTCCCCCCTCGTCCACTGACCAGTGGGGAGAAAAGGATGGAGGAGGCACGGAGGAGGAAAAAGGAAGAGGAGAAGGCTAGGGAAAGTAGTGGGAAACCATTGTTGAGGCAGGAGAGTTTTACTGTGGAGAAACCAAGCTCTAACGTGCCCATTGAGCTCATACCTCGTATCGATGGGCTCACACGCAGCAGAACTCAGAGCAGGGAGGCTGGAATTGACAGCGCCACTATCCAGAAAGACTCAGAAGCTGTGGCAGCCTTTCTAGAGACGACTGTTTCAGACCAAGGTGATCCACCGAGTCAGTCCATTGAAGGCTCCATGTCACCAGAGTCAGACGTGGACACGACCAGCACAGTGAGCCAGGCTGACGGAGCAAGAAAAGTAGTCCAGAAACGCCGGACTCTTGCAGCACAGCAGAAGGAGAGAACGATAGTGTGTTCATCTGGCAAAGGCCCCTCTGGGGCCCGGGAGACCCAAGACAGGAGGGTCAAGACTAGGGCATCTGGTCCTCCACAGCCAAGCCGCCCCTGGACCTCCCTGGACCTCACTGACGATGACGTCAACTCCAACTCACTCCTCTCTGACTCCCAGCCCACCTCTACACAGGAATCTAGAAGCTCACATACCAGAGCTCAGGCTGTGGGAGCTAGCACCAAGTCTAGTCGGGCTAAAATCACCCAGGCCCCAGGCTCTTCTGCAGCCAATAAAACCGCCAGTGCTCCCAAGCCCAGGCCCACCAGGGCTTCCTTGCTGAGACGAGCCCGGCTAGGGGACTCATCAGACACTGAACCTGCTGATCTTGACCGGATGTCGGTAGCCTCTGAGGCCTCTACCGCAAGTTCCACGTCCAGGACTGGGATGGCAAGAAGGGGAATGTCCAGAATAGAGGCTCTGGCACAGCCTAGGAGGCCAAAGGTGGGCTCTCCGTCAGCTCAGAGTGACTCAGAGGCCACTGTGACAAGGAGAGGTCTGGGGGCCCGGAGTGCTGCAGGCGATTATTCCATCAGACAAGGACTGAGAGGGGCAAATGTCACCTCAGTGTCTGGACCCAGAGCTAGGGCTAACAGTGCCTCCAAGCTGCCTGACAAGAATAAAGGCACTTCTTCCTCTGGACATGTCACACCTGCATGTAAGTAGTGTTTTACATAGTAAACGTTACTTACATGTCCATTGGAAACAGTATTATCTTTTACAAATGTTTTTGTTTTGTCCGTGTTCCTATTGATCCTTTTACTGCTTGAATATTTATGTAATCATCAGTCTTTAAAACTAAATATTCCTTAAAGTTACATTAATTAATACCTTTAAATAAACATGTGTTTCCCATATCAAACTGAATGTTGCAAGTTGTTAAAAAAATCAATCTAAACTTAACTTAACCATTCCCTCCTCATATTAGCTAGCACTCGGTGGCGCCGCGTGCCTGTGGAGTATGCCTCCACCTCAGAGGACGAGTATGGCTCAAACCGCCACATGTCCAAGCAGGGCCACTCACGGCCGTTCCCTTCCACTCGGGTAGCCCAGCTAGGAGGTTCAGCGCCAGCAACTCCTAATCCTGCAAGCCTGGGCTCCCTGAAGCAGCACTCCAGGGAACAGGACGAGTATATGAGAGACTGGACAGCACACAGCGAAGAAATAGCCAGGTACGTGGGTGAGAGGTACTCCAGTGCAGTTTGAGGGCAGTAGTGAGTCATGATAACAGTAATCGAACATTATTCTCCTGCTTAACGGTATATAGCTGTATTTTTCAGTATTTACTTTTGTTTCAGGTCGCGCAGTGCTCTTGATGGTTATGGGTTCTTGTATGAAGTATATGAAATAAATATCACCAAATAAAACAAGAAGAAAACTTGGTTTAACAAATGTCAGGTGGTGATTTCCTATTTGTGTTTGTTCATCAGGATTAGCCAAGACCTAGCCAAAGACCTAGCCATGCTTGCGAGAGAAATTCATGATGTGGCAGGAGAGATTGACTCAGTCAGCCCTGCAGCCACTGACCCTGGAGCTCTGGTAGTCAACACATAAAACAACCACAACATAACTTCTTTATTCCATCTGCTAGATTTGATAACAAAATATCAAGATTTATTTGCCGCTACCCAGATTCAATCTGTTCTTGATGAAATTATGTAGATTTGACCAGAAATAGAATCTGATGAAATAACATTTCTTTTCTATGCATTTTAATTCTGTTTTAGTTGGAAGAGCGTGTGTTTGATGACAGCTTGGACCTGGGTGGTTCCTCAGAGCACAGCAGCGTTATGGGAACCAATGGGCGGTCTGTGGAGCTTCGACCCCAAGGCTCTGGTGGACAGAGCTCCCGTTCCATCCGCAGACAGACATGGAATAGAGATGATGTGACTACCTGTTTCAATATTAAATAATACTCTATCCTCAATATAAATATACATATATATTATGCATAACATAGGGCTATTCCAGAGTTTGAACTGTAGATGTCTTTCTCAATCAACTCTTTATTTCAAGTATAAGTAAGGAGAAACACTGTGAAGTTTGTATACATAGCTTAGTATCATGCAAACCTTATTTTCCATCTGCACTCTGTGATTGGTTGATGCTGGCTTATTGTAATGGTTTCCTGTTAAAGAGTACACTTTACATTTGTCGAAATAAAGATCAACATGTCGGTCCGTAACACAGTGTGCCACTAGAGGGAGCTCCCTACATCCCAACCACAGTCACCCCTCATCAGACAAACTGTGCTTCTGACTGGACCCAAAACTAAAAAGAATATTTTTTCATGCAAAGTGCATGAATAGTCATAGCTTTAAATAGGCTAAATCACTGAAAATGTTGTGTTAGCTTCTAGTTTCTCTCTATTCCTCAACAATTCTGACTGCATTCATTGCATGCCACTGTTAATTAAAAGTGACATTGATGTGTTTCTTTTCGTCTATCAGGCGGTGCTAGACAGTTTACTACTAGCATCTGTGACTCAACTCTCAGCTAGGATACGTCAGTCTGTAGACAAAACAACCTGCAAAATCAGGTGAGCATGGTACTACTTGAAGAAATGTGCATTTATTTTAATTTGGTGTAAAACACTCTATACTGAGGAAAGGGCAAATGCAGGATTGGACTGTCAAAATAGAATCATATATATGCTTCTTATGCATATGTAGGATTCTTGCCTGTGTTTTATGTCAGAACTGGGTCATCCAGGACAGTCTGAGTGGCACATCACAAAGGTTTCCAGACAGCCAGCTACATATCTTCCTCATAATCACACGCAGGATGTCAACTCAAAAGCCTTTTTTCATTCCTACAATCCACAGACAAAGTGTGAATGAAATCACTTTAATACTCATCTAATACTTCTATCAAGAGGTGTATTAAAAATATTTTTATGTATGATACTTTCATCTATTTTTATACCAACTTGGCCTCCAGGATCCTCTTCAAGGATAAAGAACGAAAATGGGAACAGATTGAGAACACACTACAGGCAGAGCATGACTCGTTGCTACTCAAGAGCTCCAATAAGGTGATGAACGTGTCCACTTCTCACACTTTGTCTGTTTTATCTGCTGCTGAAGTGTGTGTGAAATAGACAAGACAGTAATATTTATAGCCATGCTAGCAGCATGGCTTCAGGGATGGCAATGTTGGTCGACACACCTTTTGTCCAGACTGAAAAATCTCACTAATTTTGTATGCCATAAAATTTGGTTTAAACTTTCATGTTTCCCTCAGGATTAAGTTATCACTTTGGTGATTCCTAGATCTGTCCTCTAGTGCCAGCAGGTCCAGTATTCACACACAGCATCAGCTATTGTTTCAGACTGTGTGGTGAGGATTTCAGTACGAGCTCAGAATAGTTTGTTTAAAAAAAGTGTGCACTGTTCATTTTAAAGTCATGCTTGAATGACCATGTGGTAATAACCATGACAGGCAGCTCTAAAGAGAGATTGTCACAGAAAATAGCAAATGTTGTTACCTGTGTTAGCAGGTGATTATTATGTCTTCATAACTTCATAGCTACTAAATATTTGACTATAATGTGTTTGGAAGAACACTTAAGGGTGGCACAAGGTGTTGACTCTTTTAAAACTAAATCTGCACACATATTTTTTCCAAGTGTAAATAAGTGCATTTTGCTTGTTAATTGTGAGTTATTTTAATACAGTAATCAGACGGACGAATTTCAGGGAAATCTAATCAGCATAATGTTTGCATTTTGGCATTAGTTTGGCATAAATTAATACAAAAAGACTGACTGAAAGGCAATTTGATTTGGCCAAAGTAATTAAATATTTTGATCAAGAATTTGTTTATGTCAGTAATCCATTAGTTTAAGGGATTAATGGCATACAGTGTTATATCCACTCCTTTCATTTCTCTGTGTTTTACAAACCACACAATATCTGATTACTTACTGAAGCAATCACAGTGAGTGCTGACAGCATTACAGCTGTCAGGGGGATCAAATCAAACATACTTCAGTCTTGCACATACCATTTAGATTACCTTGCAAATTCCCTTTTTGGAGAGGACACTAAATATAGTTGTTTTGATGAAGATAAAAGACTTACGAGCTGCTGTTGTGGGTGCAGAAAGTCCATAAAACTTTTTTTGTAGTCATAAATTCTGTATTTAACCCAGTCTGGCCTCATGTGAACCCCTGAAGAGATATTTCTATCCACCAAACAGTCACAGTGCTCATAAAGCATTACTGAGTGTACACGGCATGGCTCCAAATGTATTCCTGCAGTAACGAAGAGATGAAGTCAGTTGATTTATTTGGTGTACGAACTTTCACGTACTTAATCACATCCTCTGCCGTTCTTGATTTTTTATTTATGTTCTCTTAACAGGAGATATCAAGCATTATTCAAGACCTGAAGAGAGTGGAGAGACAACTGCTCGGTATGGATGTAATGTGTTTAGTGAACTATGACACATACAATTACAAGGATCTGTTTTTGTGCTGTTTGGAGCTGTGTTAAATTCAGGAATGCTAATTTTAAATGTTCTGCAATCATCTATCAGTAATCGACATGATGGTGGACCCAGACGGCACCCTAGATGCCCTGTCCAATCTGGGCCTGACCAGCCCTTTGACTGACCAGAAGATCAACCCTGGGACTCAGCAAGGGCAGTTGGTGTTGCACCCTGGAGCTGGAGCTTCTTCCAGCACACTGTCTGCCTCCAGGCCTGAAGCCCCTGCCACTGAACCATGTGGACCTTCAGACCATGCAGAGGTGGCAAAGCGAGACCCAGGGCCCAAACAGAGCTCTAAATCCTACAACTGATACACCAAGGACATAATTCAGAATGCATCCTTTATTGTTGGATATATCCTGAAGCTCTTGGAGACAGATAGTGGTGTGAGGTTAGAGGATTTTTAAGTATTTGGTTTCAGACAAAAGGAGGAAAGAGGGATGACAGGGATGCCTATTCCGTGAAAAGCCTGACTGCCCTAACTGTCAGTCAAACTGAATCGAGATAGGATTTCAAAAAGTCCAACACTACCAAATAGCAGCTCTTGGGATGTGAACTATACAATATGAAAACATTACAGTATTAATTGATGGGCTTATGAAGAAGCTATGACATAATATACAGTAACCCATGTGTGTTTTTGTGTTGCAGCTCATTATCCATTATCCTTAACACTGAAAAACAAACAGTTGTAAAAGACAAGAGGGAGCAACGTTAAAGATTAATTTTCCAAATTCTTGCAATTTAACAACAAGCCCTTGTGTTTGAATCGTAAGCCTGTCAGTCAGCTGGCCAATGCAGAAACCCAGACTAGAACGGTGCAAAGGTGTCAAAAAAAGGATGCAGCAGAGGTATATGTGTGTTACTCTATCCTGCCATAGCATTATTTATAAAAACATATGTATATTATTGCCCTGTTGCAATTGCAGTCCCAAAATTTGTCTCAGTAATGATTTTCCATCAGAAAAGGCCACATTGCTCATTTCTGGGAAAGGACCTGGGTAGGTACAGTATGTACCAGTGTAAATGTTTATTATAGTTAAATCAAAAACTCCCGTCCATGCCTTTTCTTCTTGTGGCGAGTTCATTTGAAACCAGTGTATCAAAGATGGACCATGTGTGTTAATAGAGACTATAAAATCAAATGTAGCTCCCAGAAAGGTTTTTCCTCTTCCAAATGTATTTTGTCACAAGTGCCCTGGATCAAACAATCATTGCAGTTGGAGGTAAGAGAGGCTACAGTGTATAGGAGATGGTGATGTGGAAGTGAAATTAGTTTTTTTGCACATTACAAAGCTGATATATATATATGTAAATATTCATCTCTTTGGGACCAGGACATGACATGCCCCCTGTGACACTCCTTTATTGTGTTAATGTCCTTGACCCAAAACAAAGCAGGGTGAAAGCCAGCTGCCTGTAAATGAGCAGTTTGTCAAATTATCTTCTGATCACAGACAAAATGTTGTGTTTGAACCAGCATAGACAGGGGCTACCTCCAAGTCCTGCAGCTGCATTTTACCGTTACCGATGCAATGGAAGGATGGACACTGTAGTTGGTTTTCCAATGTCTTGCCTCATACCAATGTTTACATATGAATGTAACCTGATCAGAACTGTTGAACAATTTTAGCCAAAACAACTTTAATAAAGATTAATAACTGCATTTTGTCTTTATTTATGTTTGAGCATTTGGATAATTTTTGTTTGGATGTTTTGTATGAAGTTTTTTTTTGGTTTTGTAATGATGTTAGGTTAAATGTTGACCTTGCAATACCTGTGTTTTGTTTGTCTCATTTCCAATAAAATGCATGGTAATCATGAGCTATTGTGTTTGCTCTTTTTTTAACATTACTTCCACTGTAGTGCAAGTTTACAGTGTTTTGGCACTTGTACTGTAATTCCGTTGTATGCCACTTTATATTGCCCCACTATTATAAATTATAATTTTTGCTCCACTTCATGACAGCTAACTTTGCAGATTATAAAATATAAAGCATGATCAATTTAACAAGTATAAACTAGTAGACTTCTACAGTTAAAAGTAGTTCAAGTAATTAGCTTACTTCCACCCTCTACAATAAAATGCTGCTTACATGTTAATACTAATACATGTTAAAAACTCTGAAAGTGGGCGCCTGGTTAGCTCTGTCGGTAGAGCTGGAGACCCATGTACGGAGCCGCTGCAGCAGCCCTTTGCTGCGTGTCATCCCCCCTCTGCCCCCCCACTGTCCATCCTCAGCTGTCACTATAACTAAAAGGCCAAAAAAAAAAACCTCTGAAAGTGTTCATTCTTCATTGTTAATACTTTTACTTTAGATACTTTAACTACTACTGTGTGCAAACTAGGGCTTTTGGGGTAGCTCACTGTTTTTATAGTGGTTAGGGTATTGAAATGAATAATGGCAATTTTTTTCTAAACAGACT
The DNA here is from genome assembly GCF_905237075.1 of Dicentrarchus labrax. Taxonomy (NCBI): domain Eukaryota; kingdom Metazoa; phylum Chordata; class Actinopteri; family Moronidae; genus Dicentrarchus; species Dicentrarchus labrax. The sequence continues at coordinate 13,690,945 of NW_026136721.1, forward strand.
TAAAGTGAGTGAAGGCATAGATATTGCGCTGCCAGACTTCAATGGTGATGGCAAGAATAGTATGCCTTCTGGTACATTAATTAAAGTGAATTAGCAACAAATCACCCTCATGCATGAATCATACATCAGTAAAAGCCAAATTTTACACATGATCTATGATGATGGAGATATAGAAAAATATAAATGCATGGCAAAAATAGACCCCACAAAATGTCACAAATCATGTTTTTGGGGAAACTCATGTCAAGCCAAGCTCCCCCTGGCTCCCCTGTAGTTCTCACCCTGCTTATAGCCTTGATTTGATTTCAGACACAGCAGGGAGCTGTTTTTTGTGAAAAAGCCCACTGTACACTACCAGCTCAGCACCTAACAGCAAACATACAAAGTTAGCAACTAGCTGGTGAACAGTGGAGCATTTAACTGCCAAAGAGCCAGATATTTCCCTCTGGAGTTGGTGAAGACCAGAAACAGTGCCAAAAAGAGAGTTAATCTTGAACTTACACTTTCCAGATGGACAGAAACACAGCTCCAGATGATAATGCTGCTCTGTATCTGCTGGATATGTATATAGGCAACTATTTGCTGTATCAACCTTAAAAGTAATACAATGGTAATGATAACAGCTTGTCGCTGCCTCCAAGTGGACAAAGAAATCATTTATTGCAGGGTTAAGTAAAATGTTGAATGCAGGGGTTACTTGAATTGAAGTATAAAGTATCTCTGTACTTAATTCTTCCACCACTGTTTATTAAATCTATTTTATATTAAAAGGGGGAATATGTGTTAGATACAGTAAGATAACATTAGGTATATTTGTCTAGCTCTAGTAAAAAGCTAGGGGTGTCCTAGTACCTCACTGGGTAGAGTGTGTACCACGTGTCAGAGCAACCTAGGGCCACATACGGCCCGTAGGGCTTTGCTGCAGGTCATCCCCTCTCTCTTCCCTTCCTTTCCTGTCTCTCTCTACTGTCCTGTCTAATAAAGCAAAATGCTAAAAAAATAAATAAATAAGATGAACCCTCTTGGCTGCCATCATCCAAAGCTACATCCTCGCAGAGACTTCCTCCACAAGAAGCCCAATCCTCCTCCTTGTCTGGCCTGTCTCTCATTCTTTGCAGAAGTAAGAAACAGGACAAATTAGGTTTTAGAGGCCGTGCTGCCAGAGCCACTGCACTACTAATTGTATGTTTCAAGATATTCTGCTCTACTTCCTTAATCCTTAAAGCCGTGTCAGGGTTTTTCTCCCTTGCGAGCAGCAACATTCACAGCGGCTGCTGGTGCACATCAGCGCTACTGCAGGTGTTCACCTAAGTGGGAACAGTTTAGCTGTATTATTCCCACTTAGTTTTATTAAGTTCAGGTTTCCTGTAGGCTTTGTTACTGAACTCACACTGCTTGCATTTATTGCATATAAATAAAATATTCATATTATTGCAGCTCTTTTTGGCTCTGAGGTGTCAGACAAAAAAATTATGTGTTTATTTGCTCATGTAGCCAAATTAAAAATTAATATGAATATAAAATATTTGCCAGGTGATACACAGCATGTGCCCTATGCGCTATTCAGTGTAATTTGAACTGCCATTGATGATTTAGCACCTGTGCGGCCTCAGAGTGAATTAGATGTATGATGCTACACTGTTTGTGTGCAGGATACTGGAGCCATTTACATATTCTGAATCTCCTCATTGATGGGCCATCATTGCTTATGGGCACTGGGGAGGAAAACAACAGGACAAGGCAAAAATGCTCTGTCAGCAAATTCACTATTGAGATACACTATATAGGGTGATTCAGAAGTTGTGCACAAAAACAGCTGGGTTAACACTCTTTATTGAAGGACGAGAAGAGAACAGCACTAAAGGATTTTCTCCATGGAAAGGATTAGGGAAGCCCGGTTTCTGGTTCTGTTGCCTACTCGCCCAACTCTAATGGCAGCTAGTACTGTGTTACAAGAGCAAAGGTGTTGCAACAACCCCCTGATACTTAGTCCCCAGGACAAGGCCCAGGTACCAAATGTTTGAGTATCCGACTAAAGGTGGGTCGATTAAGACGCTTCTCAGCGACTTATGGTTAAGTCGACTATTAGGAGGCTGTCCTAAAAAAGATGTTTTCGCTCCTTTCCCAACTGGCTTTGGTAAAAGTTTATACAGAAAGATTAGCCATCTCAATGTAATACATTAGATGTTGTTAAAGAGTTAGATGAAAAGATTGATACTCTTCAGTCTGACTCACTTTAGGCAGCAGCAGTTAGCTTAGCATAAAGACTTGGCTGAATGCTTTACAATCAGTGTTTCTCACCAAAGTTCCCTGTGTAGATGCCTGAGATTTAATAAATAGGATGAATGCATTTCCTTCCTCATAAAACACTTGCAAAGCCAATTTTTCTTAAAAGTTTGAAACCAAACTTTTTTACATCTTTATTTACAAAGCCTTTATCTTCCCTGCCTTTGCATTTCTGCGTTTCGCTGCTAATTACTGCCACCTTTAGATCAGCCAAACTCAGATGAGCCAAACAAAACGGGGACCATCTCCATAGAGCTGCTAGGTCAAATACTCCACAAGGATTCTTTAAGGTGCTGGTAGGCAGATGTTAAAATGAGCCAGGCCAGCTGTTTCCCCGTTTCTAGTTTCTATACCAAGCTAAGCTAAGTGGCTTACATTTACTGGACAGATATTAAACCAACAGTCTTCTCATGTAACGCTTGACAAGAAAACAAATAAGCGCATTTCCGAAAATGTTAAATTATTGATAATGATAGCTACCGAGGTCCCACAAGCACTGAAGTAATGAATATAAAGCACTCATCAGGAGCTCTGCTAGTATTGACACACAGGGACTGTATTTTGAATTAGATCATTGAATAGTAAATTTTTCTTACACCAGCAACTTTTTGTATCCATAACATAAATTGTGCAGGCTATAAAAACTCAGCTTTGTGTCATTACGTCAGCTTGTGTGTGTGTGTGTGTGTGTGTGTTTTATAGCTGACATATGGTGCCTTTCTGAACCTGTGCCAAAAGTTTCTTAAGGTGAAGCTACAGTCCTTGAGGATGTTCTATCTCTGCAAGTATTAGTAATCTGTATGTAAGGTGCAAATGGAAGAAATTAGATTTTGTACACTTTTGTGTGTGTGTGTGTGTGTGTGTGTGTGTGTGTTGTGTGTGTGTGTGTGTGTGTGTGGTAGAGGAGAGAGAGAGAGAGAGTGAGAGAGAGAGGGAGTGTGTGTGTGTGTTTGTGTCTTGATGTCTGTTAGGCTTCTCAGACTTTTCTCAATCAAATTACTTTCCCTCTCTCTCTGCTGCTCTGTCTTGTCCAGAGCAGCAGCTCCTGTTGCACCTCCTAGCCCATTGCCTGCCCCTCCCATACCGCCTGAGACACTGTACTACATACACACAAACCCTCCCTAACAAGTGTGTGTGAGTGTGAGGAGGCATTGGTGCTCTGGGCATAAACAGACAGGTTGCACACTGTAGCTCAGACAGCACAGAGACCAATGGCGGCTGATTCAGCTACACAATAGAAAAGAAAAGAGGGAAGCCGGGAGTGACAGCAGCCCTATGCTTGCTTGGCTGTGAGTGTGTGTGTGTGTGTGTGCATCAGTGTGTGTGCTCCTGCAGGGAGCAGCTCACAGGTCATCAATGGAACTGTCAGGTGATCCAAGGTCGAGGGGGCCAGATGAAGCTCCCCCAGCGCTAGTGCCCTGCGTGTCCCAAATGAGAAGCAGCAGCTCCAGTGCTGTCCAGCAGCAGGGCTACTCTGCATCCATCTTTCTCCGACGCAAAGAGAAGCTGGAACAGGTGAGATAAGTACCTTTCAGACATCATGTCATGATTAATTTAACTGTGTATCTGCCCTTTAAAAGGTGAAGAGGTGATGTTAAAAGTTGGAAATCTGAAGAAGGGGATGACAACAAATACAAGTAGTAGAAGTATCTAAAGTGTGTAAAGGTATATTCAAAGGAATTTATTCATCAGCGTTATTGTCCAATATGCATTATGGTGTCCCGTGAGTCCAGGGGAGGCATTAGTTTCATCCACTGGAAAGCCTTTCATTGCCTGTGGTGCATCTGTGGTGCATCAGCCTCGGCTCTGGAGAATTGCTGCTGGGGAAGTGTGCAACTGAGCTCTGTTGCCTCCAATGAGAATTGATTACCACTTTCTTCACTGCTGCCACACACCCAGACGCACACCAAGGATCCTACAGTCTTAACAAACAGAACTTACAGTTTCTTTTTTATTTTCTATTTTAATTTCGTAGTGCCGGTGTGTTTTAGCATTTGTAAACCTTCACCTTCCCTTAAAGCATGTTCTTTAGATGCCTGCGTTGGACCACACCAGATGTCACTTGATTAGCAAGTCTGCACTGCCTAAATAGGAATTTCTTCAGCATAAGTAAATTATCTTAGTTACAGGCAAATCATTTTCACGAGCTGGGGACTAAATGCTAAAGCAGGGCAGAGCTGAAGCGATTAGCCATTTAATCAATTAGTCCATCGACAGAAAACAAATTGGCAACAATTTTGATAATAGTTTGACACTTTAAGTCATTTTCCAAGTGTATTAATGTTAATATCTTTGAGTTAGGACCATTGGTCAGACGAAATACATACTGTGGATATATAATCTTGGGCTCTGGGAAATTGTTACAGTTATTTTTCAATATTTTCTGACATCCCCAAAGCAGAGTACTTATATACGGTGTATCTACAGCCCAGTGGTCTGTGATCCGGTGACAAAAGCCGCTGATATGCACAACTGCAAAAGGGCTCAGTGATGGGAACACTATAATACAAACTGTCCTTTTACAACAAATGACCCACAAGTCAGACACTGAAATTAATAAAATACAGATTTTACTTATTCAATTCAATTTCAATTTTAATTGTATAGCGCCAATTCATAACAGAAGTTATCTCAGGGCACTTTTCAAATAGAGCAGGTCTAGACTGAACTCCTTATATCATTTACAGAGACCCAACAGTACCACCATGAGCAAGCACTTGGCGACGGGGGCAAGGAAAAACTGCCTTTTAAGAGGCAGAAACCTAGGACAGATCCTTCGGCTCTAGGTGGGTGGTCGTCTGCCTCGACCAGTTGACTTATGACTTTAATTAAAAAAATATATATATTGGTTTTGTTATTAGTGAATCAATCACTGTCTGCCACAAATAGGATTCAGGGTTGATAATGGTCAATGCAAAAGTGTGTGTGTGTGTGTGTGTGTGTGTGTGTGTGTGTGTGTGTGTGTGTGTGTGTGTGTGTGTGTGTGTGTGTCTGTGTCTGTGTCTGTGTGTGTCTGTGTGGGTATGGACAGGAAGGATCAACCAAAAATGTAAACAAGGGTTGCTGATAATTGTGCACAGTGCCACTGGTGTGGTTGCATGAGCTTGTAATGTTTTTGGCTTACTGTGTGGGTCTTATGGGCTGATAAAAAAATACAAAATAAGTGGAGGGGAACCAGAGCTGGCTCAGGAAATGTGCATCCACTTGAAACAAGTTGCCGAAATCTGTAGCCTTTTTATGCATTTTCGTCAATGTGTCAATGTTCACATGAATAGCTTTCTAGTTTTCATTTTGCATTAGCTGGAGTTTCCCTAATTTTATTATCTCTACCACAGAGGCTATGTTTTCAGTCCGGTATGTTTATTAGTTATCAAAACTAACTTCACTGATTTCTTTGGTGGAAAGTTAGGCCATTTAAAAAAGGAAGAATGCACCTAATGCTCATAAATCCTGAACAGCAGAAATGTCTAACAAGATTCTAAGGACACATCACCAATTTGGTATATGAAATATATGAATGAGCCAGAAAAGGTCTCTAATTCATTTTCGGCATTCTCTGACATACAGTTTTCCCAGGTGGTTGGCAAGTTACTCTTCTTTTGGCTTGAATTGTGGAATGAACTGACTCCTAAAAGCTTAATATAATATGACATACTATATCATATATGCAGTATATCATATCTCAGTAAAGTGCAAAACATCCTTTGTTTTTCACAAGGACTGACAATAATGCTCTTTTTTAAATATAATTATACATTATTGCATTTAGAGTGCAATACTTCTAGCCTAAATTGGTTCTTCTGAAACAGAAAGCATTACAATTAAAGGTGGCACTACAGCATAGCAACATAATGAATTGAAATAATCATATCATGACTCATCTTAAACTTTTTTCACAATTCATTTTTGTACAAAATCCTAGTTTTCCTGAAAAAAACAAAAACAAAATATGAATGCCTTTGATTGAACCAACACATTAGAGGACTACTGTTATAGTATAAGAATGAGCCTATTTCCCCTTTATTTTATCCCTGCTTATGTTTCCTGATACAGTTAAATTAAAAGAAGGAAAAATGGGAAAGATTGTCAATATTTAATTAATATTTCCACTAGTGAGTGGTTCCTAGTTTTTTTTTTTTCTTTTCTTGTTTTAGTCCTTAGTCATGAAAAATAAAATCCATCATCAAATGATCAATTGAACAATTTATTCCTCCTCTGTCATTTAATCGTGTGGCCTCTTGGTTGTACAGGCTGAACTAATGGCTCCTGTGTTCTGCTCTGGACAGACAGACATTTACTTATGGAGCTTTCTGAACAAGACAACCTAACAGGATCATTTTTTTCACCAATGGATCCTTATCTGCACCCCATCCACAGTCCCTTTGGCATGTGGCCCAGCTGTCTCCCATGGCGTTGTGCCCAGTAAACCTTCACTCAGCACATATCACCCTGAGTATGACGCCATGGAAACAAAAAAAAAAAAAAAAACGTCCTGTGTCTGCATTGAAACCTGCTGTTGAGCTTTTTGGTGTGAAGGTGAAACACATTGAGGTGTCCTTCATTGGCACTCACAGGGGTGTGTTTGGATGGGGCATAATTCATGCATAGCTAAATAGCGTCAAAATGTCATTTTTAATTATTATAAATGTACGCTTATGAAGATAGTTCAGGTGATTTGCAGGTCGTAGTCTATATCAAGGCCTCTAGGTTAAATTGAGTTGAAAGTGAAAGTGTTGTGGAAGTCTTTGTTACATATAACGGCTGTTTTCATGGCATTTCAATTACTACATTTTGGCACGAAGAAGGTCCTATAACTGTTGAAATATAATCATACATCAAACCTTACTAAAGCGCCATGAGAGGATGGAGGAAAACCCAGGGCTCCAGTTCTCATTCTTGCAGGAGACACACATACACACCTACACTGTGCATATTAGCCTTTACCGGCAGCCACTGTATTATGATTTGCTAATTTGTGTGACAAGTAATGTGCCTTGCAGCGTGGCTCTTAAAGATGAGGACTATTTATAATTGGTCCCTTGTGATGAAGAACTGTGTGGTACATTATCAGATAATGATGTCCTGTACAGAGAGTCTGGGGGGAGTCTAGGAATGAACTGCAAAGGCTGCTGTGACCTCTGAACTGCCCTACTGCAAATAGCATTGCTTTAAAAGGTGTACAGATCAAAAAGAGCTCTTACAGCGGTTTAACATAACGGAAAAGAAACAGGACTGGTTGGCATTTCATAGGCTACATTAGTATTCACTGTTACATGATGGTGGTGACTGTGCAGTTGTTGAATTGTTTATGTCAACAGTTTCCTAGCATGACCACTACTGACTGTTAGTACAGTATCTGTTAAAGTTGCCCTGTGGTTCAGTCTCAACTGTATGTGCTCATGATGGTCAGGGAAGCAGTGACAGCCCCATCCTGTTTGTCACTTTGCTTCTCTCCCTGTATGAAAGTGTGTCTGTCTGACCCCATATATGCAGCTTTAGCGACATTCACCTCCCCTGGGAAGTGGTCCAAACATTTCTGTCCCCTCTTTCTCTCTCTTTTTCACTCACAGACTGGGTGACGTGCAGAGGGCACCTCCCCCAGACAGACACAGCAGGTTTCACTGCTATGACTTTGTTACTCTGTTATATCTCTCTGGAATGTCACACAGTGTGCCACAAGTCTTTATAATTAAAAATGACCCTTACTCTACATGCCCTTTGGGAATTACACTGACAAATCATCAGTTGTTTGATTGTAAAAAAAAAATCGTACTTTGTTAATGAGTATGTAAAGGAGATAAATTAAGATACTGCCACAGGCTTTTATGTTTTTACAGTGTAATTACTGTGTAATTTAATATACTGAATGCAAGAGTAAGAATCTGCAGCCACGCTAACAGCTCTGGTACCATTTGCTATATGGGTCCTTAAAAGGGCCAACCCGTCTCCATCCTGGTTTTAATTTTTTTTTTTTTTTTTTTTTGGGGGGGGTAAAATAGTCAGTCTATAAGAAAATGATATGCTTGTTCTACATAAACTATAAAAAGTATAAATAAACTATAGAAAGACCACTCAAATAAACAACAATAAACAATTTCTTATTTTAATTGGTTTTTTTCTTATATACTGATATTCAGTGATGATTGCTGGGTAATATGTATGTTGATGTTGTCCAATGTCAAGTCTGTATTTGATCATGTGACAAGATACAACATACGCTAGTTTAGACTGACAAGCTGAGCAGATCTGCAAGCCGAGCGAGCAGTCATCCCTTTCAAACGTAAAAATGGTAGTTAAGGGCCCATCCTATTAGTGTACACTGGGGCCCATCATAACTACCTTACGCCACTGATCATAGACCAAAGTATCTGACAAATTAAAATTTTCACCAGATAATTTTGCTAGAAGAAAGTCAGAGGATCTGCAAAAGTATTACAATTCTTCCTGAGGGAAACATAAACATGTGTACCAGAATTAATGGTAATTTCCAGTAGTTGTCGAGATGTCATCACCACTAGTGTGGCTAAAAGTTTTAAAACCTTTTTTAACACAATAAAGCAGACTGCTGCGTATTGTGTTAGTTACTACTATATACAGTATGTCAGAAGTTACAACGAAGTAAACTTTTTAAGAAAACTCTTCTACCCTCCTTCTATCCTTCTCTCATTTCTCTCACGTCCCTCATTAGGTCCTTTCTTTACTCCCTAAACAGTGCTGTACTCATAAACAGCAGCAGCTTGCCTGCAGTCAGCAGCATATGTTGTGTTCTGCTATTAAGCAACACTATATTCATCTGTGAGAAAAGGGTTGGGGCGGATAAAAGGTTGAAAGAAAGTGTTTGCATATTTCATTTTTACCCACCGAGGCCCTTTAATGTGCTTCTGTGCAATAGTAAGAGACAGAACTTTATTGAATGAGTGCTCTAAAATCTGGTGCATTACTGAAAAGAACATTTATTACAATGATTTAAACACAGTGGGGATTAAAGCAGACAATACAGCTGACTTACATGTCATCAGTCAAGGTTATTAATTGGAGCTATAGCTGTTTTAAATTATTTTGTCTTCTCTGGGCAGACCTGGGTGCAGATGTGTGTACATGTCCCACCTAATGAGTCAATTTGGTATAGCTTTGCAACAGCTGTCAAAAAACAGTGGATCACCAATGGCACATTTAAGCAGCCCTTCCCATTAAAGCTGAGCACAACTGCTTTCTGCCAGATGAGGTTTGTTCACAAGGCAGATAAAAGAGGAAGATAAAGAGGAAGAGGAGGGAGGAATTGAGGAGGGTGGGGTTGCTGGGGCTCGGAGTTACAGCTCTGTATTGGCCGTTTGAACGAGAGGGGTTGGTCCTTCTTCATCTCTCTCACTACCTCCACTGAGGAGCAGAGCGTGAGCAGCACACATGCAGCCCTGTCCCCCTCTCTCTCTATTTCTGCCACACACACACACACGCACACACACACACACGCCCAGAGAGGAACCATGTGAGGACCTGGGACGGACCAGTAGCTGAGGTGCACACACATACCTTCCAGGAGAGTGAGGACCCAGTAGGATGAAGACAAAGAGTGAAGACATCAGAGTTGGACAGGCTGAGGACTGGGTGGTGAAGATAGACAGACAGACAGATAGAGATGTGTGACTGAGCTGCTGCTTCCCACCTGTCAGAGAAGTTTGAAGGAGTGCTGCTCTCATGGCGGGACCGACCACACAGGAGCCCTTGAAGGTGACGTTTACAGCCCTCAACTAAACCTGCTTCACTCTGCATCTGTTTAATATGTGATATTATTCTCACTTTGTCTGTAGGTTGGATTTTAGGGCATGTTTGCCTTTGGATTTTCCTGCTGGCTTCCGTTACATTATTCATTCATTGATTAATTTGAATTAAGACTTAAGACTTAAGTTGATTCCATGTGTCGAATAATCAGCTCTAAACTACTAAGTATGTAAGGTTATTTTTGGCTGCATTGAAAACAGTTGTGTTATGGTGTTTTTGAAGTCAAAGCATCTTACTGCATCAGTAACTGAGCTGTCTCACTCTGTTAGTCTTGTTCTGTATCATGAGGCTTTATTTCCAAGCAGCCATGTACACATCCACAAGTGAAGCATGGTCCTTGACTCTGCTAAATGTGACGAAGAGCTCAGCGGTCTCAGTGGATAGCAGAGGAGTGTAAGGTGCATCCGGCTGGCACAAGCGTTTCAGCCTCACTGCCTGAGACAGACAGTGTAGAGACGTGTGGGAGATGAGGTTGACAAACAATCTTCCGACCCCCATCTTCTTTATGACTTGGTGCTGAATCGTGTTTTTCTTTTGTTTAGTAGTCAAATTTGATAAAAGTTGTAGCTTGGAGTCATCTCTCTGAGAAAGACTTATCAGTGTGATGCTATTCATGCGATTGATCGAGCACAAACAAAAGGGAATATTTAGTGTGATGTGATGACAGCTCACAACAAAACCGAGAAAGCCAAACAGGGCAGGGAATACAACGGTGAAAATCTATAGTCGTAAGCAAAACAGAAGTGCCTAACTGCACTTTTAAAACAGTGAAAATCAAGACTCCTCAGGCTGGATCAGGACAGTAATAAGGCTCCTGCATCATACCCTCTGACCACCAGCCTGTCACTCCACTGTTATTACAACCAGTATATTCCATATATTGCACACACGTATGCGCACTAATATAGTCTTTAATATTGCTTGTCATAAATGCAACATTGGGTGTATCCATCCTGGCACAGAGGTCATAAAATCCCTCTCAGCTGGGATTCGCTTGAACAACAAAAGCAACAGAAAAGCATAAACCAGACTTTCCAATATTCCTTACAGTTGAGGTTTAGCGTGTATCAATTTGCCTTCAGCTGGAGAGCGTTCCACTTCACTTGTCCTCTGCTCTGTGGCATAAAGTGAGATTTGTGAAGCTGGGGTGGTTTTTCTCCAGAGTTTCTAAATCCTCTGCGGCCCTGTCGTCAAGTCAAGACACAGAGATGTTGTTTTGCATTGATCATGAGTCCTAACCTCTGATCAATGGTATTGAGTGAGGACATTAGCATTTAAGGGCTGATAATTCCCCTTTTGTACACCACCCAAAACTAACTGCCATGTCAATGTCTTCACTGCAATTTGTTAACCCACTGTACAACAACAGGGGAAGAATTGAGCTCTGCAGTGCTGCTGACTTTTGCTCAATGTGTGTGTACCTCATCTTTCAGACCCAGCAGAAGTGCATCGCCATCTTTGCCCTTCTCTGCTGCTTTGCTGTGCTGGTGGCACTGATCTTTTCATCAGTCGACATTTGGGGGGACGATGAGGATGGTATCACAGAGGAAAACTGTAGCAGAGATTGCCGGTAAGATGAAAGAGTACACATTTGAATCCATGTATAGTGTAAAATATCTATGAACTAACCTAAACATAATGATTCATGAATACATGATCAACCATAACATTATGAGCACTGACAGGTGAAGGGATTAACACTGATTATCTGGTTATCATGGCACCTGTCAGTGGGTGGGATATATCAGGCAGCAAGTGAACATTGTGTCCTCAAAGTCAATGTGTTAGAAGCAGGAAAAATGGGCAGCGTGAGGATTTGAGTGACTTTGACAAGGACCAAACTGTGATGGTTAGACGACTGGGTCAGAACATCTCCAAAACTGCAGCTCCAAACTTCAGCTGCACCTGGGCACCAGCGTGCACCAGGATGCCCAGGTGATCATAATGTTATGGCTGAATGGTGTATAGTATCCCCAGGTCTGTTCTCCAGTAACTCATCATTATATTCTACATAATCGTCAATTCGAGTTATTTAGGAACAAGTACCATTCATAAATGATCAGAGTTGTTTCTGATTCAGCAGAACCAGAGATGTTGTCCTTTTTTTCACTGTAAAAACCTGGCTCCTACATTGCCCACAATGCAACTCAACAACCAAAAGTCTGGTCAGAGATCCAAATGTGTTATGCTAGCAGCAGCTAATGTACCTTTGAGCTGCTAGCCTCAAGTGGAAATGAGGAATGGGGTACAGAGGTAAAAAACCTGGTAAAAAACACTTTTCTCTAACCCCTACATTTGTTTCATTTTTAAACTTTTAGCCTTCAGACTCAACCAATGATTTTTCACATATGCAGTAGCAGATATGCAAACAAACTAAATGTCCTTTAAGACTTCAGAAACTCAAGACACATGTGTTACTTTCAGCATCAATCTCGTGGAGAACATTCCAGACGACCTCTCCCTCCCCGTGGATGGCAGACACCACCTCTCTCTCTCTGTTGGCTTTCAAACACTGTTGGACCAGGCTAAGCACTCGGTTGAGGTGGTGTCACCTGTCTGGGACTTAAACCCCTGGGACCTGGAGACAATGCCAAGCACTGCCAAACAGGTACAAAATCACGGTAGACTGTCTGAATATATCCCCCCTACATTCCTGCAGAATATGAACCAACTGCATTTCCCAGGTGCTCTATAAGTGGAAATGCAATTATTTTCAAGTAAATCTGTATGGAGTCTTTTAATGAGGTTAGTCCTGCTGAGATGTTGGCCTTTTAAGAGACATCCGGAAACACTGCTCAAATGCTCAACTACAGAACATCGCTCTCTTCCTCAGGGTCAGCTTTTGTTCCAGAGACTGCTCAGCCTGAAATCTCGTGGGGTTAAACTGAAGATTGCCAGCAGTCTGACTAACTCTGCTGAACTGAAGACCTTGGCAGCACACAGTGAGTGGCTGTCATATTTTCATTTTATAAAAGAAATTTGTTATGCCACCGTCACCAACCACAATGAAGATTTATGGGTCCTAACAAATCACCTGACAACATTTCTTGAGCACAAAACAGTTTTTAAAAGAGGATTCTCATGTGTTCTATAACAATTTCAGTAAGAATGTTGGTTACCTGTTTTAGGCCAGCAGTATAATATACATACAGCATCTCTGATTTGTCTCAAGGAAAACAAACTCATTTACACCATGCAGGGCCCCCCAGCTCCACAGCACGGGTCATACAACCTTCATGTCTGCCAAACTTCACAATGAAGGTCAAAAAAATCATGAATGTGCAAATGTAGCTGACATTCAAAGCCTTTGCCGCTCCGGCTGCCAGCCCTCCACAATTCTCTCCATCTCATTCTGTCAAACTTTTCAACTAACACCCACTCTGTCTGTCTCTCTGTCTAGCTGCAGTGGTTCATTTTATTAATATGACAGCTTTTACCAGAGGAGGACTACATTCCTCATTCTGGATAGTGGATCGGAAGCACATTTACATCGGGAGCGCCGATATGGATTGGAGGTCACTATCCAAGGTAACAACAAACATCAACAACATGAGTGTGCAGAGTAAAATCAGAACAGAGCATAAATGAGCCTCTGCAGTCAGGCGTGGTCAGGTCTGTGGTTCATTTCTGGCCTAAAATTGGCTAGAGTAGCTTTTCTTTTTTAGCTTACACAATTTTAATTAAATGATAACATTTGCACCCGACAGGGACTTAAAACAAAACACAGAATCTGGATTAATTCCAGTGTACACCTGTACCAATGCAGTTACTCCAGCAACTCTTAATGGGCACCAGGGATGATTTAAGATTACTGTCTGAGGTGGGTTAGAAAGACAAGTAGCATTTCACTTTGCATTTAGCATGTAATTCACAATAGAGGGGGAACCAGGGAGCATTAGCATACTACTACTTGAAGTGATTACCTGGCACTTTTCATGCTTCAGTGCTGGCTGGAGGTAGAACTACTATTCATTGTAATTAACTATGGAGCCAGAGGGAAGGGAGGAATGGACATATGTATGAGTGTGTGTGTGTGGCGTGCACACACACACACACACACACACACACACACACAGTAAGAGTAAGAGGGAACGATAGAAGAGCAGGAAAAAAGAGAGACAAAAATGGAGCAAGGCAGAAGCTGTCAGGGATTCATCATAATGTACATGGCACTGTAGTTTAATAGACTGAAACCACTGTGTGCTTCCTTCTGGGTCACTCACCAAAATAGAACAAACACAAAATACATTTCTGCTGTGTAATTAATGACCTGGTGAGAATATATTTAGAACGCTTGTCTCTTGTTCACTTTTTATTTCACTGTTTTTAACCGTGCTAGCAGCTCTATGGATGCCAGTGTTTGTCCGACACTTGAAATATCTCAACAACTGGATTGTTTTCCATAAATCATTCCATAAATATAATTCATATTCCCATTCTGCCCAGAGGATGAATCCTGACTTTGGTGATCTCCTGACTTTTCCTCTAGCGCCACCATAAGGTTGACATTTGTGGTTTCCAGTTAAATGTGTTAAATGTTAAATGACTGCTATTAGGTGATCAAATCCTCTCACAGAGAGTTACTATTCTCACTCTAAAATCTGCATTACCTTTGCCTTTTATCTACTTTCTGTCTCACATTGCTGAAGCATGCCTATCCAGTGAACACACCTAGTACACTCACACGGCAACTTTTCTGCTGCATCACCTCTTCCTCTGTGCTCCTTTCTGACACCCCACAGAGGAAAGAACTGGGGGTGGTGGTGTATAACTGCAGCTGCCTGGCTCTGGACCTCCACCGAGTCTTTTCATTTTACTGGCAGCTACACGAGAGGGACTACATCCCCTCCATCTGGTCGAAGAGAGTTACAGCCCTCTACGGGAGGCACGACGCCCTGGAGCTGCAGCTCAACACGACCCAGGCTACTGCTTATGTGTCTGTGAGGAGCTGCTTTATTATGTTACTCTATTTACTACATGTTAACACATAAATTGACTCTATACAACATGCACAAACCACAGGTTGTGTCTGTAATACATTTTTAGACTGGTTTATATTCCTCTTAAGGCACCAATTTCCTGACTTTGGACTAGATGTCTTTAAAGTTTCATTACCAACTAATAGCAGACACACACAGGGGGTGATTAATCATGTTAACACCACACTGCGGAGCATCTTGAGTCTGAATATCTCAGTACCTCAGCCTAATTTGACAGTAATGAATCTTGTTACCCTCCAAGCGACAAGATGCTTATCAGTTGCATTTAGCACATTTATCATCTTATAGGAACTAATGGAGCCATGCTGTCACAAGCTGCTGGCAACTCCAACCTGCTCTTATGCCTCACTAGTAGTGATACATGGGAAGAGAAATGTGCCTTGCTGTTTTTCTTGCCCTTTAATCCGTCAAATTAATAAACCCAAATTGTGTTGCCCTTCTCAGTGTAACAATTTTCAGTGGGGTGTTGCCAACGTTTCAAGCAAACTGAATGTTAAAAGTCTAAATCATATTTTTGTCCACCCTTCAGTTCTTCTATTTCCGTAATATTTATATAATTTTGGGTACAAACTTGTCTGAGTGATGTATCCTTTCTGCAGACCTCTCCTGAACTCTTCTGCTCTAAAGATCGCACCAGAGATGTAGATGCCATTTATCAAGTCATCCAAAGTGCAAAGACGTTTATCTTCATATCTGTGACAGACTACCTCCCTCTGGTCAACAGGCGTTTCAGAGGAACCTCAGTCACAAGGTACAGCCTCTATATTCCTGAGAGCTTGGACATTCAAACATGGTTTCTTGTGACAAATAAGTTCCATTATAACCTGTATATTTGTTATGGTGTAGGGAAGAAACACAGTAACTTTGAGAAACACTCTGTATACCTTCAGATTGTAAAACAGTGTCTAATTGCAATGGGTGCATCAATAGGTACTGGTCGGCTATTGATGAGGTGATCAGAGAGGCGGTGGTTCTGAGAGGAGTCAGAGTCCGCCTGCTGATAAGCTTCTGGAAGAAGACTCACCCTCTCACCTTTAACTTCGTCGCCTCCCTCAAGTCGCTCTGCATGCAGCTGCTCAACTGTTCACTAGAGGTGGTATGTGAGGTCGTAGTACAAATGTTTTTTGAAGGCTGTAGTTTTGAGTGAACTTCCTCTTCCTTTTTGATACATTATGCAAATCTTAAATTAAGAATGCGTGTATCTATGGTATCTATACATACTAGTTATGTTAAATCCATTTTTTGCAGAAGTTTTTTAGTCACAAGGAGCAAAAGGATGATATTCAACATGGCCTCAACCACAACAAGTACATGGTGACCGATAATGCTGTCTACATCGGTAAGGATGTAGAATATGTTTGCAACCAATTCCATTTACAATTTCTTTTCCTTTTATTGATGATTTTATTTGCATTTACACATTTTCAAAATGGTTGGTTCAGAAGGTCTTTTATAGTATTTTATACTCAGTGTTATTTTAAAAATGTAAAACAGTATTTTGTTCAAAGAGTAGTTTGACTTTTTGGGAAACAGACTTATTCTTTTTCTTGTCGAGACTTGGAGGGAAGATTGATACCATTATTGATATGAAACTACAACGAGGAAACAATTAGTTTGTTTGTCTGAAAACTGAGGGTAATGAGCCTGGCTCTGTCCAAAGAAAAACAAATCTGCCTGAGAACCTCTGGACTTTTCTTTGCTTGGAGCAGTAACTTCCTAAACTCATGACATCATTGTGGGGTTACGGGAAAGAACAAAGCAAACTTTAGAGGGGACGTGATGGCGTACAAAGTCACTGGAAAGAGGTGATCAGACTAAAAATGTAAGGCATGAATTAATGCATCTGCACAAATTGAAAATGTTTCAACTAGCTCCCAGGGCTTTATGAATCTACGTAATAGAAGAACAAACACAAGAGGACAAAGGAGAGAAACTGGAGGGACATAAGAGAAAGAACCAGGGCCTCTGGTGAGTTCCTTCAGACGGAGGCTGAGCTAAGAAAACACAAACGCACATACAGACACACTCCCAAACACACATTTGCCTGTTGCCAGCTAGTTTAGCACTAGCATACAATTTACGGGGGACTTCTGGTCTTGTTGTCACCTTGAGGTTTTCTATTAAAACCAGAAGAGACTCCAGGAACTCACAGTCCAAGAAAAACCCTTTTTGTATGTAGTAAACTAACAAGATATAACATATTAATCAATGACTTCTGATTTTTTTTTACCTTCAAACAGAGCCAGGCTAAGCTAAGCTAACCCTCTGTAGCTTCATATTTAACAGACGTATGTGAGAATGGTATCAATCTTCTCATCTGATCCTCGGCAAGAAAGCGAAACAGCTTATTTTTCTAATATAGTTATTGTGTTGTAAATAGTGTAATTGTCTAATGTACTGTATACAGTATACTATGTTGTTCTATTAACCTCTAATCACTCACACACAGACACCAAGACACACCAGACTATATATATGTGTGTGTGTGTGTGTGTGTGTGTGTGTGTGTGTGTGTGTGCGCGCAAACATCAAGAAGAAAAGCACAGAACTGGAAATCAGAGTAATAATACCTGACACAATATCTAAGGTTTGCTGTTTGTCCACAGGTAACCATGACTGGGTTGGCAGTGACTTTGCCATTAATGCAGGAGTTGGGCTGGTGGTTCAGATGAAAAATAGTCTTCAAAACAGGGAAGTGACATTCCTGGAACATGTCAAGGCTGCCTTCGAAAGAGACTGGAGGTCACGTTATGCTAAGAGTCTGCAAGGAAACAAAGATCAACAGGGAAAATACAGAAGCCTGCAACAATCCAAAAAATGAAAACGAGTGGAACAACCCTTTATCTTTATAAGCACAGAATGTCTTTCTATATCCTAAAGTCTCAAAAGCCTGAATACTATAGATTATATAACACATTATTTACACAGTATGAGAATGTGACTTGACTTTGATTTTGTGATGTTATTTTAATAGATTGAATTACAATCAATAAAGACAACGTTGAGCTAATAATTTATATGCACCACAGTTGCAAGTTACAGTAATAGTATCTGATTGCCTAATTAATTGTTGACTGTTATATAAGCATGTTATGCTGCATGAATATTGAAATCAATATTCAAATTCAAACTATATACTTGGAGAAGCAATATGCTAATTATCAAATACGCTCTATGTTACACATTTAAATCCATAAACATATCCTGTCGAACTCACCACAACAAATCACATTTAGCATTTATTAATGATGCACTATTTTTGTTTACCATTTTAATATGTATTTTATAAACTTTTGAATACTTTTGGATTTGCATAGCCTTTAGTACTTTAACTCCATATTGCCTCTAATTTTAATAAATCAATTTCTTCACACACACACACACACGAGAGAGAGAGAGAGAGAGAGAGAGAGAGAGAGAAGCTTATGCTGTAGTTTTACAGATGTGACAACAGCTGTTTATCATCTCATTGAAAATTCTCATCTGAATAAAATGTACTTTTTTTCAAATTTGTTGTTGTGTTTATTTCAGCATCACTTAAGGGGGAAGCGTCGAGTGGCCAACATTTATTAACATATTCCAGAGAACAAGGTCAGACAATAGTGTGACTTTCATGGCCGTGTTTTGCTTTCTCTTTAATTTGTTTCCTGCTTTAAATAATTTAATTAGCATTGACTAATGTAGTGCTGCCCAACCACTGTTCATATTTTCCTTTTCTCAGAGACACTAATAAGCTGTAGGTAAGTTACCAGCGTGTCTCTTGTTAGGTTGGGAGGATGAAAGAAGTTCAGATTCGAAACATGAGGAGGCCTCTTGATATAATCAGTTCCTGTTGTTGGGTTTCAATAAAGACCTTCATGGTTTTTAAGTAATAAGAAAAAAAACATGCATGTTTGCAGGCAAGCACTTCTAATGAGCTCAGTGTGTATAGTATTATCTTTTCAAACTGCTCCAACAACGCATTTTAGATAATGCACTACTACAAGGGTAAATGGAGCCACTTTGGTATGTCAAAGAAATGACTCTTTACCTTAAAAATAGTACGAAACATGAATTCAGTTTGATATGAAGTTTGTTCTGATCCTCCATCTACGCTCTGTAATGAACTCAGGCAGACAGCATGAACCATATTAAGCCACTGGTGGTGTGTTAGTAAACAGTGGCCTACACACACCACCCACACACAGATTTATCATCCCTTTGCAGTCAAAGTCCAGTTTTTGAACCAGTGCATTAAATGGAATACTTGGATTTAATTTTTATTTTAAATAACAAACTATTGGTTCCTTTTAATACAAAAGGAGTGTATATAGATATATGCGTACATATATACATACATAAATATGTGTGTCTTTTGCTGAATTGTATTGTTTTACCTTTTTGTCGACCTGTATTTATATCAATTAATCTAAATACTCTCAGTATAATGCAATGCAGTTGATAAAAACTGAACTGAACAGCAAGATATAGAGAAGAATTTTTTTTTTAAAAAAGCAACTATATAAACAACTGTATTTACAATGATAAACAAGAACAATAATATACAAACAACATAAACATCCATATAAGAAGACACAATATACAAGGTTTTTACAGTATTCATAACAGACAGACACGACAGACTTCCATATTTCCCTTCAATCTCCAGTCAACACAAGGTGGCGCCATAGCACCATCACATGCTGATACTATTCTCTGATACTGCCACTGGCAGCCAAAGGTTGCCATGATGAGTTGAGAGGTTTTGTATTCAGAGTAAAGAACCTCATCACATCCAGGGTTATATGACCTGGATATAGATAAGTACTGGGCTAAATTACGTATTTATTTATTTATTTATTTATTTATGTGGCTGAACAGGCTCCGAGAATCTACTTGGACATGAATTAAGGGTAGTTGCGTTAAAGGAAACTTTATTAACGTTTGTAGTTGGTGGCTCGGTTAGATTTGGTTATATCTTTTTTTTTTTTTTTAACTAATAAGCGAATTAAAATGAATACTGAAAACCCCATTACTAAAAGTTACGGTTGCTCACGGTGGAGGCTGACGTTGCAGTGGGTGTGTGAGCAGCAGTGTTGCTTTTGTTGTCGTGTGAAAGAGAGGCTGCTGATGGGGAGGGGTGGGAGCGCCGTCGTCATGGTAACAGATTAAAGGAAAAGATATTTCAGATAGCTCTGTTAGCACTTCCTGCTGCAGTGGCTTCAAACTATGGATCCGAAGGCAGGGGACATTTCAGTGTGTGGTTTTCTAGGCTATGCGTTTGTTTTCTGCTTTTTTTAAAAGTTAATATAGCACATGTGGCTAAAATTTTAACTTTTTGTTAAATATATTTTTTTGAAATCACTCATACATACAGCAGTTTCTGTGTGACGATCAGGGAAGCTGGGAGGAGGAGGAGGATGATGAGGAGGAGGAGGGGTTGATGATGGGGTGGGTGGGGGGGGGCTGGCGGTAGATGCCTTTGCAGCAGAGGAGCAAGGAGGATGTTAGTGTGTTTGTGGTGTTGCGGGACAAAATGCAGATAGGAGTGAGCTGTAACCTGCCGGTGGATGTCGTGGATGTAGCTATTGCAAGAGGAGGGATCTTGTGAGCGAGGACGCCGACCATCCGAACCGCAGTGCCAGGAGGACATTCCCAACTAGTTTAAATAAGATGGATGGGACAACTTGAGTGGTGCACTTCTGCAGGACTGCCTCACTTCTGAAGAAAATGTAGCTACCAGGCTGCTGTCTGCCTTTTCCTAAATGAAACAGCTGGGATATTCTGCTGAGATTGATCACCCACAACCTTGGTAACGATGGAAAGTGGAGTTTTTCTTCCCTGTCTGGATCAATTCATGCTGAGCCCACTTGTCACTTGGGTAAGTAATGCAGGAGGCTCTGATTTTCTGCCAGGCGCTGTGACATCAAACCTCTCACCCTGTATTCTTCCTTGTTATTTAGGTGAAGACGTTCTTGCCACATGATGGGGGCATACACTTTTCTGAATTACTGGATGGAGTCTTTCTGAATGACATAATGACGCAAATGTAAGTCACTTCATGCCAGCTTTGTTCTTGCAGCTTATATTTCATTTGTCACATTCATAATCTGGGTTATGAGCAGTGCCCAGACGGATATTCAGATTAGTAGCCTGTGTTTTGAAGCTGCCGGCTGCCGTAGACTTCATACAGCATCTGCCATTAAGTTTTACTGTGAGGTTTAAAGGGAAAAAAAACTCGATGAAAAAAAAAGATGAAATGTCAGTGCATGCACATCATCGTATTTTTTTTAAGAATTAGGTATCCCCCCCCACCCCACCCCTCCTTGTGCCATCTATAGCAGCTACTGATACAGTATCAAGCGTCTCCTAACATTCTTATCCGGGCACCAACAGTACTGGCTTTGTCACTCTGCAGTAATAAAGGGGATCTTTGTAGTCTGCAGCAGTCTTTAAATGCAACTTCCTCATTACTTACAGGTTAGGGTTTCTCAAAAAGAAAATGTTAAAATTAGCATGAAAGTTACACCTACTCAACACTGAGGGACACCACAGAGAAGAAAAGGACTACAAATGGATCAGATCTGCCAAGACGTGAGGGACATCATAGATACTGTCAAGTCGCTACTTAAGAGATTATGACTTGGGTGCCTTATGTTCTGAGGGAATTACCCTCACCCATAAAAAACACTAACTTATGTTCCTCTGGCAGCTGTGTGAAGGATGTCTGCAAACTAACACTTACTTTAGCCTCCCTGTCAGGATGAAATGGCACTTCACGGTAGAGTACTAACTGAAACTGAAGAGTTGCAAAGAAGAGGGTAAAAAACTGATGACCCAATGCACTTGTGGATAATGCTGTCTAGCCAACCACAAGTCTACAGTATGCATTCATCCCACTTATCCCCCAGAGTCACAATAACCAGCTCTAAATGCAAAACAATGCTGCGACGAGGGGAGGGGAAGAGGCGGGATAATCTCCTGGATTGGGAGACCCTCTGGGATTAGGGCCTTGTTGCTGGTGTTTAGTGGCACTGGGACACAGATGGGAGGGAGGAGGAGGAGACAGAGAGGAGATAGAGACAGGTGGAGTGGTGCTGGGCAGCTGGGCAGCATCTCTCTGTCTGTCGTCCATTACGTCTTTATGTCTGTCTCTATCTTTCTTCACAGCTGTAAATTTAATTTTACACAACAGCTTTCCTTTCCTGGGTAACAAGGTGTGAGTCTGACCTATTTTGGTCAGACTCACACTTTGTTGCCCCACTGCACAATGCTCCATTATAACAAGTCAGCTGTAATGTATGACAGTACAACTCCAGAATACAGTAGACCCGTGCCAACAGCCCAAGAATCCAGCTAAAGGGTTTCCTTTCGGGCAGACCACCCCGTTTGGCTCGCAAACAGCCCAGTTTGTTGGATGAAAGGAATGACGTCACCCAGGCTAAAGTTAGGAATGAATAGAGACCTCATACATGTTTTCATGGCGATCCTTGAGCCAAGACTTGTACCAGCTCGCAGTTTCCTCTCACTCCACTCCGCTGACAACCATTTGTTTGTTTGTGAAGAGCAGAAATGTCAAGTAAAACGCCTTTATGTTGTGTCCCATCGTCAGAAATCCCTCAGCCACATCTCAGGGTGCAAACAAAGTGAGCGGGGATCCAAGTCAGAGGATCCAGAACCTGAACTTCCTTGTCCAGCAAATCAAGACCTATTATCTGGTGAGTTTTGTTTCTCAGCCATATAATATGTTATATAATGTATCTGAGCCTCGTGCTGCTTAGCTTTCCATCTCTCTACATCGGATTACAATATCTGAACATTTCATTTGGATTTTTACCTCAATTTGCATCATCCATCACGCACACAGTGGCTCGCACATGCGCAGACCAGATTGTCGGTAGCACTTGTGTCCCAGCAGATCAACTAGTTCTTCTTAAGATGCATGCCCTACATATCCACCATGTACACATCTGTGTAATCAGCGCAGCAGCGAGCCACTGTAAAGCTGCGGTCAGAGCCACAGACAGACAGAGCTTTAGTGTGACACATAAAGTCACGAGATGGGGCAGACACCACTGATGTTGTATCTTGGATTTTCTGACTGTGTCACAGTGATTAAGTACGATTCCAGCTCAGCTTTCTTCCGTTAAGATCTGTGAAGATCACAAGAAAAGTAATTTCACTGAGGATGGGACAGTTGCTTAAGATTAGCAATGCAAAGGAGTGATGGGTTTATATATTGCTTTGTTTTCCACAGATCATCAATAGCATATCTAATTATTGTTTCTAATGTAGTTGCACTTGGTAAATTCAAAGTTTGTGTACTTTTTAGCCATGTTGCTCTTACTCAACACATTCAAGGGCCTAACAGGAAGGAAAAACATCAGAATTGATTTATGGTTGCTTCTTTGCTCGTATTTAAAGAATTCTTAATCAAGTATACTTGTAGTTTAAGTAAGTGCACTACTTATACATCCTCTCAAAACCAGTCAGTTGAACTATCCTTAAAGGGTCATGGTGGCAGTCACTGGAAAATGGGACTGTTGGATGATGGCGGACTATATTACATCAAAGACTAAATGACTCCAGTCAACTGTAGCTTTCCTTGCAAATGGGAATTAGTAATAGTTTCCTGAACTTACAGGGTCATTAGGAGCTATTAACAATCACCGTTACCCTCCACACACACCAGCATACAAACGCAAACCACTTGTATCCTGATACAAGGCTGTACCAAACAGTTTTGGTGGATTTCCCCACTGCGCCAAGGAAACTGGCTCTGTCACCTACTCATTCAGAGCACTCCTCCATTTGTTGGCTATGTTTCTATACATGTGTTTAGGCAGCTGCTATGTGCTGTACATACATACGTCCCTGTCCATTAAAGCACTTTGGCTAGACCTTAAGATGTGTTTTATTGTGCCTTTGTTTCAGTTTGGCCTAAAATGTGCTTATCTTCCCTTTTCTCGACCCATCTCCCTCGTCCCTCTGTTTCTCTTTTCTTTGCAGGATAATCTGAGACAATTAATCATGATTCCTTTGCCAAACGTGCTGCTGCTTGGCAGGACTCCTTACTGTGGTATGTTCTTTTAAAATAACCTCATCTGAAAGTATTACTCATCTCTTCTCTATTGGAGCTGCTAAGTCAGTGTGTGGTTGGAAGAATGATTAGTCTGTTTGCTGAGAATCAATGAGCACTGCATTGATTTCCCCATAATTTACCTAAGATTAAGACATGTGTAATATAGACTTTGTGTCCCTTTACTGGCTGGTTGAGTTAAAAGATCAAAGAGAGAATTGTAAAATGATTTATGCCATTTATTATTTATTTGAAATGATATTAAAATAAGCCTGCCAATGAAACTGATCTACTAGTAATAATATAATTGTTAACTGCATTGTTAAAATGGCAACAATGCAAAACAAGTAATGATCTTTGTTTCTAAATAGTGAACAATGAAAATTAGTTAGCATTTTTCCCAAAGCCTTCCCAGCACTGTAAATGGTTACAGTATTTCCTTGCAAACAGACTGCTTTCGCTCGTTCTGTTTTAATTCAATTGCGCTCTATCAGTCTGATAACCACAGTGGCTTGTGATGGTGAGGCTTTGGCAAGTGGTGACCCAAATTCACCAGCTCGTACTCGTTTCAACTTAAATCCATGCCAGCAGCCCTCACTGCTTCAATCTGATAAGTTTTCTTTCAGATAATGAACCTTTTTTTTTACTCCCCGCAGAACAAAGTCTGGAGGAAATGAAGAAACTTTTGCTGCTGCTATTGGGATGTGCAGTTCAGGTAAATGCTGACTATGGTCATTTGCATGCTGAAAAACCTCAAACAGACTGCATGAGCTGTGAAGATTTAAATCTGTTTACATTTTATGTTCAGTGCGAGAAGAAAGAGGAGTACATCGAGAGGATCCAGACGCTTGACTTTGACACCAAAGCTGCCATAGCTGCACATATTCAGGAGGTACCTGGCTTTATATGACACAAACTTTAAAATGCCACATCATTGTGTATAGTCAAGCTTGAGTCTGGAATAAATAAAGAACACTTTAGATACACTAGGTTTCACAGGCACTAGGTATTCTTTCTCATTGTATTGAATGACTGTCCCTCCCATGCTTACCAGTTGACCCACAGTCAGGAGAACGTGCTGGATCTGCAGTGGTTGGAGTCCACCGAGCTGCACCCAGATGAGCTGGAGGCCGCAGCGAGGAACATGGCCATGCACCTCCGACATCTGCTGGATCAGAGGAACATGCAGCTAGAGGTACATTCAATTTTCTTTCATCATTTATTCTGATTGTTTGTTTTATGTGAATTTGGAAATGTATCTGTACTTGTGTAGAAATACAAACATGTTTTCTACACAAAGTTGTAATTTGCGTATAAAGTGTGCATAATAAGACTTGAAAACTGTTTTCATTTTTCTACTAGTTCTACTCTGAGTGTGCAGATTTTAAGAGATAAATTAGGTACAGAGTCATGTGCTAAAGGTAATCTGTATGTGTCTTTTTTGTAGACTATAGCAGAGCTAATGCAGGAAAAGGAGGGCGTGGTTAGCTTGCTTAATAGCCCCTCCAGCCCGCAGTCCGCCAGCTACTCTCCCAGCATGCCGCAGCAACAAGCGGGGACTCAGCAACACCTGGCGGTGGAGCTGGCTGACTCTAAGGCCAAGATCAGACGACTTAGACAAGAACTGTGAGTACCAAGTGGACAGACAAACCAAATAGTTTTATTTATTTACAAAGTATTTAAATTATAAAGGGGTTAAATATAAAAGCATGAAAACTGAATAAAACCGTCCTTGTGGCTAAAAGGTTAACATATAGTTTACACCATCAGGAGCAACCATTCTAAATTCATCTTACAGCAAACATGCCAATGCAAAGGAAAACTGGAAAACACACACAGTGGTAGAAGTTGTCCATTCCCACAGCAAGCGATTGTTGGGTTTAATACTGTTGTTTTAGTATAGTATGAGTTTCTATTCAGGGTGGCTGTTGGTAAAGAGTTAGCTTTTACTCTGGGGAACTGCCAATAGAGAGTGAATGAGAGGCGGAGAGAGAGCGAGAGAGACATACTAGAGATGCCCTGGGGAGTTTGGCCCATATTACCGCCTGCTTGGCAGGTTCCATGGCTGTGCACTACCACTGACCCACATTTCCTCT
Organism: Dicentrarchus labrax; assembly: GCF_905237075.1. NCBI lineage: Eukaryota > Metazoa > Chordata > Actinopteri > Moronidae > Dicentrarchus > Dicentrarchus labrax. Next base: position 13,717,164 of record NW_026136721.1, read on the forward strand.
GAATTTCAGCAGATACTGCATGCACATGCACACACACAAACCCTGATCCGATCAAGACCTCAGTTCCATCTTCGCTCTCCATCCCATCTTCTCTGCTATATTGTCCTCTCTTGTTGGGATGCTCAGATTCACATACTGCTGCCTCTGAGCAAACACAATGTCGCTTAAAGCATCATGTATGGTGGGACTTTGAACTTCTGAATCACCCTGGCTTTTCAGTTCGTTCATATGCATTGATATATCTGATCCTGCATGCATGTGTTTCTCGACATGTGGGAGAGAAAACAAAATGGGGTTTATGCAGTTTAATGTTGGAAGCTTTATAAGTGTGTGCAGTGCAAGTTTGTAGCAAAATTAATAATCTATTACATTAAATTACATATATTGATTAAATCTGTTCTCTTGCAGTAATGATTGAAAAGGTGAATGTGTGTTCTCACACATGTATTTTGCCATTTGCAGCATTTAAATATATATAAAAGTATTGCAGAAAAGTAGTAAGTAGTGCACACTAACCAACCTGCCTGACTGTCTCTCTGCACTGCATATCTGACCGCTACCAGAGAGGAGAAGAGTGAGCAGATGCTGGACTGCAGACATGAGCTGGAGAACATGGAGGCAGAGCTGAAGAGGATCCAGCAGGAGGTTTGAAGAATGGCAAAATAGATTGCAGCTCCTTCTGATAGTCACATATAGTAAACCCCTGCCCGCTCTGCAGATTATACAGATTATTGCACACCATACTTTGCTGCATAGCAGCGCTTAATGGCAGCAAATTTAAACCTCTGAACTCTGACTCAGAGATACAACTACAGCTTATAGATTTGTCTGAACAGAAGATCTAAATTTGTACTCTCTGTTTAAGCTTTGTGGCTTAGGTTGGCTGTGTTAGTTAGCATGGTTCATATGTTTCCAACAACCAAACTGGAAATTAAAGTAGTATTCATTGTATTATGGCCACTTTGAGGAAGCAGAACGAGCTAACACATGGCAACATCGCAGCTTTGCTAGCACATTCGACATGTCACCGTATAAAGTTAATGTATGTTGAACATGCTAGCAATTACACAGCCTATTTACACATCCAGCAGGCACAAAGCAACATTAGCATTCATACTGAGTCATGTCTGTGTCCACCTGATGAATGTAAATCCAATATTCACTTTCCTTTCAGTTCCAATTTAGTCCTCACCAACTCCTTAGGGAAATATCTGGCTCTTAAGCTGCTAAATGCTCCACCGGCTAGTTGCTAACTATGTCTGTATTCCCTTTGGTGCTGGGCCGATAACGTACAGTGGGTTAATCAAAGCTGCCTGCTAAAAACGGCTGCCTGCCTGAACCTCAAAATGAGGCTGATGACAGATGGAGACAGAATCAAAGCAAAAGTAACAGACAGTAAAACCAAATCAATGAGCTGAAAGACACTAAAACAGAGAAGCAGAGTCGGGTGATTATTCTGTGTGAGTTCCTTTCACAATACAGGTTCTCATGATGTACTGTTAATACATCCTGCATTGAGTAATGCGGCTTTAAGTACAAATAATGTAACAAACTAACACTGACATAAAACATATATTGGTGACTTCCAGGACCAAGAATGGTGCTGAACTTTTACATTTTAGCCATAAAGTATGCCTCTGTCTGAACCCTCACCAGAACTCCCAGCTGCTTGTAGATGCCCGTGCAGCCCGCACCTACCGCGACGAACTGGATGCCCTGAGAGAAAGAGCCATAAAAGCGGACAAGCTGGAGAGTGAAGTGGGACGTTACAGAGAGCAACTACACAAGATAGAGTTCTACAAGGCCAAAGTGGAGGTTAACGCTGTTTTATAAAGGCTTTACCAGTGATTTTGATTATAGATGCTTAGAGTACTGCAATTTCACAATCACATATTGAGTTATTAGATAATAACATGTAAGAATGAACAAGAAGGTAAAACATGTAGTTAAAGAACAACGTTTAGTGTGTGGAATATGAAATATATAAATAATATATATAAAGAGTTATTTTTGTGTTTGTGTCTTCAGGAGCTGAAGGAGGATAACAGGGTGCTACAAGAGACCAAAGAGGTGTTAGAGGATCAGTTGGCGGGCTGGAGGGCACGCTCAGATAAAATCCACCAGCTGGAGAAGCAGAGTCTGCTGCTGAAGGCCCGGGTCCACGACATGGAACAGGTCAGTCATTGGCACACAAATAGGTGTCTTCTTTGTTATCTTTGTGTTGCCTTCTATTAAACCTCTTCCACAAGTGACAACAGAGATCAGTGGCAATGTAATTCAAAACATGTAGAACTCTTCTATGGATGTCCTCTTTTAGATTTATTAACCATATAGTCCCTTCAGCAGCTGGACAGAATCTGTTCTCATACCTCTGATACTTTGTGTCTACACTTTAGGAGCGGGAGGCTGATCGGAGGCGGATTGAGGAGCTGCAGGAGGAGAACCTGGCTCTGTGTTTGGCTCAGAGGAGGAGCATGGAGGAGTCCCAGCACCTGGGCTGGGAGTTGGAGCAGCTGTCTAAGACCACTGAGAACTCTCAGGGTAAGAGCTGGTGACACAGTAAGATGAAGTAATAGGATAATAAATGGAGGGGTTTGGTTGAAATGGTATGGTAAGTAAGGAAATGGATATGTAAATTATGTAACGCATGAGTGCTTTAGATTATTAGCCCTTTTTATCTACTTTTTGTATCTATTTTTTATGTCTCTGCATGCTATTAAAATGTATGTACATGGATCAGGTTTCACCAAAACATTTATTTTATTGTAATTGTAAATTGTGATTTACAGATGTATTATGTCAGTAATCTTTTGTTGAAGCTTGATTACTGTATATCAAATTAATGTAACTGACATGAATTTAAATGTATGTAAACGTGCAGGTATAATTATTACAAAGTTTAAAAACTTGCTACTGATCCTACAGACATTTGATAGACTAACTGAGCTAAGCTACACTCAACAAACATTGAAACTGTGCACAGACATAATAAAGGTCTCCATGAGTGTGTTAAACTCAGCGCACAGCACCTTTTTTTATAGCTAGTACTTCATTCTGTCTGTCTCAAGTCCTCCTTCAGTTAAATGCCATCATGTGTTTGTGTAAAGGCCAGCAGTCTCTGAGCGAGGAGGTGAGTGAGAGGACCTGCAGTCGGATGCTGAAGCTGGAGAAGGAGAACCAAAGTCTCTTAAGGACCATAGAGGATCTCAGAGCTGCCTCTATGAACAACAGCACACAGCCCAAACATAGCCACCACCTTGAGTGTGACCATGTCTGCCAATTGGTGTGTAGCACCAACAACTGTACCTCGTCAACAGATGAACAAACACAGGAGATGCTTCATGGAGATTCAAACTGCCATCAGCCGCTCCACGCAGAAGAGCTTGACGGAGTTCAGAGTGAGATCCTCCTCACAGATAATACAGACCTTCATATTCAGGAGAAGGGACAGCGAGAGGACAGGGACAGTGGAGATCATTTCAAAGAACAGTCTGATCTGGAAGTCTTGGAAAACAATCACAACAGGCTCCATTGTTTCGTTGGATCACGTGATCGCTCCCCTGGCTCTAGGAGCAGCAGTCCCTGCCATGACAGCATCTTCACAGGTCTGCCAACAAGGTCCTCCTACGCCAGCAAGCACACACAGCGGCTGGAGGCCAAGTGCAGGGCCCTGGACACGGTTAATCAGCATCTACAGACTTCCCTTGATAACACCGGTAGGTTCTGTAGATCAAATAAACATGAAAGATTGTAGTGATTCAGTCATACAATTACTGATTTGTCAATTTGTTTAGACCGGAAAGTTCAGCGCCTGCAAGCAGAGGTTCAAGAGCTGGAGGCAGAGAACCAGAGTCTGCAGGCCACTTTAGAGGAACTTCGGATCTCTGCCCGACGCCTGGAGCAACTGGAAACAGAGAAGCAAAGCCTGGAGCAAGAAACCACAGTCCTTGAGAGGGAAAAGAGGCAACTAGAGAAAGAGAATCGACGACTCCGCCAGCAGGTAAGTAGGCTTGTTTTCAAAGGGCAAGGTGTCAGTAAGGTAGGATCATGTTTGGAAGACTTACACTGCCCTTGAATAAATGTTTCCTTGTTCCATGTTCCTCTGTCTCAGGCTGAAATCCAGGAAGCCAACTTAGACAGCAGCAATGTCTGTATGGCCAGCCTGGAGAGGGAGATGCGTTTTCTTGTAAAGGAGGTTGAGGGGTTAAGGGAAACTGCTGAGAGGGTCAAAGGCCTGGAGGGAGACAACAGAGAACTGACCAAGCAAGCTGCTATCGACCAGAGGACCTTGGCCACCCTCAGAGAGGTGAGGGGAGAAGTCTGTGCTGTTGAGTTTATGCTGACTGAATAAATAATCTGCCCTAACGTTTCACTGATGATGCTACAGCAGCATTGTGCATGTGTTTCACAGAGCTTCTCAGGTTTGACCTTTGATAGATTTTATGATTTGAACAGATGCAAGATCCACAAGTCACAAAACAAGTACAAACATTTATTTTGAAAAATGACGTAAAAATGAACTTAATGTGTTTGCATCACCCAATCAGTGACAGTAACGTAGTTGCTCAGAAAGCATTCTTCTACTGTAAATGCTACTACCTGCAAATTAACATAAAATGCGCAGATTTACTGCTAATGAAAATTTGGTCATTATCTCCTGGTTAAAACCCCTAGAACATCATTCAAAAAAGGCTTCTCCCAACAGTAAAATGAAATGTGTTCTGTTTAAGTTCCAAAAATTACATTAAATGTCAATAAATGTCTCTCTAAAGAAACTATGTGGTGTAATCCAGGTATACTGTCCATTTTTAGGAGCTGGTGAGTGAAAAGCTGAAAACCCAGCAGAGAGGCAATGAACTGGAGAGGCTGGCCCATGAGTTGGAAATGAAGGTCCTGAACCAGGAGAGTACACAGCAGGCTGAACAGGAGGCACCAGACAACAGGTGCTTACATACTTTTCATGACGTTTGAAGGGAATATTCTGAGAAATCAGGAGTGTTATAAAGCCACAGTTGGTACAAAATTCTGTATTTCCTCTATGCAGCAGGTTCAAGATGCTGGAGTCAGAGTTGGAGTCGTCTCTGAAAAAATCTCTTCAGATTAAAGATGACAAGATGGCAGCTTTGGAGGCTCGTCTACAGGAATCCTCCAACCTGAACCAGCAGCTGCGCCAGGAGCTCAAGACTGTAAGTCATGTCAAAAAATTTACCATTGCAGATCTGTTAGTGACATATTGGCGAAAGAAAGGCATTGTACTTCGTTACAGAGCCAAGTGTTTGACACCTTTGACCTCATAGGTGAAGCTGAGCTATGAGGCCTTGCAACAGAGGCAGGAGGAAGAGACAGCATTGACTTCGACTCCTCCCAGAGAGACTGGCAGGGCAATGAGCGAATGGCTGCGTGAAAGCCAGGAGGCCACCAAGGAACTGCTGAAACTCAAAGACCGTCTCATTGAAGTGGAGAGGAATGTCAGTGGTTGGCCCTTATTAAAGTAGATGACCTATACAGTGACCGATTTATAAAATTATACTGTTTGTTCTTAAATACACTAGCACTTGCTTTTGATGTTGGTTTATGTTAATAATAGACCAAACAATGTACTGGTACATTTGACAATAATTAGAAAAGCCAACATATTTGACAGTTGGTCAAAGTGGGATCAGCATCTTAGCTCTCTCTTCTCTTCTCTTCTCCACTCCTCTCCCCTCCTCCCCTGTCCAGAATGCGACACTGGAGGCAGAGCGCCAGGCTATGCAGGCCCAGCTGAAGCAGCTGGAGAGTCAGTCTGACAGCCAGCAGGCTCAGATCCTCGCCCTGCAGAGGCAGGCTGCCTCACTGCAGGAGAACAACACAGCCCTGCAGACACACAACGCTAACCTGCAGGTGCCACTAAAATACACACTATTCTCTGTGGTACACCGATAGAGTCCTGTAAGATTTTCTGTAAAGCCTCTGCATCAATATGCATGCAGACAAAACACACTGAAAGCATTCATGCTACATTAACTCCCTTTCTTCTGTAGGTGGAGAAGTCCACTCTGAACTCACAGAGTGCCTCCCTCATGGCTCAGAATGCTCAGCTGCAGCAGCAGCAGTCGGGGACGGAGAGCGAGCGGGACAGTGCCATACGGGAACGTGAAGAGCTGCGTGGTGTTCACGAGCAGTTATTACGAGACCACGAGCGGCTTGCAGCTCTGCATGAGCGTCAGGCCATGGAGTTTGAGATCCTGATGGGCAAGCATGGCTGCTTGAAAAATGCCCATCGCACACTGGAGCTGGAGCATCGCACACTGCAGGACAGGTTTGGGAAAGGAGAGATATAAGGAATGTGGATGAATTATCATGCCATGCCTGTACAAGGTACCAGCATGTTCACGTTCATGTATGTGTGTTTTCATGCATGTGTTTGTGTGTCTATTTGGTGGTATCTTTAGGTACAATAGCCTGTTGCAGCAGCGGACCAAGCTAGAGGGCCTTGAGAAAGCCCTGAAGGAGGAGCAGATGAGGATGGCTCTGGAGAAGGAACAGCACAGGACCACTGCCGCTGAATGCTGCAGGCTCCGTGACGAGAAGGACTGGTGAGGAGGCACAAGCCACTGGAGCACATACACACTAATACACACCTAGACTAATGCTTGGACAAACACCTCTGTACATCTTTCTTTTTTTAAGGCTGAACCGGACATACCGTCAGCTTCTAAGCGACAACGAGCTGCTGACGGCGGATCACAAGCAGCTCAAGAGCCAGCTGAATGAGGCCAAGCTGGAGCACACCTGGCTAGAGGCCGACTTCTCCAAGCTCAAAAAGGATTTTCAGCAGCTGGACATCACCTCCACAAAGCTCACCAACCAGTGTGAGGTATTGAAATGTGGCAGGTTGAGCTGCTGTTATCATCAGCCTCATGTATATTATGTATTACATAATATAATCTTGTAATTTCCTCTTATCCTCGACATGCTCAAACTCTTTTTAGAGTCAGTGCTACATAGGCTCAGGAAGCTGACTTTATGTATAGTATTGCAATTAATTGCATGATAGTGTGTGTTTTGTACACATGCTTACACATGTTCACTTGTGCCTGCTTGCCTGTTCAGTTGCTGAGCCAATTGAAGGGCAACCTGGAGGAAGAGAATCGCCACCTGCTCAGCCAGATCGAGACCCTGATGCTACAGAACCGAACCTTGTTGGAGCAGACTATGGAGAGCAAGGATCTATTTCACGTCGAAGAGCGACAGTATATGTAAGCAAATAGGTCTAATACTGTGGCAGGATAATGTAGCATTAAATAGGATCTATTGTGTGGATTAACAGCATGTTACAGTAATTTGTTAATGAGCTAACATATTAAACAAACAGCACAAAATGTACTCTATTCAGGACACCAAAATACCACAGTAATCAACAGGAATCCCACAATTATAAGTGATGATCCATCTGCCCGTCTCTTTTCAGTGACAAGCTTAATGATTTGAGGAGGCAGAAGGAGAAGTTGGAGGAAAAGATAATGGACCAGTACAAGTTTTATGAGCCATCACCTCCTCGCAGGTAAGTTGTCTATAACAGTAATAAATTATGATTTTTTTCACCATTACTATGGTTAAGTGATTGGTCAATTGTCTGTTTCCACATTCTTTCTTGGTTAATTGACAATATTGACTCTCAAATTATGTTATTTCAGTTCACCTGCATATTTAAGCTGAATTAACTTTTTTAGCTCTGTTTTTGGTTTCCACTTCCTGTAGGAAATAAGTCTTTACCTGATAAATGCTCTAATATGGTCACCAGCTAGTTGCTTTAAATGCCCTGTAGATTACAGAGTCAGATTCTAGTTTTTTGTATGGGTCCGTCACTATGAGTCACCCATTTCACAGAAACATTGTGTCGTAGCCCATTGTTAATATACGTATATTGATAACAGCAGCTTTAAATATACTTTAATCTGAATGGTAGACAAGCATTAACATCCATTGCTAGTCTAGCTCACCTCTGCATGATTGGTGATTTTTTATTGGTGATGGTGTTGTTTCTCTGTGGACCAGCCCAGCCCCCGTCTATGTTATTATATCTTCATTATTTGTGTCTTATTCTGTTATGGTTTCTCTTTGCTCACATATATCTGCCTCTCCACAGACGTGGAAACTGGATCACTCTTAAACTGAAGAAGTTGATTAAATCCAGTAGCCGTGAGCATGGGCCCGACCGCCCACCCACACCCACACACTCAGGTGCTGCTGAGCCACCCCTCTTCTGTCACGACAACAGCTCTTTCATCAGCTCAGATGGGTCTGGAGGCTCAGCTTCCACCTCAGCAGGTGATGCTTTCTCACCCCGACGTAACAGCAGTGAGTATGACCTTCTTCAGTTTACCAGATCATCTCCCATTGACTTGGTGGAATCGGTCTCATCAAAGTACCAATGCCCTCCCTTCACTGCTTCAGCCATAGACCAGGAAGTAAGATCATCATCAGAAGCAGGGCACATAGATCATTCAGGAGTGTGTTCGTGTAAGGTCCAGCCCACAGCCAGAGGACAGAGGGGCGTGGGTGAATCAACAGCCTCAGCTGGTTCATCTGCACATGAAGCTGCATTTGTAGGACAGACATATTTGAGAAAACTTCCCCCTGCACCTCAGCAGTTTTCAAAGAGACACAAAAACTCAAAGTGGATTTTAAAGTAAAACTGTTTAAGCACTGTTGTCATGGGTCTCAGTTTTATTAATTGAAGTTAACAAAAGCTGGAAATGCTGAAGAGAAATTTTCAAAACAGGCCTTTAATTTACCTTTTTACAAACCCTTACACATAAAGAATGAGATCTTAGTAATTCCGAAAAGATAGCAAGTCTTTAGAGAAGAAGATCCAGTTGCTCTGTGTAACAAATAAAGAATATAGGTGCAATGTGTTTATAAGAGAGTGTGTGTGTGGGTGTGTCATGTCCAAAGGGTCATTTGTCCTGATGCATGATGTTTGTGAACTTTCCTCAACAGTCCTCAATATGGCTTCCCTGTGTCCTTCTCGTTCGTTAATGCATTTCTTCGCTCCTGCCTTCCTCCCTTCTTTCCCTTGTCTTTTTCTTCCCTTCTTACCTCTCTCCCCCCTTACATCAATCCCCTTGTCTGCCTCCCATGTGGCTGCACTTGCTGTTAAATAGCCACTCTGAAAATGTTTCCCCGTATGAGGAACAGGCTGAAGGACAAAGACAAAGTCAAGTCCCTCTTCCGTCGTTCCATGTGTAAGAAAGACTGTGGTCCAGTGTTTACCCTCGTCTTGACTGTAGCCTTTTATTTCATTGCTAACTTGATATATATATATATATATATATATATATATATTATAATAATCATACTGAATCTATGCTTTATTTTATTTGTCACCATCTGCTACATGCCATAACAAAAAAATAACCCTAGGTTGAGTAGCATTGTCAGCAAGGATGCTTCCCAGCAGAGTAAAATTGGCAGTCATATGTTTGCATTTCACCACACTAACCTAAAATAGTTCAATATATTACAGCTTTAAGCATCTGCACCAGTTATTTTCTAGCCAAGTGGCTATATTTGAAGACAATCTGGGGTATTAATAGAGGTCAAAGAAATGCTGCATTGCAGGAGGACACTGGTGCGACATGAGCTCTTTCCTACCACTACACTGTAAGGAAACATTAACAGTTTTAAACCACAACTTTAGACTATTGCGTTGTTGATAGAGAAAGCAAACCATCTCTGTCTCCATGTTTCCTACGCCAGAGAACCTTTAAAAATACCTTTAATCTCCATGACCACATCACCTGTCTGTCCCCCTGCCTCATCCACTCCCCACTTCTTCCACCACTCGGTCCAACAACGCAGCCCTGAGCAGCTTGGTGTACCCCTCGGCCCTGTTCGAGGAGGAAGGGTCAGAGGCTGATGTGGAGGAGAACAGGAAGAACGCACTGACCTCATCCCTTACCACATCCATTTTGTCCATCCTCCACCTTAATCATCCCACCACTCTACCATCTGGCCACGTCACCACCACCACCACCACTGACACCACCAACACGGTCCCAGATGTTTCTGAGCTTTGGGTGACAGGTAGAGGCATTCATGAGCCACTGTTTTGTTTGATGTCATCTTCAGTAGTTAGACGCTAGAATAAAAGTATAGAGGAGAGTAGAGCAAAGACGGCACTCTCATGAGCTTTTTCTCATTTGAAACATAGAAAGCCAGAAGTGTCAATTGCTTGTACCTATTCAGTGAGTTCTCACTTTATGCCCCACAGATAAAGATTCGAATGACAGCGCTGTGCCATCTGGAGTTGAGGACAACGACGAGCTGCAAAATCACGGTAAAGCCCTGTGGATACTCGTTTAGAGGATTCAGCAAGCATACAGATGTATTACCAGCTCAGGAATTAGAGTAAATCCATCAAATTGCAATCATGACCTTGTTTCATGTTAATCTCTATGCTGACCGCAGAGGCCTTTAGAAAGACTCTGCTGCCCCCTGTTGATCAGTAAGAATATTATTGTATTGTAGCTCTTAATACAAACATCATAATCTCTTTCCAGGGCTGAATGGCGTCCAGAGTCGAGCCCAAAGTGAGAGCAGCGGTGAGTTCAGCCTGAGCCTGGAAAATGAGCCATGGTCAAATGGCAGCAGCCCGGTCCAGCAGCCCCCATCACGCCGCTCCTCCTCCTCCTACCAGCCACCCAGCGATACCTCCACCCCCCAACACACAAAGAGGCAGATGCAGCACAAGGAGAAAGCTTCTACCATGCCCATCACCAGCAGTCAGAATTCAGATATCCAGGCTACGACAAAGCAGAAAGATCTTGTGCTCTCTCAGGACTTCTGGCTCACAAGGGGGACGAAGAGCATCCGAAGGGGGTCAAGAGGGAAAGTGATACGTCGTTCGTCAGATTCAGGGGGCGCAGTCAAAATGAACCCAGGGCTTAATGGGATCAATTCAAAACCCAGCTCTAGCAAAGCTGAAACTACCCAGGCCTCAGTTTGTTCACCTGTCACAGTGCTGTATGTTCAGGGTAAGTCATCTTCAATGTCTGGCTGCCTCAACTGCTTCTCCACCCCTCTGGGGAAAGAGGGGCGGCTGAAAGGGCCCAGGTCGCCCAAAAGTCTCCCCCGAGCCAGCAGTGTAATTTCCACAGCAGAGGGATCGTCCCGACGCTCCAGTGTAAACAGCGACTGCAGGGTGATGGTCAAGACTGAACCGCACTCCATCCAGGCTCCAGGAGAGAGCAATAATCAGGAGGCCAGTCAGAAGCAACCAGAGCCAGACGCCAATAACAGTGAGTCTGAGCCCATTCCTCCAGTCAAACCTCCCAGAGACCCAACGGTTGTTGTTCCCACAGACCCCAAACCCCCTGTGCAGGAGTCACTTTTTGCCTCCTCGTTCACTTTCAATTCTGTCTTCTCAAACACGATCTTCAGTGATTCTGTGGTCACAACCACGACTAGTCTGGACGCCCTTGGCAACAACCAGACCTTCCTCTGTCTGAATGCTTCTCTGGTACAAAACTGTCCACTTGAGAGCCAGGAGTCTCCTCTTAACACACCACAAACACTGCTCAGTTTGGAAAATGAGAAGAGTCAAAATGCAGAACATGCAGCTGGGCTGGAGGAGAGGGACAAGCCGCTCACCACTGCATGAAACATCATTGAATATTGTTTTGTTCAAATAAAGCAGGTTTTACTTCTCATCATCGACTGAAGCACACAATTTAAGTCACTGTAATTGAATGTGTTTGCATTTTATTCCACTGACTACCTGCGTATACAGTAACCTTAAAAGGTGTAAATAAAAATTATGTTTAGATACTTTTGGTTCACACTGCTTTAGTAACATTACCAGCTTTTATGACTCATTAATAATGTATATAATGTGTAACAGATCCAGAGATTCACAGTATTATTTTCCCATTCTGGGTCTCTTTTACACAAACTCTGTATAGCCCTAAGTGTGGATAAGTATCCTTTGTTTTACTCATTAAAATTAGATTGGTGTTGTGTCTGGAGTCTGTTTACCTTCACTTTACCACACTGACAATCCTGTTATGTATATTTTCGATTGCCAAAACATTTTGTTCTTTTCTGCTGTTTCTATTTATGCCCTGTTACTCGGACAGATTTTAAATTATTATAAGTTGCTGTGTCTGTTAAAGAGTTAAATTGGAGCCTGGGGGACGTTCATACTGTGTACATTTTGTTAAAAAAAAAATAGGATGTGTACCTGCCCGCTATTTCCCCTTAAATAAAGAAACCCTGTGTAAAACGTGTATTTGTGTGGTCATTCTTTTATAACGGTGCACGAGAACGTGCGCCCGCCCAGTGTCCTTATTGGATGACAGGTCAGTCACGTGAGACAATCCGGAAGTGGACCTTTTTCAGCCGAAAAACAAAACATTCGTGGGTGGTGTTGAGTTATTCAATCTGGACTGACGGTACTCAGGTACACTGGAGTGGCTGCTTTGTACAGTGTACCGCATTACTCGACAGTTATACCCGGGGTTTAGTACGATGCTGAGCGCCGCCGCCGCGGAGAGGAACAAGGAGCCCATCCTGGCGGTGCTCCTGGAGAGCGTGAACACCGGGAGACCCCTGCAGGCTCTGGAGATCTCCTCCGGTACCGGGCAACATGTCACACACTTCGCTCAGGCCCTGCGGAATATAATCTGGCAGCCATCAGAGTATGACCGCCAGTCTCTAGCCAGGTAACTACAGGCTGTGTGTATCAGTTATATTATAGTCTTATTACAGCTGGACCTTACAGACTGTTTATAAACTCCGCTGTTTGCGGTATCAATAGTTTCTGCGTAGCAAACTTGAAGAAAGGCATTGGCCATTTAACTCAGGTATTACGGTAATTCATTTAATATTACTGGTGTAGGACAGGCACACTGCTGGTAAAACCTTTTGTTGGGGGGGGTGCCCGCATTAACAATAATGTCTTTGTTCCCATTCTCAGTATAGAAGCGTACAGAGCCCACTACCAGCTGCACAATGTGAAGCCTGCCATCCACCTGGATGCTTCTCTGCCTCACCAGTACTGGGGAGGGATCCCGCCAGAGAGCCTGGATCTGGTAGTCAACATCAACATGATCCACATTTCTCCAGTGGCTTGCACTGAGGTAGGGCTGCTGTTGTGACTGGGCTTATCTAACCCATGGACTCACAACTGCATTACCAATAGCTTGCACCTTCCCTAGGGCCCTCAGGACCCACGCAGGCTCCAGGTTTAATGTGCGGCATTTGATAAATTGCACATTTGTTTAATAATACTTTATGCAACACTAAAGCACAATATAAACTGAAATGTTAGAGGCCTTACAAGAACCTGCATGCACAGCGGGACCTAGATATATATATATTTTAAAAAAGCCATTATTATTTGAGTGTCTGCTGTAGTTACATGGTGCACATTTGTCAACTAATTTGTAATAAATCATCCATCCAAAAAGTAATTACTAAGTGCCCTCAGCTCATTTTTACTCAGTGCACCCTAGTGGGTTCATCTTAAGTCAGCTAACATTAGCAACCAAATGCTACTGGTCATAACAGACCAAGCAAGGCTTTAGCAGCAAAACCTTTGAGTGTATTGAATTGAGCAGGAGTGTTTTTTTATTGCTTACACATTTAACTTTTCATTTCTAAAAGAAAGATTGTGTTATTTCTTTTTTCAAAATGTACATAGTCCGGCTTTAAGTGTTGTCCAGTGATCTATTGACTGGTCTTGTTTACATATGGCTGAAATATCGCAGTGTATGCCCCCCAGAGTGTAAATACAGTATGACCCTTTTGACTCGTAACTCCTCAGATAATAACTGTGAGCAATTTACACATTTCTACCGCCAGTCTTACAGTCTGTAAAAGAGACCAAGAACAAAAAGGGCTGGAGTCTTTGTCCCTCCTGCCACTCAACCCCCACTGCCTGTGATGAATGCGGGTACCTTAAGACATCATTATTTTCTTCCAGGGTTTATTCAAAGGGGCTGGAGCATTGCTGAAGCCGCAAGGTCTTTTACTGACATATGGGGTGAGTGAAAAAACATTTCATCCTCTTACATGATACTTACTATTCATGACATGTTATCAGATATGATCGAATCTAAACATAAAAGGGTGACGCTATTATGCTACTTAACATCTTTTGTTGTTACCCACAGCCTTATGCAGTGAATGGTCAGGTCACCCCTCAAAGTAATGTTGACTTTGACTACAGCCTACGGCAGAGGTAAGACTCGAAAACAAAAAACAAAGTCAGGAATTTCACTTTAAAAGATAACAGAAAGCAGCACTGTATACATAATCACGAAGGTTCACTTGTTGTTGTCATCCATACAAAAAATAATGCACTGTGGGATATATAAAGGCTATATTTTTTAATCTTACAGGAACCCAGAGTGGGGACTCAGGGATATCTCCTTCCTCAATACTATAGCACAAAGAAATGGTTTATTCCTGGAGAAAATAGTAAGTGAACAGATCATTGGAGCATCCAGCACAAGTTTTATCCATAAAACGTAAAAAGATAAGAATGTTAACGATTCAGTTGTGTGCACGTATTGGTTCAAAAATATGTGACTTTAAATGTTTTCTTTACTAGATGGACATGCCGGCAAACAACAAATGTCTTCTGTTCAGGAAGGAGAGTTTGGTGTGAAGTATCCTGTTGTTCCGGAAGCAGGAGGGTTAAACGCCTTAACTTACACTTGAAACTCAGACACATTGCCAACATTTCCAGAACTGTTAGTGAATCGTTTCCCCATATTCTATTGTTTAATTAAAACAGAAATAATGTAATCTATTATACACTATGTATTCTTCTGTATTGCACACTTGAGTAAAATGAGTAAGGCTCACGTATATGTTGTCTGTGTACTATATTTACCTTGATAAAGCCACCTACTCTTTATTTCTTCATTGAGTTTGCAGAGACTGTCAGTGAAGTTATTTTGTTAAGCTAAGAAGTGCTATGCAGAGGGAGATATTTAAGAGACAATGGGCTGTACATTAGATCTTGAAATCAGACATAATAACAAAAGGAAACCTATATAAAACATCTATGCAAATGACTAAAGAGCCAAATACAAAATAAACATAATACAGTAAAAGAGAAAAACACAATTTAGAGGTATCATACTGCAGGTGTCTATATCTTTATGCATTTTGCATCAACCTGTGTGGCTGCTACTCTGGCTACTATCTTTTTTCAGAATACAAACATGGAGGAAAAAATGAGAAACATCTATATTTAAACTTATATATAAAGAGCACATCAGCACTGATATTAAAACACATCTGGAATGTAGTACAACCAACCTATGTTGTAACGAATACACATTGTACATACAAATGACTTCATTAACATACAGCCATTTAGCATATTTGTTTCTTTCAATTTAAAGACTTCTCTTGTTGCAATTCTGATGCTCATCTTCAGTGCTAAAGGTAAAGGTAACCACAGACTCTCTGTGGGCTAATAAATCTAAATCCTGAGAGACTTTCACGATGCCTCGCAGGTCTTTTTACCCAGAACCTCACGTAGCTTCTTGAGTCTACGTTCAGTAATGGATCTCACGTAGCTGTCTGTTTGGATGATGGCCATGCCATCCTGCACGACACCCATCACAAGCAAAGGGTTTTCCTCCATGGTGATGTTGGGGCAGGGACAGCTCCAGTCTATCTTGGCTATGGTCACCTCGAGGTGTTTGGTATTAAAGAAAGTCAAGCCCATCTTTTCATCTCTCAAGACCTCTTCCAAGCTAAAGCGGGCCAACCCAGAGTCCAGATCCTCCACCAGCTCTGTGAGCCGCCCCACAATAGCAAAGTCACTCCGGCATAAGCTGGGCACCATTTTCCCCTTAGCCCGACAGGTCTTACACGGTTTCCTTTTGGGTTGTGGGCAGTTTGCCTCACACTCCTTCTTGGTGCGGAAGCTGTTGGCATTGCCGTGGCAGCCGCCATAGGCAAAGGCTTGGCACTGCTTCATGAGAGAATTCCAGGCCCAACGTGGCTCCCAAACTTTGCAGGGGCCTTGGACAGCAGGCAGGGAGCAGATGCCCATCCCCTCTCTCTGACAGGAGGCCTTGCACTCCTCATAAGTCTCGAATCGGTTGCGGCTGTCCTCACATCCACCGTTGCTAAAGGCCATGCAGGAGCCAAGCTTGCTGTCATAGTACCAGTCCACGTGGCGCTCACCACTGCACACTTTCAGGTCTACTTCAACCAGGCAGTCTGCTGGTGAGAAAGGCCGCCCCATGGACATCTCAGGATCTTCAGAGAAATCATCATCAGCCCGGCGGATGACAGACAGGGGATAGTCAGCTCGAAGAACTCCTGCAGAATTCCGTGCGATGCAGGTGTAGATACCTGTATCCCAAACCTGGGCGTTGTAAATGACAAGCTGACCGATGTTGGTGATAACCACGTTGCCGTACATCTGGTCAGGCCTCATAACCAGGTGTTCACGTCTTTCACTCTGTTTCTCCCATGTTACATCAGGTCTGGGGACTCCAATAACGTCACAGTGGAAGCTGATTGTGCCTCCGACATAGATGGACTGGTGGTGAGGGTTGGAGTACAGTGTGGGGGGCATGGGGTCCTCCTGGGAGGATGTTGGGGTGGGGTTAGCTGTAGTGTCCTGAGGCAGGGGACTGGTGTGGGGCCCAGCCAGGAAGAAGCGACAGGTGACCACAGTTAAAGTCACCCCACGGATGCAGGCCTCCGCGTCCATGTAGCAGCGGTTAAAGTAGGTGAGGCCATCTGAAGCACAGGTGAAGTTGGGCTCTTTCTCACAGCGGTCCTGGCACTTGCAGATGGGCTGTCCATCCCAGATGTCACAGATCGCCCCCTGCTGGCTGCAGATAAAGCCTTCACAGGTAGCTGTAGAGGTGGGGGCATCATTTCCTTTTCCTCCACCCTGCCCATCTGGCTGGGCAGGGGTGCCATCAGAGAAACGTGCAGCCACACAGCTGTTGAGGCCACACACGTTGGTGCAGCATTTCTCAAAGTCAGAACAGTCCTGCAAAGACAAAAACAGCATTCATGGAAGCAAATTTAAACGGAGAAATCTTAAAACTCTAATGGGGATAACAGAAATAGCACCACCTCATCGACGTTGCATTCCCTCTCGCAGGTGCTTTGCGCATCAACCCACAGATTGGAATTCAGCTTGTTGGGACAAAATCCTTCGTGTTCAACTTTGGGTCCTGCCACACTTGCACACAAAGAAAGTTCGGGTAATTCGGAAACCAAGAGCATCAACAAATACGCACGTATCCATCCTAACAGTGGTTTATTTGAGTTGGGTGCATTATGCCAACATTTATCCTTTACACATCTATCCTCCAAAAGTTGTAGAGGGATTTTATACATTATTGCTGTTTTGCATGAGTCGCCCACCGGATAAATCCATTCCTCCGTTAGGTCTTTCGGAATAAGTGTAATGTTGATTTTCAAATGTGGTCGTCCGTTCCGTGCGTAAACATGGTGGAAATCAATTTGCTGCGCGCAGAGAGGAGAGCTGAATCCAAAAGGCCAAGACGAGTTCCCAAATACGCTGGACATTCAGTGAACAAAATATATCCCAGAAAAAGCGGTTAGAAGGTGCAGTTGGCTCGCATGAAATATTCGCCTTGATAATCAAAACAAAACTCGTGCAACAGTGGGCAAAACTCTCATTCAGGTCGATTTCGTCGAACAGCGAAATAAGCGAACGAAGCCGCACAATGAGAGAGAAAGACGCAACATCAGCCTTTCAGAGTGTGAATGGAGGTGGAAAGGGCAGCCCCTCTGACCGCCCCCATGGTCGTCCAGTGTCTGAAACTCTTATGAAGCAGCACCGTGCGCTAAGCAACTGGACAAACATTGTAAAAACATCAAAGAAAGCGTGGGGCCGTGGTGGCAAGCTGTCCCAACAACCGTGCGCACGGAGCTACACATTCCGGTGAGAAATCCAACGTTAAATGCGCCCAGACGGCATTTATAGAGGTGTCATTCATAAATAAGGCAATAGTCTTGTTTCCTCGCTAAGCGCAGTTGTGGCTGTTGCTAAGAGTTGTATCTTCAGTTTGTGATAACATATTTCCAGATGTTTTACGCAATACAAACTTGTGCAGATACTAGCTTTGTCTTGCGCAAATCAAAGTGCAAACTGTTAAAAGTCGCCTGGAGCGCCGAGGCGGAAAGCGTGAAACCCAAACACGGGGCGTGTCGCATCATGTCTAGCAAAACATGTTGTTTACGTCCTTCTTGTCTAGACGTCGTTCAATTTACCACCGTCCCTCATTCACACGGAGCTCAGAGATGCCACGGTCAGGTGGGAAGGCGTAAAGCGCCACATTTTCAATAGTGTGCGTCTCATCTTTGTCCCGGCGCAGCCCCGAGGCGATGAGAAGCAGCACCCCACATCTTTTCACTGGAGGTGACCCTGCAACCTTTGGGTGACTTTTGACCGCGCTGCATTCATGCGCTGCAGCGATGTGCCGGTTATCCAATAGTGGCGCAATACCGAGAGAGCAGCTAATCAATTCAGCCCCCCCCCCCCCCCCCCCCACCGGGTTTTATTGCACTTGGGCACCGGCGGGCCCGGACTGGACAAAGGGTACAAAAACATATTCCCACAATTCCCATAATGACCTTGATAAATGTTTGAATGACAAATCACTGCAGCGCAGCACACAAGTTGACAAGAACACAAAGCAACCTTGTAGTTTTACCCTTTATTTTGATGGGTGACTGTTTTCAATGGAGACAAATTATAATCAATCCCGTATCCAAACCTTCAGAGACACAGCTCTGAGAGCAACAATCAGAATCCAACGTTTACATATAGTGCTTTAAATGTTCACTCAAGAGTTCTGTTAGCCTATTGTACTGGTCTCAATACACCACATGAAACAGGCGCCAGTAGAAAACATGCACCACATTTTTTTTATGCCCTGGATGACCTTATCACATACACACAGGCAGGACAGGGGAATGTTGAAGTGGAAATACAGCACAATCAGAGGTGGAAAGAAAACACCAGAATATAAGTATTTGTGTAGATGTTTCAATTATTAAAAGAATAAGAAAAGGTAGCTCTGATTAAATAAACAAGACTTTCTGAGCTCTTTCTGCAGTCTTCAAGTTCATCTGACATTCTTGCAAATCCAGAATACATTTCTAACTCCTCCTATTAAACAGGCGTTCTTTAGAAGGTTGGAAAATAATAATTAACTTCAGCAGCAAAAGTACAAATACTGAACCAAGAGGCGACGCTCATATAATATCAAATATTACAGCAACAGATATGACTTTCCACCTCTGATTCTTACAGTCCGACATATTACCATATGGCCACGGGAAAGTAGCAGATGATTACTGTCATACATTCATAAATACATAGCATATACATAAAATATCCAAAAAGCAATCAAATTAAAATATTCCTCTCAACAACCAAGAGACGACTGCAGCACTTCCTGAAGGCAAAATGCCACAACTGAGCAAACAATCTGTACATCTGCGTTTGTACAAGGTTTCCTCATCAGCACCGAGCGATCTCTGAATTGCTCCAAGAGTTGACAGATTTAAACTGATCATGCTGTTGGTGGTTTAAACCAATTGAAGCAATGATACGACTGAGGAGATTAGATTTAGAGGCAAAAATGGCCTGAGAAAGTCAACAGACGTTCATACCAATGACTGATGGAGATGGAGGGGGAATTCATTTGAGCTGGAATTTAGCGGCACCACAGGAAGTCTTCAAAACAAGACAACTTGGCTCAACTTTGCCGGACAGATTCACGGATTAAGAAGGGCTAGACTAAGAAGGTTTTTCAATGGATAGATAACTCTCTTACATCTATTACTAGTCTGTCTGAGAAGCTTCTTGTGACATTCAATTTAAGCCAATGTTAATTAAAAATTTAACTAATCTGAGTTTTAAATAAGTAGCTCAGCACCCTTGATATTGCAAAGGGAACTGTCTGCAATAGACAAAGGGCATAAGACACACAAAGAAGTTGGACACCAAAGCAGGTCTCCCAAAACATTCAAGACAAAACAAGTATAAGAAGTTCCCCTCCAGGATTAATTACCAAACACAGACCAAAACAACTAGCACATACAGTATATTTACAACTTCATGTCCAACTTTAAATACAACAAACAATCCTTTTCCAAATAAAAGACAGCTAACGTTCCTCCACTCGTTTGTAGTGTTAACAGGAGAGTGATAATCCTTGATTCACATCTGTTGGTCCCAGGAAAATCTTGTTCTACTTGATCACAGTGGACCTCTGCAGTAAGAGAACATGGGTAAACGGACATCCACAAGATGGCACCAGCAAGCGCAAAGACAACAGAAACCAATCCAACCATCCAAGACGGTTCCCAAAGGTCAATGTTAGTTCACAGCTATATCCGCTCCTGGTGAAGACTGCGGGTAGCTCTCCATGCTCATCTGTGGCCCTGTGACCTTTTGGAGCAACAACACCATTAATACTGGCCCTTTGGAGGCAACCATTAGTCTGCTCCTTCACTATGAAATCTTACAGTTCCCCTTAGAGGATGACGACGAGTTCTTTGGAGGACTCTGTGGAGGCCTGAAGGACTTTGAGCGTTTGAGACTGTTGGCTTTGCTTCCGCCGCTGCTTCCGCCTGAAGCTGCGCTGTTGGCCACTGAGTAGGAGCGTCCGTGCATCATAACTGCGTTCATGCCGTTGGCCATAGAGAAAGACTTGAGGTGGGACTTGATGGCCACAGGGAGGGGCAGTTTGTCAATAAGGTGCACCGGCGTGCAGGAGACGATCGAACGGCAGCACAGATCTTGGAGGCTGAAGACTGTGGAACAAGAAAAGAGAATATGGATGTTATGACTGGATGTCATGACAGATACTCCAAAAAGTTTGCAATAAATCTGTTCAGTGTGCCCACACATTGTGCTGCATTGAGACCAAGCTGATGCCAGATACAGATTTTCATCCACACAAATTTGTTACTGCTTGCACTAAACTTTTTTTTTTTTTATGCTGGTATCAATATTTAATCTTTATTTTCTGTCTGTTTTCCTCTCTTTATTTGCAGTCCCTTCTAAAGTTGTTCAACAATGAATTTTGAAATCTTACATTTAAGCACCCGTTTGTCTAATAGCAAGATATCTAAAATAATTATGGATATATTTAAAAGATTTGTAAATAACTTGATTTTGGCAATGATGTGGTAGTTTCACCATGTGACCAAATTGTTACAGAGTCTGCATCTTTGTGAGTTTGCAATTTCTATTGGGACTGATACATACTGATTTCAGATGGGTGACAAATTGAAGGGAAAAACCACAATAAATCAGATGCTTCCATGGGTCCACTGCATGGTACAATTAGGCAATTAACATCCAATTATGCTCTATGAGATATATAAAATGCTGAGCAGGCCCAGTTGATTTATATATCAATATTATAGTAGGGTTGCAGTAAATAACCCCCTTCTTACAAATATGAATGCATGTTTGAGAGATAAGTGATGCACAAACCATACAGGCTCTGATCTACAGAGATATGGAAAAAAGTGGTCAGATGAGTCAGCGTTCACCATATTCTCAACTAGTGCGAGAATATGCATGTGCATGTGTGGTGTACATCTGAGAATAGTACAGACCTGAATGCTTGACCCCTACAGTGAGGGGCATCCGGTGGCTCTGTTATGTAGTGGGGGACATTTTGGGGGACATTTTGCGAGACTACTTGGGTTAACTGTAGCTTTCCTAGCTAGGGAGACTCAGGACTAGTAGCCACCGCTATTGAGAACTTTGGACCAGCGAGTTAGCGCTCTCCACCACCACCATCAAAACACCAAATGAGGGAATATCTTTAGGAAGAATGGTGTTCATCTCTCCAGTAGAGTTCCAGAGAATCAATGCCAAGAGACATTCCAGCTGTTCTGGCAGTGCATGGTGGCCCAAGACCTTACTAAGACACTTTGTTGTTTTTTACTTTAATTTCTCACCCATATGTATTCATGTCATTACATTCAAGAGCAGTGTGTCTTTTCAGAAATAATGTCCAGATTACTCTAGATAATCCACAGACCTTGCATTGAATGGCGTGCACTGGAACTACTTTTTACCAAAGAAATAGTACCAATGAACAACAGTTGACAGCGAGGACTGTGGTTTACTACTACACTGTAACTTACTACTACACTGTAACTGGGAATTCTCAATGCTTTTGAGTTTTTCACATTTAAGTCAATTCAATTATATTTGTGTAGCGCCAAATCACAACAGAACTTATCTCAGGACACTTTCAAGGGGCTCTATACTGTACTCATTAAAATATACATTTTTTAAAACATACATTCCTGATCTGACAGAACTGGATTGCAAAAACAATCAACCAGCTCACCTCTGTTGGGCCTCCAGAATTTCTCCATCCCGTGTCTCATCAGCACGATGCGTGAAAGTTCCGTGAAGGATTCGATGACATTGAAGTTGCAGAGCGGACTGACCTCAAAGAAAGTCATGCTGTTCTTTTCTGCGTAAGCCCTGGCCTGTTCTGTTGGCACCTGCCGCTTGAAAGCCAGGTGAAGCCGGTTGCCCACCAGGATCCTGGGTACACCCGGGGCATGCTGGAGGAAATAAACAATGTTGTTGCTGTATTTATTGAGGTAATATTACCCAATTCTGTTATATCTCTTAAACAAGATTTCCAAAAGCTATTCTATATCTCTCATTTTTAGTTGCACTGACAGACAACGGTCTTTATCATGGATGGAAGGATACAGGCCCTACCCATGCATTTCCAGTATTTATTTCTTAACATTTCTTTCTTTAACATGTGATCTGTTAATAATATAACCAAACATGACCAACACAGCTGCCGGGATAATTGGTCTGCCCACACCCAACCTCAATAGCACAGGACATCACGCAATGAATGTGTACCGTTGTCTTTGTCGTTGTATGCTGTTTGTCGTTTGATATGTACAGCACCATGAAAAAGGACTCTTCATCCGTCAATAACAGTCCAAAGTCTAATTCTTTGTCAGCTACAAATGGGTTGAATGGGATTACCTCGTCAATTTCCCGAATCCAGCGGTCTATGCCATCAAACGACCAGCCGTTGGTGATGTCATACACGAGCAGGATGCCCTGTGGAAGGAAAGCCAAACATGTTGACATATATACAGAATTGCAAAATAAAGGAAAACACCAAAATTGCTCTAGAAAGTTCTCACCTGTGCTCCACGAGAGTAGGACCGGAAGATGGTGCAGAATCTGCCCTGCCCTGATGTGTCCCTGTTGAAAACAGACAGACACACAGACACAAGCATTGTAGTGGACAATATACAATACCTGCAGGCACTGTTAACCTGATCATTGTCAATAGATAAAAACACTTACCATAACTCTAATTTGACTCTTCTCCCATCCAGCAGAATTGTGGTGGTCTTGTAATCAATCCCTGCAGGTTACACACAATCAACACAAAGTTAGCTGATGTTGGACATGGGCCTTTTCATTAAACTCTGAACAACACCAGAACCAGTTACTCACCACTGCTGTAGGCATAGGGAGACTCTACTGATCCGTCTTGCAAACTGTCCAAGATTTCTCCCTTTCCGACATCGCTGTCTCCCACCAAAAGAAATTTCAGGAGATAATCGTAACTCTTGACAGGACTACTCTGGGTCCCCATCATCCCACGCATTGGATCCGGTTCAGAGAGAGCTTTATAAGCTCGCCAGACGTCCACTGTTCGGGGCAAGGGACAACCAGACGGTCCCCAGCAGTGGTAGCTAAAGGTAGGCGAACGCCGTTTAACGTTAGCTAAGCAGTTAGCCGGGACATTACCGAAGATTTACATAAACTATGTTGTTTTTAACGTCTAACAAATACGACTGTTTCCTGAATCAAGTGGACTATGGCAAACAAACCAGTGCTACGTTATTCGCACTGGAAGGAGAGTCCAGACTGAGTCGATGTCACATTAATGTTCACATTAATAACCAAAACAACCTTAACTAGCTGTTAGCTTGTTAGCTAGCTAGCTCCCACAGACGATGATAACGCATTCTTGCACAGAGGATACGCTGAAAAAGATAGGTTGTTTAGTCCTGCTTAAAACGATACTCTATCAATCCAAATACGATTGTTGCACTTTGTTTATAAAACATTAAAAAAAGAGGCCGACGAGGGACATTCAGCTTCCGAGCAGACAAGTTGACTGTGTTGGAACTTCCTGGTATTGACATCATTAGCTGCGTAACATCCGGGTTACATTTAAAAAGTAAAAGAAACAGAAAATGTTATTTTCACAATTTATTGGTAATCTATTTACTTTACTTGCCAGATTTTATATTCATTAGGCGAGCTCAAGTTTTTGAAATTACCCCATCTTTTGAATTTGGGAATTATATCGAGATCTTTACAGGGAATGTGTACCAGGGTTGGGAGGGTTACTTTCAAAATGCACCACAAATGCAAAGAAATTGAATTATTTTAACACCAAAAATGTGTATTTTAAGAGAATATGTTCTAACATTGTAATCCTGCTGTATATCCCTATTATTAATGCATACCAGTTACCTCTTGTATCCTGATTACGTAACTCAGTTACATGTAATCCATTACTCCGCAAGCCTGATGTATACATATAATTATTCTGCTCTGGGAATTATTTTAAAAGATTTTAAGTGAGATAACTATGCCTTTTGCACCTTTTTTAGCTTGACTTTTTTAGTTTTATTGCAATTTTGCAATTTTGTCCAGTTTCATTTATGTGTAATACGAATACAAGGTACTTTATTTTTATGTAATGATAATGATTTTGCAATAGTCTTGGTTCTTAACCCTTTTTCAATGTAACTCGTTTAATTAAAATTTTGGAGGAAATGCTCTCATTTCTTTCATTTATACTTTATTTTCCACGTGATACCACTGAATTGGGATGGATAAGGAAATTATGAACATTATGAAATACTTTACAGACCCACATGGTGTATGACAGATACTGACAAAGGTATAGCCTGTTAAGGATGATTTATTATTGGTCACCTCTCATTGGTTGTTGTTGATTGGCAGCAGCTGTATGAAGTCTCTTGATTGCAGACTACAAAAGCCAGGTGAGACACGACCACCACCACTCAACCCTTGGGCAAGCGGTCAACTTCAGTGGGAGGCAGCTGCTGGAGTCAAAACAAAAAAATGGCGCTGATACATGCTGGGCTTTTATTATTGCTGTTTGGCTCTGCCTATAGTTATGAGGTTAGCGGTGGAGCTGGGTATGGCCTGTTTGTGCAAAATCCCGAATTAGAGTGGGAGAGAATGGAGACAGTGATAGGTGATGAAAAGGAGCGAGCCCCTGCACCTGAAACCAAATTCTGGAGGAGTACATCAGGTAGTGACTCTTCAACACCTCAAGCCAAGGAGGTTCCTCAGTATATGACTGTCTCAGCCTCCCAGGACCAGAAAGAGGTTTTCAAGCCAGAAAAGGGTTTCAGACCCCTCCCTTACTCCGTCATGAATATGTTACTTGGGAGTCTTACTGGTACAATAACAACAACAACAACAGTAGCAACAACCAGTCCAAAGATGGTTGAAATCCTGTGTCATGTTGATAGAATGTATGTAAGAATTAAGAGAGAATTCTTCAAGACTAGGAACGCATGGAAATATTTGAAACTAGGCACCTGTGCTGTCAAAGCAAGTACCAAAGAACATTACTATCTTCTGAACCTTCTGCAAGATGACTGTGGCTTCCAGAAAGAGGTTGGTAAAGGGATGATTTCTTTATTCTAAACTAGTATTCTGCTTCATTCTGAGTACTACTACAACAAATGTTTGTTTTTACAGAGTAATGTAGATATGAGGGTCGTTCGCATTGTGCTCCACTACAAGCCACCTGGCCCAGTCTTAAGGGAGGAGTCATTTGATGTTCCGCTGCAGTGTAACTTTCCCAGGTGAGATTTTTAGTCTTTATTTTTGGCCAGACTGTAGTGTTTTAAGATAACATTAAATGCAGGTAGTGATAAAATAATGATGTAGCAACACTTTGCATAGTTGGGCCAAAAATCCATGATTGCTGTTCTCCAATTTTGTATTAACACAAGTTTTCACTGTTAACAGGTTATTGCACTCCTTTAAAGTTGGCTTCTATCCCAAACTACAAGGAGGCACAGTTCTCAAAGCACTCACACCAAAAAGTAGTTTCACTATAACTCCTCAAGATGGTATGTTCTTTTTTTTTGGGGGGGGGCAGGGCAGTGTTTCAGCACAAGGCTTTCCCACAAGATTTTCTAACACAAAGGAAATTGAGTCCTTAGATTAATGGCAGACAGGAGCTGGCCTTTTAAAAATGTTGTCATCACAACTTGGAAATACAAGAGGATATCTAAAAAGCTTACAGTAATTTGCTGCTCAAAGTCTAGATATCTATGGTGAACACTAAATATTGTACAATCTCAATTGCTTAACAGGATGGAAAATGGCAGCATAAAATGTAGCCAAAGGGCAAGAGAAATTACTGGGGTGGTATAAATTGGCTTGTGAGACGAAGACTTTGTTGGACTTAAGCTTCATTTGAGCTCAACACACCTGTAAATCAAAGCTGGAGATGGACTCTTTAGCTCATGCAAATTTTATCAACCTTTTTTAATGCCACATAGCAATGTCTGTCATTTGTCTTAAGCATTTGAACATTTACTAAATACAATGTAAAGATGCAATACTACAGCAAGTATTCACAGGGATTCATCACTGCAGGTTTTACATGGTTTGTTTTTTGTAACTTAATCCCTTAAAGTGTACAATAGCTCAATAGATTAAGATCTAAGACCGTTGAATGACAGACATCCTTTTCCACAGCCTCAGGGAATGAAATCGTTGGTGCCAAAACCTACACCTTGGGCCAGCCAATGTACTTTGAGGTCAAGCAAGCAAAAAGCACAGCAGGTTTTGGAGCACAGAGGGTGTACATTAACAAGTGCTTTATGACAGCCTCCCAAGACCCCAACTCCAATCCTAAATATACAGTCATTGATAACCAAGGGTAAGATTTGAATCTTTTCAGAAATAAGATGGGTGTGTAACTTGGTGGTTGGAGGTAAATGTGTATTTCTCTTTAATTGCAGCTGTATGATTGATGGCGTTGTGACTGGCCAGTCAAAGTTCCACAGTGATGCCTCAAAGATGACCCAGAAATTCAGTGTGGTTGCCTTGATTTTTAAAGACAAGATTTCTACTTCGTCCTCATCACAGGTACCGTAAAGAGCAAATGGCACAGATCTATACATTTTCTATTTGAAAGTATGATAACTCAAACAATGTATTTCAGCAACTCTACATGCACTGTGACGTCTCTGTGGGGACCCTTACTCCAACTCTGAGTTCAAAGGCTTGCAATTATGATCCCACTACCAAAAAGTGAGTTTGGTTAAAGTAAAAGTCACTTTGAAAGTCTTTGTAGATGAAATGTTTTGTGTACTTGACTGCGGGGGGGAGGAGGAGGAGGAGAACTTAAGCTTTTGTTCAGCACTTGCTTGTATTGAGTACTGCCACTTGGTGAGTGTGTATTGCATTGATCTGTTTTTTGTCTATCACAAAGCTTGTCAAATGGCATTTCAAGATCTGACCACCTTGCTTATGGTTTAGGTGGAAGGAGCTGTATGGTGATGACTCTGTTTGCACCTGTTGTGACTCCACCTGCCCCTCTGCAAAGCCAAAGGGTAATGTTTCGTTTTTTTTTTTTTTTAAAAACACATTATGGGAGAAGTACCTCCAGTATGAAATACAGTAGCCTTATACATAATCCTCAAATTGGCATAAAGCATAACTTGAACGTGAGTCAACTTGAAGCATTTTTGCTGTCTTGTACTGGCAAATTCAACGGAAATTTTATCTGGTAATCATGCTGAATCTTAACATACTAAATGAGTCCCTTGATGCTCCTCTTTGGAATTTATCATGTCCTATTTCAACAGCTTCTAGAGATGTAACCTCCAGTCACTCTTGGAAGGTGGATTTGAGCTGGAAGGACCGATATGCAGCGGTTGATCCTTGGATGAAATCCTACGATGCTGACACGTTCAGTTTGGAGGACCCTGACATGGCTGAGCATGAAGACTTTCTAAAGTACTGGGAGCATGATTACTAAAAGCACAGTCCTGTGGAAATGATACAACATTTTAAATAAAACCCTTTGTATATTGCATATGTCAATTTAAATGTGTACACAATTTTCTTTAAATGAAACAATTGATACTGTCAATACACAACATAGTCATGTATCAGCATGTGTGCATTTCTAAGCATTTCCTGGAAATGTGTTACAGCGTTTCTGTAGATACAGTGGTGTACCACAAGGGGATGGAAGAGATTCACAGCCTTTACTTGAGTGAATTCAGCAGGGAGCTCAATAACCTTCTGAGTTAAAGGGTCCCCAATTAGAACATGGTGCAGCAGCTTTTTCTCAAGGCGTCTCTCCATGAAGGCCAGTAAGTCTCGTAACCTACAAGCCAGAAAGTTTGGTTTCCACTCTGATGGGTCTTTGGTCAAAAGCAAATGCATTAGTGCAGTTTTGAAATGAAAACCCTTGAGAGCACTTCTTTCTGATAGTGCAGTCTGTCTCTCGAGAAGGAAATGTGCAATTTCAAGAGTTTGACTGTGGCATGAGTCATCAGGCAGATGTTTAGAGATGTGATCTAAGAAACGATCTTCATAGTTGGTCAAGGAGAGAGTCCAGAAAGTATCCAAGTTGTTTGGGGAGCCAGGAGTAACAAAGAAATGAGCATCAGTGTTGAATTTAACCACAGGATTCATACTGAAGCGAATCTTTTTCCCAGATCGGAATCTAACTACTAAAGCACCTGGAGCAGCAATGTAGGGAATGTTGAACTCAAACTCATACTTGTGTGAAATCAGTGCCCACGCTTGTTTGATGGTGCTTTGAAACCATCTAGTAACCTGTGATTGTGACAGGAATGGGGAGTTCTTCATGCAAAGAAGGCCATCACAAACATCAGTAATTTTCGTCTTTACTTTCTCAGTCTCGCAATGGAGCAGGCAAACCATATCATCTGCGGCAGTAGACTGACAGGGGCAGCCATTTGGGATTTTCTTATTTTCCACCAGTTTTATTTGACCACAGACCTGCATATCTGGAAGCCGATCACTCGCCTGGTTGTTACAGAGCAGACACTGAAAACTATACGGATCAGGTGGGGTAAAGGGGACGATGATATCACACAGGTCCACCATCTGAAAGTCCTTAATCACCATACCACCATTTCTATCACAGACAGTCTTCATGGCATCCAGTAGATCATTTACAAACCCCTCCAAAAACCCACTCCACTTATTGGGTGAGACTTGAATACATTTAGAATGAAATCGCAGCAGAGTGTCGCTGTCTGGTAAAGGCACTTCAGCAGCAGTGGAGGTCACTGGGAAGACCCTGGTTTCTTCTTGTTTCATTTGAGAATTGTTCCCTAGATATTTCCTGAATAAGCGGATCATGGAAATGATGGAGAGTGTGTTCCATATGTACCAGAGGTAATCCTTCTCCCAATCAGCGACCGCCTTCTCTGAAGTTTCGTTTTCTGATATCTTGGTGTGAAAGTGTGAAAGAGGTGATTCTTGTTCTTTGGGGCTGAACACTTCCTTCTCTGTAGGCTTTTCTTGTTGTTCCTGTGTTCTGCTTGAGTCTTTCAAAGAGTCATTAGGCTGGATGTCTTCTTCTTTTTGCTTGTGGTCTGTTTGTGAATTCTTCAGATCAGTCTCAGGGTCACTTTTGTAGTTTTGTGGATCAGAATTTGCCATAAAATGTCCCCCAGTCACATCTTCTGACATTTTATCTTTTTCAATAAAATGTTGATCAGATTGTTTTTGTTCCTTGGGGATGTTTTTTATGTCATTCAAAGGCCCTCCATTGTCGGTATGTGTCATTTCGTCACTGACAGGTGCCATTATGTGGTCCAGTTTATCACCTCCTCTCAGCAACCTCTCTTCATGCTTTTGCATGCCCACTGTGATGATATCATCCCATTCCTCAACCCCATGGTCATCCCTCAGATGCGTAAGAAAACTCAGAGCCACCACAAACACTCGCAGCAGAGTATCTTGCATCGTCAGTACTGTCTGTAAATAAGTCATAAAGAATTGTTACACATAATTTCAGTGATTTTTTGAAATACATCAGTGTTCTGTAAAATATGCAACAACAAGAGGTTTAATAAAAATCCAATTATTCTTATATAAGTGCCCAATGAGACATATTCCTGCTGGCAAATTTCACAATGATGCAAGAAAGAAGCTACTTCCTCGATGGCCTGGAAGCATCCTCTCTGATCATTTCTATGCTCACATTGTATATCAAACACTATTCATTACTGCACATGATAATGATTAAAATAAAGGAAGAATTAAACCCACCAGAAGAAGTGATCAATGATCTTGATACGGCGATGTTCCGGTAATGTATGAATAGGTACAAAGGAGGAAGCAAGAGGCTCAGTGATCTCTTCCTATTTTGGATGTAGTTGTAGGTTGTCTTTCGTCACTTATTTCCTGCACACCCTGCCCATGTGCTCTGCTGTGACACTTTCCTGTGCAACACACAGAAAAAAACAGATAGCACAGACTTCCTGTAAGTTTAACTGTGTATTATAGTCTGAAATTAACCATTTACTCTGAGTCACTGAATTAATCATAAACAATTTAAATTACATTATAAGATATTACATTATGAAGGAGCAGCCATTAGGCCAAATACTATTGTTAAAAGCTATGTGTGGAGAATGGTTTGTGTCTATAAGCCCCTGCCTTTTGTCTTCTTGTGGGCTTCTAACTGGTTTGTCGAGCTCCGCCTCATTCAGTGGGTGCAGTTGAGTTCAAAGGAGTGAAATTAAGAAACAAATCCCTTAGAGATTTAATAATTATCATATTTTGCATGCAATAAGCTATTGTCACTTGATTTGTTTGATTCTGGTACAAGTGGAAACAACATTCATCTCTTGGGCAACAACCAAATTTTTTAGCCAAAGCCACAGATAGTGTATTTGAATTGGTTGAGGCCATTTTTGCATGTCTGGATCGTTATGGCTGCAGCTGAACAACACTGCATCGCCAAGGTTCAGGTAACTTGAATTAACTATACCAAATGCTGCATTCATGTAAGTACGAAAAAACATTGATGTGAATTGTAAAGGGCTGAATTGGATGTGTTTTCTGAACACTGTAACATGTTTACTTGTGAGAAACTGTGGGTTAAAAGAGAACCTTTTGTTACGTCACACTAAACACCTGTGAAGGGAGGGGCATGATGACAGATGATGTGGTCAGGTCTGAACATCACAATAGAGAGTTCGAGAAACACCTTTCAGTCGGTCAGAGCTAGAATGTCTGATAACTACATAAAGGATTACAAGTTATTTACTATTGACATTGTTGTTATATGAATTTTTCCTTTCCTTTTGTTCACCCACTCTTGAGAAAACAGGTAAGTGTGTGCGTGATGTTAATTTCTAATCAATATGTCTAACATTGTATTATTATCTGTATATTAAACTGTGAAACTGTGATATTCCTGCATTCTTAGAATAAGAATCATAGTTCACTATAAGCATATGAGAGTCTGGTACCACTTTTTAATAGGGCACCCTTTATAAAGGGTTTATAATGGGTTTATTGATAGATAATAAATAATTTACCAATACCTTATAAAAAAAGGTAATTAGTAATTAATGAGAACAACTATTGATTTGCCAGGTTATGAAAAACCTCTCTGGCTGCTAAGCCTCCAAACTTCTGGAAAAAGGCTTAAGGACATCTTGACCGAGATTTATTAACAACTTATAATTAACAGACTATTAGTTAACACACTATTAATGACTTATTAACATTTAGAATTAGTGACATACTAGCTTTTGTTGTAGGCTTATTGTAATACAGTTATTAAATTAAGAAAAAAAAAAAAATACAACTCATAATCCCTATAGAGGTCCATATCAGAAAGCTGTAAAGTGATTCATACAAAACCATTTAACACAATAGGGAAACAGTTACATAACAGATTGGTTCTCATTTATTAGAATTATGTGAATCATAATGCCAAAAAAAAAGCAGCGTGCTGTGGTGCCTTTTCTAACACTTTTTCACTGATTGACTTCAGACTTCCTGTACTTCTTTTCACAGATTTAATTCCATCTGAACTTGAGATCCACCACATCTTCCAACATGGATAAGTTTCGTATGATGTTCCAGTTCCTCCAATCCAACCAGGAATCTTTTATGAACGGGATATGTGGTATCATGGCACTAGCCAGTGCACAGATGTACTCTGCCTTTGAGTTCAGCTGCCCCTGTATGCCAGAATACAACTACACCTATGGGATCGGACTGCTTATCATTCCACCTATATGGTTCTTTCTGTTAGGTTTTGTGTTGAACAATAATGTGTCGGTGCTTGCAGAGGAGTGGAAAAGACCCACAGGGAAACGGAGGAAGGATCCAACAATCCTTCGCTACATGTTTTGTTCAATCACACAGAGATCCCTGATAGCACCTGCAGTATGGGTGTCTGTCACTCTCATGGATGGGAAGAGCTTCCTCTGTGCTTTCAGCGTCAACTTGGATATTGACAAGTTTGGGAACTACAGTTTTGTGAAGGATATGTCAGAGACAGAGAAGATAAAACTACTTGCAAGGATTCCATGCAAAGACCTTTTTGAGCATCAGGAAATAAGAGTGGCAGCCTCACGATACATCAAGTGTATATCACAGGTAGCCTGCTGACTTTTTCTCCACTTTATTATGAATGGTTTTAAACAGAGGGGCCATTAGCTGACAACCTTTTGACAGACACAGACCTGGAGACCCATGAGACAATTTCAAAGAATGTCAGTTAAATGGCACATTTGAATAACACATGAGGAACTCCAAAATGTGAAAAACAAATCTGAATAGAAGTTGCAACTGCTGTTGGCTATAAAAGGTAGCATGGTTAATTGGACATCTGGTTCTCAGCATGGCTGATAACATGGCTAGACTGTATTTGTTATAGTAATAACAGCACTTGATGTAGGTAAACATATTGTAAGCAGGCTACCATTGACCTTTTTCTCAGTTCCAGGATCCTGTGAAAGACCTTTTCACGGCAGCCATTTTGACATGAAATAGTAAGGTAATCACAGGTTACCAATGATAAGGTTTTCCATTTAATTTAGTGTAACAGGGCCTTTCCAGTGAGCCAACATGCACAATAGCAGCACCGTGACTCTGTTTGACCTGAATTGAATGGAGCACTTCCCTGCTGTGAAAAAAGTCAATAAAAAAGAAATATTGTTATTTTTGACAGTCAGATCAAATACACAGTAAGTGTGGCCAAAAGTTGGGACACTTTCAGAGGGCAGTTTTCAGCTTCATCACAGCATATGATAACTAAGCAAATTTAAATTTCCTTGCTTTATTCCTCAAAATCTCCTCCCACCCGACTCAGGCTTTGCACTTTGAGCTCACTAACACTTTCTTGTTCACTTATTAGAGGGATAGATAAGCCTCTAAATTTATTATTCATGGAACTGGGACCTATTTCAATCCATCCAAAAACACCCACACTGTTATTTAGGTCTTTGATCAGCCGAAGGGCAATTATACAGGCTTAAAAGTAACATGTCTCTAAAAAGTCTATTGATATACTGATTCTGTTAATGAGCTATGAAACTGTCAGGAAGTTACTATATGCTTTTTCAATCACATCTGGGCTATCTGACTCCCACTAAATCTTCCGTATCTGCAAGAACAGAAAACATGGTTACAAGTGTTGGTCAGACAGATTGTTAAGTAAATATTCTCAACCAAAGTCCATTTATCTACATTTTGTTCATATACTGTAGTAATCATTTCTAATGTGCTCAGAATGGTGGTAATTTTGCTACATCAAAATACCTAATAATGTTTATATTTTCCAGGCATGTGGATGGATGTTTTTGCTCATGATGACCTTCACCGCCTTCCTGATCCGAGCTATTCGACCATGCTTTACCCAAGCTGCCTTCCTCAAGACCAAGTACTGGTCTCATTACATTGACATTGAGCGCAAGATGTTCGATGAGACCTGTAAGGAGCATGCCAAGAGTTTTGCCAAGGTTTGCATCCACCAATACTTTGAGAACATCAGTGGGGAGATGCACAACTTCCACCGCCACCGCTCCAGCAAGGACGAAAGCGACGATGAAGACGAAGATAAGAAGAAAAGTGACGAAGAAAAGCTTCTGGGTATTAGGGCCCAGGATGATATGAATAAAGTTTTATGGAACTGGCATACCTGTAAGCCAGCTCTGGCTTTGAGAAAGGACCAAATAGATGGTGAAAACAATGGCAGACTGAATGGAGAGGCCAATGGAGCAGCAAATGGGTTTGTAAAGGGACACACCCATAACGTGGAGAAAAAAGAATGGGCAGTGTACTATAGTAAGGTCTAAAGAGCTCAAGAGGACAAAGAAAAGCTTGAATTGGCTCTTCTTTATTGTTTCAGAATATTTGTGTTTATATATATGCAGAGAAACATTTACACATAGTAATTTGTCAAAGTTAGTTATAAATAATATTGTGATCTAGTAGAATTTAATTTTCAATTCATTGAACATAAAAATGAATATAAAATTAATTTAGTACAATATACCGTATAGTTTGGTTCAATATACACAAAATGGAAGAAAATAGACATTTCTGGGTCACAAACAGCTCAGTTTACTCAGAAGATGTTTATTACTGAGTGTAGCCCTAAATGTGCTGTTTTCACAACTGTGTTTTATCTACAGCAGCTGTTATAGCACTCTGGAGAGTTCTCATTGATAAAGACACTAAGACACTAATACATATTTCTTTAAGTTATTTTTTTGGCCTTTTCATGCCTTGGATGGAGACAGCTCGGGGTTGGCGGGGGATGGCATGCTGTGGGGGGCCAAGGGTCGGATTTGAGCCTGGGCTGCTGCAGTAACTCCGTATATGGGTTGCCAGCTCTACCGACTGAGCTAACCAGGCACCCCCAGGGCACAAAATATTACATGGGTCATATGAGAAAAGAAAAAAGTTGTATGTACTTCAAGACCCTGTTTCTCCTTGCTGTAAAGGTCCAGTGTATAGCATTTAGGGGGCTCTATTGGCAGAATTAGAATATTGTAATCATTAGTGTATAATCACCTGAAAATAAGAATCGTATTTTAAACTCAGATTAAGCTGTTTTTATCAAGAGAGGTAGCGGGTCCGCAACCATGTTACAGATCTAGAAACTGGATCTAGAGAGGGCCTCTCAAGTTTTTTTGCAAGTTTCATAGCCACCGTAGTTTCTCCTACACACTTGGAACTGGAGGGTGAGGCAAGGTGGTTGTATTCTGCATCTACGCCACTAAATCCTACATACTGGTCCTTTAAAGTAAGACTACGGTATGTAACTTTGGAAAGAAGAAATAACACCGTCTTTCTCCCACAAATGAAAAGTTGAAAAGTAATAAAAGTCAATGCACTCATAAGTTTTGCTGTTAAGCCTTACTCGGTACAGTATGACATGAGCTTATGGTGGCTAATGTTGGTTGATGTTCGCTAACTTAAGCTAGATATTGCTGTGAAGCTGATATTTGTCAGTTTTATGACTTTCTGTTCTATACTTATGCTACTGTTACACTACATTGTAGCATTCACCATTATCCTGCAGCTGCCATTCGTGGCCACACTGGTCCATATTCAGCAATAGAGTTGCTGTAATGCCACAGTCAAGCTTAACAGTTTGGTGAACTTCAGACAAATACTTTATCTGCACTGGCCCACGTACAAGAGCCTCAGCCTCAGAATCAACTTGTCCATTTGAAAATGACAACTTTACCATTAGAACAGTTGTATAATGTTAGTTTATCATGCTGTACAAACACATTTCGGGCCTTAAACCTTGTTTTGAGTAGATAGCCCTACAGTGCTACTGTATATCTAATCCGGCAAACCTAGGATTTATGCAAAAACAAAAGGTTGTGACAGTCAAAACTATTTACATGTCACTAGGAGAACAAGGTCAACATTTGCATTTCTCTCGCTTTTCTTGCATGGTTCTCAGTTTCATTGGTCCCTCCATGGTAAAATCCTGTTTACTGAAACATTTAGATTTTTTTTTCAAAAAGCCTTTAACAGTAATTTCATGACAGCCGAATATGTATAAAATGTGATCATTTTAATTTACTGTTCATCTTCAGAAGGCTGTTGATACAATCGTGTTTTCACCATAATTTACAAGAGGACATTCTGTCACCAAAACCACCATCCTTCACACGCTAGCAATGACAACACAACGCTTTAACTACAAACATCTTTGACTCTAAAACCTGTAAACGCTCAACAATACATGCAGTGTATTAGGGATTTATGCTCATGCATTTGTGCGGTCAATCCAGCTGTTCCTCAGTGTTCAGCAGTAATGTCATTACTAGAGCAGGAGGGGAGGAGGGAGGGGAGAGTGAATGAAAATGGCATGGGTCCCATTGAAGCCTCTCCCCCTGGGGATTGGTGGAGCAGCACTCCCCTTGACCATCTCACAGCTCACCCAGTAGCCCAGCAGCTGTTCTCTCCTTCAGCGAATTGGCAGCAAGGGCCGCTAGTGTGGGGGTGGACATCGTCTTTGTCCAGCCCGTGATTTTTCCCTCTGTGTCTCCCTCTTTTTCAGTTGTTTTTGTTTTTCTTTCACATCTTGCTCCCCTTTGTTCCCTCTATCGAGAGAGGCACCTCCTCCCCTCCTCTACCTGCCTCCTTCTTCCTCTGCAAAAGAGTGACATGGGGTTTATATATAGATCAAACAAACCAAACATGAAAAAGAATCTGCTGTAGCTCTAAAAATACAATCTGTGTATGTGCGAAGGAAGGAAATGGTGACTGAGGGCGCATCATCTCTTCTTTTGCTGACCTCCACTTCACACAAACGGCTTTGTTTTGGTTGTCAGGACATCAGCCATGCGCATGCTACTGACCAAGGCCTCCCTTGACTTTGCTGCAAATGTCTCTCTTGTCTCCCTCTCACATATACATGCACAGGGGTGTGCGCATACAGACACACACACATCAGCATGCTTGCAGGCGCCCCATTCGTCAGTGTCTGGCTCATTCTGCCTTCCTTCTGCCTACAGATTGGAGGAGAGAGGCAGTGAGGGAGGGCTGAGGGAGAGAAGAGTTGCGAGGCAAAACGGCTGGTCACATGAGCACAGATCTGTTTACAAACCCAAGGCAGAGCAGAGCAGGACCAAGGGGAGGAAAGTAAAGGCGAATTGCAGGAGCTCTCTGAGCACCATTAAGGACTGAAAGAGGAAGAGGGGAAGCCTGCCATGACAAAGCCAGCTGGAGGTGGGAGAGACGACACACGCAGACACACTCGTACACACACACCGCCTTTGTCTCAAATTTCTTTTTTTCTCAATTGAAGGAGCAGATGGTTAGAGGGAGAGTAGGATCCCCCCAACCCCCCACGCCCCCACGCGCGCACACACACAAATGCGTGGCACACACACACACACACACACACACACACACACACACACACACACACACACACACACTGACTGACACACAAACACACACACACCAGCAAAATACCAAACCAAGCTAGAGGACTGTTGTTGACTGCATGGAGCTGTCCTCACTTTGTTTGGGCTTTACAGGGAAGCACATCTTTGCCTTCTATACTGAGGAGGAGTACCCACTGCAAGATCAGAGGACTGGAGGAGGAGACAACAGAGGAGAGGAGAGGGGGTTGAGACTTGTGAAAATCCTCTGTTAAAAAAGCAGCTTTGGGAGGAAGACAAAGCACAGACTAATGCCAGATAATTACCTTCACTGGACGAGGACTGTCATTTTGAACGGCAGCTGTCATCAAATTTGGTGAGGGGACGACACCGCAGACGCAAAGTGAAGTCAAAAGAGGCCTTTCTCTGCTGGAAATGTAAGTATTTCCTGTTGCCAAGCAGCCTGTGTTGTTTATGACATTGTGACTGAACGAGATTCAGCTTCTCACAATAACAACTCCTGAATAACACATCGTATGAGGCATCTGAAAAACAATCATGTCTTCTCAACATGATTTCTTTGTCTCTTCTTCTTTTTCTTGTGATGACATCATTCTCACTGGGATCCAGGAGCACATGAGATCTTCGGTCCCAGTCCAAACCCCAGTCCCAAATCTCCCAATCTTTACAGGGAGTGGTTAATCCAGATTTGGGAATGCTGGGCAGCACGGACTGCTGAGCCAACGAAAACTGCACCTCCAGAGGATTTGTGGAATCTGAGTAAATCTGAAAATCTTGATGGTTGTTTTTGGAGGAGCTGACACAAGCCAACAAGAGAGCGATCCAGCTCGGGGTGACTGAATCCAGGCTCCAAACAGATCCAGTGTCCGGAGCTCCAGCCCACAAGCTTGGCCCCTCTCCAGCCTTCTCCTGAAAGGGCCTGAATATACTGCTGCTGCCCTGGGAGTCAAATTTCATGCAACCATTCCAATGGTGTAACGGTAAGTGAGTGGATTTTTTCTGGCGTCTGCCAAATACACAAGAGGTAGTAGCACGTGTATTTACTTGTATCTCATAAACTCAGGTACTAAGTTGCTGGCTGCAAGCTTATGGGATCCACATAATGGATGTACTTGTGAAACTGTAAATTACTGAGACAGTGGAGGCTTCACTTACAATAAGCCACATTCAAGGTCATGTTTGTTTGACAACTATGACAACTAAAACTGAAGATATTCTTGTTTGTTTACTGTTGATTGATTCTGCAGCGCATCCATGCCTGGTTCATAATTGCATCTCTCATTATGCTACCCTAGGTCTTCCCTACACTACCTCCCTTGTAAATCCCCCAACCCCCAGCCATGGCAAATTATCCACCCCATACCCCCCACAGTGTGCAAGCTGTACCCATTCATTCACTCTAAAGAGAGACACATGGACTGGCAAAGAGCCTCCCCGCTGCAAATTAATAGGAACACATGTGGGCTATGGAAGTGGGGCTTCCTCTGCTATTGTTTTACCAAATGGCCCTTTAGTCCCCAGAGTTCATCCTATTTAATATACCCCACCCCCTGCCACCTGCAACACACACACTGCTGTCTTACAAATACACGCAGACAGACACCCCCACCCTTCCATCCCCCAGTGCTGTCACACACACACACACACACACACACACACACACACACACACACACACACACACACACACTCCACCAGTCACCTCTATAGAGTCTGTGGAACAGATGGTGGTGTGGCGGAAGTGCTGTCTGTCCTCCATGTTTGTCTTGTTCACAGCCAATTAACGCACAGTCCTGTGAGCGCCTCAGTTGCCACCACAGTGCCAGTCGCAGCTCCCTGGACACACCTGCAGCCAAACAAACACCAACTATTACGCTGAACACCAAATATTTTACTGTCAGCTCTGGCTCATCTCCACAGAATCAATTCTGTGGAGATGAGCCAGAGCGTCATACACTCAGTGTCAAGCAAGCATATGGTCAGGTTTTGTGTCTGTTGGCAGCCAAATTCTGGTGGCACTAGAAGGCTCTGATAGTGCCGTAGATTCACGTCGTAGTTAATGATCAACAAGCTCTCCTCAAATAATAAGCATAGCTAACTTTTTCTTCAACAAAGGAAAATAATTTTCACAGATCTTGAGAGAGTTTAACTGCTTTTCAAATACTGTCTGTACAAATGGCAGCATTTAAAGTTTCTCCTACCAATTTAGACTGCATACTGTAGATCTTTGGCTTTGGCGGTTATAATGGGAAAGTAAACAATGAAGTTGCAAGACTGGATTATGTTTTTTTCAGCAGCGTGCTATTTTAAAGAAGAAAATGCACTTTAACAGACTGAGGCCGTAAACAAACTTAAAATACAGAGACCTATAAATAAAAAGGTTCTGAGGTTAACAATCATGATAGCCCCACAAAATGACTCAAAAGTTACTCATTTACATTAAGAAATTATAGAGGAAGAAGATTAGTTAAACTGTTAATTTGGACTCTTAACCCTGCTATGTAACAGTTAAACATGTGTTAAGTATATATTCTGTATCTGCAAACTCTTTCTGGCAGGATGCCTGTGTGGTTTGGGTTCTCAGCGCTCTGAACACTACTGCAGCATGACGTCTGACATCTATCACCTCCCACTCAATGTGTATGTCATTGTGCTGGGCATTGGCCTCTTCGTCTTCATGCTCAGCCTCATCTTCTGCTGCTACCTTTTCAGGTAGGTAGGGGACGTTTAAGAGGAAGATGGACTGGGGAGAAAGTTACATGAGAAATGTGGGAAAAAAAACAGGAAGTGCAAAGAGAGACATAACATTACAGCAAGAGGGCGATCCAGTTAGAGACTTCTTGGCAGTTTGAACAAGCATCGCAACACAGTGTGCCACAGCAGGTTAAAATTAAATCAAAATTACCTTGGTAATAAGATCTTAATATGTGATGATAACAGCAATCATGGTGCAAATTTATAGAGTGTTGCTCTCCAGAGGTGCCATACTGCCTATATAAACTGTTTTCAGTGAAAGGCTCTACTGCTACCTGCCCAGCATCAAACAGCAGACAGATAAAGTTAGCGGCTGACTAACTGACGAGCTAGTTAGACTGAAAAAAGAGCTTCAAGGACAATGAATATAGAAATATTCATCAGGTGGACACAGACACAATTAGCAAGTATTTGGTCACATATTCACTATATCAACTAGGTGATATAAAGCCAGTATTGTATTTACAATTGGCTGCCCTGCCCCCATGTGGCCAAAAAAATCAATTAGTCCATATTTACCACTTTTAAATGAAAAAAGAAAACAAAATGTTTGCTTATGTTGTGTCTTTGTTTCTTAAAAAAAAAAAAAACCACAATGACACATCAAAATGATCATATTCTGATTTTTCTCAAATACTGATGATTATTGGCCTAAAAAATTACATACAATTTTAATAATGTAATCAATCAAGCAATAAATTGCCAACACCTTTCTATAAATGTATGCTTGTAGTGTAGTGCTACTAGTTTTTTTTATTAATAATAGAAAAAAGAACAGCATTTAGGCAGAAATTTAGCTTTTTTCTTTTCAGTTTCAAAGGGAGGGAGGGAGGTTGGAGGTTGGGAACCAATGACTTAAGTTACAGCTGTTTCGACAGTCACTTCTACTTCTACAGATGTTGCTGTCTCTCTGCCTCTCTTAGGTTGAAGCAACAAGGAACAAGGGAGCAGTTCAGCTACAATGAGGTATGTTACTGCAGTAGATGTCACTGTGGGTGAACATGTAACACCAGCTTCTGAGCCAAGTTATAAATACTACTATAGCATTTCACACCGTTATAGTCAACTGTGAAACCTAACACCACCCTTTATATATGACCTTGTCTCCATCCGTGTGTCATTACCTACACTGATTCAAAACGGTTAACCCAGCAGGTAGCAGGGTGTGACAGTGTGGTGCAGTAGGTGTGGTGACAGTTGGTGACAATGTTTTTAGCTCCGGGGAAGGTTGAACTCCAGCTACAGCTGCAGTTATCTGTATTCATAATGATTTTATTATTTATTTTTTTTTATGGAAAACTATGCAACAAACAAAAGAGTACACACTGCTCTTGCAGATATTTTTAAGCCAGTCACATCAGGACATTGAACCCATCTGAAGTGTTTGTTTTACACCATAGATTTTCTGCCAACATAATAGTGCTGACACATCATTCACATGACCCAATGCTTCTCTCCTTCCTCTCCCTTTTCCAACTGTAGGTGGTGCTGAAGGGAGCAAGCAAGAAACTGAGCCTCCTAGGAGTAAGTTACTCTTTCTGCAAAAGACTTTCACATGTCACTTGTGCTAAAGCTATATGTTAAAACCTGGCAGCTGTACACACTTCATGTCACCCACACTGCTTCCGTGCCAGCTCATATGACCCATTATGAGCTGGGAGGGTTCGGTTGGTTAACTCAATCAATTTTTCCTCTCGGATGTGATTAACATGCTGCACACACTCAGAGGAGATGTCCTGAAAATATCTTGTATCTCAAATGCAGCAATTTAAATAAATGTCAGAAACTCATTCAAAATGCATTATAAAAAGATCTCCTCTCTGTCTTGTGATTCCTATAAAAAAATTCTATTTTAAGCTCTTTTTCTTTTCCAAGGCAACGGTGGTGGTTAGGGGTAATTTTGGTTTTAAATTCAATGTCCAGACTCTGTTTTTGTACAGGGGAAGGCTGGAATATGTCTGTTACTTAGAAAATATAGTTAAGATAAAAGCATCATTTCCAAAACACTGGCACGCTCGAAATCTACATCAAATTAAAATTAATTTACTGTTCAAATTTACACATGCCAATGTTCTTGGAAAAACAAGCCCACATTAAAATCTCACATAAACTAACCGTTGCTATTGTTTTTGTTCTTGTAGCAAACCTGTGCGGTGTGTCTGGAAGAATTCAGGACCAGAGATGAACTGGGAGTGTGCCCATGCTCACATGCATTTCACAAGAAGTGAGTGTTATTTAACTGGAAATGAAAATTAGATCAGTGTAAATAAACTGTTTAGCACTGTGGGAAATTTAATTTAATAAACTTATTCGCTTTCTGGCTGAGGGTTAGATGAAAAGAAGGGTGTCATTCTCGTGTCTGTACAATAAACAAGCTACCAGGACAATGGTTAGCTGAGCTTACCGTAACCAGCTAGCCTTTGGTGAAGAAGTTACTGCGACCATCCTTTTTTTCTATTTCAAAGACACCAGGACCACCAGTATTTGAACAGCTAATTATTTCCAAAGTAAATGTAATAGACCATAATTGCTGAAAATATACTTTTATCAGTAAGCCTTGTACAGCTTTTTCTCGCTCTTTCTGAGGGTTTATGATCTAAACAGCCGACTGTTACTGTTTTGTCCTGTCAGGTGCCTGCTTAAGTGGCTGGAGATCCGCAGTGTGTGCCCCATGTGTAACAAACCCATCCTCCGGCTCCACACAGACACTCCCCAGGGAGCTGAGGGTCCAATGGACCCAGAGGAGGTGTGAGGGAGCTGGGAGAGAGGAAACCGGACTCCCCTTACAGAGAAAAAAAACACACATTAAATACACTAGGGATGATGGACAGCGGTCATCTTTAAGACATCTCACAGGAAATGTTGATAATGATCCCAAGTGGCCGCCCTGCTGCTGACCTTTGAGCAATATGTCTTGGTGGGAAATTGGATATTGACAGCACCAAAATGAATCGGTCAGATCAGTCAGGGATCAGTCAGTTGGATGAATAGGACCTTTTCATAAAAATGCTCCTAGTTCTACTTCCATATTGCACTGTTCACCAAAAAACATGACAGGAAAAAGGAGCCACATTAGAGAGCAGGATACCATTGCCACTGTCACTGGACGACTAATGCAGCACTGCCAGAGACCAACAACACTTCAGGCATTGAGCAGGAAATCAGAGTAAAGGATCAGTATGGATACCTCTATTATCTCAGGGGTGTTACCAATACAGCCAGCACAAACCATGTCAGTCACCCTATAACCCTGTGCCACACATGCATCTTCAATACTGCCAATGTAGGTGAAATGCTCCAGCAGTCAGGGGTGGCCACAACCTCTGGCTGAAACCAAGACCAGCGGGATTACAACCATGACGATTTAAGTAGACAATATTGTTACAGATTGTGTCCCAGGCCCTCTCCTTTTAAAAAGAGACTGATAGAAACCTAGTCTTGCCTGTATGTATTGTATGTAAACATGTCCCTATATATTGTTATTTTGTATTTGTTGCTTTTAAATAAAATGTCACGTAATGTATTGTAATGGTGTTGGATTTATTGAAAGGCTGGCCAGATTAATAAAAAATGCTCCCACACCTTTTATAAATCCATTAAAAAAAATGCAATAAACCAACAGTCATAACATTAATTATTCTCTTCATAGCTTACACTAGTTCTCATACAAAATTCACTAAAAGGAAGTTGAAATGTTAAATACCAGTTTGTCTTTAACATTTATAGATGATTATAACTCACTTTACAAATGTTGTGTTCTGCAACATTACAGCATCAAACGCAGACTGTCAGGTTCAGAAGTCCCTCAGTCCACAACAATACAAAAAGCCATATTACAAGCTAAGAAGTTGATTATTTTGAGGAGGAATCCGTGCGAACATTCAACGCCACCAGCTTGGTGTGAGGCTTCGGGTGTGAGGCTTCAGGCCTAGTTTAGCCAACTGCAGTCCACGCACAGACACCATGTGTGTATTATTCTGTGTATTAGGTCATTAGTTGGCAGCCTCTGTGCCTTTAGCTTCCACAAATTCCATGGCCTTCTCTTTGACTGCCTGGATGCTCTGTGGGGTGCCGTGTTTCTTCTCATACTCCAAGTAGCGCTTGAAGAAGAACTTGATTTTTTTCACTGAAACACTCAGGTGGATCACGCGATCAAAGAGCGCCCTGCAGGAGACAGGAAGTTGGAAAACTAAATGAAGCAGTCTTCACTTGTTCTTAGCAAGTATGTTTACCTATTTATTAACAGAGAATCTAAAAGGAATGTAGCAAAATGTGTTAAATGTGTCAATGAGGAGCCAGAAAAGAGAGCAAGCTCACCTGACGTCCTTCTGTGATCCATGTTTGACCATGAGGTCAATGAAGACGGACCAGAGGTCTGTACGTTTCGGGTAGCTCGTCAGTACTTTGTCAAACATGGTGCGACCTTTCTCTGCATCACCATAACGGAACTCCAGCTGAGCAAACTTGCCGATCACATCCACACCTGGGAGACAGCATGACAATAC
Source organism: Dicentrarchus labrax (assembly GCF_905237075.1). Lineage (NCBI taxonomy): Eukaryota > Metazoa > Chordata > Actinopteri > Moronidae > Dicentrarchus > Dicentrarchus labrax. The sequence continues at coordinate 13,761,955 of NW_026136721.1, forward strand.
GTAAAGGTTAAAACCTGTGGAGACACACAGCTGGGACAGGGAAACAGTCTGCACTCTGACATAGACTGCACAGCCGAAAGGATGAGACCTGGCTGGTTACAATCAACAGAGGGTGTCTTAAAATACACATCAGACTCTTTTGTGACATTACATCTTCAATGTTTGGACACCAGGCCATCTTACTTTCTTTGGAGGGCAGACTCTTCAGCGCCCTCTGCAGGAGAGCACTGGCAGCGTCACTCTGACCCTGCTGTAGCAGGAATGTGCCGTAGCTCAGCCACACTGCCTTATTCTGACGGAAACGCTTCACCATTGTCTTATACAGGCTCTCCGCCTCCTGGATACAAACACAGAGAGAGCAGATAACGCAGAGAAAGAGAGACATGCAGACATTAGTGGCTACAAAACACAGTATTTTAGCATCAGTCACAACAAATGGGCAAGATGTGTAAAGTATGGTATTTAGACACTCAGTAGATTGTACCTTGGTCTTGTCGGACTTTGCGTAGATGTCAGCCAGCTGCTGGTACACAGGCATCGGCTCGCAGAACTGCAGCGCCCGCTCAAACACTTTCTTTAGGCTCTCCTCTGTGCCGTACATGTTCTCGAGGTTCAGCAGGGCCACCCACACATTCAGTTTCTCCTGCTCTTCCCTGGAACCAACACAGGACTGGTTTTACATCAAATACAACCATTTGTACAAACGGAAAAAACAAAACAGCAAAAATACCAAGTAGAGGGTTAACAACAATGACATAAATTGCTCAGAATGTGAATGATGCATCTTGATTAGTGTACATTTGAAAATGAGAGCAGCACGTGAACTAGTCCCAAACGGTCGACTCTATGTCAGCATTGGCCTTGAGAGGTTCAGGGTGATTTAAAACAGTAGATGACGAGTTGAGTCATTCCCTTGAAATGCTGCTTTTCAAAAATTAGATGAGAATGTCAATATCCAGCATTAATGAGTTTCATCACAGTACATCATACAAGTTAGTTTACAACTCAAAAAGCATGTTTACGTGTGCAGTACCTCTTTAATATATTATGTTAATGACACTCCCACAGTTGAATAACTTCAAAAAAATCTGTCTGTAATTCTATGAATCACCTGAAGGAGATGGTTTTAAGGGCCCTCTCGGCCACAGCACGGGCCTGCTCGATCTGGGTAGCCTGTAGATGGTGAGCCATGTACTGGAGCCAAAGCAGGGAGCTGTTGGGTGAAGCAAGGAGCAGACGCTCGAAGGCGGCTGCATCCTGGGGCTGCAGGCTCGGATCCATCAGCTGAGCCTCCCGCTGTACCAGGGCCTTCTCTGCTGCCTTTTTTTCTTGCTCAAGCTCATGACGAGACTTCTTCTGCTTCGGCTGTTCGACAGGAAAGAAGATGAGTGGTGAGTATGATAAATTACAAAGACTTATACAGCTCATCTTTGAGCTGCATACAAAAAAAACAATAATAGAAAGTTGTATTTCTTTGACAGTCCTAAGATTAAACATGTATCTTCATGGTCTGCTCACCTTGCTGCTTCCGTCTTGGTCCTCTCCATCACTGGAGTCCCCGTCCTGCGCTGCAGAGGCAGGCTTCAGGGAGCTCAGTCCCACATCCCAGGAGAAACCTGCTGCCACCTGCAGCCTGGATGGACCTCCTGAGCTGTGCGTCGCCTGCTGGGAGAGAAGAGGTGAAATCTATTTTCCATGTTCTGAATATTGCTGTACCAAATCAACAGAGAGTTGTATGAAGGTTTAAAAAAAAATAATAATACTAAATGGTGAGCAGCAACATATTTGCTTACTTTTACAGAATCGGATTTGGGTTCTTCTTCGTCTTTCTGATCCTCCTCTTCTCTGAAGTACACCTCCACGCCGCTGTCGTTGCCATCAGTCTTTGCTTTTTTTGTTTTCTTCTTCTTCTTTGGGACCGGCGACTCTGCTTGTTTCTGGAAAATAAACCACAAGATATAAATAAAGTCCTTTGACGCAGCAGTTTTAAATGGTGGGGTAAGATCAATGGAGCATTTATTACTGTCAGACCAAAGGATAATGAATGATTGATGAGTGAGATAGCATTGATGTATGTGTACTCTATGGAGCACTGATTACTTCCAGGACTTCAAAAGGCTGAGTAGTGAGTCATCAACAATGTGTTTCCTACTTAATGTAAAGCAGGAAGGAATGAAGGAAGGAGAGAGAGTTTGATGTGAGAGTGAAAGGAATTGGTTACCGGTTCGCTCTCAGACAATGTACGTTTCTTCTTCTGAATATCGTGTTTCTTCTTCTCCTCTCCGACAAGACGCAACGGCAGACTGAGAGATTCTGGAAGGACATCCGGCTTCCCAGTGTCCACTGGGAGCAGAGAAAGGTTGACCAACTCCTCCTCTTTGTCAATACTGAGGACCAGAATAGAAAGAGCTGCAGACTAAACATGACGTGATGACAGTATCGATTCAATAGATGTCTGCTACCTTAAGTTCTTATATAAAGACATACCATTAGCATTACAATACGTGTCTCGTATTAATATTTCTTCCTTTCTTTCTTTTTTTTTATTTTCAAACACTCTCCAACCCCAGAATGTAAATCTGTGTTTTTTACCTGAGGATCTTGGTAGTGAGCAGGGTGTTGGGAGGCAGGTGGTCCGAGAGGACCTTGTGGTTGCTGACAAAGTATTTGGAGGACTGCTGAAGTTGGGCTCTTCCTGTGATGCTCCTTGACAACCTGGAAGACAAATGTGTTAAATGAGAAGGTCTTCAGGAACATGAGTGAGGATGTGTAGAAAAATCTGGAGCGGTTCTGATGCCAAAGAAAGTCAAAGCTTAATTTCAGTGCTGGATGAGTTACCTGATGAAGACCCCCTGCTCTCCTACAGACTTGACGTAGCCTCTGGTGATCTGGCCTGCCTTCAGATTGTCCACAGACAAAACTTCGGCGTCCTTCACTGGCTTAACCTGCTGTGGGTTCAGCCTGGAAGTACAAAGTTACAGTCAACCACATGCTGTAATAACATATGTGCCTAATAAAGCTCTGACTTTGTTACAGAAACTCACAAATCTAATGAAACTCACTCATACCTTGATGGACGTAGAGACAACTGCCACTTTCCATTTTCATTCCCAAGAAGGAAACACCTGAGGCAAAAGAGGAGGCAAAAAATACACTCTAAATCTAAACTTCACAGATTTATATAAATGGGTTTTTGAGGCCTGATAGTGGTACCAAAAATGTTACAGAATAAACAGAAGTTCATCACAGTTTGTAACTGAAATAAAACAAGGCAGAAATTGGCCTAATAGACTATGTGCAGTACATATCAAAAGGCATTTCAGCTAAAAAGGTCACTGGTGCATTCACTGACCTGAGCAGCTGATCCTTGCTGAACCCATCCAGGGGTTTTGGCCTGTAGGCATCAGCCAGGTCAGTGACAGCAACAGTCCCTGTGCCCCCAAAGGGAAGTTTGACTATGAGGCCAACTTGTGGCAGAATATTAGTCACCATCCCCAAAGTAACACTGCCTGTCTCCAGTTTATGGACACCTGGGAAAGAAGAGGATCCCACAAATTAAATTAGTTTTTGCTTTTGATAAACAAGCTCAAGCGATAGGTACAGAAACAAAAGTAAAACAATGAAAAAGCATTTTAAATGAGATGACGAGAAGCAGCAAACAATGAAAACAGCTTCTCGTACCTGTGAGTGACAGCACAAAGCGGTGAGGTTTGGAGTTGACTTCTACCACTCTGGCACGGACTGCCTGGCCCAGCTTGAACAGTTTCTCTGGGTGGCCGGCATCCTGCAAATAAGCAGAATATAAATCTCTAAAGCTAAAATAACCAGAATGTAAAAAAAAAAAAGATCAGGCACGTGCTCTTCTAATATATACATGAACTGTTCGTGACATGGATACAGCTTTAAACACAGTCGAGGTGCAGTCATTTTGAAGTTGCTGTGTGTTTGTGTTGTGTCCTGTTTCTTTTTTATCTTCTCTTCTCTAATTCTCTTTGTTAGAGAGAATGTGAAATGTTGTTTCCTTTGATCACAGTGAAAACCATGACTACATATTTCATTGTTTAAATTAATTGTTATTTTCCATTTGTATGAGTGGAATATATTATATGAATAAAACCCCCAACAAACTTACTTTTGGATCAGTGATCATAGCCAGCAGTTCAACTGTCCCAGTAAGACAAGGATCAGTGGTAACCTCCAACGACTTCTTCTCTGGATGAAACTGTAGAAACATGAACACGCTGAAAACCTTCGACAGTGGCTTTGTTTTCGATTGATTTTTTTATTTGTCAACTTATGATCAGAAGGTACATTTTGTGGAAAGCGCCAGGAAGAAAAAGAGCAAGTTACTGCAAGCTGATTTTGCAAACTCACCTTTGATACAAAGCATGTCAGTTCTTCCCCGACCTTATAGCTGTTGAGTTTTTCTTTTGGCGTCACTGCTTTGAAATCTGCACTCTTATCCAGTTTACTGAAAAAGAAAAAGCAACGGAAACAAATAAATAACAAAACAAACCACAAAATGTGTTGGAGTCGGGATGACGGGTTGGAAAAGAAGAACACTGTAAAGTTCATCATTTACTTTAGGATTATATAATATTAAGGGTATTGACCTGTATATTATTATAATGTTGACATGATAATTAAAATTACCTGGGTATAAGTGTGAGCTCGGGAATGGTGTACGTAAATTTGGGATGGGAGAAGGGCAAGAATCTGAAATAAGAGAGTTGAGATTAATTTTAAGTTCAATACAATTCAACAAAAAAATACATAGAAAATGTAGAAAATACATCACAATTATCTGTACACTTCAACACTGGCTTTATGATTAAGAATGGAATAAAAACAACATGAGAAAAGAAGGAACTTGCGATAAGAAATGTGGATTCTTCCTTCCGTATGTACCTGTGACTGGATGCTTCCCGTCCTCCAATAACCCTGGCAGTGACCATGCTGCCCACTTTAACGTAGGATGTGGGGAAGAATCCCTGACACACTTCAGCGACCTCCACCACCTCAGACACGTGCACGCTGCCCACGCTGCCATCCTCGAGTATGACCTGAATGCAGGTCGGCTTCACTGTCCGCACTTTACCCTGCACGATATCACCGAAGCGGTGGCCCTTGGAGGACGTCTGATTTTCTGAGGTTGTGCGCGCTCGTTTTGGTGCGCAGCGCTGCCACGACACTAGAGGGAGCCCCTGCATCTCTTGACAGCTGGGTTCTATAACCTCAGCAGCCAAACACATCCCCGCCTTCAGCCTCTCTGACTCAGACAGAAATACCTCGTTCAGGTGGCTGTTAGTTTGGATCACAGTCAGCTGTGCCGTGTCATCCAGTGAGATGACAGCGAAGTCTTTGTCGACGTGCTGCACCATCGCTGTGTACTTTGATCCTTCAGTTAACTGTGAAAATACCAATGAAAAGAGATTATTAAGTCAGTAACTACATGAACTGATAATGATCTGAATTTATATTATGATCTGACTCAACCATCTATATTTGTGTGAAAACGTGAGACATCAGGCTGCTCCAGAAAGAACAGTGTTGGGAAATATGTGTTCAGCACAAAATGGCATTGAGAAAAGTAATACTCACAGATTTCTTCTTTGCAACCAGCTTGGAAAGGATGGACACATGGACACAGGTTGACAGGATATCAACATGGAGGATGACTGCAGTAACTTTTTGTCCTGGGGTCAAGTTAACACCTGGAAACATTGCAGCCCACAGAAAATGTGTTTATTACATCTCTAGAGTTGTGACACACACTGGTAGGCAGTGGCAAAGACTGTGGTTATCATCATGGAGGACTGGAACTACTCAGAATTTTCTACACAAATGTTTATCTTTCTGGTTAAATACATACCCATGACATGGTGCTTGGTGGCCAGTATGGTTGCTCCGGCCAGATCATCAGACTTAAAGGTGGCACCGCTGTCCTTTGCAGCATCTACAGTCAGCTTCAGCTTCTGACCCACAGACAGAGCAGACAGCTGCTGGCGAAGGTCACTGTTATCTGAGGGTGAAGGCAGAGATAATGAGAGGTTTAGACACAAATGAAGAATTCAAGAATCTAAAAGTAACATTTTGATTGAAACTAAACTAACTAATTTTTTTAAATGTTTGTGGTTATGAGAAGATAAACTTAGAGAGTGGGACAGAACAATGCAATCATACCTCTCATAGCTAACATTTCATTCACAACCCTTCTCTCCTGCAGACCACTAATGAGTCTGGTCTGAGCATCACTGTCCGGAGTCACAACCTCCGAGATCTTCAGCGTGATCAGGAAACGCCGCTTTTCCTCATCCAGGTTGGTCACTTTAGCAATCACCGTCTGGCCCAGCTGGAAGGCAGCTGCCGTATCGCTGACAAACTTGTCGGTCATGGCCTACAGAAAAGCAGAGGAGAGGAAGCATTTTAATCTGGAAATAAATACTTAGAAGAAGAGCTTTTCAGGTTAGAAGATACAACATGAAGCCCTGTACTTACCGACTTGGGTGCGAGACCAACAAGACCATATGGGAACTCTACAAAGACACCGTAGGACATGATGTTCTTGATCCAGCCAATCAGCTGCATTCCAACTGTGATTTCGGAGAAGTCCTTGGCAACCACTCCTTCCTCCAATGACCACCTCACTATTGGTTTCTTGGTGAGAGTCTTTAATAGAAGAGAAGCTAAGGAAAACAGAAACAACTTTCCTGCTTTTCAGAATTAGGAAATATGAGAATTTGCTTCCTGATAAGCATCAAAGACCAGTAAAAATATTTACAGATTCACACACAATCTACAGACTCTTTATAAAAAGGATACAATATTTTGTTTGTTCTGGTTGAAGCAGATGAGGTTTGAGATGTTGTCTCCCTCCTGCAGGCTCTCCCACAGCAAAGGGCAGTTGGACATGTGATCTGAAAGGTGCATCGTGGGTAGCACAGCACGGATCTCATCAGGGAGGATGGCCACCTCCAGGCCGTTGAGTGACTTTTTCAGCACCTTGGCCTCCAGCCTCTGCGTCATAAATATACACATGTTGAGGTCAAAATGTGATACATTGAGATATTAGAAAAAAGAGCGAGAGGCATGAGGTCTTTAACCTACCTTCCCCACCTCACAGTCAAACTGGGGCTTGGCGGCTTCCTCAGTGTCTCTCTCCACTGTGGACTTGAATGACAGCACCATCTTCGCCTTATCGGGGTTACAGTGAAGAACCTTAGCCTTTAACACCTGGATAATAAATGAAAACAAAAAACTTTAAAAAAGGCAGTCAAAGACACCAAAGAACCAGTAAGCAGATCATTTTAAACTATGATTAAACATGATCCTCTGTGTCCATGCACCCATTGAACTCCTCACCTGCCCCACATAGAAGACCTCCTCAGGGCTGATGACGGGCTCCGAACTGAGCTCGCTGAGGGGCACCAGACCCTTTACGCTGTTGTAGAAGCGAACAATGCAGCCAAAGTCTTTGATGCAGACGATGTAGCCGTGGGACACGCGGCCAGGACGGGCATCGGTGTAGCTGAGGAACAATGGCAGGGAGCTCTCAACCAGGGCCTTCTTTCTGGTCAGGTACAACTTCTTGTTCTCTGCATCTACTGACAGCACCTGAGGGAAGATATTCACACACACAAACGGAGGAATAAAACAAATATGAATGATGATTCGCAAATCTGCCAGACAGTTTAAACTGCAGATCTGATTCTCCATTTTTTCTCGGCAGGCTTCAAGTAGGGAACTGGACTGACCCGACATTTGATCTTCATGCCCTCCACGTACTTCTTCTCTGGATTCTTCAGGAGGATATCAGACAAGTGGGTCCGGGGCACCAAGCCTTTAATGTGGTCAGACAGATGTACCACCATGCCATGACTCAGCAGGACTGACACTGTCCCCTTTGAAGGAGAGACACATGGAAGGAAGACAATGTGAACCAGACCAAAGAATCAGGGCGAGAGCAGAATGACACAGGAAAAATAATGGGAGAGGGTACTTAAACTGTGTCCAGCTTTAACCTTTTGTTTTTAGGCTCATTTACAGGAATTTAAACTGATGTTAGCAAGGCTGCTTCTAGGCTTTTAATATCCCTTAAAAGCAAGAAAGCAAACAGGCATATTTCTTTAAAATATCAAACTATCAATTTAAATACAATTGATTTTAATACTTGGATTGGGATTCGTACCTCTACAATCTGACCGGCATGAAGATCGTGGTATCTATAAAAAGGCTTCTCAATAATACTCCTGAAAACAAGACAAAAGGGGGTTTGTTAATATATCAAATTAGAATAGTAAGGTCCATGCTAACTAGGGAATGAGATGCATAAATGAGGTGCTACATACTTGCGTAGACTGACAAAATAAATTTGGTCCATGGGACTGAAGTCCAGTATCCTGCAGGTGTGCTCAGGCATGGCAAACACTCTGTTTTCATTAGCTGGCTCCTTAGGCTCCTTCAGGTGGTTCCTCTGTCAAGAAATATAAATAAAGTTTTTAACCCCAAAGCTGAGTCAGCTGAATATTTACAGAGAGCATTTATAGCATTTATCCTAAGTAACTTTAAATATTTAAAGCATCGCTCCGACTCACATGTACAAAGGCTGTCACTTTGTCTGGCATTTCCAACATGGCTCCAGACATGTGGTGCATTGTGGTCATCTTGCAGTCCTTCACCACCTCACCAATGCGGTCATCTCCAGGAGGGGAGGGGTCAACTCTGCTTCCGGGCTGCACGAGGTAGCTGCGCAGGCTCAGGGCCACCAGACGGGTGGACGGCTCCACATAGAGCACACAGGCTCGCACCTGGGTGGATTGATGAAAACAGGTTTATATAATAATACACACACATGGAAAACCCATTAACTGGTCAAATTTAACACCTTCATTTAAGATTATTTTAATAGGGTGGATCTAAATCGAAAAAATACCACTATTAGAGTGGCCAGATACAGACAAACACAAAGTGATACACCGTCTCATATAAGCCAAAAGGATCCATGTGCCAGGACAGGTTTACCTCGGTTCCCTCTGTGTAGCTGGAAGCCTGTTCTGGCTCCATGTGGAGAAAGTCCACCTGGCCACTGAAGGAGGACAGGAAGTCCAGGAACAGACCATGTTTGGTCACCTGCAATACAAACATGTAGACTTCAAATGAAACATAGCTACCACTGAAGCTGTTAGAGCCACTGCATCGAGGTCAAGTAGAGCTTTAACTGGATAAAAGAAAACTGTTTTAGGCTGCCACAGAATCCCCCCCACCCCCCATTGGACTGAATATGTATTGATATTATTAAAGTAAAAAAAGGCTAAACAACATTACCAAAATAAAAGTTATCTTTACCTTTTTGATCTTAGCTTTGACCAGAAGACCAGGCAGAAGGTTAGTGAGGTTCCAGCCCTGCTCGGTTTCAGCATAGGCCTGGGCGACAGTCGGGGGGCTGACAGAAAGGCGGACCACGCGCCCATCATTCTTTACTTCTTCCACCAGAGAGGTCAAATACTGACCGACTTTCAGCTCTGGACACATGAGAAAACACACATGCTTGAGAGACATGTTGACACTTCTTTCCAATCCCTCACTTTCTGAACGTGTTTGATGAAAGCTGGAGAGGCACGCTCCAGACGAGGCAAACCCCTACTCTGATTTCTCATTTCCTCAGTAAATGACAGGTGGTCTAAAATACTTTGTCATACCTTCCGGGTTGTTAGGTTTGTCTTTTGCCGCTTCCTTGGGCAGGAAGGCTTTGGTTCCACTAATGCCAATGTCGACTATGTAGCCATGGTCCTCCACACTCTCCACACATCCACTCAAGACCTGAGTTGTCACAAAATAATTCTAAAAATTGTTAGATAGAAAAAGAAAATCTGTATGTAATTTTATTTTTGCTCATTAAGGACTCACCATGCCAGCTTTCAGAGAGCTTGAGGTGAGAGCTTTGTTGACCAGCTTTGGATTGACTGACAGCTGGATGCTGAGAGAGCCTCCTTTGGTTACATCCAACTTGGCAACCACAAACCTCAACACCATGCCAGGGTAGAAGAGGTGTGGCAGTGAGAAGATCTCCTGTGATTTAAAAATACAAGATTCACCTTTTAAATATCACAAAATATCCTGGGATGAGAGTAAACTCTTGACATAAATAGGTTTAATGTATAATCTTTACTCTAATGTAGATGTAATGAGACTGATTCTAGACTCCACAGATGCAATAAAACCGGCGTAAAACTGAAGCCAGATTTTTCAGCAAATCATCCAACGATGGTACAGGCAGTTTGGACTCATGCATCATTTCTGACAGTATATTTAAATCGGGCCTACCTCTGTATCAGCTGAATCCAGTTGCTCGCTGAGCAGCTTGGCATACGAGTCACAGATGTTCTTGATGCTGAGGAAGCCTTGCAGGCCACACGGCAGGCTGACTGACACCTCAAAGTCTGTTACCTCCTTCACACAACCCAGCATCAGCATACCCTCCTTCACATTCTGCAAAATCCACAAAAACACACACACACACACACACACAAAATCAAGTCAGATGCTATGCTGACATACCCTTTTGATTCATAGTAGCGAAAATAATTTTCCTCAGAAAAAGAAGTTACTTAAAATGTTTAGCTAATTATAAACACACACACTGGTCTCTTGACGAATGTTTTACCTTGATATGTAGAATCTCCACACACTTGGCAGCTGCATTCAGCGTCAAACCGGCTCCTTTTTCTTTGGCCGTCTTTGACTTCTTGAGCTTCTTGCCATCATCCTTGACGGCCCCCTTTCTTTTCTTGGTTTCTGCTTGTTCATTTGACTGCAAGAGAAAAGCAAGCTACTGCTATCTGCGGATGATGACACTGATTTGTAAGTATACAAAATATAAGCCAAACTACAGAGTGTGTGAAAGGAAAGACGGCCCATGTGAAAGAACGATTACCACATAATCTTCTCTCTGGGGATAGTCATACAAGTATGGATCACTCACAGTAGGATGGATACAGAAAGATAGAAAAGAGGGTAGCTCTACCTGGAACAAGTTGTCCACCTCTGTCCGCTGCACCGCTATTTTACTCTCAGTGGGCTTCTTTGCCGTCCCCCCTCGGGGGAAGTCCTCCTCCAATGATGCCATGTTTGATGCTGTTTTAAATGTTTGATGCTGTTTCAGATGTCTAAGAAAACCAAAGTCACTGTCAATAAACAGATCATTTCAAAACCTCTTAACCTGCTGATCATACAGAAAGTTACATTATACTAAGCGACAAATGGATGTAGCCAATAATCAGACCCACTTTGTGTATCTCATGTAACTAAATCATCCTTTGTTCACTATTAACACAATGTTAAGTCACAAATATGAAAACAATGATGAGAGCCACAAACAGAAGCTTTCTACTCAGGCATTGTTTTGATTCATCACAAGCACATATAACTATTTATACCAGCTGGAGCAATTTAAAGTGGTACATTTGGATCAGTTGCAATACAAATGTGCACAATGTTACCCCTCGACATGCACGAGACAACATTAGCTACCTGTATCCTATTACCCTAAAGAGTAAGTTTGCCAGCAGATAAAATAACTATTTCAGTAGAGACAACCCTGCCTTTGATGTAAACATACACTGAACTGTTCTTTCGGTGGTTATCACACAATGTTTCCTTACATTAAATCTCCGGCTTCAGGAGACGAAAACTCACATGTTGTTCAGCAGCACGCCATGATCCCAACCCGGAAGAAAAACTCATGTGGGCGGGTCGTTCTTTGTCCAATCACAGACGAGGAAAATGATTGATCCCATCTTTAGCCATTCAGTGGATAGTGGAGACCCTAACTTTGAGTGACATTATTTTAGACCTATAGGAACCCACCTTGAGTGGGCGGGATTTCCTTGTGAATTTAGCATCGCGGCCTCTGCTGAAGGGCACTTGTCTTATTCCGCTTGTACAGGGGTCGTGAGCTAAAGGTAAGACAGATAACGTTCACATATTTAGTAAGAAATAAAGCCATTTACTTTGGGTTCAAAGGCGCAGAGTAGTACTCATGTTATAGTTAAAGCACCTCTGTGACAATGTCATGTTTAACTTAAGGTCTGAAAGTTGAATTAGCTGGCAGGCTAACTGAGCAGGCTAACGTGCACTTGCTGTACAATGTGCCAGCGAACAGGCTTTGCAACCAATGTCAGTCTGAATGAGATGTGCTCTGTTAGAGGGTTTGAGTTGTCAGTAAACACCATTATACTGGAGTGTTGTTGTTGAGCTTGTTCTCATATTTAGATCTGTCGTTAGGTAACATTAGCATGTCCAAGCTAACTCATCGTTAAAGCTGCACATTGTCTAACGCAATAACGCAAATAAATTGATTCAGTAACTCATTTAAAGTTGCAAATAAGGTGGTTTTTCATGTGCCAAAATAAAGTAGGCACCTTCTGAAGAGCTCCTTGTTTATTTCACCATCTAACTTACTTTTCCCACACTTGCTCCTGTCAAAATGTAACTTAGCTAGTTGTAATTTTATGAAATGTTTGACTAATTTTAATAATCTATGTTGTGGGATTAGTATCAACTCTTAATATTTAAATTACTAATTGAATCTGCAAACATTGAACAAGCTGCAATCAGAAAATGCTACGAAAACGACCTATCAGGAATTTGATAGACTTGTCAACTCATTTTCTGTCGATCAATAGTTTCAGCATGATATTTAGTTTTGGTCACACATACTAGTTTCCAAGGTCAAAAATGAACTTGCTCATGTACTAATATTATTAATCAATCACCTTCATTCTCCTTGTGGTAGGACCATTAACAATCCATCATGGGAGGACACGACGCTGGATCCCAGCACCAGTTCACTGGTATTGCCAAGTACTTCAATGCATACACAATCACAGGAAGGAGGAATGTGAGTTGTGTGCAGCTTCACTATCAAACTGCATTTTCATATTTGACAGTTAAAACTCTGTTACCTCTTTGAGTTTCTCATCATTTTTTTTTTTTCTTTTTTAGTGTGTTTTGCTCACATATGCCAGCCTGTTAGGCATTGGCCTTTTCTTCAAGTTGAAGCCCAAGAAGCAGGCCGCCGTCGCAGAAAAGTCATAATGTAAGTGCATTGAAGTGTCTTTATCCTATTAGTTTCCAAGTCTATGTTCTTTTGTTAAGTATTGCTCAATCCAATTAACTTAAGGCCCTTTATTGTGTCCTTCCAGGTGTCCATTTTGACCATCATCTCTAACAGCTGGGAGTGGAGGAAGCAGCTGGACATGCTTGTAATAAACTATTACTGTTTGGTATCCCTATGTTAACAATAAAGAACATTTGTGCTCAAAACATAGAAAACACTTGTTTTATTTACAGTGCACACCAGTATAAAAGAATTATAATACAGAAATGTCAGCCACGTGTTAAAAAAAAAGCTGTAAACATGGCAGTGATTTAAAAAAAAAAAAAAAAAAAGTCCTCAATCAACAATGGCACTTTTCTCAGGCAAGGGGATATAGGGGATATAGGTCAGCTTGATTTGGGGCCTGAGGGCCAGAACAGGAGTTTAATAACCTACATTTAATCTTCATTCACAGCTAGAGGTTCACCAGAGGTGATTTGTTGATAATACAGTTGTTTGTTTCCCACTGCACCAAGAACCTCCAGTTACTTATGGAGCTTGGGGATCAGATGTGTGTCTCATTTCAAGTTTCTATAGATTATTTTCTCATAATTCAATAATGTCTCATGGATTGTAGGCCCCAGCGGCCAGCAGCAGGTTCCTACGAGTGAAGTGAAGGTGTATAACGGGTGTGGATTTAGACATGTAGGTGCCCAATAGAAGCTCCTGGGAGTTATCTTGTAGATGGACGTGTCCTGTAGCTGCTGTGAAATCATCAGTCTCTACATCATCAAAGGCTTTCAAAGCATCCCACAGACGAACTGTGTTGTCCATGGAGCCTAAAGAAAGAATAAGAAGAAACGTCACTGCGAGTGTCACAGCAAAGACTCCCCTCAAATCTGAATATCAACACATTGAAACACACAGATAAAGATTACAGGGGTATGGTCTCCTGTAGCTAAAGTTGAACACATCTGGCTCCAAATGCATTCAGTTAAATGATGTAAAATTAAGAGATGTAGTTCACCCACCAGAGGCAAGGATCTCGCCGTCTCTGCTGAACTTGAGGGAGTAGATGGTATCTGTGTGGCCTTTTAGCTCTCCAATCATCAGCCCATGACCAATGTCCCACAGAAGAACTCTGCCATCAGTGGCTCCTGAAGCCAAGAACTTCCCATTGGGAGAGAAAGCCAGCGCGTGGATAGGACCCTGAAAGATACAGTGAAAAGACTGGCTCAGTGGTCATCTCTGCAGCAGTCAATTCTGCCAGCTGTGCTGTGCCATAAATCTTTGAATCTTAAGCATCTTTAACTCTGGGTGTATAGATAATTCTCTAAACCTACAGTATATTATAGTAATATAGTTAACGTTTTTGTAATGCAAGTTATTTAATTTGCATCACCTTAATGTTGGTGTTCAATAGGAATCACATGACTTTTCACAACTTGTGGGGGAACAGCAGCCTGGTTTGAAATTTGTCTTTGTTCATAAGATGACCCTCCTGACAATGTGTGCTAACTGATGCTCAGCCCTATAACAAGGATTTTCTACTGAATGGGAGACCACAGATCAGGGTACCGCTCTGCTGACTCGTCTGACCTTGTGACCAGTGAAGATGCGGACGCAGTTTCCGTTCAGGACGTCCCAGAGCCGGATGGTGCGATCAGACGACCCTGTGACAACATAATTGGAGTTGGGGTGGAAGCGGGTGCAAGTGACATCAGCTAGGTGACCAGAGAAAATCCGTAGAGGCTGGTAGTGATCTGTTGCCCACAGGCTGTTGGGAGAAAACACAGACCAATAACATATCTGTAGTCAGACCGGCTGTGTATTGGCAGTATGTTGTTTACCTCTGAGTTACAGGAGAATACTACTCAGTTGAGCTATGCATTTCCTTACCGGGCGACTCTGTCGTGACCCCCGGAGATAAAATAGTACCCATGGTGGGAAAACTGGGTGTCCCACACTGGGTAGTTGTGTCCTTTGTAGCCCACAAGACAAGTAAATGTTTGGAGACTCCAAAGCCTGACTGTACCGTCTTCAGAACTTGACAACAAGTAGTTTCTGAAAGGCAAAACAGGAAGGTCAACAGGAATCACCGGAGTTACGTTTAAATGCACAGACACGAGGGGTAGTCTTATCTCTCCACTCTTCATCAACACCCCCTTCTACTTGCTTAATTATTTAAAATAAAAGAAAGGAAATGTTTATTCTAGGTTAAATGTATTAATGAGTGCGTAGGCAGACATTATAATGTAATTGATTAAATGTTGCCAATGAAATGCTTTATACCTGTCTGGGCTGAAGCTGATGCCATACACCGGCCCACTGTGTCCGTAGAGGATCTTTGACTCACTGGCCGTCTTCTCATCCATGATCCTCTCCAGCACGTCATCTGACTCTTTGTCAATCATATTCAAATCTAGAGTGAGAGAAGGGGGGGGGGGTTATTTAAGGTAGAGAAAGTCAGAATAAAATCAAGCAAGGTTGTAGGTCATTCATCAGTGGTCGTTGTCAAACACTGTACCTGCTGCAGACTTGACCTTGCGGAGCTTTTTCGGCGTGACGCTCCACACCCGTACCGTTGAGTCAGCGAAGCCCCCTGCAATCAGGCTGGAGTCATCTGTGAAGTCCACTGCAGTCAGACCCTGCAGGGCAGAAGGGGCAAACACTTAGAAATGATTCTTCTGTTCAACTGTGCAGTCTCTACCACTTGCTTAAATGTTCAACATGTTGTGACGTACAGTGAATTGCTGCAGTTATGAATCACTACCTGGTAAGCGTTGAGAAAAGAGTAGAAGCAGATGGAGGGGAGGTTATCTGGTGCCAGGCGAATCCTCTTGGTGGCCTCCTTCATGTACATGATCTTGTCCAACTTGTCTGAATCCTTTAGTTCTGGAAGAGGTATCCTGAACAACAAGAAACAACCGTCACTGACTACGTTTACGCACACATTTTCCACTATTGTTATAAAAAATTACAATATTCTGCATTTGATATGGGTTATATAAACAGCATATTCCGTTTGGATATTCCTAATTAGGCCCCATTCCTAATGTAGCATTTATTGACTAAGACACGTGGGATATGCCGATATTACCAATATTATTCACGTTTTAGGAGCATTCTTTAGATGTGTATACAGAGCATTTGAAATATGCATCTCATTTGGGTTTTATGACACACTGGAGTAGAGATCCATGCACAAAAGCTGTTCCACTTTTACCACTGGAGCAAGATGACTGCAGTTTAAAAAGGAGGAAAAGGGAAGACTGAAAGGAGGTCAATTCCACCGTAGGACGTATAGTACTTCATTAACAGTCACATCAATTAGAGCACGCACAGATGCATGTAAACAGGTGGAATATTCCTTTTTACTGGCCATGTAAACAGCTTAGTAGGAATATTGCCTTTTTCAAAAAGAGCTCACAAGGAAATGTATGAGGCTACAACACCATGAACTTTTGTACTGTTTGTGGATTAGTCATTTCCTTCTAATTAAACCTTTTGATTCATGAGCAGTATGTGTATGGTTGCATGCAAAGTCAGTCAGTTGCCAACATCAGAACTCATCCCTTTACTCATTTTACTTAATATTGATTTTACAAGATATATAACACCTGCGTTGCTATGACTAAATGTGGGATTTTCAACTGAAATGCAGCTTCTAATGAATCGTACTGGTCTGGTCATACGAGAGTCAGCTGACTGAGACAAAACGAGGCACCAGCAGTCCAGTATATACCGGTGTATCTACCTAGTCTGTGAAGGTGCATTAGGATCCTGCTTCTTGCTCTTGGAGCCCATGCTGTCCTTCTTGGGTTTCTTCTTCTTGGGTTTCCCCTCCTCATTCTCTGCCTCCTCGTCTTCGTCATCTAGAGGCAGCTCGATTTCTGGTTCCTTCAGCAGTCCATAGTAAACCTTTATGGAAAGATAATAAAACGACAACATGTCATGAATTCAAAGTCAAGAAGAAAACACAGATTGGATCATTTAAGCCTTTGTATAAATCCAACCTTAGCCTTATTGGCCTCTCGCTTGGCCTCTCCTGCCAAGCTGCCAGACATGGCGTCAATCTGGCCCTTGCTGCGGGGCATGCCATCAAAGATGTCAATGTAGAGGTGCTCTTGGATGATATTCCAGATCTGGTTGTTCTGACGCTCCTGCAGGTGCCTCTTCAGCAGCTGGTAAGAGTCACGGGAGATACGCAGCACAAACTTGCTGGTGCGGAAGTCCAGCAGGGTCTCGTTGCCTCTCATGTGCTCCTTCTTGGTCAGGCTGGACAAAATTCGCAAGTCATCCTCATAGTAGCACTCTTGATCCCCGCTGAACCTGGGATGGAGGGAAACGAATGCGGTACGGGTTATTCAAGTGGCCCGGGATTTAGTGGTACTTTAAATAAAATCAAGTAAGCCGTTTATAGTTGGAAGGAAATACAATAAGTCAAGGAAACTCACTTGTCAAAGAACACCTTGGCCTCATTTTCGTGATTGTTGTACACCAGCTCCAGATACATGTGGACAAACAGCGGGTAGAAGACCTGCGACAGCTCTGCTCGATGACAGTCCAAAACCGATTCTATGAACCTCTTCAGGCCGCTGTAGTAAACCCCATACAGAGCAGGGTCTCCTTGCTGGCTGTAAGCTGACAGCACCACGTTGACGTCTGGCTGATCCTCACCAGGAGCTGTTGAAAAAAAGACGCATGTGGTTGATATGCATTCAGCTGATATTGGACAGTTACAGCTTAATGGTCATTTAGGTAAAGAATAAAAATAACACAGCGTATTAACATAAAACTTTTACACTTCAAAGAAATAACACGATGACAGCTAGAGCTGCAACAACAGTTAACTGAATGTCTTTGATTGTGGACGAAACAAGACATCTGAGGATGTCACCTTGAAATAGTGTTCAACCTTTTTCACCGTTTTCTGACATTTCATTGACCAAACAACTAATCGATTAATCAAGAAAATGATCTACAGATTCATCAATAATGAAAATCATCATTAGTTACATCCCTATAACTAATCCAACTCCATGACAACATAGTACCTTGACTAAACCACTAAGTAAAGTACTCTGTCAATCTTTCTTGCCATTGTTATGGAAAGCACAGAGTGTTTTAGTACCTTCAAGTGCAGTACATAATAGTTACTCGCTAATATGAATGGGGAAGTACAATTGTAGTCATTCTATTGTAATAATATGACAGTTCTCCACGGAGGAAACACTTTAGTCTAACTCGCAGGTGATGTTATAGTAACTTCACTGTACAACAGTTTCCCACATTACAATAACAGTAGCCTGCTTCCACCTTTGGTTGGCGCCTGAGCTCCAGCGGAGGCTGAGACAGTCACCCGGCTGAGAAGAGAGCTCGCATCCCCTTCTAGGTCCACACTGCCGGCAGCACCACCCGAGCCTGCCCCTGAGGAATCGCCTCCCTTTGGATCCAACAAATCCTCCGGTAATCCCGCTTCACGACGCAAAATTTCGACGGACTCGTTGAGTTTGTTCTTTCTGAGGAATTGTAGGACCGCCAGCAGCGTCTGCTGGTCCTCCGGGGCTCCCGTCGCACTTTTATTGCTTCCAGCCGACGCACTGGAGCCCGGGGACGTAGAGAGCAGTCTGCCGTCGCTAGCATTATTATTTCCACCGCCATCGTTTGATGGTTCTGTCTTTATGTCTTTTTCTTCAACCGCTTCGACCAGACCACCCTGCACGGCCGCCATTTTAAAAATGAAATGCGCATGTGCGAGGTTTAAAAACGGAAAACGTTAACCGTGCAAGATCAGGTCACCTGATTGGCGCTTATCGTTGCAGCGTCATCCCGTGTGGCACACAAGTCCCGCCTCCCTCGACAGCAACATCTGTACCCCAATGGAAACTGGTTTGTTTTTAATAAATTGGACTAAAACTAAATTCATCACATATAATTTGACGATCAACAGATTAAATGTTCCTCCTCCAATAAATCAATTAATCAGCATGTTTACCATTCATACCTATTGTAACTGTTGTCCCTTTTATTCTGTTTTGTCTCAGGTAAACTGTACTTTGAGCAGTATTTATCATTTTAATATAAGAAATTAAGTTCCATTCATACATCATTTTGTGTCTGTAATTTAAACTGGATGGCATTTTTTTATATATATTTATAATTTAGATCGCCATTTACCATTTTGTACCAGGTGGTGGCACTTTGGTCCCACACAATCCCCACCCAGTCTAGATAGTCCCAACCTGATTGGACAATGTAAAAACAAATACATAGAGCTACAACAAAGGATTATTTTCATGATCGATTATTTGATTATTGTGTCTATGAAAAGTAAGCAAATAAAATAAATCATAAATTCCCAGAGGCCATGGTGATGCCTTCCTATTTCTTGTTATGTCCAATCAAGGTATTCAGTTTACTATCATGGAAGAGTGGAAGAACCTGAAAAAAATCCCATTGGAGATGTTGAAACCAGTTATTTTAACCAATATTTTAAAACAATCAACAACATCTTCCCCTTTAGTGATATACACATACTTAATGTTTAATGCAATAAGGGGAGGAACACACCGATTTAACTAATTAGCATTGAGGTGCTGATAAACCAAATTAATTGTAGTGTTATACAAAGTTTGACATGCAACTTGTAGGATCAACACAATGGAGACAGGAAGTGCATACAAGTATCAGCAGTATTTACTTTGCATTCTGCTGAGGCTGGATTTCTGCCTTTACAGAATAACACCCCATCTTCGAACGCTCTGAACTCCCCTGTCAGAGACACACTCATATAGCGCTGACAGTGCATCTTTTGGGTCAGCGCAGCATCTGTTTTCATCTCCAGGAGACTGTCAGTAGAAAATCTGAACTTAATAGCATTTCATTTTATTTTCGAACAGTGCAGGAGCCATGTTTACTCACTGTTTCAGTACTTTGCTCAAGATTGCAATACAATAATATTAGATATAACATACTTAATATATATATAAAACATATATATTTTACAAAGCTTTTCTAGACTGAAAGAACTTCATAAGCAATAAACTTGTAAATTATTATCCAGTTATTAACTTATTTCAGAATGAGGTTTATTGCCTGTAGTAGATTTACACATACACAGTACATACAGGGTTTGTCCTTGGTATGTTGGTGCATAACAGTAAACACAGTAAGAGACAATAAAGTTAAAAAGCAAGTACTGCAAAAGTCTCATAAATACAGAATCCTCAATATAAAATAAAAACATTTACAATAAAACAATTTGTAAAATATGCCAGTGTTTGAAATGAAGAGGGTGGAATTTTGCAAAATGTTGACCAGGCAAAGCTTCACAGAATAAAATATAAATAATATGTTCAATATATAGAGATAATAATCCAAAATGTCTCTTTAAGCTCAGATACACTTGTGGAAGCTCCTCTCTCCTGCCCTGGCTCATCCACACTGAATATCATAAGAGTGAAAACTCAGCTGAAGGTTTAACGTGCAGACTGATAGTAAGGGGTGGGACAAAGAAGGGTTCACAGCAGAAGAAGCAGGGCGTTGTATAACATTGCGGTGGCAATGGAGAGATGGGGGTGGGGTTGGTTGGCGGGTGTAGGAGACACGTTTACGTTAACAACTGCAACTCAGGGCGTGGTCATCTGTGCAAGCTCATTGTAATGCTGCTAATTAGGGAGTGAGGGTACATGCCTCCCTTTGGTATCATTCACTGAATGACAATGCCAGCATATCTTGGTATAACATAAAGATCAGCAACGTTACTATAAATAGCTGAAACAGCTCTTATTGTATTCACCTTCTCTCGTACCCAGTAATATGCAGATGACCAGGGCTGAAACGTGTCAGGCTAAAGGTTATTGATTTAAGATCTATAAGTGTTTCCCTTATATAGTGATTTACAAAGAGACTGCTGTCCTGCACCTGCCCCTCCATAAGGAGCACACTGACTATTTGTACAGAATCACTTCACTTCACTTTTATTTTGAAATGATAGAATAATGAAACATAATAGACAGAGAAAGCAATCTCATCTAGTTGCTTTAATGTTTCATGGCAGCTCACCAGTGTTGACATTGATTTGAAATAAAACTGAGTGATTACATGCAGCAATCAGCTGGTACTGGAGGACTGAATATAGGACTATGGAAATCCAATTTCAGAGGGAAACACTGTACTCTTTTACTTCACTACATTTATCTGATGGCTGTAGCTACTAGTTACATTTGCAAAGCAAAATTTGAAAGGGACAGTTCTTCACAGTGAATACTGTTGTTACATTTTCCTTTGGTTTTCAACCCTCATTCACACTGATTCTTTAAACCTCAGACAGTATCTGGCAGCAATGATATTTTTTTCTCTGATGAAAGGAGACTGTTGCTGTTACTTGTTTCTATTGTCCACCTTTCCCAGATGCTTTGGGGATATAAACTGACTTCATTCACATTCACCAGTCTCTGACCTGTTTGTCGCGTACATGGGTGCTTTCTTATATTCGGTTTATGGAAAGCTGCTCACACGCTTTTGACAATAGTAATGAAATTGGTGAGTGAGGTGGGGAGAGACGCATGTTCAGTCGAATCTTCCTTTCACACCTCAGTGATGACTTGGCTCAGTTCCTCTGAGGAAGCTGGAGGACTCCCCCACCAACCCCCCTTTCTGTCAGGAGGCAGCAGGGTGTGGCTTCACCCTGAAGAGACAGCTTTGTAGGAGCACATACAGACCCTCAATGAAAAAACACTGTTTCATGCACACTTAAATCCCTGAAATCCTTATTGCTGTAGAGCCATAGCAATACTGTATTGTATTCTTTAATTGATTTGAATTGAGCATTACAACAATACAAAAAAACATTGTTATTTTTTATTGTAATGTTGATTCTTATGTCATTATAATGTAAATTGCTGCCATTTCCGTACTTGTTAACAGAGCTTACATTTCATTATGGTACTAACCAGTGCTGATACCACTGACATGCATAACTGATTTAAATTAAAAGGCTATTGCTTTGTGTTTGGAGAAGATGTGCAGTTATGGATGTCCCCTCAAGCTGTTCTGCTTATATGCCAGTAAAAACATCCTCTGATGAGACTGGTGGGAAGGTTTACAGCAGCATTTGTTAATTGGTATTGGTGGCACCCCTCCAAGAATAAAAAAACAAAAAAAAACTAGCAGGTTCCTTGACAGCTAAGTGGCCATTTTGATGAAAAATGTCAGAAGTTGGATTTGTGTTAGTTTAATATCACTTTTACGGTCCTCATGTGCTGCAACTGCTTCAGAAAGGACAAATGATGAAATGAAAAGATGCTTTGCAAGAAAGTGTGTATGTGCATGTTTGTGTGTGAGACAACAGAGAGTGATGTAGTCCTGGGAGTGCAGGGTGGGGCGTGGCAGTTTTGTAGTCGCGCTCAGGGTTTTTATGTTTGATCTCAATGCATTCCCATGTAGGATTTTCCCGGCTGCGACAAAATGGTGCAGTCGAGCTGTAGCTGCTGATTACTTGAAATAAATTCACCATCTCCATAAGATGCTGGAGATGATAAGATTTAGGACACTCTTCTGCATATTCTTTATATTTAAAACTCCAATGATGCTTCCCTGGCTTGCTGTTTGTCCATCCTCAGTTTCTCATGCTGGTGTTATTGTTGTCTGGGCAGGAGCACCCAGCAGTGGGCCAGAGAGAGAGCGTATGAAGCTGAACATCTGTGATGCTTAGTGGCAACATTTAGAGGAAACACAAGTTTTTGCCTTTCAGAAAACATTGCCTGTCTATCTTTGAGCGGTAAACGGTCAGGAAACGCAGCAAAATCCTCCCTACCGAGAGGCACATGTAAATAATTCATGAGGTGTGACTCTCAGAAGAGGTAGAAAATGCCCTCAGAGAAGCAAAGAGGGAGGGAGAGAGTGAAGGAAAGATGAAGGGAGAGAAAAAAGTGGAAGGAGGGTGGAGGGGGAAGGCAGCGTGGTGGGTGGGGGGTGGCGATTGGGCCAGGGAACAGGAGGGGTGAAGCAGTCATTGGGGGGTAGCAACAAGACAGAAAGGATGGTACCTTAAACTCAGAGGATGTGTGGCTGATGGAGAGGCAAGGAGAGAAATAAAAATGTGAATGTGAGAGGTGACGTATAACGGTGAGAGGCAGGTGTAAAGGAAGGCGTGAAACAGCTAATGAACAGAGCTAACAGTAACGCCGATTTCATGCAGTGATGTAAGAGGTGAGCAGAAAAGGGAAAGGAGGAATGAGGATTTCTCCTCCAGTAGCCATTAGCAACAAAGAAGAATCGCACCTTCATCACGCAGTTTCATCACACTGAGGTGATCATTACAGCAGGGCTACAGTGTTTTTAAAGGACTTAATGAAAGGCTTCTCAAATGCACTGTAGGTCTTTGTTTGATTTATAAATACTCACACACAAACACTGGTGCCACATGCAACTGGGGTTTAAACCTGTACAGCATTCAAAAAAATCTTTTTACAGCCGTTGTATCACAGCAAGTGTAAAAAGTACATAGGGCAGGTTACCATCAAATTCCCTGAAATCCATATTTATGTTACTATAACTCACTGAAACCTTCAAGATCAAGTTATTTCTATCCTGTCTTTCCTCATCTTGCAGAGGCTGCTCTTGTTTCGGCCTATGTAAGGTGTGTGCGCCATGGTGCACTGGTGCATGTGCGCATGAATGCATCTTAGAGACTTTTGCCCATCCAAGCTGAATAATGGGTGTGAAGGCAGAGCTGTGGCACTAGAGATCTCCATTTGGGGGAATAAAATGTGGGGGGCCTGCATTATTCAATACTGACCTAACTGGAGAGCTGGAGCCTGCACGCAGTTGCCGGCTCTGCTGGCCTTATGGATGGGTGGTGGCAGCCTCACAGAATCGAACTTGTTCAAAACCCCCAGAACAGCTGGGAAAGTGAGGTGAGTTAATGAAATACGCTCTTTACTCTGTCAAAGTGCCCTTAAGCAAGGCATGAAATATCTATATACTTTAAGGGCATCTGCTGCAGTAACAATCAATACAGGTTTGACGTAGTTTGGAGTCGTTGCTGTCTGTCCTAACAAGACTTTTTAGTCTATTGTGTTCATCAAAATTTTAGTATAGTTTGACAATTTTTAGAACTCTGCCTATTTGCCTTGAAAGATGAAAACATTGGGTCTACTTTCAAATAGATTGGCGTCATCTTGTTATGTAACTCTTAGCCAGAAACAGGCAAGTCTGAAGGAGCAGTGCGTAGTTTAGTGGCATCTAGTGGTGTACTTCCAGATAGCAATTCCCTCGCTTCACTCTCTCCTTCCAAGCACAAAAGAGAAACTACGGTGGCCGTTAAATGTGTGAAAAATGCAAACAGCCCTATCTAGAGCCAGTGTTTGGTTTGTCTGTTCTGGCCTACTGTAGAAACATGGCGATTCAACATGGCGGACTCCATGCAATGTGACCTGTAGCGCCTGTAGATATTATTCTAAGGTAACAAACTTCAGGCTGCAGCTGTCAGAGCACATGGTTTATCTTGATATTGATTTGGAGACAATGACATGGCTGAATAGCTAGTTAGTCTTGTTGTTTAACATACTCAAATTATATTTA
The DNA here is from genome assembly GCF_905237075.1 of Dicentrarchus labrax. Classification (NCBI taxonomy): domain Eukaryota; kingdom Metazoa; phylum Chordata; class Actinopteri; family Moronidae; genus Dicentrarchus; species Dicentrarchus labrax. The sequence continues at coordinate 13,786,640 of NW_026136721.1, forward strand.
TTGTTTGTCAACCATAGGCAGTGTTACAGATTTTAAATCGTGCTAGCCTAACGTTAGCTTTCCATCTCGTAAGTGAGCCACGGTTTCATGAGCGGAGCAGACTTGAAATATCTCCCGTTTCAAGTCAAATCAAGGCTTGTCCTATTTACTTGAACCTTATGGGATGGCAATGATTCTTCCAGGTATTATTATTTATTTATTTATTATTGTTATCCTCAGGGGTTAGCAGGGAAACAGAGTTATTGTTTGTTTAAAACTTTAGATTTTGATTGCAAAACACATGAAAATATAAGTTCTTTGACAAGTGACTATAGTATTGGCAGGATAATGCCATTATCAGGAATAAAAAACTCAACCATCTGACACACTGGCATTCCTGTGGTCCATTAATTCCTGATAATGGACACCTCATCAGGAATAATCCCTCACATAATGGACACCTTGTCAGTCGGTATTCCTTCCTTAATGTGCTAGCATGCTAACATTTGCTATCGACATCGCCTCCTCCAGAGACACGCAGCTAGTGAGGCCAAACATTTTATGCATGTTGTTGCATTGCTCGAACTTGATGAGTACAATATTATCCTACCATGTAACATATGGCCAAAAGTATGTACTGTATATAATGTGAAGTTGTAATAAAGCAAAATTATACTGTAATATGTGGTTTGCAAAGTCTGATAGTGTGTGTGTGTGTGTGTGTGTGTGTGTGTACTGTATGGATATGTAGTTTTCACAGCTGGGAGATCTCCTCATTATCTGGAAAGGACTACCTCTACATACGTCTACATATATATGTTCCTAAACTTGTGGAGTGGTGTTTTCAGATCTTAATGATCTTGTTTTAAAGCTGCCAGTTCATATGAAGTTGTTTTTACTTTCTGCACAGCCTCTCCTCTCTCTCTCTCTCTCTCTCTCTCTCTCTCTCTCTCTCTCTCTCTCTCTCTCTCTCTCTCTCTCTCTCTCCGCTTGCTCTTTCTCTCCCACGCATTTTCTGTCAGTAGAGATCTAACCAGGCACTTAAGTAGCCCCCCCACCGTGGGTCCTTCACAACACAATGTTGCGCACCACAGTTTCTTTATCACTATAAATAATGCAGACCCCATCTAAAACTAATAAGGCAGTACGGCACAGTGAGCAACATAACAAACTAAACCCGAGAAACACGCAGAGTTCTATTGAAGCATTTTGATTCAATTCCTTATTTCATGCACCCAGCTCTGTATGTCTCTGTATCACATATAACACAATTAATATCGCTATTATCATAATTCATTGCTGATTGTTGTTGAACCACATGGTGTTTATGTGAGAGACAATTCACAGCATGGATGTCCTTTGTTCGCCCCAATCCAGACCTCTTCAGATAGCTTCCCTACCAAATTAGCCTTCTCTGCGGTCCAGTGAGCATGTCTAAAGATTATCACACACACACATCACACACACACACACACATACACACTCATACACGCATACACACACAGTGACTGACAGCTGCTGTGAGGGTAAGATAAAGAGGTGGCCTCCAATTTGCTAAAGGTCAGAGCCCCGGTGCTCAAAGCCTGAATCAATAATTATAATTTTGTAATCAATGACAACATAAACATTTTAGAGACTTATAATTTGGATAATTTTGGATGATTTATATATCATTTGCAGTTGTCAGTAGAGATACTATCTGGATTACAACATACTTCTATTGTCTGCTGTTCTAGTTTAAGTCTCAAGTGTGTGTAGGTACTTGTATGGATACGAAAGTGAATAATGAAAAACACCTTAAGAAAGAGAAATGTTTGCAGTATTAGCTCTTTCCATCTGTTTGTCTGAGGGAGACGTACACTACCTCCTCATAAATTAGAATAATCTATTGTTGACAGCGGCCCTCTCCCATCTAGTGTGTGTCACATTGGCAGGAAATCTTCTATACATCCAGGACAATAGATTGGCTGATATAAAGATTCCTTTCTCACACATGACGGGATTTGGTACATTTTAAACTCTGTAAATGGGACCTGATCTAAATCCTGATCTGCTGTGTAAGCCAAAGTGTTCAAGAGCACCTGTTCATTATTGGTTGGTTATCAGTTCATTTGTTGGAAAGGACACATTGATTTTCATTCATTTGCCTTTGGCTAAAATGTAGTCAATCTTTCTCTCTCTAGCAAAAATATAGATACATCCACCAGAAATGACAAACAATCCTTAATGGTAAAGCAAGGCTCTTTGTTCTCCTTGAGGTGTATGTGTGACACAAAATAGAGGATGGGGTGGACCAGGTTTTCCTTTGTTGCCACTATTTGATGTCACCGGGAGGGGGGGAGGGGGTCGGACAGGATGATTGGAATGTCCTTGGGGACCGACCGACCGACAGACCTGTGCAAACACAATGACAGACGGATGTGTGGTGGCACATGCACAGACTGGTATAGCACACACAAATGTGCATAAATGCATGCATTCACTCAGAAGCCACCAGCCTGCATTTCAATTTCAATTTTATTTTCCAACAGATTTATGACATACTAAGCCATTAACAAGGCTTCAAAATCTATGCTGTCTTTTGTCTCTAACTAGAAATACAGTAATCAGTGATGCCTGAAGAACTTATATAGCTTTGTTGTGCTGATCATTTCTTTCTTTGTTTCACTAGGTCCACAGGTTGACTCCATAATAATTTGGAGATTAAATGTTACACCAAAAAAGATACACATTTAGGCAACTATCATTTAGTTGCTGGGAAAGAAAAAAATACATTCTATTTGAGACTGAAAAGTAAGTCTAAGTCTAAAGTAAGTAATTTCACAGGGGAATTAAATGAAATATTAATAGAATTTTTTAGCAGTATCTAAATTGCCCTTAGAGTATAAAGCAGAAGAAGCAGTTAGTTGCTTACAGTATCTATCTCTAATAGAATCTGAATGATTTTAATGTCCATTTATATTGTACAGTGAGGTGACTCAGATTTAGAAAGCAAATTATTCAGTGTAATTAACATTTCCATTGACATTTCCATCTCCCTGAGTAATAACGGAATGTCTTCACCCTCAGAGAGCCTGTAATTATGCTATTTGATGAAAGAAGAGAAGCATGGTGAACACAGACTGTATAATTAAAAATGGACGTAGGCTACAAGATATCATCCATAGATTTCTGAAGAGCTGTTGTGAAGCTCAGTGTGGTGTCTCTGGCCATCGCCATCTGGGTAGTCTAGACTTCGCCAGCTCCTGGCTGATCCAAAAATGAGCAAATACTTGGATCGTGGGTGGAGCTGAGGTAGGCTGAATGAAGGCTGGTTACTGAAAACACTTGCCTGTGATGGCACCTGTCACTCAAAGTGGCCAATTCCCTTAATTATGCATACCTTCAAGCCTTGATATAATTTAAATGGGTGAGTTAAATTAAAATTCCTTCAGATGTCACAAATGGGGAATATAGTTAGAGAAACCAAAACCGCGTCTTGTACCAGGCTGTAAACATGTTTATTTCACCTGTAAAGGTGGGCATTTTAATATCGGGCTCAATGGAGAGTGACCCAGCCTCAAGTGGCCATTCAAGGAACTGCAGTTTTTGTTAGTGCAGCGTTAGCTTCATTTGCCAGCCACGGAGGTTGCCGCTTGGGTGAACACCAGCTTGAGAGTCAGTTAGATAATAGTCTCATCAATGAGTTCAGATCTTAACCTCACAGCACATCTTAGACTCTCTCCACACTCAAACTATACCTGAGACAAGACCCTTAACCCTACAATACCATGGTGAACACATAAACCAAAACACTGACAGATAGACTAACCTGGGAACAGACGAGTGATACATGACCTCTCAGTCTGCTCTAAAGCTGACTGTACAAGCCTCTAAACTGCCTTTTAATTAATAGCTGATGGTGCTCCATCGATCTGCTCTCTAATTATGGGGCGTTAACTTGCTATAGATCAGCTGCCCTTGTGCTGCTACATCCAGAAAACCATCTGCACACAGAAACACACATACACACAGGCCCATCAAGCATACCTCCACACCACTCAGCCAGACGTTTTACTGTAGCCACTTCATTGTGGGAGGTAAATATTTTAACAGTTTACCAGCCAGGAACATTGCCTGAATTAGTGTTCATCCACGATTCCCACAGGCTCCGAATGAGACGACAGTTTTAATTACGGCCCCGCCAAGATAATGGAATGCTTTTGGTGTTTTCTGCTCGATCAATAGCTGTTTATGTGTGTACAGTGACACAGTATATCAGCCTCTGGGCAGACTGCCAGCAGGTGGGGAATGACTCCAGTCAGCACTTTGGGAGATGGGAGAGGAGGGGGAAGGAGAAGGACGAGGGAGGGACAAACACACACACGTATGCATGCTGTAGGCCTGGAGATGGGCGTTGCGTGTATTTGCCGTGTTGATGTAGTGCAGCAAAGAGGGTGGAGCCAAGGGTGCAGGAGTGCAGGCCCCCCTTGCACAGTAGCTTTAAAAGCTGTCTCTGATGGATGTGCAGACTGCAGCACCGCAGTGTGAACGTGAGACGGATTAGAGAAGACAGGCAGACAGACACACAAACAGACAGACAGATACACACAGAGACAGACAGACAGACAGACATACAGACATACAGAGTGAGGTGGGAGAAAGGCGTATAAATGTACAAGAAAAGGGATGAACATGAATTGATTGTGTGTTTATGTGAGTATAAAGGTGAGTGAATTCATTCTGTTTTGTTTGTGTGTTTTTCCTGCAAAGTAGATCTACAGCCCCCATAAAGTTGCTCATGTTTCTTCAGCAATGGATCTTCAAACCCTCCATCACACATAATGCAGATATGTGTGTAAAGCGTGCGACACTGCGTGTGAGATAAGTGGAATAAATGGGAGGGGCTCACTATAAAAAAGTCACTGCTACAGTTTGTCGTCGTCCATTGCCTGTCCAGCGCAATCTTTGCTGCACTGTCAAAATAAATGTAATCAATGTATCAACATCTGTCTGAATAAGGCGGTGTCTTTGATCAATTATGACACTTGTTTAAATAAGCAGACATCGGTGTCATGTTCCCATAACTGTCTCTGCTTTTATTCAGAGAACAATCGCTCTGTTACCTTCAGCCTGCCATTCTCTCTCCATGGAACGACAGTCTTAGAAAATCATAACGCTATAAAGTCATTCTTTGCTGCCTAAAGGTCTTGAATGATGGTGTGCAATTACCCTGCACTCACCCATGACTGGCAGGTTAGACTGAAAGCAGTCCATTGCTAATCTTAATGTCATTTCTTCACGCTTCAAGGTTGAAATAGATATTGCTACTCAAATGGGCACAGGGGAGTAAGGTGATGACGGTACTGTTCGATACTTTAGCACCACCCACCTAACCACCTACCCACACACCACACATCACCTACAAAGACATTATCACCTTCAGTGGGTGAAGGCTGAGGGGATGTGTGAAGCATTAAAGGGGAAATAAATCCTCGCAGCTACTTCAGATCAAAACCAGCTAAATTCAGGAGACAAAAAATGACAATAATGAAAACTTTTTTATGCATAAATACTTGCAACAAATGGCTTTATTGGTGGTTAATAAAAAATAATGATCAGAAATAGAAAAAGAAAGCTTTTTAGAAAGAGCTTAATTAATAAGTAAATTGGTTTTTCACTGTAATACTATAATGTCTGGAGTTGTCTGGAGTTTAGAAGATTAATGCCACTCTCATGTCTGAAATATTAAGTTACCAACAGTAGCCAGTTAGCTTAGCTTCGCATAATGAATGGAAACAGGGGAAACAGCTAGCCTGGCTCGGTTCCATGCTAACGACTTTGAACGATTTCCTGGAGTCCTGTTGTCATTGGAGGAGAAGTTAAACCTCACTTTTTTTTTTTGTAGAAATTAAACAAGCAAGATATAACATGTTAATTAGTGAGAGGTGCTGGTAGGCAGATTTAGTTTCTTCAGAGCCAAGCTAGTTTCCACTCTTTAAGCTAAGCTAAACCAAGCTAAACTAACCTGCTGGTTTATTTACTGTACAGACACAAGCATGGTATTGATCTTCTCACATTACCCTTGGCAAGAAAGCAAATAAGTATGTTTCCCAAAATACTAAACTATTCTGATGAATTAAAGATCAAGACAAAAAGACCAACTAAAAGAGGACAAAGGGACACAAATGTATGTTTTTGGTGGCTTTTTGCAGATCTATAAAGGATTAACACATTTTTTGATAACCATTAAAATGCATCAGTTTCAACCTAAATAAAATCCTTTACACAGCATGCCTTATTGGAACGTGGAACTATAAAACTCTCCAGTATGGTCAATCCTATGGAACAATGTCATGCCACACCAGAGATAATGAGGTATAAGGTATACTAAATCATCAAGCAACACTTTTGATGTCCTTTACAAACTATCCCACAAATTAGTGTACATGTAAGTGATTTAATCAATCACTGCTGGTGATTGATCAGGGCTGAATGGTAATCAGGTGACGGCTGGCTTGAAGCAGCAGAGAATACAACACCCCACCTTTATGTCTCATTAGGTGTATGTGTCACTATTGTTCCTGCCCCTCATAGAAGAAGGATGGGTGAAACACAGCAGGGAGAGGGGAGAATGGACAGCACCTCCCCCTCTTTGAGCAGACCCCTACCACCTCCTCCAACCTGCCCCGTGCACGTCTGGATGTTTGAAGACTATATACTGTGTGAAGCATGGGAGATTTGTCAATAAGTCAGCCTCTAGAGGCATGTAATCTTTACTCCTCCAGCCTGATAGCCTGCAGAGCTTTGTGTGGGGAAGGGAGTGTCCCTCTGTGTCATTTCCCAGTTCTTACATCCTCTGCTGCACATTGGTAGGTATCCGCTGAAGCAGTTTATTTTATAAATCATACAGTAATCTCACTCTCTGTGTGACACTGGACGAGAGTCAACTTCAAATGTGATATTGTTTGTAATGTAAAATGTATCCAGGATCAATGATGAGGAAAGCAAATAAAGAAATACCTGCTGGTTGTTTCAATGCATGCTTTAATGGCAGCCTGAGAAGCAAAAACCTCATTAATCCAGTTCTTCCTCAACAGTTCTGTGAGAAAATTACAACGACCTGTTCAACATTAACACAAACTAAATAAACACCGTAATGAGGGGCTTTTCAGGGTTAGACACTAATCCTCTCGAAGATAGGATTACTTTGGATACACTCTCCTAAAATGTTGATGAGGTTTGAGCTTCACTGTGCAGGATGACACATGTGCAGTTTGACACTAGAAAGATGTTTTAACATTGCTATTCTGAAAGTGAAAGTTTCTCTGTGCTCATTGAAATAACAGTTTGCCACTAACACAGTCACCATAATAACTAACTTAAGTTATTAATATTTCATTGTTTGTGCCGCAAAGTGGCAAAGAAATCAATGAATGCAGGTTTGTCATCATCATTTTATCATCAATCATTTTATTTCCTGCAGAAAAAGAAATAAAGAGCCAGATCAGAAGATTGATACCACATCAATCTCCTGATCTAACTCTTGGCAAGAAAGCAAATAAATGTAGTTGCCAAAATGTTGGAGTATTCCTTTAAGAGTAAGAGTGTGCTGGCTGAGCATTCAGAATGTAACAGCTACAGGAACCTTTTTAATATTTCTTTTGTTGAACAATTCATATGACAGGATCAGATTAATCAGTGTCCCAAAAAAGTGTCATAGTTATGACATGTTGGATTCATTTGAGAGGCCCATCACAAGACGATGCCTGCCAATTGCCCAAGGTGACCTGTTGTAATTTGCACAGACCAACATCTTGAAAATCAGTCACAAGGGGTTTGATTTGGCGTCTAAATTCTTTCGTGTGGTCCTGGGTTCATCTGCAGCACGTTTGCTTCAACGAAAAGAAAGACCAGGAGAACATCTGGAATAGATCAGTTGCTAACATGGGGCAAAGCTGACGTATACCCACACAGTGCTGGTAACTTTTTATTGAGAAATTGATGTTTGTCCTTTTAGGGCCTTGAGTCCTTTAGTGTAATTTTAAAGGTGCATTGCCTAGATTTAAGTCCTCAGGGGCTGAAGATTAATGATGCCCACAGTTTCACACCTGTTCAGCAGCAGAGGAGATTAGTGGCCACAATGGTGTGGCCTAATTATGCTAAACAAAGGCTAATAATAAGATACAATATTTAATCAAAGTTTTAATATCACTGACTATGGTGAAGAGACTGTTTGTATCATCGGAACATTACTGCAGAGGTATGCACCAACTCCCCAGCAGCAGGAATTCAACAGGAAACAGTGATGAGGTTTTAATTTTTTACCACTGAGTAATAAGAACAAGAAGAAGCCCTGAATAAAATCATGACCAAAAGCTTATGTTACATGTAATCTTTCAGCCAATCAGGCTACATCTGTCATTACAGCTCTAACATAAGTGAAAAAAGGGAATTCTTAACACTGATCCTTGAAACAGAATCATCCAAAACTGATCAGAGGCACCACTCTTTTCATCATTGATTATTCCATTTGACACATTCACTACTCTTTCTGTTCTTACAACTACTTAACGTTTTGGTTTTAATCCTTTTCAACATCAGGTTGAGCTCAACTTTGTTATATCTTTCCATTTCCTTTTGTTCTCTCGCTCTCAGAATGCTGTGTCATAGTCTGCAGGCTGGGTGGACTCAGCTGCTCCATTATGGATTAGGCAGCAGCACGCACCTCTCACCCCCCAAAAGAGCTGGAGGGACATTTTAGAACACGATGGTACTCTGTGATCTTTAGATACACCAATTGTCAAAAAAAAAAAAAAACTGATTGCTTATGCGCTTCTGTGATATACACTCCTGTATAAAGAACACTCTAACATGTTGAAGATGAGAAGTTGGAAGCAACTGATGCAACATATTTTTCTCATTATTGAAAAAAGTAAAAATATCACCTGGAACCGACATTGCCAATATAAAATAGATTTCTGAAATTGGCTGAGGTTTTATGAGGACATTGCTTTGTTATGGACGTTTAAACCAGTATGTCATCACCCAAATGGATATCTTAATGTGAGTGTGATTTCAAATTACATCTGTTAATACAGTCAGCGGTTGCACACTGCAGCACAAGGTTACTTTAAGAACACATCCCCGTAGGTTGGACTTGTTTTGCTGCACTCCTGCGCCCTCCTTGGCCTCTTCCAAAATAATGAGTCCCATCTGAATAAGGACTAAGCAGCACTTCTTCTTTAAGTCAGTGACTGTATCTCTGCAAACGTTTGACAGGAAAGTAACAGTACAGTATTTATTAATTGAAGGTCATCATATATTGGAGTTTTTGTTTTTTTTCAGGAATGCTTTACAGCCAGTTTGTTATAATATAGGAAGTTGATTGGGCTTTTTTTTAATATAAAACGGCTATGTGTCCTAAAAATTAGAGCTGTATCAACAAAGATTCCTGTTGTATCCGCAGGCTGAATTCTGACAGAAAGCCTAAAGCGGGAAGTGAACAAAATCTCATGTTTTCCCCAAAATATTCCGGAGTGGTTTGACATTTCTGAAAGGCATGTGCATTTGTTACCAGATTTATCTCCATTGTGACACTTTGTGCCTCCAGTGCATCCAGTGCAGCATCAACAGCAGTCTGCAAAGCTTCAGTTCTGCTGCGTGTGATGCACACATCCGTTTCTCAGTGTACCTTATCCAGCTTTTGATGCAGCCAGCTGAAACCTAAAAATACCTACCTTTGAACATTTCATCAGACATTTCCCTGTATAAAAGTGGGTTTTTATTGTATCTGTTTAATCACTAGAGGAAGTAAGATTTCACCCCAAATAGTTCTGGAGGGATGAGTTTTAAATATAATATGTATGTTTTCTGGCAGTCTGCTATTGTAAAGTGAAACACTGTTGTAGTTAAATCTATTAAATCTATCTAGCAAGATCAGCATAGATGAAAAATATCTCACCTACAAAAACCTGCTTAAAAGCTTGAAAACAGTTTTTGGTGTTGTTTGTTGTAGTCTTTGCATTCATCACATATGGTAGTTAAGGGGGTAGTCTTATGTTTTGGTGTATAATTATTGCAGCTTTGAACCTACTGACTCCTTTCCCATTGCTTTTCCTTGAAAGATGCAAAGCTTTTATTCAGGTCTGTTTAAAATACAACAATTGTTCAGACTGCAATCTATATTTAATAATAATAATATTTGTATTACCAAGTTTATATTCACTATTTTAGCCAACAATTCAGAAATCTGTCATGTTGATTAAGTGTCGCTATTAGTATAAATGAAAAAGAACAAAGAAAACCACGGAGCACATCTATACTGGATTAAGTCTGTTAACCTTTGTTCACCTAAATCAAATTCTCTACAATTTAAGAAACGTTTGAAGAACATCAGTGGCCATGACCACTCTACTTTCTGATCAAATGGACTTTCCAGCTAATGTAATTGTATTTCTCAGGTTGAATACCCCCAATATCCATCCTAACGGAAGCTTAGACGGAGGTCAGAAACAGGGCTGCAACCCTTCCCTTTGTTCAGGGAAAAATATTTTCCTTCAGTCTGTCTGTCTGCATGTCTGGCTCTGCTGGCTCTTTGCTATTATTAGCACCAAGGAAAAAAACACTGAGATGGGTTGGTTAACGGAGAGGATGCCACGTCATACACAGGGCCTACCTCAAAATGATTCAGCAGTTTCTGCCTAGGAGACCAACTGAATGGGTAATTTAATGCTAAATGCTCCCTTAACTGTTCCTTCCCAACAGAATAGTAAGTTGCTTGTCAACATTATTTTGTGCTGTCGCTTCCACAGGTTTTAGGCTCATCCAGTTTACATTAACATCCACCTCAGTGTGCCATTATCTTAAATGGGACAATCTGCTCTCCTTAGTGTTTGCTTTTTGTTTGTTATCTCCTTATTTTAATGGCTGACTGATGTTTATATGCCTCTCTTCTTTTTTTTTTTGTCTGCCTGTCTGGACGAGAGCAAACTCTGTCTCTCTCAGAGCGGTGGTTCCCCGAGGCTGCTGAAGCACAGCGGGATGCTAGCAACAGATTCCAAGGCAACAGCAGCAGCAACTCACAAATTAACACTTTGTTTACAGGTACAAAGAGCAAAATATGCATAATCATTTGTCACTGAGTCAAATGATTCATACCAACAATGCACTGAAAAATGATCTGCTTGTCTGTGTAATGAATGCAATACTTCAATAAAAAATAAGCTTGTTCGGTATCAGTTTCATCTCTCTGCAAGGTCAGAGTTGTGTTTAGCCTTCGCATTGCACAAAGAGTGGAAGCATGGGGAAACAGCTGGTCATATTTACACATTGTGTCTTTTGCAGTGTATACAAAACCAAACACAGGTTTCATGAGCTTACACATCTTTTACTGATGATACCATGCCACTGTTCTTAAGGACCATTTTTTCAAAATAGTTTTTAAAAAAAAGTCCATTTGAACAAAAGCCCACTGTTTTTCCAAAAATACACACCTTCCCACGATTTTATGCCCTTTTAAGGTCCAGTGTGTAACATTTAGGAGGATCTATTGGCAGAAATTGAATATAATATTCATAGGTATGTTTTCTTTAGTGTATAAACACCTGAAAATAAGAATTGTTGTGTTTTTGTTATCTAAGAATGAGTCTCATATATCTACAGAGGCCGCCATGTTGAAACGTCATGTTTCTACAGTAGGCCAGAAACTGTAGAATCTCCTACATGCTTGGACAGGGGGGGTGAGATGAGGGGGTTGTAATCTGCAACGACGCCGCTAGATGCTGCTAAATCCTACACAGTGCTTTAGTATCTTAGTGTATTTGGACATGCAGGAGAAGATTAAGTCAGGGGACCTTCGTCACCATTGTTACAATAATAAACATGTGGTTAATGTTGTGATGTTGGTCAGGTTCAGGAAAATATCATGGGGGTTTGGGTTCAGGTTAGTTACATCAGTCAAGTTATGAATGTAAGTTTGTGATAAAAGGCCTTCAGAGCAATGGGTGTTTTTTGAATAATGGGCTTTCAGACAAATGGTCTTTAGGTACAATGGGACACTTTTGTTACTATTGGGGTCTCAGAATAATGGGCCGTCATTAAAATGGTATGTGGTTGTGTGCTGATGAAGACAGGAATTGTTCAGGGAATAGCATCTTTCTGCCCTTTTTGGTTTCTGTTAATGTGAAACGGGTCTTTCAGATTTTAATATAACGCCTCAGACCAGTAAGGAGGAATAGCTTTGATCGGGAGATGCTGACAAACAGGTGAAATTTACGGCTGTGGCCCCCTTGCTCCACCTCCTGATTCTCATTTCCACCACCATCACAGCCCCGCACGGACACTTATTACCAGACAGAACATAAAACATGTTTCTCTCTTAACACAGCCTCCTTTATCCCTCAAGATAGCGGAGGGGAAGACATGTAAAGGAAAAACTGCCACAGTCAGTGAATCAGAACTTAATGTTAATCCCAAAATGTCAGAATATGTCCAGAAATATTTGGCGTATCTCTTTTGTTTGAACATTTTACTCAGAATAAACTTATTAGAGCTTCAATAAAGTGTTCAAACAAGTAAATAAATAATATGTATGTGATACTGTAAGACAGTGTGTAATTAGATCGTTTTTCTACACTTAAAGCTGGGGGGAATAAAAAGGGGTATGCTGGATTTAATATACGCTAATAAGATGTGAGAAATCAATAGAGACATTTTGTTTGTGTATCTATATACTGATAGGCTCAGTTTATTCTTAGCTCTTTCTATTACAGCATAAAAACAAAGCTTTTACACAACACTGCAAGTGTATGAAGACAAGCGTGTGTGCAATAATTATAGAATGACACACTTGAGAAATCAGCCAATGGCAACTTATGCTGATTGCATTGGGACTGATGGCTGGACTTTTACAGCTTTTAGCAGCTATAAATTTCCAAATAATCCCAGAGTATAGGAGGCAAAATTTCATATATGGTGGAAGTCAGAACAATTTTTCCTATGTTTTATTACTCTCATGTGTTTTACATGGTTATGAAGAAGTGGCAGGGTGGCTAGGGTGAAACTTAAAATAGAAAGTTGAAGCACTCTTCAAGTTTGCAGCAAAAGGGGGGAGGGCTGTTTCATAACATGGCTTTTACAGTGGCATTTCACTGAATGGCTCTCACCACACCTTCTACTCAGCAGCATTGCAGGGGTATAAATCTTTGAAGAACTGCAACCTGCGTCACACATGCACACCCAGTGCTGAGGTTGTCCCACCCAGCTGGGTGGGCGAGGAGAGATGAAATAATCAGACGATCCATAAGGCCCAAGGTCTCAAGGTCTAGCACTGTGGGTGTGGGTAAATGTGTGGAGCAGCGGCGGGGTTACAATGATCAACATGCAGTATGGCAGCAGGTAATCCATCATATCTCCATACACATCTGCACTGTGACCCTGAGAAGCAAAAGGTATCTTCAAGACAGAGATCAAGGTGACATTGCTCTTCAGCCTGTGGTGGTCCAAAGCAATATTAACTTTTGCAGATAAATCACAGCAACAGCATTATTTTCCTCAGGCCTAGAAACATGCTAGAAGAATATTTGTATTACAATATTGCCTGAGAGGTTAATGGATACATTTCTATAGCCACAGATGCATTTGATGCATCATTAGATGGTGCAACAGAAAGAAAACTCCTCGCTTAGAAATGTACTAAACACAGTTAGCACATTAGGTTTTACAGGTTGATCAATAACCTGTCATAATCATGTGCTCATATACTACTCACCTCTCATCCGTCCCATTACAAATCACATTGACTCGTCATCATTAATCAGTGGTGCAAGGAGTGCTGGGATCTTTTACTTACTCTAAGTAGTATTTCCACTGTTTCTAAATACTCAATTACAAGTTTAACTTCAGTAAATATAAATATAAAATTAGCATCAGAATATACTACAGTAAAAGTACTAATTTCGCCCATTTCGCAATAATGCTTATTATACTACTGGATTATAGATGTTAAAAATAAAGGTGGGCCTAATTTTAATAATTGTAAATATTGTTTGGTAGCTTGTGAATTTCCCCTATAATCAATAGTCTTAGTTTATATTAATACATCATTGTTTATTTGTGTATTATATTGTATCCTTAATCAGAATCTACAAAGTAAATATTAATCATATATATTAAATAAATGTTGTTTGTTAAAAAATACAATATTTCCCTCTGAAAAGCAGTGGAGTAGTATAAAGTGGCACAAAGTAAGCAAGTACCTTAAATTTGTACAGTACCTCAGTAAATGGACATGCTCAGTTATCAACAATCATAGGGTATCCTTGTCTAAAAAGTGTGTTAAAATAAACACAATGAAATCATGTGCAGCCTCAATAATGTCAAGTCTTTATTGATGTGGTATCATACAGCAATACATATGTAGTAATAACAGTAAAGAGAATAGCATGTCAACTACATTCAATCCCTATGCTTTTGTAGTCATGGTAGCTCTAATAAACACTAATGAAGAGATAATAATGATTAAACACCCCACTGAACAGTCATACACATCACACAAATGGCCAGAATAAAAGCTGCTGGTGTTTTAAGGCATTTCACATCCTACAATATTTGTTCTATGGCTAAATCTTGATTGTTGGTTTTTTGATTGGTGACGTACCGTTCAGAAAATACGCGATGTTCTTCCATGAAGTGGTGTTTGCGTGTGCACTTAGAAAAGTTTGGCAGTGCTGTAGAAGTTGCAGTGACATTGTTTCTTCAGACACCAATGAAAACTCTTTTGGTTTACAGTTTAAAGATAAAGGCTTGACATTTGCACCCATGAATCATTCATCCATTGTTATAGCTGTATACTATAAAATGCTGCTTATATTTATAAGTTCTTGTACATCTGAGATTTGTCTTCGGTTTTAAACTTGGAACAAAATTCCCAACTTTCAGATTTGCTGCCCCTCAAATTATTCCAGTAATGATAGGCCACTGTGTAGAGACGCAAACACACTCACTACAGTACTAAGATACTTATCACAAGCCTCAAGTAAAACAACAAGAACCCTATCCAGAACAGTCTGTCGTACAATCAGTAGTTTTTTTGTTTTGATCGTGAGTGCAGGGCGTGGCTCGCCAGGACCAGCAGCAGCAGCATAAGATATCTGTGTTAAAATTGGCAGTGCACAGGCAGGAAAAACAAGCTATAAGTCTCCCTTACTGAGGGATTTCTAGAGGTGAGGTCGCACTACAACAGACACTTTATCCAGTCATGGCCACAGTTATAAAGAGCGAGGTCAAGTTGTTTCAAACATATTGTGGTCTGGCGGCTTCTGGCTGAATCTGGGATGTATTTGAAGTGTTGATGCCATTGATTTTTTTCTCTGGCTGAGTGATATGGTATGTATTCTGGGGCTCAAAAGCACATGGGAAATGATGTTAAGTGGATGAACAATACAAAATCTTGTACATTTGTGCTAAAGCGTAATTTGTAAATCAGTCTCTAGTTGACTGGAGAAAAATCTCTTGCATTTTGCCTCCTTTGCATCTTTGCCTAACTTTCCCCTTTTCATTCCTATATGAGTGCCTTAAGAGGATCTTTCCCTATTATCCTCATAGCGTCAGCAGTAGAGAAGCCTACCTCAGTCACATTCTACAGTAAGAGCTACTACAGTAGTCTCAAATCTAGCCTACAGGCTAACAAGCAGTCTATTCCAGTTATTAACGAGCGTTGAGCGCGATGATGCTCAGCATGGCAGATGGCCGACCTTTGAACTCCAAACAACGAAATTGTGTCAAATGAGCAAATGGGCTGATGGATTCCATGCAAGCATGACATCTACATACACCATGCAAGTTATCCTCGATACATTAATACATTTGTTTTCTCGTTGGCTTCAAATCTCATTTAAATAGCCACAGCAATCCACTTTTGGAAGTGAAACTTCACTGTGAAGTTAAAAAGGAGTCGGTGCTCGACTGAGGATGTTCATCCTCTTCCATACTGTTTGTCATGCAGAGCTGATTGGACCACAGTCAAACCACTGATGTCAGTAGACTGTGATCATACAAATTGTGCATTGTGGAGATTTAAACAGACATTTTGCTTAAGAGCTCCACTTTTAGTAAAGAGACTAAAAATAAATGGCTCAGCAAGACACTATCACATAATATTGTTTATTTTGGCTGGTTTCCTGTAATTGTAGACTGTGTGCTTCCTTACTAATCTGTTGTTATTATATCAAGAATAATTGTATTTGTATTGTATAAGTGGATGCAGAAAGAGTAACCATCACCAGTTGATGTTTTCTGAATCTTTAGCTCTCTAAATGCGCACAGTAACACTCGAACACACATGCTTCCATTGGAATGTGTTAAGAGTATCTCACAGCGTGTGGTAGTAGTGAAAGACCAGAGTTATTATCTACTGTGTTTAAGTATCACATATGGATGTAATATTAGCCCAAAGTGTGAAAGACCTGTTGAATATCATATTTTGAACTTCTGTAAGATATGCTACCTAAGTGCTTGTTATTGTCTGATGTTGAGTGTGTGAAGGAGAAAGAGAGAGAACAGATGATACTGTGGTTTTGTATAGAGTGATGGTTACAGTAGAGTTATAATGGATTTCCTTTGGGGAACACATGGGGGACAAAGGGGACAAGGAAAAAACAAACATCCAGATCCCGCACTCTACACACTTGTGGACATCCAACACACAATAGGCACCATGAACATCTTACTATGCGTATAATAAGGATTCGCACAAATGCTTAAGAGTAAAGGCTCTGGGTTTGTTGGATGGGTAATGAAGAGAGGTTTCGGGTTTGCAGGGTAGAAGGGAAGCTTCAGGGGTCAAAACCAGGCTTACAGTAGCCTTAGTTTTTCTGATTGGTGGGAATATCGCTGCTGTCTTGCGGCTTCTCCATCTTCTTCTCCTCATAGACCTCACGCTGAGACACCTTGACTCCAGACTTGATCTGCTGCTGCTGCTGGTCCTCGTCCTTGCTCTCCTTCTTGGAGACCTTGCTGGAGCTGGTGTAGATGCGGGACTGGTAGTTGTAGCCTTGTCCCGCACTTGAGCTCATGGAGGGGCCGGGAAAGGTGATCCCTGTCCCGATGCGGGTCTCCTCGCCTTCCAGTAGTTTCCTGCAGAGAGGACAGTGGAGGGTAGGGTTTAGCGGAAGAGATAATGTATTGGACTGGAATAGCAATTAAAGAAGGGAGAGTCACATTTTCTTGATATTCATTTTTTTTTATTCTGCTCTCTCACTTCCATGTTATAGAGGTTATAATAACAGATAATGTGTGAGTTGCCTTTGAGAGAGGGTCCTACCTGTAAGCTGCAATCTCAATATCCAGAGCCATCTTGACGTTCAGCAGGTCCTGGTACTCCCTCAGGTGACGAGCCATCTCGTTCTTAGTGGTCCTCAGCTCATTCTCCAGTTCTACCATGCTGTCCTGAGGACACAAATACAATTATAAGAAAAGGATCCAAGATTTTAAAAAAGAGAAAGTAAATAAAGAACTAATGATCTATGACCACACTGCCTGCAGAGGAATAATGCCCAGACAAAGAGCTCTGCCACTCCTATTGCTGACCTCTGTTTTACGCACCTGGAAATTAAATTCGCTCATGAGCAAAAACGGGTTAAAATGTTTGTCCTACGAACATATTCTCATTTGGGACCGCTGAATAAAAACAACACTTGCATGAAATTACAGATTTCGAGCACACACGCAGTACAGTGGGCGTTGTCAGATGCAGCTGCTGAGCGCGCCGTCCCAGGGGAGTGAGTTTCAGAACCACGGACAGAGCCCGACCCACAGCAGCTGCTCCTCATATTATTACTGCTCACATTCACTTCTTCACAGAAAGAAACACTATAGATTCATTTCAATGTAAATAAACTTTTATGAGATTGTGATTTTCTATTCTCATATAACCCTTCTGATAAGCGGTTAACGAGTCATTAAAATGTGAGTACCTGGTAGTTTCCAATCTCCGCATTGTGCCTTTCCTCCATCTCCCGGAGCTGCTTTTCCAGAGACTCGTTGGTTCCCCTCAGACTCTCTATCTCAATGGTCTTGGACTGCAGCTGCCTCCTGAACTCGTTCATCTCCTCCCTGCTGGCACGGATGGCCTCGTTACTACGGTTGGCCTGCTCGGACAAGTCGGCGAACTTGGTCTTGTACCACTCCTCGGCGGACTGCAGGTTCTTGGACGCCATGGACTCGTACTGGCCTCGAATCTCCTTGAGGGCGGAGGTGAGGTCCGGCTTGGACACCTCCATCTCCACAGACACCTGGGCAGCTTGGATCATGTCCATCAGCTCGGCCACCTCCTCCTCGTGCACCTTCCTGAGGAAGCTGATCTCGTCCAGCAGAGATTCCACCTTCTTCTCCAGGTCCAGGCGCACCATGGTGGCGTCGTCCACATCTTTCTTAAAAGCCTTGAGGGTGGCCTCCGCCTCCTCTCGGGCACGGTACTCCTCCTCGTATTTCCCCCTGAGCTTCTGCAGGTCGTCTTCAATACTATCCCTCTCGATCATGAACTGGGACTTCTCCCCGTTCAGTTCCTCGAGCTGGGAGCGCAGTTCGCGGATCTCTTGCTGGTAAAGCTCGGCCAGGCGGGACGGTTCGGTGTGCCGCTGGCGCAGCGCGGACAACTCCGTCTCCAGCACTTTGTTGTGCTGCTCCAAGTTGCGCACTTTGTCGATGAACATTGCAAAGCGGTCATTAAGACCCTGCATTTGTTCCTTCTCATTGGTGCGGACGATTTTGAACTCATTGTTGAGGGCGCTGCTCTGTGTCAGGTCGAAGGTCTCCGGTGGCATGGACGAGTAGGAGCGGCCGGACTTTCTGTTGTACGAGCCCAGGGATGAAACGTTGCTACGGGATAGAGAGGAGGACCGGTAGCCTCCCCGTGAGGACACGTTCACCGTAGACCGGGATGGAGAGGATGCATAGCGGGGAGAATCCCCGAAAATCTTCCTGTAGGAGGAGGAGGAAAAGACTTCAGATCCGTAGCTCATCTTGGCTTGTATGGAGACAGAGCAGAGCAGTGGGCGCGTTTCCTTTATATAGGGGGACCAACCCAATCACTAATTAATGCCCGATGGCAACATCCGGACTCTTTAGTTCCACATGCGTCAGTATCAGAGTGTCTGTGAGATTCAATCCTGAATATTGTGCGAGAGATTATTTTTTCTTTGCTCATAATTAGTCTACAATAATCCTGAAGTTATTCCAGATGTGCGCAGTTGACACTGCTCTTTGTGTGGAGCAGGTGGATTTGCCCTACTGTCCGTTTTGGCGCAGTGGTGATGCGTCAGTGTTTGATCGCTTGTTGCACATTTAACACACAAAATGTAATACTGAAGTTTTCTTCCAGAAAAACCGGATCTTTAGCTTTTGATATTAAGGTGACCTTCAGCCTACTTCCAGTGTTTCTGTAGATGAGGAAAAATATTAAGATACTCCATCCTAAATCCAGATTCACATCAGGTCCACAAGAGCACAATGGTTTGTTTTGTTTTTGGCAGAATGATGATGGTGCACTTTACTTAAAAACGTTTTTTTCTGTTGTACATAGTTGCAGCTAGTTTACAACAAACAGTGTTACTGTGACCAACAACATGTTGTTCATACAGGTGTAAGCAACAAACTGCATCTTATGTCCTCTGGCTGGCCTTGAGGTTTCTCTTTTAGGGTTTAATATTCACATTATGTATTCACCTCACTCCGCTCATTCTGTTAATACTGTTCATAATGTAAATATCCCACCAGCATATTCATATATATATATATATATATATATATATATATATATATATATATATATATAATGTTATTATTATTATTATACTTTTTTCTTCTTTTTGTTTTTACATATTTTTGTATATATGCACATTACTCTGCACTTTACTGTTTGTACTTCTGGTTAGATGCTAACTGCATTTCGTTGCCTTGTACCTGTACTTGTGCAATGACAATAAAGTTGAATCTAATCTAATCTAAATCTAATCTAATGTGGAAAAGGTTTAATATGTTACTCAGTAAGTCTAAAATCTCTATTTAAATGTAAATTAAAGTGGTTTGATAATAAGTTTTTTGTTTGCTGTTTAGTTTAATTCAACATCCCCTGAAAACAGCATCCCACTGACAGACCTTTGCTGCCCTCTGTTGTCAAACTGCAGCACACTGCAACCAAACAGGAATATTTCAAATATAGGTTAGGGCCACTTGGTAACTATAATATAAGAGTATATAATATAGTATGCAGCCTACTGGGTGTTTAGGTGAACTGATGGATGAACTGGAGAACTGACAGATGGATGGGTGAAACTGAAACACACACTGGGCTTCAAAAGTCCAGGTTAACACAGGTTTCAGACCTGATTGGGTTTTTCTCACCTTTTTTTCATTTCATTTCATTTATTCAAAATTTTCATAAATTTCAAACCGAATCTGAGATGCCCTTTTTTTTTTTTTCCTCTCTCTCTCAAAATCTGTGCTGTTATCAATAAGTGTTTGGTAATAAAGTCTGTGCGAATAAAATAATGTCCTGCATGCCAGAGCAAACCAGCTTGTGGCAGGGGAAGCACGTTATAGGGACAATGTCAATAGAAGACCTTTTATTACGCAAAATTGTCCACAGAAATGTATATTTGACTTTGTGCTGTGGAGAAGAACGTGTGATTCTCATCTGATGTTGATTGAGCTTTAATCTAATCAGGATAGCTATTCTGTTCTTTTCTTGAATTAAAACTGTGGGAACACTCGTTCTAACATAAATGAATGGAAGTAAATTTTGTTTTGCATGTTGTCCTGTTACTGTAACTGAGCTTACTTTTGTTGTTGTTGTTTAAAAAAAAAACACATTGTACTTACAGATAAGCGTTACTCAGCAGAATGACCTGAAATGAAACAACTGAGGTTAATGGACTGACTTTTAGCTTGAACTGTATTTGAGGTTGTTAAACCCATAAGAAAACCAGACTCATTGTCCCTTCATTTTAGAACAGTGTGGCAGGACAATGACTAGATGAAAGTCACCACTTTATCCACAAAGTCATTGGTTTATTTCAGTTCCACACCAATGTGGCATTGTCCAAATACAGCTGCACTATACATACTCTTACTCAAATAGCTTACTGACACTGTTCAATGCTCTGTGGTGGAAAGTAACCTAGGACATTTACTCAAGTGCTGTACAGTTCTGAGCTACTTGAGTATTTCCATTTTATTTTACTTGTGTCTATCTATCAAAGATACTTCTACTCCACCACCTTTCAGAGAGTAATACTGTACTTTTCACTCCGCTACTTTTCATCTATAATGTATGTATGCTGTAATACTTACATTTCAGATTAAGGATTTACATACATATAAAATGCAACACATTGTTAAAGATAAAATCAATACCTCTGAAACCTGTCTGACTTGTGGCCCCTTATAAAAACACAACAACCAGTGTGTAGTTTGGACGTCTCATATTTCAGATGTCTGTGAGTTTTTAGCAGTTTCCCCAAAGACACATTTCTCCTCCAGACGTCTCACATGGTTTCATTTAAATAACTGTTTGAGGCCCAAAGGGTAATTTCACTAAAAAGCAAGGATCAGACAAATGAATAGGAAGCAGAACTTTGTTTTTTCTTCTTTCTTACAACATTAACTATCTCACGACCCTTCAGATTTTCCTGGTGACCCTGTTAAGGGGCCTGACCCTCAGGTTGAGAACCACTGGACTAAACTACCAAACTGTATCTAAAGTAGACAAACAAGCCCCCTCTCTAGCTACAACACTGTGTATGCTTTAACAATCTAATGATATCATTTATAGGTCTAATAATAAATCAGTCACAGGGGCCATTTTACTTTAGTTTTAGTTTTCATACAGTTCATTTAAGTGTATTTTGCTGAGAATACTTCTGTACTTTTACATAAGTTTTATGTGATATGATTTTGAATGCAGGACTTTTGCTATATTAGAGTATTTACTCAGTTGTACTATTGCTAATTTTACTGGATCCCCTCCAGACATGTATTGCAACATATACAAATAATCTGCTTGGAACAACAATGTGTGTCTGACAGGTTTTTTCTGCAAAAATATGTTTATGTAATATATTTTCCAGATTAAAATAAAAAAGGCATCTAGTCATTTTACCCCATTAAAACGTACAGAATCTATGAATATGCAAATGTTGTCTGATGTTCTAAGGTTTTCCTGCTGGACTCAAGATGTCTCCTACTTCACTGTAAAGTCCATTCTCAGTGTTTGTGCACTGGTAGCTTCAAGTTTCTACATGACACTTGTATAAGTTGCATACAGGACCAGGATTGATGTCACAAACCAAACTCATAGTCAGTGCCCCTTTAAATCAGATTTTCAGAGAGCACAACTTTCCACTTTCAGCAGATGAATGTGAAAACATCATTCTGGTGTCAAACTCTGCACATACATCATTCTGCACAGTGAAGATCAAACATTGCACTGTAGGAACAAAAAAACAACAACATATTTTTAACTGGAGGGGGACTTTAAGTAAAGGAGCTGATGGTGCCACCACCACTGATGGGACATGTGAATGCATGTAAGCAAACACCAGACAACTAATCTTTACTTTGTTTGTGCACTTGCAATTACACAAGTTTCCACATAATCTACCATTTTGAATCTTTAAAGCACTGTTTTACTGTTCTCATGGAAGCAGTCTTCCCACGGCTGCAGACAGACGATTAACCCCTGCAACAAGACAAACGTACACTCTTCTTGAAGGTGTCTCTGTCTGTACCTCACAGTCAACTGATAACAGTCACGTGTCTGTGCCACGACGGCAGATAGTCCCGCCTCCTTTTGATAGACATGATTAAACCCCGCCCCATGAATGTCTCATAACAACAGCTGGCAGCGCAGAGAGAGAGATAGCAGAGAGCAGGCAGAGCAGGAACACTCATCTGCTTCCTGGCTGTACAGTGTAGACATCACCGCGTTGACTGCTGCTTTCTGTAAGAAAATACACACCAGCGACTTCTCCGACTTGTACACAGCTCAAGGCGCATGCTCAGACTAACTGACGGTGCAGTTGTTTTATTCAGGAACTCAGAGGTGAGTACAGTAACGCCAGTCGCAGCTAAACGCAGGGAAATATGCCCCCATACTTTGTGGCTTTTGTTTTGTTTTGTTTTTGTTGCTTCCCCCGGTTCACCTTCCGCTGTCCCCCCTCATCAGTGTCCGGTAGAAAGGAGCTTTACAGAGGTTGTTAGCTAGCTCTTACGGTGGAGCAAATAACAGGACGTCGTTGGGTACGCTGCGAACAAGGGGGTTTCTTTGCTGCTAGCTTGTGAAGATACTTTTACACTAGCTTAAGCTAATCTTCCCACCGGTTGGTTTCGCCGAGTAGCCCTTTATATTTGCACCCCCAAAGACAGCCTGAAACGAGTGACAGCGATGGTTACGTGTGGTTATTGTTGTTGAGATAGACGTCGATCCACTCCCTTTAAGACTGAGCCGAGGTAACAAAGCCTGTTACAACTTGTGTTTAGCCTTTTCAGTTTCATTTCTTGTTCGCAGTCCAGTTGGGTAGATTTGCTTAGTCCCTGGCTGCCCCCCCCCCCTCCTCAGAGACCCCAAGGGACCCGGTTCACTCAGGGGGCCAAGGTGTCAAGGTTACTCTCCTGTAAACGCTGTAAAGTTATCCTTGATGTCAGTGTTTCAGTGTTTGTGGCCCTGTTCACAGTTCTCCTCTGCCTCAGCGAGTCTCACTTTTTTTTTTTTTTGTTGTATTTGTTGTGGAGAAAGCTGACCTCTGCCTTTCCTTCCTGCCCAGCCTCTCCAGAGACAGTGGGAGAGTGATAGTGTCAGCTTACATCTCTGACCATTATAAGGTCAAGGCCAAGACTAGGCTTACAGTCCACTTACAGTCCACTGAGGCTGAAATACAGAGTGTTGTTTTTCTTCTTTGGCCTTTGTCTAAGCTTGTTTGTTTGTGGCCGAATGCATTCACCAAACAAGCATTTAATCACGGGGTAGTTCGGTAAGTATAGCCTACTAGCATTACTCCATACTAAATCTTTCATTGGTCTTAGATTCAGTTTTGCTATTGGCTTTTGTTCTTTGACTTTGCCTTAAAAGAACATCGTGGCCCCACTAGTGTGACCTCTTATATACTACATATATAGATATATGAGCCCCTCCATATGTGTTGCTTTCCTCCTCCCCAGACACTGAAAGGTTTTAAAGATGACAACTTCATGGAGTGACAGACTGCAGAACTATGCCGATTTGCCTGCCAACATGGACGGACTGACAATGAAAAAATACAGAAGAGAGCCATACCACAGGTAAGAAACACGTGTGGAGGCACTAGGTGCATTTCTTATTGTCTGAAACTACATCCAGATGGGATACCCCTCGGTCGGTGTGCAAAAATAACAGAAACACCTAGAGTTTCACTTTGAAGGAATTTACAGTCAGTTCACACAAGCAGGTCATACTTCAAAAAGGGGAACGTATGAATAGATTTTTACAACATTACAACAATTTCTAAATCAAAACAACAATTGCCAGATGTGGATGAACGACATCAGCAGCAGGAATACTTTAAAACAATGCAGTAGTTTAGTATTTTTTTCACGCTGTTAGATTATGTTTGGAGGAATATACATAGGCCTTAATCCATAGTTGTGTTTCCTTCCACTGAGCAAAGTTAACTTTTGGATCTGTATGGTTTGCTCGGATGGAGTCAGGTCCACTGCTCTGCCTGGATTCCCCCGTCACCGATCTAACTCTAATCACTGAACAGTTTGAGAAATGGGAAGTTCCTTATGTAGAACTGAGTTATAAAGAAGTAATAATTGTTCAATCACTTGGTCAAACTCAGTGTGACCATATTTAAACTGTAACCATCACTGCTTTCTTAGAATATCTAATCCATACTGGAGTCAGATATGCTATGGATGTCCAAATGTCCATTCACGGTTCATTTCACTGAGACAGAGCAAGTCATCAAAGAAATTCAGAAACGTAGCTGTAAAACTGCCATTAAGACCAAAGTAAATCCAGCTGAACTTTTTACATCCTTTACATTGTGTCACTTCTTTATGGTCATTATAACAGAGTGAAATGTCACTGACCAACTTCTTCTGGCATTTACTCGTTGGACCATAGTGACCCAGGATTTACAACATTTCTCTACTTAGATTGCTCTAAAGGCAAGGCTCTTGATATCATTAATTATTAGGGTCCATTTATTTCCTGCTTTTATATCTCATTAAGTGGAGCAGAACCCTTGTCACTCAGGTTCTTCAACTTGAAATAAAGCAGGTTTTGCTAGTGTAGATTTCGCACACAGTCATGTTTGGGTGTAGTTTTATGGTTGTTATGCAGAAGTCCTCTCTGCCTCATCTGCCTATCACCAGACTGCTGAGCTTCTATGAGTGAGATACCCTTGTTTCTGAACCTGTTGACTGGAAACGCCCTGTAGTCATACTGGCTAAAAGGCTGATTTAATGAGGAATTTATTCCTTGTCGGAGTAATAAAACGTGTGTTGCTGTTTAATGTTTAACTCAGCCTAAGACCTGTGTGTCCACTGGGCTCTGCTGTTCCTTCACACTATTATATAATATGCAATGCTCACAGGGTTCATGAAACTGTCACTCGTCTGTTAGCTCTGTGTGTGCTGTGCTGACATACTGTCATTCATCCAGTTCATGGTCCTCCCCCCATCCCTTCACCTTCTTTAGGCGCACACAGGCAACCAATCACACGTGCAAAGATATGACAGATAATAGAGATAAAAAATGGTCTGGAGCTCGCTAAAACAATATACTTGTATGTAAATCTGTTTAGTTCAAATCACCAAGACTGCTTGATCTGTTCAATCATTATTGTTTTTTATTCAAGAGGCCATCGAAGGTGACCTTTTGTTTATCTCATGGACAGACAAAGACCATTCCTTCAAAGTAAGAGCTCAGCTGAAACAATGCAGCCTGATGGTGATCCGTGTGTCACATACCAGAGGGCTGACGACTCTGCCCGGCACAGATAAACTCTCTATCACAGAGAGCCGAATCACTGTCTTTGTGAGATTAGAAAGCAGTGGAAAAAATCTGACAGATTGTCGCACAGCTGCACTCAGATGGAGTTGAAGTTGTTAAGGGATTCAGTTGTAGGTGTGGTGTGGCCCATGTGGGCTGTTTGAGGCAGTAGTGAAGTAAGCAGGACCAAAGTCGAGACTCACTCTGGTAATCAAGTGACCTCCACCCACTCCACCCCGACCCATTGTCAATATGTGCTTAGCAGACTTAAGTTATCCTTCATGGCTGTCTTTTGATCAATTTATGTTCCCTCAATGCTGAGAAATCCTGACAGTAAATGAGGTCATTGTTTTGAATGAGGAGTACCTCTGCTTAAGAAGTGTATATTCTAGGAAGAAAATACATAAACATATTAGTTTTAGAAGAATCTGAATACCTACCTAAATAATTAGTGGTAAATACATAATGTTGAAATTTAAATACCACTGATAGAATAAAAATATCTCAATATGCAAGTTTTTTTTATTAATTTAATTTATTCATTTAATTAAAATTAATTCAGACAGAAAATTCAAGTGCTTGCAGTTTAAGGTCGCTCATCTAAACCTGTTTTTCTTGGAGCATAAGACACATAATTTTTTCTGGCTCAGGCTTGATGTAATCAATTTGTGTAATTTTAAGTTTTTGGCTTGACTTGAAATTGAGATTCAAAAATGACCAATTGAATTTGAGGAACCTAAACATCTTTTTTTGAATACAAGACAGTTAAGTTTAACTTAAGTTATCTGATTTTGTGGAGAAAAAACAGAACTCTTGTTGATACAATTCATTCATATTTAGTCTCCTGTTTTGTTTCCATAAAATGCATCCATGTAGGATAAAAAATAAAATTAGAAATATCTGCTCCTGTGAGATTCTTCTAAAAAAAAGAAGTCCGCTCATTCTGTAAGTGTTTACATTAAACCAGATCTCCGTATGGTAAGCAGCTGTCGCTCTGGGCCGGGGCTCGCTTGATTCTACCTGACTTGTGATTGTTCTGGATGTCTTTGAGGGCCCACAAACATCATGCTGCACAACAACAACCCTGACTGACAGCACACAACAACAACAACAGAGAATGACGCGGAATAGCAACAATCATTTTTGCAACAAGTCAGAAAATGTCTGAATGACAAGAAAGCAAAGAGAGAGAGGAGGGATGGGGGGGGGCATTGTTTGTGGACCAGAGCTGCCCTGTGTTGATGGAGCAGTTCAGTCCGACGGAGAGTCAAACTGAGTTACAATTTCGCACAGAATGCATCGCCAGTCGTCTGCTGGACTAAGATCTAAATGGGAACTCGTTCACTATGGATCTGCTGCCAGGTATTTCACAACCGATTTAGACATTGGTGAGGGTGAGAGGGTCATTGTCACAGATTAATGTCAAGATAGGTTGCCATGCAGACAGAGGGAGTTCTGAGCTTGTGTCGGATTAGTGTGCTGTTGAAAGTGATGTAACCTTGTTTTTATTGTGTGATATTTTAGATTTTTCCTTTAGTTTATTTCTAGCATGACTAAATATTGATTTGTGTGTAAATATCTAGGAGAACAGCTAAACATTTTCAGTCACAGATGTGGAAGATAAGATATGTAGGTCTGTGCCAGCAGTCAGAGTTACGCCAGCAGTGTGTGTGGCTGTCTTTTCTGTGAAAGCTGTGTCAGCCAGGCTATGTAAACACTGTCTATCATTGTGGTCACTGTGGACCCCCAGTCTACAAACTGATTTATGAGTCAGCACAGTAGACCTGCTTCCTGGAAGATTTTCATGCTCAGAGCTAAGTGTGTAGGGCTTTATCATCCCCTGGTTTGGAGTGTTGCTAACTTCCTGTGTGGCAAGTTCTTGTTCCTTAAGTCCATTCTAGTGGTGCACAGTTGTGTAACAATATGTGGTCATTTTAGTTAGAATTTGTAATTTCTAACACAAAAGCAAAATAATATATAGTCTTTCAAATTAAGGCCATAAATTGTTAAGTACACAGTTGTGACTTATGTTCCAGTATTTTCAGTTATTGTCACCACTGGCAAACTTTGCCTCAATATCATTTTGCTTCTCCTGGACTAGGTTTGTAAGTCACTGAGAAGTACCAAATTGTAACCCATCTTTTTAAATGCCAGCAAGCAGAAAAACATCTCAAATATATTTCACTGGGTAAACACTCTGCAACTTCCAGCCACTAATGAGTATAAATAGTCTTCATGGCAGAATATTTTGGTGTTGCTCACGTAAAAATGTGCCGGGCATTTTACGTGCATTCAGTTCTAATTTTGACATGATAGCTAACCATAGCAAGGTATTTGTTAGCACATGCCAGTGTTTGTGGTTGTTCTCTGGGTAGCTTTCCTCAAATACTCATAAGATGCCCCTTACCTCATGAAGTTGTTCCTTTGTTTAACATTAGGACTAAAGTTAACTGCCTCTTTCTTAAATGGGTGCTGTTAATTTTAGAATTCTTACATTGTAAAACTGCCACCCTTTGCTGCAATGAAAAATAACATTATATCATATTTTTGTCATGTAATAGTTTTAATTATTTTAAAAACAGGTGAAATTTGATATCATTATTTTAAAATAATTAAATAATGTATGCTTGAAATGGCACCTTGAAGGGGTTCATACAGGCTCAGCTTGTGACACAGTGTAGAGCCAAAAATTGAATGCCACTGTTTTTTTTGTTAACAGAAAAGTGACTTGAATAAATGTTTGATAAATACACTTTTCAGTACCCAAAGTTATGAATCCAATACAGTATCTTGAGGGCTATTTTCATATGTCACAATGTCCACAATGTGTCCACACACTGTCAAAAATATATGCCACATCACTACATTTTTTTCATGCAGGAAATTGCTTAATCTCGCTAATAGTGTGTGTGTGTGTGTGTGTGTGTGTGTGTGTGTGTGTGTGTGTGTGTGTGTGTGTGTGTGTGTGTGTGTGTGTGTGTGTGTGTGTGTGTGTGTGTGTGTGTGTGTGTGCGTGTGTGCGTGTATGCGTGTGTAATTGACTTATTGAGTTGTTGAGTATTTTGGTAAATTGTTTCTGGATACTGAATAGACCCTCTATCATCACAGTCTGGGTTATAGTAGGTCTATTCAGTGAGTGAAACAGCTCAAACAAATATATTCTCCACAGAATATTTGTCTTCTTCAGAATGAATGCTGATCTTATTGTTGAATATTGTATTGCAACTAAAACATTTACCTCAACTTGTTTGTTCTCTAGAGTGTTTGTCAACAGAAGCTTGGCAATGGAGAAGATAAAGTGCTTTGGCTTTGATATGGATTACACTTTAGCAGGTAAGTTAAACACACGTGCACCTAACTGATCACCTCTAAATGATCTAAATCTAAATGATTTGTTTTTCACAGTCTCTTAAATGTGAGGTATTAAATGCTTTGATCATTTTCTTATTGCTAATTAAATGTCTTTGGGTTTTTCAACTTTACACTTTGGGCTCTGGGAGACATTTCAACAGACAGTTGACATTATTTCTAACATTAATTAGCCTAAACGAATCATTTTTAAAGTGAAATGACAATTGATACATTGATTTGTAATTGAAACAATCATTAGCATTACTGTTGGTACTTTTATAGGTTTGATACATAGTCCAAGTTGGCTAGAGGGTCGCATAACAAGGCGTCAGATTACGTAGATTGTCCTTTATGTTGTCATATTAATAATGTATGTATAAGTCCAGAGGTACAGTACATATATCAGTTTAAGTCAGATAAAAAGGATACATTGATCAAAATGAGAAGAAAAAACATTCAGTTAATGCCATTGCAGGGTTTTAGTGAGTATGTATGTTTTTTCTGATTTGTCACCCCTTCCTTGAATTTGAAAACAAATCCCTAGTTGTGGAATCTCATTTGGCCTTGTCTCTTTTTGTAAATGTTAAACTCTACAGTATCCCTTTTTTTCCCCTCTATATTTGGCTACTCTACGCAGTACTGCAGCCTGTTGTCCACATAATACTATTTAGGTCAATGCCGGTGACACATTGAGCTCACTATAAAACTTGGATAACGAAATGTTAAAAGCATAGCTCCCTACAAAGTCGATTGTATGTTCTTTTTCCTACTGACCAGTAACTAGGCCAAAAATATCCAGATTTTTCATGCCACTTTGTTCTGTGACTCAGCTCCAGTTTTTGGTCTCTCCGTCTCTATAAATAAACCCTCCCTGACTTTGAAAAGCAGGTCACGTTTGTTTGTTGAGTTCACCAGTGATGGCTCCCTTGAGAACGGGGATCACTCGTAGTCCCTGTCTGGCTCTGTACCCCTATCCCCGTTCAGAGGGCAGGAGATTTTACAGACGCTCAGCTGTTGACATGACTTTCTTTATGGGAGCCCATAACCAAGTGTTAATGTTTGCTTGAAGCGTGGCTATCATGTATCTTTGGAGGGTGTTCAGGTTTGGACCACAGACGTGCTGGTGGTGTCACAGAGCGACTGCTGCTTAACCACAGCACCCTGGCCGACTGCAGTATTTGTTTTTAGGGGGTGTTAAAGGCAGTTCAAATGTGCCAAGTACTTGAAGTATGTGCTTTTTACTTTTCTGGTTGAAATTGCCATTATGGGTATGGAAATGTGCCAAAAACCAATTTGTTGATTTAGTATGTCTTTAAAAAGTTGTGTGAGGATGGAATTATAAAAATCTACCGTGGTTTCTGACTGACTGGCTTTAGTCCATTAAAGTCATGTATCACCTCAAACATAGTTCCTGTCAACAGTTTAATAACCGCTGTCAATCAATTCTCACGGTAACCTAGCCTATATTTAACTGTACGATCAATACTAATGCTCTACACTCTGCCAGTGCTCATACCTAGTAACAGCTCAACTAACTGATGTTTAAACCAGACTTACCCAATCAATAATAATAATAATATTATTATGATATGCACTGTAAGACGATGCATATGCCAACCATCAGGGATTCTTCCTTATACTGCGGTACCTACTCTATCCCCTTAAAGCTCCTGAAATCATGTTCAGTGATTCAGTCAGTTTTACACCACCACCATGCAGTTTTTGTCATTTTGCACACCATGATGGTGTTACACAAAAAAACTAACAAAAAATGTGGCCCTAATCTTATTAAACGTTATAATTTTGAGCAATAGTTTTATTATTTGCTACCTTATCAAGTGCAAAAGGTGAAGCTCGATATCTGAAGGTAGGTAGAACATGGTCCAAGATCCTGTAAGTTTACTCCTGTTGTTTCATGGTGCTGTGATACACTTCTAACAAGATTATTGATCTTAATCACCCAAACATATGAAGATCAAAGGTTACATTTCCCCTAATACTGAAACATTCGCAAGTGGCACAGTACACATCACACGTTTTGTAATATCCTGTAAGGCTTTGTAAACTAAATCAACACGGTATGAGACAACATTGCCTCATCTGTTCTTTGTGTTCCCTTTCGGAGCACATAGACGCCTGCAGAAATTGTTGCTCAAACACACATTGAGGCCCAGAATGCATTGAGAGATACACACAGTTTTGTCCTAGTTTTCCAACAGACTTTTGGCTGGAATGTAGGCCCCTGAGGCTAAGCTCAAGTTTTCTAATTTTTCCACAGTGTGTGTCATAAATCTGTGACAGAGGCCTACATTTGCATATGAGTGGCTACAGATAAATTAAGACAGTTAAGGTGTTAAGGTTTCTAATATGGCTATGTGACATGGTTCAGATTGAAACGTCTCCGTGTGGGACACTTCGTATGACTTGGATTTAGTGGTCTATTAGTAGAAGGGTGCAGGCTGTTTACCTTGTGTTTGAGGGGTGTGCATTACACGTAGGCCTGAGGTGAGCTGGCCTATAAACTCTAGAGAGACCCCACACACCTCAGCAATTGGAGCAGCAGGAGTATAAGTAACTGGCAACGATCTCATCAGAGATACAGTCCGCTTCTCGCCTCAGCTCTAAGTAGACGGTCATATGTTTGTGTGTGTGCGCGTGTGTTTGTGTACATGTGCATACTGACAGCGTGAGAAATGCGAGAAGGGGCTTGCAGCAGGGGAGCAACGACCCCTGTAAAGCAGATATGCAAGAGAGTCAAGGACGCTGTAAGCAACAATAACACAACATCCGGTCTGCACGCAAACACTGTAAACACGAGTTTTCAATAATATTTGATGATAAGATTTTATCTGATGCCCGTTTAGTAAATGTACAACTTTCCATGACTGTAGCTTCCGTTGTGGATTTTATGGAAAAACAAATCTACAAATCATGATGAAGCCTTCAAACATGTGAAATAGTGGGGGATGTCTAGAAGGACTTTTGAAAAGCATACAATGTAGGCCATAGGTGTCATGTGTCTGTGTGGAGATTTTGAAGGGGGGGGGATTGTTGTTCAGAAGTAAAATGGTTTTAGTTAAAAAACTATAGACTAAAACTAAAGTCATTTGTGCTCATGGTCAGTGTTGGATTTGGAGGAGGCCTGTCAACGTTTAGAACAGTTTGGTTTTGTCAAATGAGATTTTCTGGATGTGTTTTTGTCTGTGCTCTTCTCACTGGTCTGAAGTGGGCGAGGCCTAGATGGAAAAAGGTGATGTCACATATTTGTGTGCACCAGTCGGCTTTAGCTGACAACATTTGGGTGGTTGTTTGCGTGTGTTGATCAAATCTGATGTAACCACACCCACAGAGTCCTGGTGAAGCACTTTTGTTGAGATTTTGAGTTTTTAAACTCTTAATAAATACTAACTTAAGATGTGTTTTTTTTCCCTCAAACGTTACTTTTCATTTTTCCTTATGAGTCATTTTTATTTACAGTTCTTCTTCTGTGGAGGCCAGCATGTTGAACCGCCATGTTTCTACAGTAGCCTGGAACGGACAAACCAAAAACTGGCTCTAGATAGGGCTGTTTGCGCTTTTCATTCACTTCGTGGCCAAAATGGCTGCTGTGCAGGTGTAGCTGTTATGTCATTTAACAAAACAAATTACTGATCCTAAATGACTAGCCTACTCACTTTTATATAAGCTACATTGAGATGTGAATTTATTTATCCTCAGTTGTGTAAGTGCCACCAGTCTCCCAAGGTCAACACAGTTAGAAGAAAGAAGAGAGAGTGATGATAGCAAAGGTGACAGAGGGTGACAAGTGAGCAAGAGGAGGAGGAGGAGTAAAGGCAATTTAGATGGTGTATGCTACTGCTTTGGGCAGAGGGCCCAAACCCTCAGTTTGCTGGGAGACCACAGTAGGGGGTGGAGAGAGGGGGGGCTAGTTGAATTGCAAGAGGTTACGTGATTATAATGCAGAAAGGCTTACAGAGTAGGGGTGTCAACAAAAGGACAAAGCTTTACTGAACCCAAGATTTCCCTGTAACTCAGTGCATGTTCATTATGCTTCTGTGTGAAACAGAATTAGAAACACTCATTTTGCAGAGTAGGACACAGATGTTTTCCTGTTTGTCCTGCAGTGCTGCTCCCCCACTAACTGTCCTCTATCCAAGCATCATCAGCCAATATTTCTTCCCCTCCAGGGGCCCCGTACCGCCCCACTGGAAGTGTAGAAAGCAGGCAACAACACAAGCGCATTCTCCCTTTCGTATTTATAACATCTGACATATTCTTTTCCCGGTGTCAGATAGCATTGTAATCCTCTGCCAGCCTTTTCTTAGCCTAGCATCAATCTGTGTTTCAGGTTTGGCTGTGGGATAAATGTCTGCCTTCGGCATTGACAGGGTGGGGGGTGTTAGGGGGGTGGCTTCGGCCAGGCTCATTAGAGCTGCTGCTGAAAGTTGAGCAATTTTTCATTCTCACGCCTGATCCTGTTTCTTTGTGGATTTGCATGCAGAACACCAAGGCCCTTGTTGATAGCAAGGAGTGAGAAGGGCAATGAGTGTGTGTGTGTGGGTGGGGGGGTTTACTGTAGAGTGAGAACATGTTGTTATCAAAATACTGAGACAACACCACAGACTCTCAAGTGGACGTGAAGTCACATGTAAGTGTTTCATAACATGAGTGAGCTCCACTGACTGTATGTTATCTCTAATGAAACATTGTTTGCTGTGTAATCACAGCATCAGCCACAGGTCAGGTTCCTCAACTACTACAGTGTTTTATGTAAATGTTACACACGCCCGACAAGCTCTTCTGTCGGCCACATACCAGTTTTAAGAGTTGATTAAGCAGATAGTTATCTTCTGTTGAGCAAGGATATGTCTCTGGACTTAATTTCACCTTTTTCCAAAAAATATCAATGTGTATGAACAAAATTTGCATTATTTGTATTTTTTTTACTGTAGCGTCATAATACCAGATGAGACACCAGACTTCACTGTGGCACCGTGTGTATTGTGCTCTTCTACTGGGGCTACTGGGGTAACACTGTGTGTACGTGTGTGTGTTTAATTCTAGTGTATAAGTCACCGGAGTACGAGTCACTAGGTTTTGAGCTCACAGTGGAACGGCTGGTTTCCATTGGTTACCCCCAGGAGCTGCTGAGCTTTGTCTACGACCCATCCTTTCCCACCAGGTCAGACCACTCACACACACACACATAGACATTATTCTGATGATGAAGGCTGCCAACTGCTGCTTTTATGGCCTTGTCTCTTATCATTTTAGTTCCTCGCAGTCTATAATGACAGTAACCGTAATTATATCACAAATGATGGCAGTTACAAAAATTCAGATGTTGTTTTTATGGTTGTTGGTAAGTTAGAGAAGTTGGTTTAATGTGGACTTATTTGTTTATTTCTTCCTGATTTCAGGGGCCTTGTCTTTGACACCATGTATGGAAACCTGTTGAAGGTTGACGCCTATGGTAATATTTTGGTCTGTGTCCACGGTTTCAACTTCCTCCGAGGGTGAGTGTGTCACCCCCCCCCCCCAAAACAATTTGTGCTATATGTCAAATTTAAATGTTTTTTCTACAACGAAGAATTCATCTTGTATTTTCTCTTTTCCCAGCCCTGAGATCCGTGAACGATACCCAAACAAGTTTATCCAGAGAGATGATACAGAGCGCTTTTATATCCTTAACACACTCTTTAACCTGCCAGGTAAGATCTCTGAGCACTGAGGAGAATACTGCCACTGTTAGAAAGAGAGCAAATTGGCAAGAAATCACATTATCCTGATTAAAAGCTGAATATTACTTTTATGGGAGTCTCTAGCAGAAACCTTTCCAATTGTGTTAAAGACAAGTTTGATCAAGCTTTTCACTACTGATAACTTCTCACTGTCTTTCTGTTTTTCTTCACAGAGACCTACCTCTTTGCTTGCCTGGTGGATTTCTTCTCCAACTGTGACAGATACACAAGGTGAAGAACTTTTAGTTACACTATCTGTCATGCAACAAGTTTCTGGGCACCACATGGTGACACAAAGACAGTTGCGAGCCAAACTGGGTCAAGAGCAAGCCCTACAGCATGGGAGGGTCCAGGTGTCTCAACTGCTAATCTAAGCTAATTGTTTTAAAGTGGAAATCAAATGGGAGTTCAGTCAAAGAACCCTTTTTTTTCTATAACAGTGATTTATTAATCTCTTCTACTAATTGTAGAAAAGCATGGATTCTTCTCAGAATGAGATAGGAATGGATAATGTTCTCACTAACTTTTACAGAGAATGAAATCTTGATATAACTATAAGATAATCTTTTAAATGTTACTGTAAGGAGATAAAATGACCTGTAAATTTGTTGAGAATGTAATCTGGAATGGCTGCATGTCTTTTGTCCTCTGAAACCTGGTTGTTGGTCTTTTAGGGGGAGAATGCTTTCCTGTTTGGCTGGGGACCCCTCCAACAAGGGAAGGCTATCCCATTTAAAAGCAAACAAAAAACAAATGTCATGTTTTTGAAAAACCTTCTGTAAATATGTGGCCTGTCCGACGGCTGTGTACGTGTGTGTCTCTGCTCCTCTCCTCCAGCTGTGAGAGTGGCTTCAAAAATGGCGACCTCTTCATGTCCTACAAGAGCATGTTCCAGGATGTCCGTGACGCCGTCGACTGGGTCCACTTCAAGGTAAGACCACTGTGATTGTTGCGATTTTAACCTCAGTGTGTTATCACGCTGACGCATACACTGGCTTCACATCCATGCCTGGCTGCTGCTCAATTTAACCACAGCCTGTAATGCTTCTGTCTAGACATGAATACGTTCAGTGCTGATGGCAGTCTGGCCTTTAGACTTATACAAGCAGCCAACATTAAGTTTGCTTTTACACCTGCAGTTTGGCTCATTTGGTTGAATTAGGCATGGGAGGATTTCACGTTACCATTATCCTAAACAAAATATTACAATTCACTATATTATTGCGATGAACATCAAATGGCACTAGAACATACTGTATACTACTATTATACATACTGTATATACATATCTCTTCACCTTACATTTAATTAAGAAGCAAACATTTGTCAGTCTTAAGTCTGGACTCCATAGTAGTTTCAACCATTCCGGTTTAACTCGTTTCTGTGGGGAACATCACGTACAAGTCGAGCCGTCAGCCTTGACAAGTCTAGGATTTTGGAGTGACTATATGGAATGAAAAAAATTGTACGTTAGCAAGCTAGATAGCTTTTTCAATTCACTCATGTGAGGATATTAACAATTATCCCGATAATGGATGTTCACAACAATATACTTATATCTCAGTGTTTTTTTATGACTATATGCGATAATATTATATATTGGTATTATCCCTAGTCTGGATCAAGGAAATATTTAAAATTTTTACTAGAGCTGTAAGTTGGAAGGGGAGGTAAGATCAGGATTTGTTTGTTAGGTTAGGAATATGCCTGCATTTGAATATACTCCTTACAAAAAAATTTTTTTTAAATATATATATTTAACATCTAATGATCCTGTGGTCATATTTTTATCAGTTATCAAGACAACTTGTCAAGCTACCTGGATGGTGGCAATAGGCCAAATGGCACAGAGTCATCAAAGCCATAAATAGTCGCCCTCTGGGGCTATTAATATCCAAAAACCGGCCATCTAAAATATCTGTGCTGAACATATATTAAGTTGTTGTCAGATCCCTAGCATCAAAGAGCAAAGGATGTTCTGATGGCCTAGTGGTTGGGATGTGCAATTTATTTGTTCTACGTGCACTGGAGATGTGTACATTTTCTCTTATATTACAGTTATGTAGGTAATCCTTCAATTACATTTTTTTTTTGCAATGCATGAAAGAGTTGTTTTTTTATTAACATTAAATCTATCACTGCTGTTATCAGTACTGCTCATCCTGTACTACCCACAGCTGAAGGCCACAAGTCCTCGTGTTCTGTGTGGGTTGTCTCTGACAACTGTTACCAAATTATTGCTGAATGAAATGACTAATATTGATGCTGCTAACTTAAGGAAGTGGTGTTTCTGAAGATTGTGTAGTTGAAATGTAGATTGTCAAGTCTGTCTCCTGTGTGTCACATTGTAGGGCACTCTGAAGGAGAAGACGGTTGAGAACTTGGAGAAGTATGTAGTGAAAGATGTAAGTAGTTTGTATTCATCAAGGTTGCTACAGAGCACGCACACACACACACACACACACACACACACACACACACACACACACACACACACACTCTCACTCTCTCTCTCTCTCTTTCTTCTCTCTCTCTGAGAAGAGGCTGTTTTGTAAAGATGCTTAGAGCTTCAGTCTTATTCTTTCTTTGTTTATTCTCTGATCCCACCAGGGGAAGTTGCCTCTTCTCCTCAGCCGAATGAATGAAGTTGCCAAGGTTTTCTTGGCTACCAACAGTGACTACAAATACACTTATGTGAGTACAGGCATGCAGTAATGGTAGAATCTTCACTTCTGAGGGGAAAACAGTATTAAGTCCATTTAAAGACCACAGTGGTGGTACAGATGATGACGAATTAATGCTGAGTTCCATTTCTAAGAGCTTCTACTTGTGTGTTGGCAGCACTAGCAGCTGCATTAACTCTAATCACTGCTGTGTTTGGTTTGACTGTCAGTCTGTGTTGTGTTCTCACAGAAAATCATGACCTACCTGTTTGACTTCCCTCATGGCCCGAAGGTAAAATATAGTTTTTCTTCCCCTTTGATCGCACTTTGAATACACAGGTGAAGCTGAAAGACATGTTTTCTGTTCATATGTGTATGTGTGACTTTATTGCTTGTGTGTGTTTGTAACCCCCACAGGCTGGTACCTCCCACCGGCCCTGGCAGTCCTACTTTGATCTGATCCTGGTGGACGCCAGGAAGCCGTTGTTCTTCGGAGAGGGTACAGTGCTCAGACAAGTCGACACGGTGAGCAGACCCACAACACACAGAGAAGACTTGGCTAATAGCTGCGCTGCATGTGAATACTGACGTATCTGA
This sequence comes from Dicentrarchus labrax, assembly GCF_905237075.1. NCBI lineage: Eukaryota > Metazoa > Chordata > Actinopteri > Moronidae > Dicentrarchus > Dicentrarchus labrax. Next base: position 13,824,982 of record NW_026136721.1, read on the forward strand.
ACATGTTGCAGCCCAGCAGCAACGGCAGCTTTTGAACTGCTGGCCATCTTTTGATTTATGTATTACTGGATGCACCCTTCAGGGTTTACCAAATCAATAAAAATCTCTGTTTGTGCCAAGGTTCCTCTCACCAATGTGATATGTTTTCTTCCTTTCAGACAACAGGGCGTTTAAAGATAGGAACCTACACAGGACCTCTGCAGCATGGTATAGTCTACTCTGGAGGTAAGACTAGTTTCCTTTAGTCATTCTTTGACCTAGTGTTTAGTTGTGTGCAGTAGTTGTGATTGACAAGATTGTAATGTCACGTCATTCTCCTTTAGGTTCCTCAGACATTGTGTGTGACCTGCTGGGGGCCAAGGGGAAGGACATAGTCTACATCGGGGACCATATCTTTGGAGACATCCTCAAGTCCAAGAAACGTCAAGGCTGGAGGACGTTCCTGGTTATACCGGAGTTGGCCCAGGAGCTGCATGTGTGGACTGACAAGAGCTGTGAGTCTGTAGTCACGCACATAAACACAGGCCTACACATAGTAACATGCAGATATAGCAGTTTGACTGTATGTGCATTTCCAAGTACTGCAGTCCTAATCACTTTAGATATGTTATACAGATCATATAACCAGTTGGTTCAAAGTCAAAACACACTGGATATTTACACTAGGGCCAACTAACGCTAGAATACTGTATATGCACTGTAAATCTTTTTTGCACACTAGTAGCGAGGATATTAATGTTCAGCCTCTTCTCATGTTTTCCAGCCTTATTCGAGGAGCTGCAGGGGCTGGACATTTTCTTGGCAGAACTCTACAAGTAAGTTATGACCTTTTAGCTTATTTTTCCCAGCAGTTCAGCTGCTCTTTGCTCTGTGCAGTAACATCGTCTATTTGCATGCATGTGAGCGTGTGTTTGACAGGGGGTCAACAGGGTAAAGTCTAAAGGGTCGGCTCTCTCTGGCCGCCTGATAGCTGCCGACGCTGATGTTAGTTATAGCCTGGTACGATCTTGCTGTTGCAACCACCTCTTTGACACATTACCTTTCAGCAGACTGATATCAGTATCCCTCCTGCTCTCTTTCTCGTCCTCATCGTCTTTCTCCCCGTCCTTCCTCAGACATCTGGACAGCAGCAGCAACGAGAGGCCAGACATCAGCACTATTCAGAGAAGAGTCAAGGTATGGCCTTAATCACCTCTGTTTCTATGGCATCAAGAGACCTGCCCACATGCTTTCAACACTGGCTGCCAGAGACGGCCTAGTTATCAATGGCCATGTTTACAGTATGTTTGATACAGTGTCTACTATAGTCTTATCATTAACAATAATCCACTTCCTCATTGTTCTCTCAGTGCCTGGTGAGGTAACTGCTGATTCAGTTGTGTCAATGAACAACCACAACAACGCCCCTGATAAAGATACTATACTTACTAGGGTCAGGATAGTAAATCCTTTTAGAAGTGGGTAAACATATCTTATTTTTTTGGCATGATTTTGCAGGCTCACCAGTGTCTTCTCTTTTCCTTCCTGCCTTTTTAGAAAGTGACACACGACATGGACATGTGCTACGGCATGATGGGTAGCCTTTTCCGCAGTGGCTCCAGACAGACCTTGTTTGCCTCTCAAGTGATGCGTTACGCTGACTTGTACGCAGCCTCCTTCATCAACCTGCTGTATTACCCCTTCAGCTACCTCTTCAGAGCTGCACACGTTCTGGTGAGTATCTGGATATAAACCGTTCACCCTGAAAGGTTAGAGACAATACCATGTCTTTGTTTTACTGATGCAGATATGAAAGTCTTGTCTCATACCAATGAAGATTATAAAACTTCTATAAATCTATAGATATTTCTTTGGGTCTAAAGTGTGAAAATGAAGGAAAATCTGGGGGTGCGGAGTTGGAGAGAAGTGAACTTACAGACCTCTGTGGCCCATAGTGACTCAAGGCTACATCAGCCTCTACTAGCATAACAGTCTGAAGCTGTTGTGTTGCATTGTGGGTAATGTAATCAATATCTTTGTCTGTCAGGAGTCTTAGTGCAGTCAGTGACTGTTATTTCTCTTACTGGTATTGATGAAGCTCAATCTGCGGCTGAGGGCGAGTGATATTAACTTTCTTTCTTTATAATCTCTGAATCTCGCACCAGAGGGCGGAGAATGAAGATCATAGCTTTTACCCATTCTGTAAAACACCCTGATGAAAGCCTTATTCAGAAACCCTCTGGTTAAAGAAAGACACGCCTCTTCCAGTAAGTCTGTTAGTGTTGCCAAGTTGTTTTCTCACATTTTGTCTTTCCTCCTCCCCAGATGCCACATGAGTCGACGGTTGAACACGCCCACGTGGACATTGACACGGAGTCGCCGCTGGCCACACGCAACCGCACCCACTGCAGCGACTGCAAGGACCTGGAGTGCAAACGCAACCAGCTGACCCGCTCTTTCAGTGAGATCAAACCTCCCAACCTGTTCCCCCAGACGCCGCAGGAGATCACTCACTGCCACGATGAGGATGATGATGAGGAGGAAGAGGAGGAGGAGGAGGAGGAGGAGGAAGAGGAGGAGGAAGAGGAGGAGGAGGAGGAGGAGGAGGAGTAATAAGCATAAAGAGGAAAGACACGTTCCTGTTCCTGCCTTCTTATGTTTCCCAGTAGAGTCAGGTAGTTACCTCTCTCAAAGTGAGGCAGGGAGGAAAAACATCTCCAGTGCGTGTGTGTATATATCAATACTGTATACACACACACACACACACACACACACACACACACACACACACACACACACACACACACACACACACACACACATACTGGAGATTTCTATGGAAAGTGAAAAGGACCAGTAGCAAGACAGATCATATGACTGTCAGAAGACCATATGCATGCTTGGTCCTCTAAACCCAAGTTTTCCTAGCTTCATTATAGAAAAAAACACTCTATGGTTTTTAATTGATTTATTTTGATTTCTGTATTATTCCCGTCAGACAGACTCATCGCTGAATGTTTTATAAGCTGACTTTTAAGACCTGCTGGTGGATTAGATAGATGTAGTCATATTTACACTTAAATCCATCCAATAAGGTCAGTAAACTGTAGTTTTAATTCCAACAGACTTGCCTTGCTGACACAGTATGCAAATTATAATCAAACAAAAAAACACTTTGCAGTTGCGGTGTCAAAAAAAAAGAGAAAAAAAGAAAAGATGCACATACTGTATTAAAACAGACATTTTTTACTGCAACATGGGAACAACATTCAGTTATTTTTCATCCGTTTAGTTTCATCTTGTCTGTTTTCTTGTTGTTATGGAGGAGTGCTTTGTTCTAACTTGTATGTAAATGTGTGTGCGTGTGTGTGTCTGCCAAAATAGACAGCATCCTGAGTGAGGGTAAGCGATCCATCGTACTAAACCGAAGCACAGGAGCACTCAAGCACAAGCTGGCGTTAAACCAATCAATAACCAGATGCATTTTTTGTGTGAAGTTTGGCTGAGGAAACATGTTCCCAGAGTGGCTCTTGAACTGATATTTTGTTACCAAGCAACAATGATGACAAAGTACTGTAAACATATTTTATGCTGATAGACTCTATGACAACCCTGAACTACGACAGTGTTTCTGTAAATAGCGATCAGGTGAATGGTTTAACGCTAACATGCAGTATTTTTTCCACTCGGTTACTTACTTACTAGGAAGGTGGAACTCGAGTATTTCTTTTACTTTTTCAGAGGGTTTTATTGTAGAAGGGGAGATGAACAATACAAGACAGTTTGGATCAGCTCAAGCAGGGATGTTTGAAGTGATCTTTGTCAGGTGTGTAATGCAAAGAAAAGAGAATGCAAGGAAACAAGGATTTTTAGGTTCAGTAGGTCTACCAAAGTGCAGACTGTGATTGGCTTGCTTCGTTTATCTCCTTTTGCGTACAGTATTCTACTGTTGGGCCTCCGAGCACTGTGAAGTGACTCTTTCATTATAGTGTCGGTTCTCGCTGTGATCAGTAGTTTAAAACTGGATGAAGATCTCTGAGTTTAAGCTCTTGACTTTGAATTTACTTTAAGCACAGGTCAACAGAAGCTTGTTGAACTTAAAAGCCCCTGAAAACCTCTTTATTTATTTCTAACACAAAATATTTCTGACTAACTTTGACAATTTAAAAAAACATCTTAAGGTATTATTTATGAAGAGTTTATATCTCAAAAACTCCTAGTTTACCTGCTTCAGCAGCAGTGTGGGTGTGGTTTGATTTAACTGACATTAAGTGTGTTTCCATACACCTGTTTTGATGTGCATTTTCAATTCTGTGCCCCCCCAAAAAAAGATCCTGAGTAGAAATGCAATACATTCATTTAAAAAAAAAAAAAGTCAAAATATGCTTTAGAAGTCTTTACTCTTGGTTGAAGTGGAAAGTTGGTATATCAATAGGAGCAACAAGGGGACAGTGCAAAAAAAAAAGTGCAAAATTATGCATAAATGATGACGAAGAATTGCAGCAGACAACAACATTAAATGAATACATGAAAGAAACCTAAATGACAGTATTTCCATCATGTTTCCACATTGTTTTTGTTCATCTGACGTTTGAATGGCACTCTTTTAATTTCGTTACCTTGTTGCACCTTCTTCTGCAGTGGTGGCACCTGACTCTTAATCTCAATGAACCAATGAACTAATATTCTCAAAACGTGTAGTAATTTGCATCTTCTTTTACCTAATTTCTGTAAACCGCTTTAATACTCATATGGAAACTGTCTAGTGACCAAACAACCCCGCCCGCAACTGCCATCAGATTTTCATTCAAATGTTGCTGAATCCTGATTGGTGGAAGTATGTGCCAACAGCTTTTCCCAACGGAGCCCCACCCACTTCAAAGTAGTGACAAGAGCACAGAGAAAAACACAAACTCTGCTATCTCTAATGTGAAATAACAAAAACAGTGCGTTCATGTAAGACCCCATCGTCCATAGCGTCACGCTCATGGAGAACCGCTTTCAGGGCCTTTAACCCAGGTATCACTTGTGTCTGTTTTAACACGTGTGTCCAAATGCATCAGTGCCGGTATAGTAATAGCACCGAGAGAGCTGCCAGAATTTCAAACACGGTGACTTGATCTTTTATTTTCTTTCCTATTTTAACATCCAGTGTATCCTGTATGGTAACATTTCTCACCTTTTTATATTTAGTCTTCATATGTTGGATCAGTCCTGTAAGTGTTGGCTCGGCCTGTTGATTTAGGCCACAAAAGGGAAGGAACATGCCGTCTATTTAATAGCTGCATCATTTTTGCTTTGGCTTGATTTGGTGTGGAGAAAAGGTGAATGTGTTTAATTGCGACTTTATGATGATTCATTGGATGAAACCTTGTAGGACATTAAGAAACACATTACAGCTGTTTATCTTTTATTTTTTTCTATTCTTTTCTTTTTTCTTTTTTACAAATGAAATGGTTGTATTATCAATTTAGATTTTAGTTTCTTGAACATAGAATAACTGGATATGCTACATGAGGCAGCTTTGTTGCTAATAGGAAATGGTCGACTGTCTTTTCTTTGCATAATTTGCGTATGCATGTGAAAATAACTAGCATATCTGTTCTGCCAAGGTGGTTTATGGTAGCATTGGTTTTACTTCTATGTGGGCTGCATCATTTCAGGAAAAGCTTTTTTTTTACATTTGTCATTGTAGTTTACGCAGGGACAAAAACAACTGCAAACCTGTAAAAAAGAAACTGGCAATGAAGGGAAATGTGAACAGCATGTTAAGTTCCGTAACAAAAATGTTCCTTGCAAACACCATTGGGTTATTTTTATTTTTCTAAGCTAGTGTTTTTAAATGATCCTGGTTTACAGAACTGTAAATAGACATTTCCATTTCCTTTACTTATCATTTATTTTTTTTCCAAAACGTTTTTTTTTTTCGTTAACTTTTATACAATACCACAGAAGTCTGTTGCTCTGACTTTGAACTGACTAAAGTCTGGCAAATAGGTTTCAGTGCTGTAGGAGATTGTTATCCATCGTTGTGATGCCCACAATGCACCCACATTAACAGGTGCCAAAACAGTCACCTTTCATTTTCTAAACTACAGTAATCTTTTGTTTTTATGCATATCAATTCATGTTCTCCCAAACAGTGTTTTGTTTGTTTCCAGAAATTACCCTACAGACTGTACATTGAGGTAAATTACATAAAAATGTAGAATAAAGATAGTTTTTCATAATTTCCATGTTGTTCTTGTTGTTTATATCTTACTACTGTGGGAGGCTGGATTACCAACCAGGTGCAGCGGGCGACTTCCAGGCTCCATTGTGGCTGTTAGCTGGTGACAATTGAATTAATTGCTGATTTGTTTGATAATAAAATATTCTCCATTAGAGCACAATATAAACTAAAGTAAAAAGGTATTTAAGGCAACACTGCATTGTTACGTAACATGCTACACTTGAATAATTGCTACTTTCTAACACAGTGTATGGAAACTGTGAAGAACGAGGGTCAGTAGAGGCCCACGGCTCATTTCAAGTTAATCCGGCCCTGGGCGCCGGGTTTGTTTACTTGGTAGAGCTGGCGACCATGGACCGAGTCCTGCAGCGGCCCAGGGTTCGAATCTGACCTGTGGCCCTTTGCTGCATGTCATCCCCTCTCTCTACCCCGCTTTCCTGTCTATCTCCAGTGGTCACTGTCAAATAAAAGGAAATAAAAAAAACTATTAAAAAAATCCGACCCTGCAGCCACAGACCGAGAGACTTTTGTAAAATGGTGAAGCGGTAACGTTGCCCAGATGAAAGCACAAGGTGGATGTGGATATTTCTACAAGTTGATGTTTTCAAGACTTCTGTAACGACTGATGGTAGACATGCACTGTGTCTCATGGAGGTTCACACACAAGTTCATGGACAGTAATGACAAATCGCTGTAACTCTCCACAATTTCAAGCTAATCAGTGTGGAATAATAATGCTTCCAACCTTAAAGCTAGATGATAAGGTGACACTATGTAACTTTAGTTGAAAAATGAGCCACTTTGGTTACAATTGAGAATAATACAAAAATGGAAATGCTTAAAGATCAGCAATATCTATCTTCAGGTTGCTAAGATTAGCCACTGCAAGCTACTGGCCATGGAAGACTATCACAGCAAAATCCCTGAGTGAGTTGTATTGAGCAAGTGTGTTTTCTGTTGGTTATGAGTTGAGCTTATTGTTTGTAACAGGAAGAATGTGTTATTGCTTCTTCAAAAAGTTGAGTCACTTTAAAGTGCTACAGCGCTGCAGATTGGATCATTAGAGACGAGTCGTAATCAAAGTAAACAGTCTCCTGGGTTTCATTAACTCACTGGCATTAGAGTGGAAGACATTATTGTGTAATGGTTTGTCACACTTTTACAGTACAGGTCATGTTTACACATCAGGAGGGAGCGTGTGCTGCTGCTGCATTTCCTGACTCAGCATTTGGCCTCAGTAAGAACAGCAAAAGTTACTAAACTCAGAAAATGATGGCCAACAAATCAAACAAATACATCTTTATATTGCAAAAATGTATGTTGGATTAAAATAATATTACTGGTGAATAATGCAAAATATTGCTATATTCCCTTATATTCTATTGGCAGCCCCTTGCTTCACTGTAGGTTTAAAGCAACACTAAGTAGCTGAACAGCAGCCACTGTGGCCAAAGCACTGTGAATGTTATGAAATATTATGAAAGTAGAACATATAGAGAAGACTCATTAAGTCAGCAAATTGACTCAGTGACAGCTATACTGCAATATCTAAAGTTTGCCAACAGTGGCTCAGAATAGCCATCACAAACTCAAAAGAAACCTTTTGTTTATGAAGACTTTCTTCATTAAAAACACCAAGTCTCACTATAATTGCTATATTTAAACTACTCTGGTATTCAGAAAGAATGTATACTTAGCAGTTGGTCGTTTTTGTTGCTAAAGAATACCAAAAGCCACATAAGAAAACATTTAGAAGCAGCGGATTGAGTACATTGAGCCACCAACTGTCTGTCTGTTAATCATTCACTTTTTTATTAAACCACCAGCTGGTGGAGGCAATGGGAATGTTTTCTTCAGGAAGAAGAAGCATTATGGACAGCATATGGGTACAGTAGCAGCATTGGGATGGACAGGAGACCAGTTAAACACAGGCCTGCAAAGCATTCACATAATGGAAGGATGATAATCTGTGTTCAGTATGGAGGATAGAGTGTGTCAGAGGGGGAAAGAAAATAGTGTGTGTGTGTGTGTTAAGTGGTGTATAACAGAATATTGAAATAACCCAGTCCCAGCTGATCCTTCCCCCCAGTGTTTCCTGTTGTGCGTTTGGACTTTTGCTTCTTGTTCTCCTGTCAGGCACTGAGATCCACCGGCTTGTAAAGCAAAGCAGAGTACGAATGTCACAAGCACAATCTTACAATCTGATCATCATTCATTGCTTTATCTCTGGAGTGATTGTCCCTGCAGAGCAGAGCGGGCCTGCTGCATAGGAGCATTTTCAAGTAAACAATAAACAACAGCGAACACAGCTGCAAACTATGCAGACGTACTCTGTGTCTGGTTATACAACCGAGACGCCCCTCATGGCTGAACAGATGGAAGGGCTGTTTGTCCGTGTGTGCTGTTTTCAGAGGCTGTCACATGTGGAAACAGCGACCACCAGTGGTTACAAACGGCAACTGAATATTAAAGAAAAGGCATTCAGCTTTAGGACACTGATGTTGCCTGTAAGGTGGCAAGAAAATTGCCAGCATACAGTACATATAATGTTAATGAACAGGCCTGAAAGTGAAATCAAAGTAATGTCATAGTTAAAGAGTTAAAATCTACGCCCCTACAGATATGAAGTAAACAGAACAATTCTACACGAAGACTTATATAGGAAAAATTTCAAGCACACATACAGTATCTTAAAACTCATTCCTGTCTTTATGAGGTAAAACAATAAGGGCAAGAAGGTACTAAAGCAAATAAACAAAACAAAACAAAAAAAGTCTTTGAGGAATAGTTTGACATTTACACTGATTTGCTTTCTTGCCAAGAGAAGATTGACACCACTGTCATGGATGTAGAAATATAAAGCTGGAGCCAGGAGACATTAAATCTGTTTGACTGAAAAAAACATGGAGAAACAACTAACTTTGCTCCGGCTGAAGATAAAAAAAACATAGCTTGCTAATTACTCTATGAAATCCATGAAATAGCGGGTTATAACCAATCGTAAAAATCACAACAAGAGCCAGTTCGCTATTTCCATTTTTAATGCTAAGCTAAGCTAACCAGCTGCTGGCTCTAGACTGTACATTTAGCGCAGGGTTACGAGAGTGGCATCGATCTTCTCGTCTAACTCTCAGCAAGAATGCAAATTAGCGTATTTCCCAAAATGTCAAACTATTCTTTAATTATGTGTTCTTGAACTTGTGAAAGAAATAAACATATATGGCTACAGTGTTTCTAAGATAAAATGAAATCAATATAAATATCTCTCTTTAATAGCAGCCAACATCGGTGAAGAATATTTTAGATTTTGATCTGAATTAACACAAGAATTATTAAACATGGATTATAATCTACGTTGTGTGGGGAGCCAAAACAAGTAAAGTCTAAAGTCTCTTTCACATTCACTGCCGTCCAAAAATAGCCTTTATGAACTGAATCACCGGGCTATGTTCTGTAGACACAAACATGCAAATAGCACACGTGCAAAAAAAAAAAAAGAAAAAAAGAAAACTTGTTCACACACATAAACAGTGGAAAAGCATAGGTGTGTATCATTCATGGACATGTTTAATGTCGAGGTTACTTTTTGTGACGTTGATGATGCTCAACATGTTAGATGAGGTCATTAATACTGTGCAATTATCAAGTTTGATTATGTGTAAAATTGGCAAAAAAAAAAAAGACACATAACCTCCACAGGCATAGGTGTTGGCACTTTCGCACACCCAGTAACCCATCCCCCATCCCACCCCCCCTCTAGGCATCATGACTCCCATATGAACACATAGTAGACGTGTTTGAGGTCAAAGGATGCAAAAACATGAAAGAGACAAGGAGAAAGAGAGACTGACTAAGGACAATTTTGCTTGTGGATGGCTGCAGTGTAGCATTTTTCAAAAACAAATATACATATACATACAGTACATACATACAAATATATCTGTCAATTTATAATACAGTGATTTTTTTTTTATTCATAATCATTTCTTAAATAAATTGTGGTTCATTGCACTTTGTTAAAATAATTAATTATATGATTTCTCTTAAAGGCAATAGTGTGATTTTTTTAAAGGTGAAAAAGATAGTGTACCATAAGCCTGATTTAGGATAATAGTAAAAATAACAAGATCTGTAATATACATACTGTATCTGTAAAAGACCCTCACCTCCTCATATACATGAATGGATGTTCGTCTCTATATGTAGCATGTCCTTTTTGATATGACATGTGTGCCCCACGCACACCTTTGTGTACATGCTCGTGCATGCTCGTATGCCAGTTTATGTCATATCATGTCTCCACGCATACATATATATATACAATATTATAAAATAAATAAATACAGGAAAACATTCTTGGTTCGTGGTTGAACTGTTTCTTTCAAAGCGGTTTTTGGGGCAGTCTTTGACCAACCGTTGCTCTCTGCTTGTTTGGGTTTGAGTCTTCGCTGATTGGATCAACAGTTGACTGAGCCTCCCTGAAAGATGCACGGGTAAGGGAGTTGCATTTTTGTGTGTGTGTGTGGGGGGGGGGTGTGACTGTGAATATATATGTGTGTGTGCAAAAACAGTCTGTGTCCAGTGTAAGAAGGGGGGACCAAAGTCTTTGGCCTGAGGACAAAATACAGCGAGTGTTTTGTTATGCTGTGTGTGTGTGTGTGTGTGTGTGTTTGTGTTTGTGTGTTTGTGTGGGGGGGGGAAGGATGGCCAGGGTTTGCATGCACTCTGTTATCCTCTAGTCCAAGTCACCGCTATGAAAGTGTCAGATTGTCCCAAAAAGAAGCTCAGTCACAGGTACTGTCCGAGTGTACCCTCTGTAAGAGGGTGTAGTACAGCAGGGATTCTGACAGCGTTCAGGTGGGGGTGTTCAGGGTGACACAGCACCCGTCTTCCCCACTGCCCCTCCATGAAAGGGTCTCACTGACTCACTGACTGACTGACTGACTGGGGGCTACTGGTTGGAGCACAACCGTCACTCCACCCGCCTCCGCTTCCCCACTTTCCCTCACCTCCATCTACGCCACCGTGTGTGCCCACGAGACAGGGTGGAGGTTCTGGGTCTCCACCGAGCTCGGCGGGGACTAGATGGGTCCCTCGTTGTGGGCGCTGTGGTTGCTCCTGCTGAGGCCCACACAGTTCTGCTGCTGGTTGAGCAGGTGGGACGTCTCATTGGCCACGACTACAGACACGGCGGGGGTGGTGCTAGTGGTGCTCGCTGTAGTGGTGACGACGGCGGGGGTCTCCACTCCGTCATGGAGCTCCGTCAGCGTGAGCTCGATCTTAGTGAACTCACTGTCTGTCGATTGGGGCGTTTTGTCCATCCGTGATGCCATTACGGCGTTCTGGTACTGTTGGCGTGTTACCTAGGGAACAGAGAAGATGGTGTCATGATGAGGTCAAATGTCACTTTGATTGGGTTTTTAGAGCTCAAAAGGCGTTTTTATAAATTCCTTTATAGTGCTTCTGAAAACATATTTTTATCATAAGCCTTCTTTATAACCTTATTCAATTTGGGTTAATTTGTCCATGTGTGTATTTGTGTGTCTGCAGGTTGGTTTATGTGATACATATGTAACATGTATTACATCAACAGGCTTCAGAGTGTCACACAATTTAGTCAGTGGGTGTAATGGGTGTCTACATGAGGAACCATCTGGTTAAAACAAGATACAAACTGGTAAAACAGTTTTATTTTAATATAAAAATCTCAAATCAGCATAAATTGAGTTCTTTTGGCCACAGTATTGAGATACTAATAATCAATTGCCTAATAACCCTATGCTAGAGTCTTCAGGAGCTCAGTAACCAGCAGCTTCTATAGCAGCATCCATATATCTGTATTAAACATGCATACTGGTCAGAACACTAATGTTATTTACGCACATGTGAGCCTCAGTGTGCCTTTCTTGCTCACCTTTATAAACTGCAGGTCTGAACGGGCTCTGACAGAGTAGTCAGGTACGTAGATCTGCAGGAAGGAGTTGAGCTGGTTGTTGCTGCTGCCGAGAGTCGGGGTGATGGCGTCAATGCGATCACTCCTGTTCAGAGAGTCTGAGTGGTTGAGTCCAAACGGCCGTGGAGGAGATTTATTTTCTGTAAGGAGGTGATGTGAAAGAATACATTTCAACTCCCCAAAAACACATGAAAGACCAAGTCTAGATAAAGAGCAACATACAGTATATTACATAAGAGTTATATAATGTTTCTTTCACACATTTGATCCCCTGACCAGCACTAACAGCAGGACAAAGTTTTCATTTATAGTGTGAAATATCTCGACATGTATTTGATTGACACAACGAACTGTGTACAGACATTGGTGGTTACCATGTAATAAATTGCACTGGATTTGATCCTCTGTCTTTTACTCTAGCTCCACCATGAGGTTCAAATCAGGTTCAGCTGTACTTTGATATTAGTGCTAAAAAGCTAATGCTAGCATACTAACATACTAAACTAAGACTGTGAACATGGTAAACATTTGTGCAGCCTAACAAGAGACGCTATAGCTTGTCGGTACACTTGTTAATAAACAATCAATCCTTATTGCGTTAATCTAATACACCTTTACGTCTGTATGACAGTTGCTATTGATCAGTATTGTTGTTCTGTCCAGTTAGGTGCTCTCTACATACACATATATTGCAGCTTTTGATAGCTAGAGAGGAAAACACTCTTGCAGTGTGTTTGCTCTAACCCACAATGTTCTCTCAAACTACTTGAGCTGCTCAACAGCTTCATCAGCATTTGGGATCCTGTGTATTGGTGACATTTTTTTCAGGTCAAGTGTTAGATATTAGCACAGACGCTTGCTGTGATGTATGGAAATCTAATTTCTACATAAGTCTTTAGGTGAGGGGAGTTTCATACAACAGGTATTGAGTCAGTGGTCTCCAGTGATGCTGCTTCCTCCTATGTGCTACCACATAGAAGACTTGTTCTGGGTTTTTTTTTGTTATTTCTTTTAAAATTTTTAATTAAAGCCAGATTATGTTTTCCACTTCTTAAAGAAGCCTAGTGAAAATCACACACAACAAAGTGGAAACGGCTTGGCCAACGCTAATGCTACTACGCAGACTGGAATGTATGTAATCCCATGTAGGAATATGTGTGTGAGTTTGTGTGCGTGTGTGTGCGTGCGTGCGTGCTTGTGTGCGGACCAAGCGCAGTGGGCCAAAGACCTGGCATGTGAACCCTTGTGGATTAGTACTCCACTTTCTAGGGGCCGTAGGGGCCAGGTCAATATAGAAAACGGCGGTGTGTGTCAAGAATACACACATAATGCATTTATGTAGACACACACTCAAACATGTGCGCAGTGGGGCACCAAAGTGGGTGAAAAAAACATGTCAAGAGGTGCACTGTAGGTCATAGCTAAAGGGAGAAAGAGAGTGTATTTGTTTAACTGTATTTCCGTATACATGTGGGTGTGTTTGTGTTTGTGGCAGCATGTTTGTAGTTGTGTGTGTGGAGTGTGTGTGCTCTGTGTACGTGTGCAATGTGCATGTGAACATGTGTCTTTGTATGTGCGCTCAGTGGTGTCCGGCAGGGGGCTGTAGCTGTAGGTCTTGTTTATGTAGTCAGAGGGTTAAAGGTTAGGGGCGAGTGGGGCGGAGCCTGGGTCCACTCTGGGGCCTCCAGTCTCCAACACCATTCAGCCACTTGACTAATGGCTCAGGGGGATGAGGGTATTAAGTCTCAGTCTGAATCTGTTTTTCCTCTCTGTGTCTTTCTCTTTCACTTACACATGCATGAATATACAGTACATGGTGCATTCACGGACAAAGGGACTTTCAGGCATGCACCCATCAGTCACAAAGTCACTCAAAACAAAACAAAAAAAACCCACTCATGCAGATGATGAAGATCAAAATGGCCTAGTTAACAGGATGATATTAGTGTGGTATCAGATGTGAAGTGTGTGTGTGTGTGTGTGTGTGTGTGTGTGTGTGTGTGTGTGTGTGTGTGTGTGTGTGTGTGTGTGTGTGTGTGTGTGTGTGTGTGTATTGACAGAACAGGCCACTGTACCTGGAGATCCTGCTAGTGATTCAGCCCTACTGACCACAAATGTACGAGACAGGGAGAGGGGCACTTGGGGGAGAGAGGGAGAATACAAGAGGGGAAGAAAAGAAAGAAGAGAGTCTGTCAAAGTGGAGAAATAATCAATGCATATACACAAATAGTAAACATGGATTAAACCTACAAGGGAAGCTTAAGCAACACTTGTATAACCCCAACAGGAAGGAACTGCCAATCACCTTCACTGTTACTGAGCAGCATAACATGAAGTCAGAGAAAATGCACTACTGGTACACCATCATGTCCACTCATAAAGTATCTGATTTGTCACTGCTGAGTGCCTACACATAGGCCAGAACGGTCATTCTGCTGATTCACCAGTAGGTGTCTCTCAGATCCCACCACCCATGTGAATCATAATGGTTGAAAAAGGGCTGAGAATAGTACTGTAGTTTATGAATGAACTGAGAGGACTGAGCGGATCAGTAGGTGACGCTTTCTCATGATGTCACTGCAGGACGGCCTCGTCAGTCCTACAATCATTGTTCATAAACATTCATCCAAGGAAATTTATGCTATCAATCAAAGAAAGTCCTAAACTGATCTGTACTTTGTTACTTACACAAATCACAGGGAGGACAATGTAGAGGCAGATGTGGACCATTTAAAAGGATTTAGGATGCGGAGTTGACACTGGTTTCACATTTGTTTTCACCATAACATTGCTAGTGATGTGAACTTGTATATTGCTGCTAAAATCTTACATCAAGCAATGAGTAATGGTCTTGAAGTTAGAGCAAAGAAATATGTGATAAATATAAAGTACAATGAGAGTGTTTGTGACTGGGGGAATACTAGTGTTGATAAGATACCAAAACAATACTTTTTTCTTTTTCCATTGAACACAGTCCTCAAAGGTTGAAGTTTACAGTCTAATATTAGGATTTAATCCAAATTGTCTGAGCAAAGAAGGAATAAAAAGGAGTCTGAATCTGAGCGTTCAAAGCCAGCTTTCGGTACTTGGTGCTATGGATGCATTTCAGTCAGAATAAAAAAAGCAGGTAAGCTTTGTGTCTTATTTGTGACTTATTTTTAGTGGAAATAAGCGACAGCAGATGTCAACATGAATGGCCTAGATCACCTGCACACAAAACTGCATTTGTATGGTTTACTCAAGAATAAGAAATGTTTAAATTAGCTGGGGATTTTCTGAACATCAAAAGGGACAAATCTTTGGTGAAACACTCCAATGAATCATTTTACTTTGGTCAAACACCAGCTGTCAGAGATCTTACCTGGCGAGGCTGTGAGAGCCATCATCCCATAGAAGGAGAACGGCCCCGCTTCAAACTTCATCCCCTCTTTTCCTGCCTCCACCTCAACTTTCCCCTGTGATGGCAACATCCACAGATGACAAGGAACAAAGTGTTACTCAAACATACTGTAATTTCCTTTCAGACTGTACATATGTTATGACACTAACACTAACCCTTTCTAATTCATTATAAATTGCACTGTATTTCTGTATGGAGCATTAGTGCTTCATTGTGTCAGTTACCATTTCTAGCTTGGATTTCCGCTACAGCTTTGCAGTTACACTTTCACCCTATTCAAAATCTGCCACTTTCCTGCTCAAATATATTTATTCATCCTGCCCGTGAGTTTAGAACAAATCCCTCCCCCCAAACACCCCACCCTCTTTCCATTCCTTTTTACTACATGTAGAAAATCCGTACTCTGTTTAATAGCTCCCAATCTGCTCCTAAAACCTGGTCTCAAGGGCAGTGACCCCACACGTGTGCACTCCAAATACTGATTTTAACTCTATCTATGAGTGTTTACATGTGCATTATCCTGTTTTTGATTACATCCAGGTTGGGACTTCCCTTGACCTCGGGTCGTTTAAAGACCTGATACTCTCCCTAACACCAAAGAGGAGGACTCTATGTTGACACCAGCAACGTATTCAGAGACAGAGCAGACGGTCAGACTTGAAGGTCAGCAGCACTTGTTTTCATCCGCTTTTGAATAAATAATTGTAACTCTATAGCAGGATTTTTGTCTGCAAAGAGAGGGTGGCAGGGAGGAAAGCAGAGGGATGGGTATACAGTACCACTACTGATATACTACTGTCTTTACATTTTGAAGTACAGTACAGTGGCAGGACATCTGGTTTATTTATGGCTTGAAAACAGTGAAATACATACATTATATTTCACTGATTCTATCTGTGGTTTATATGTATTAAAACTGGCAAAAGTGTTCAATCACAGTACAGAATTTCCTTTATACTGACCACATTTTTAATTATATTTTGAAGTGTTGTATCTCTTGGGCCAGATATGTATATTACTAATGAGCTGTTTATCTGTGGTATTGTTGTTTGCTTTAATCCAAAGTGCCCTGCAGTGCAATCATACCATGCATACCTTTTTAGGATGCGTGGCCCCTGTGGGAACAAACCTGCAGTACAGCTGCGTTAGATGGATGACTGTACTGTGAAAAACTGTAGGACAGAGGAAAACAATAGCTTGTAGTACTAACAGCAGCATGTCTCTGTCTTAAATGTGTTTAGCGTAATGTATTGTGTAGTGTAGTCTGGTTAGGGTACAAATACTGTTGTCCTTTAATAAGTGACAGAAATTTACATTTTTTAAATGTCACTAGCAGAGTGCAGACAGGGGTCCGCTGTTGGTCATTACTTTGGAGCAAACCTCTCGATATGTCACTCTGCACCTCACTGTGTCCACACACCTGCAGTATGAGGATGAAATAATCCACGGGCTTGTTCCTGTGGAAGAGGTAGTGCTCTGCCGCCCGCTTGTTTTTCTCATCGTATTTCAGCTCCTGGATGACGTTGGGGTGCTTCAACAAGCGCAGCAGAATCTTTTCTGACATTTGTACCGGTGCAAATGGCTCGACCTCTGAAGAAACACACAGGGACAGAGAGGGAGACATTAATTACAGCCCAACCCATACTAGATTTTAGGGCTGATAAATACAGTGATATATTAGCCAGTAGTCATTTTTTATGATTATAAATGACATATTTTTAATTTCTGGAGTGTTGGTTAGACATTAAAGGTGTCACCTGTGCTTACACTATAATTTTGTTGGACATTTTTCACTCATTTCTGTAACTTTATGAACTTAATATCTAATCAACAAAACAGATTTGTTCCTAAGAGGCCAAATGAGCATTCACTTATTTTCTCATACTAGAATTTCCTCTTTTGCCAAACACAATTCTCAAGATCTTGTTCAGATCTGTCGTGTAAGTCATGTACAGATTTGTGGAAAACACACTCATTTGACTTCAGAATTATAATGTCTTAATCTGAATGCCTGCAAAGTTTAAATGTGTTACACAAATCAACTAGAATAAAAATAAATAACCAGAATTAACCTATGCAAAATCAATATTCTGTTCACCACATTAGGCCACCATCAGGGTTTGTTAAATTAGTGGGAGATTTTTTCTTTCCTTCCTTTTTCTGATCTGATTGGCATACTTTGGCATGGCAACTGCAGCTTCCCCCGTCTAGTATGTTAGTGACTGTCACTGACTCTCATCTAAGCCACGGACCACTTTGCTTTAGAAAGACGTTTAATAGGATCTAACTTGATGTCGAACCATTTACTCTTTATTACTGTTACTGCTAATGATACACAGCTGACAGCTGTAACCTAATATTAATATTGTTTCAATACTGTTTCAGGTCTTCCAATACTGCTACAGACACTGCTACACTTGTGCACTTGAAGCTTGGCAGTGTAAAATTCCTCTTTTTTGGGAATGAAACTTGCCCACAAACACAGTGAAACACTTAGTTTTATATGGAAATTTTAGGGGCATTGATTTCGTCAATGATGAAATCTCACGATCACTGACAAAATTCATCGGATTGAAACAAGTAATTTACTTTGTGCAGTTAAGAGAGTTTGGTGAGTCGACCAGGGAAACCTCATATGAGCAAACCTAAGGCTTAGAATAAGAATATGAAAATGTTCTTGCATGAGGTCCAAAATGTCTCTCCGCATTGTAATTTTCACTATTGTTAGTACGTATGTCTGTATATATGACTCCTATTACAAGTCAGTCTGTTCTGAAAAAGAGATTCCTCCTCTGTTGCTCTTCCTAAGGTTTAAATATCCATTAAAGTTTATTTTCCTTACCCAAATTCTAAGGAAAGATGTTTTTTTTTATGTTGTAATGATTGTAATAAATATCTGTGTATTTGTGATTTCAGGATATACACTTGACTTGACTTGATCCAATATTTAGTTGCAGACCTAGTTTTAAGCTGTTACTGCATTTGTCTGAGTGAACTAACATACAAACCTGACCAAAAAGTCCTTTGTAACTTTTAAACACTGTATCCAGATTGTAACTGGTCTGCCTCAACCACCTAATGGGCCAATCAGCTCCTTCACCTCAGCGGCGGTGATATGTGTCAGCTGGCTGCTGGCTCCACCACCAGGAACTAAACTCCCTAATAGCCTTTAGAGGAACTTAATCAACGCTTAGCTGCTAGGTCAAAGTTCTAAAGCAAATCCATCTGCAATGAGGCTATAGTCAACTACTACTGCTGCTGCTGCTGCTGTAGTAGCACTTGGATATTCTGCAGCCTGTTCAGAAATCCATTTCCCAAGGGAAAGTGGGTGAAATATTTCACATTTTACACTAAGTATGTCGACTTGTGTGAGAACCCCGATCATAGGCCAAAAATGCTGGACGTGATGTCACTGAGGAACGAGAGTAAGCAAACAGGGTGGTGTTTTTAAAGCTGTGAGCTAAGATCCCAACATGTAACCTTCAGTGCATGACACGCAAGCAAATAGACGCCTGCGTTTTTTTTTGGGATCTGCGCGCAGTCTGCACAGACATCCCGTGCCGCGCTCCCGAGAGGCCTTCCACCTCTTCACAAAAAAAAACCACACACACACACACACACACACGCAAACCAACACCCTTGTTGTGAGTCCTCACACAACTCATTCCCTCACACACAAACAGCAGATACTCATTCTACACACATACTCACTCCTCCCTACAACCACTTGCCCAAAACTCAAAGCCCATACGGGCACATGCACACACACAAACAACTCACACACACACTTTCCCCACAGTGAGGGGCTGAGGGCACACTGGGGGAAGTCAAGCAGCAACGCAGCCCACTTGCCTGTTGCTAGGAAACGCAGGGTAGCCAGCAGAAGCTGAGGTGATATTTTAACCTTCATTTCATTGTCGGTAGGCTTGAAGGCCGAGAAATCCTGCTTCCTTTCCCGATGGGTGATTTTCTTCTTTGTCTTGTTGTCAGCTGAGGAGGGAAAATGAAAGTTGAGCGTAAGACACAAACGAAAACTTTTTGTGCAACAGGAAAAAGACGATCCACGCCACTCCGCAGATATTGAGCGAGTCCTCCCGGGTCGTAGGGTGACTAAACTTGAGTTACCCAAAGCTTATTGCTTTTTCCGGAAATGTAGCTGTGGCGTTCTTCTCAGAACTAAAAGAGAGCTATAGGGGGCTACACTGTTAGCTTACCACATTCTTAGCATTACTTGAAGCCATATGTATTAGGGCAACAAATAGACTGGCATGTACTCCATGTCTGCAGGCCTGTAAGGATGCCATTAGAGGAGTAACAGTACAGTCAGCTCATGGTTTGGTATGATACATGAAACAGGGTTTACAGTCTACCAGGGAAGAAACTTTTGAGAAGTAAAACACATTCTGACAGTAGAAAATGACTCATTCCTCCCTGGGTGTAAAATGTAAACAAAAACTAACAACATTGTTTTTTAAATAGTATTATGTTGTAGGTTTTGGTGCACAAGACAAATAAGATAACCTCTTAAATGACAAATATAAAGCAGTTATTTATCTACAAAGACACATCAAGTAGTATTTCATATTCTTTAAACCTTAACTAAAACATTGTCACATAAACTGATTTTTTTAGACATTTTTATTTTTTGCATAAACAATGATCTCCTTGTAATCAACCCAACATTCCCCTGGTCTCTTCCACATTTTAGCCTCTTTCAGCTCATTGTTTTGGTTTTCCCATCTGCAACTTTACTGTCTTTGTTCAGTGATTTCAGTGACAAATCTATAAAAGCCAACTGTACGCTACCTGCTCAGCCTCCAACGGCCTACAGGCAAATTTAGTGACTAGCTGGTGAACATTAAGTTCACCTGAGGAGGCACATATTTTCCCAGGAGAGCTAACCAGAGCTACAGAGAGATACTATTGGATTACATTTGTCAAGTGGACACAAACTCCAAACTGACAGTTCAATGTTAATAGAGCACTAAAAACTAAAGCATTATTTATTGATTGCTTTCTTTTCCACTTGGGACAATGGAACAAGCGCTAAATGCAACACTGACTTATATATTTTAAGTTGTTATGGTTAATGTGTTAGCAATCAGTTTCTTGTTTACACCTACAGCTAATTTGCTAAATGCTCCACTATGTTCACCAGCTAGCCACTAACTTTGGCTGCTGTTTGGTGCTGAGCAGGTAGTGTACAGTCAGTTTATCAGAGCTTTCTCACTGAAAGCTGCCTGCTGCATCTGGAAACGGTGTTGATTGAGGCAGAATCTGAGGGCAAGAGAACCAAAACAATATCCTGAAAGAAGCTAAAACACTCCACACAGCTCAGGACAGGGGTCAGGTGATTATTCTCTGTGGGTTCATCACTCCAAGCTACACTTTTCACATTACGTGCATTTGATCTTTTGTTAATAGAAAAATAGTGATTAGTGCAGCTTTAATTATGGACTTTAATTTGCATTTAATATATGCAAACAACAACATACAGAGATTAAGCATTAACAACTGATCAGATTTAGTTAAAAGGTAAATACATTTCCAGCTCCAAAATGTCTTTTCTCATATATTCATATCATGATAAATTGTACCTAAACATACTGTTACACACCTAGATACCATAAACCATTTGTTAATGGCCAAACAGCACTAGTGATTATTTCAGAGCATCTGCAAATTCACGAAAAAGTAATATATAGTTAGACCTACATTAGGTTGGTTTCAGTGGTCACAGTCTAACAGAGCTATTAAATACAGCCCAACCGCTGGGTTGGGATCAATTTATATGTTGTGGATTTTAGACTGGTGTGCTTATTGTGACTGTACTGTGACAGGCTGGAGATGCCTTGCAGTCTTATAGAGGTATGAGCTTTGAGAGGAGAACCTACTGTACAAGTCTGTCTCGTCCAGGATCTCTGACTTGATGATTTCTTCAATAACGTCCTCCAGGGTGACAATACCCAGAACCTCGTAGAAAGGGTCTCCCTCGCCCTCATTGTTCACCCTCTGAACTATGGCCAGGTGGGACTTTCCTAGCAAAACATACATGCACACACAGACACACAAACATGGGTTATAAAGTTAGGGTCATATAATGATAAAGAGAAGTAAATATAGGTCAGGCAGTGACGGGGGTACAAGGGAACAAACAGGCGGGGACAGAAAGGACTATTTCCATTTTGATACATTTTTATAGTATATAAAGTTAACATGTATCACAGACAGAATACTTTTAACATGGTATTTTATACTGTGAAATAGGAACAATAAATCACTCATGTCAGACAGTGTGGTACTGTCATAGCAGTCAGAATGCAGTATGTATTACAACAGTCTGGCAATCCAAATCACACACAGAGCAGGTAACACAAAGTGATATGAAGGAGTAACTACTCTCCATATCAGTTAAACAACCGGGGATGCAGGACATGGCAGATGAAGTGTTAACAGTGTCAGCAGAGACTCAAACAGCCAGAGAGACAGACAGACTGACAGTCCAACACTCCTAAATTTCATCAGGAGTCCCCTTAGCCCTCCCTCCCTCCACATCTGTGTTCCCAGGACCCTCCTGTGAGTCGTACCATCTGAAAAAAAGAAGAAACAAACTGCCGTGTATGCAGAGAATACTGTCAAGCAAAACGCTAAACAAATTCTTTGCCTTTTCTCAGCTTGTGATCATTTAAAAGGAATTTTCCAGAGGCCCAGGCTAATATTAGCCCCTGCAAAATGAAGTTTCCATTCCGCCCCGGCGATATTCTCACCGAGCGAAGGAACAGACCGGGCGAAGCCTCCGCTGTGTGATCAGATTGTCTCGAAATGGGCCGTTTGCATGCAGATACACCTGGGTGTAAATAATGGAGGACATCAGTGTGGTTGTGTGTATGTGTGCATGCACGTGTGTCAGAGTGCACGAGTTTATGGGTGCACAAACGTGTGTGTTTATTTTTGGAGAACACCGGTACATCACTGAGTCAGTGCTCAGATGCTGTTTCAGCTAATGTTAGCTGCTTTGGTGCAGGCTAGTACAGACTGAGGGATGATCAGGAGTGTTTTATTGCACTGCAGCTCACAGCTTCCTCACAACACTGTGGCAGCACACTGATGTGCTTCATACAGAGCCGGAGAGTCTGAATGTGAGAATGTTGTGAGCATTAGATGCAAAATTGATGCTTTCAAGAAATATACTCAGGTTACACATAATAGGCTGGAAGGGTAAGATCCCCAAAGAGAGGTATTAATAATGTAAACACCAGAAATCCACCATTACAAAGAGTCTGCAAATGCCAGGCAACATTCAAGTCTTATTTTCAAAGCATCCAAGAACAGTCTTCATATTTGTATTAAGATGTCAATGACATCTTAAGCGTGTCTCTTTATCACTGAGGGAAAGGTTTAACTAGGACAAGCACAAATGGAGCCTCAGTGGGTTACGGCAATCAGGCCTCAGAAGTCCTTGAGCAAGCAATTACTCTAAACTGCCCAGAGAGGGAAAGACAAATGGAGTGGCCAGCACAGCACAGTGAAACCGATCAATGCTTACTTCCTTCTCTTTAGTGGCATCCATTCCACTCGTCAGGTTAATAAACAAAGCTTCCAAATTTAGGTTTCCAGGAAAAGAATACCGATCTTAACTTCAATATGGAAAGTGTGAACTGAAATTAAAATGGTTTGTTTTCAGCATTTCTTTGGTAGAAATTAACATTACAGTCTCCTGTATTAGTTTAATTTAAAGGAATACACTAATTCTCTTCCTTACTTAGTTACATGATATCTCTGTATGGCAAATATGAAGCTACTGTCACCAGCCGGTTAGCTTAGCTTAGCATAAATGCTGGGAACAATATTTATCCTATCACAACCAGAATAACTTCTTGTTATGATCTCCCCCTATATCTACCTGCATTGACATGACAGAAGTCTCAAACTCAGGTCACATGAACTGAGCAACTACTGTGAGATGTGGTTGAAAGCACCCAAAAAAAAAAGTGGACGTTGAGATTATATACCAAGAATGAACTTTCATATTCAATCATTAACAGCATTTTTAAACAATATTTAAGCCCACTGAATATTTAATGCAAAGAAAAACACCTATTAATATTCCAAAGAGACTTCCTAAATTAATATACAATTATTTACTCTTTCAACCCCCTACAGGAGAGACAAAATGACAGAAAACTTTACTGTACAAGATAATGTAATCCATCAACAACACAGACCACAATTAAAACACCTACAACGCCTTGTACTGACTGATCTAAGTATCTTTTGCAGGGATGTAGTACTCCATCGAATATATTCTAAAACGGTTCCAGAGTGCGATCAAAACTTAATAATTTTCTCGGTCGCACTGGTGCACCTGACGCTGCCCGGGTGAAAACATACATTTATTTCGCAAGCGCATCATCTCTCTGTGTTCTCCTGTGACTGAACTCACACACTCATGGTAGGATCACATCGTGTTCTAAACCAATAAGAGACAGAGCTCGGGCGGGTCTTTGCCTCTGATTGGCTGTGGTCCTGTTCACCGCGCTAAGTTGTGTGTGTTTAAAAATTGCCGAGCCCCGGTCCTTCAGCGACAGCATCAGACTCAGAACCAGAGGAGGAGACCACCGAGTCTGGGATAGAGCCCGGCTCCGAGACCCAAATTAAAAAGGCCAAAATATATTCCTTCAGACAGGACTGGCTGAAACAATTTCCCTGGCTGAGTAAATAGTGCATTCGTGAGCGGGTCAACAACGTTTCGTATTGAAACTTAAAAAAAAAATAACATGTCTAAAAAACACACGATATGCTGTGACAAGTGTGTAGAGAAAGTGGCCCCTCTCCCAGCTGCATTTCAGTGGCAGGTAGTAGAAATCATTATTATTATCATTAATAATTATTTTACTTGAAATGTTTGAGTTTGAAATGTTCAATTTCAGCCCAGTGAATCACTTTAAACACTTTATTTTTCTTTTTATATATAATTGTGCTTCAAATAAAGACAAGCATTTCTCTACACCTTATTCTTGTTTAAAAATCATTCACATTATATAAAAGTTATGGAGAGCGATAAAAAAGGTGACCTTATGGTGTTAAAGGCAACGCAATGAAAAATTTGGGGGCACCTAAATTTTGTGCTGGTGCACCTAAAAAAAAAAGTTAGGCGCACCAGTGCAACCAGTGCAGAAAGTTAGTCTGGAGCCCTGGTTCTTGTTATTATGTCCATGACACGTGTATGGGAGTGACAGGTTCGGCTCTATTGTAGGAAGAGGATCAACCAATGAGAATGTGCGTCAACATAACCTCACCTTTCTGACAGAAACCACGGACTGACCTCCGACCTTTATATGAGCCAGCTGATAAGAGGTGGAGGACATCACTGAGATCAACACGCAATCTATCCTGCTCTTCAAGCAGCCATGTGCTCGCACACACTAAACACACAAATGTAACAGCGCCAGTCACTTGTTTGACAAGTTAAACTAATCCCATCAGGATGTTTGTTCACATCAAGAACACTTTCCATCACCTCCATCTGCAGAGGACTTTACTCAAGGTTAACTATTAGAGATGACCCGTTGTAAGAGCTTTAACAGAGGCCACATAGGTCACTAGTTAAAAAAAAGAATGACAAACACACAGGAAAAAACTGAATGGGAAGCTATTCAGTAGAAATAACAGAGAAAGGCATGTTTATGCAAAGTTAAATAGTGTTTATTCTAGAGTCTGTCCCATGGGCTAAAATGTAAGGAGAAAGAAATTTCAACAATTCAATGGAATAGACTGCAAAGGGCAAATCATACATCCTCCATTCGCTTTATACTATTCTATATTATTATTCTATGGAAATCATTATGCTACATATTTGACTGGCGACTAGTGCTATGGCAGTGCCGGTCAGCTGAACTATTACTTCATAGTGCCCAGAGGATGAAGCCGATTGTATTGTATGTATTACTTATCTTGTGAAATTGATAAACATCTTCTACATGGATTGGCACACAGTTTGGTGCAGACACAGAAGGCTACCACATGATGAATCCTAATTACTACGAGGAGGTTCATTCATTTCACATGGTTGGATTGTAATAACTCTGGTGATCAATTAAGTGTGGCATAAAATGTTGTCCAGACATTCATGGTTCACAGAAGATGAATCCTAAAGACTTTGGTAAACCCATAACTTTTCCTGTAGCGCCACCAGCGTGTTTAAATTTCTAGTTCAGAATAATCCCCCGATATTTAATTTAATGCCATCATCAGGTTTTGCCAAATACCTGCAAAACAAATTACATCAGCCTCAGCTTTACAGTGTTAACTAATTTTAGCTTGCTAACATGCTAAAGTAAAGCTGTGTCCATTGCATGGTACGGCTCGGCTCTATTCTACTCGACTCACGTTTGGTACCAGGTACTTTTCTCATTCTTTGTCTTCCACTGCAGATGGTATCCCCTCAATGTAGGCAAGACTCTTAGCTGATTGTCATAGCGACACCGTGTGAAACTGCTGTCACACCAACAGTTTCCAAAAAGGCTGAATGCACCAAGCACAAAAGACTGCTGGAAAAAAAAAACTGTAGAGCTCTGGAAATACTACTTCAGAGCACAATAAAACTCTGGTTGCTCCAATTGACTATTCTAGTGACCAAATCCTTCAAAAAGTACCAGGTACAAGTTACTATCCACAACTTCCACAGCCCAATTGAGCCTTACCATGCAGTAGAAACACGGCATAAGATGGTAACCATGGTAAATATGACCTGCAAAACGTCAGCATCTTAACACTGTCACTGTGAGCATGCTGATGTTAGCAGCATTTAGCTTAAAGCACCACTGAGCCTAAGCACAGTCTCACAGAGCCACTAGAATGCTAGCAGCGCTGTGATTCACCCTCTAGGGACCACCAATGTCTGTACAAAATTTCACAGCTATCAATTCAACAGTTGCAGAGATATTTTAGTCTGGAAGTGGTGGATCCATCCTGAGAGGATACATGTACAACTTCCATCTAGTAATTTATTTTTCCACTTCTTTTTCCCCCCACAATCTTTTATTTATTTTAGGATGTTGCCCTTTATATATATATATATATATATATATATATATATGCCAGGGGTAGCTGAGCAACAAAATTTTCAAATAAGGACTGAATGCTTTTGTCTGAAGTGACTAGGGTTGGGCGATTGGATGAAATCATTGGATTTTTGTCATTGAGTCTAATTTAATGGTCCACTTTAGAGCCAGAATATTTTCACATGTAACTGTGGTGAATTAGGGGTTTATTTGGACTAGATTGATGACAGGGAATACAGTAACACAGTGATTCACAGGGGCTCCAACCATGACTGTTACTCAAGGGAAGATGAGGACACAGCAGGGACCGGCTGGGACAGGAGCGGGACAGGATGTGGAGTGGCAGAGGAGAAATGTGATTTGATGGTTAGACACCAGAGCTGGTGATGGTGGGAACAGTGGAAATGCTATTTATACTAGTTTTATTTAGTTTCTGTCAAGTTTGAATGAAGTGTGTTTTAAGGGGAGTTAACAAGGCAAATAAGCTGGTCTCTGTTCAGTAAAAGAGAGAAACTTGAATTCCGAGGGCTTTTTTATATATTTTCTTGTCCTTTCTTGGTTTATTTTGTCTATTAAAGCTATGAGCACTTCTTGCATGTAGTAAACTTGCAGGACTGATGGTGGCTAGTTGGAAAACTTTAACATATCGCCCAACCATAGAACTGACTTACAAAAAGTGCATCGAAACTCTAAACCTTCTAAAAAGCCAGCTTGATCAGCTGACCACAACCGTTCTTCTAAAATTATGGTGGTTTCAGGAGCGACTATTTTATGTTAATTATCTTAAAGTTGACAATTTATAAGTACTGTAGCTATGTAAACTCCTCCTCTGGTGTTGTTATCTACAGTCTATTTAAAGTCTATTTTTGTTTTCTCGATGTTACATACACACACACACACACACACACACACACACACTCGTCTTTTCGCACAGTAGCTCCACTCCACATTGTTTTGTCTCGCTGTCCCACAAGATGAGTGCATACTTTCCAGTTTCCCACAAAGACAAAATACCACACATGTGACAAAAAAAAATTCAGCTTCTGTCTTCTATAAATATATTATGAGACAATGACAGCCTGTTTATTCATAGCTCCTTAGCTGCTGTTATGGCAGTGGATTTTGTGAGGGGGGACTGGAGGTAGAGTGGGGAGGCTGACCCTCTGGACCCTCTGGACCCTCTGGAGCCTGGAACTTGGAAGTGGGCCACAGGGAGAGCGTGTCCTTGCAAAGACCAGTCGTCTGGGGTCCTATAAGCCACCTCTGCTGCCTGACATCTGGGGCTGTCTAGCTGGGCTGAGGCTGAATGCATGCTGGGTAGTCCAGCACACAGGCACACTGCACACATCAGGGTCGGGGGTCAATTCACTTTCATTTTCACCCATTAAGGAAGCATGTTTTCTTGGGTCAAAAACTGAAACGCCTCAGTCGTTAAAAGGCATTCATGTGCAATTTCAGAGTGTAACGGTTGTGTCATTAGACTTGTAAATTGATGTTTCAGTTTACATTTGTAATTGGGTAAAGTAAAGACACACACACACACACACACACACACACACACACACACACACACACACACACACACACACACACACACACACACAGGATTATTTTGTTGCCCTTAACAACAAAGCAGCAGATGACTAAAGTACCAGGAAGTGCTTAATCTTAGTGAGGGGAGAGTCAGGGACCACAACACATTTGTTCAGTTGTGTGCATTAAAACACTAGCTGTGAAGGTGTCTACCCCACAGGCTCGTAACCGTGTTAATTTGATTGTTTTTTATTACTGAAAACCTCAATGTCCCATCGTTTCCCTTTGTGACTTCCTCAGATTTGTAAGAACTTTCTTCCTCCTGACAGGAATTAATTCCAGTGGGAATATCTGTTGAATTGCTGTATTTATTAATTTATGTATTTCTTACATTTTTCTTGTCCTGAAAATATAAAAATATAAAATTAAAATTTGCCAAAAATAGTCTAGAGATGCTACGCTGCACTTACGCGCAGTGGTGCTGTTAAGCAGGTATAGTGTTAACCATGTTCTTCATCTTAGTTCAAAGTGTTGGTATGCTAATGCTAATAGCACTTAACAAAAAGTAGGCTACAGCTGAGGTTGAGGGGAATCTCATTGTGTGTGCAAGTATTTAGTCATAAAGCATTGGACAAGGGGAGATTTTGACCTGATAACAGTGCTCGATGAAAAGGTATCCAAAGGGATTATAATTCATGATGTGGCCCGTGGTACTCCGTGATGGAGGCATACACTCAGGCATTGACGCAGGTTGATACAGGTTTAATATGTGGCACACAGCTGCAGAAGAAATGAGAACCAGGGGCAAAATAATAAAAATAAAAAGTATAAACTAACATAACTTTTAATGACCAGTGTGCCACTGCGTCTGTCACCACAGTAATAAACAGTGTAGAAAATACTCAACTGAGGATACAAAAAAAATGGGCTCATTTCACTCTGTTGACTGACAAAGGCCCAAATTAAAAGAGCTCCAACTCTTGGCCAAACCAACAATCCATCTATCTGTCTATCTATCTATCCATCCATCCATCCATCCATCCATCCATCCATTCATCCGTAATCCAAAGCCAAGCCTGAGAACCTCCACTCAGGCCTTCAGAGACCGAGCCGTGTGCTCTTTTCCACCATTCCCAGCTTATTTATGGAATGCAGCTTTGTCATATTTTTCCATAGCGCAATTTTCCCCTATAAATAGGCACGTAAGGCTCAGAGAGTTGGGGTGGGAGTATGAGGGGTCAGTATCTGTTGTGGACACTCATCATTGCCCCCCTCCCTGTCTTGCTCTCCCCCTATTTTTCCAAATATTTGAGCCCTGACAAATATAGTGCAATGTTAGGGTGATGGGAACCCATTGGACAGCCTTTCTTCTAAATCTACCTCCACTGAAAGTTTCCAGGCATTCTGACCCATTTTTCCATTGACATGGACAAAAACTTTACCCAGATGCTGGTATCACATCGACTATTTAAAGCTTCATTTACAAGCAAACATTTAGTCTGAATACACATTCAATAAAATAACAAAATTCTGTGTCTTGGTCTGTATTATCTGGAGACATAACTGGAATGTGTCTGTCTGTATGTTTGTGTGTTTAAGTGTCTGTATTTCCTCCACAAGTATTATAGATAAAACAGATAAATGAAATGCCTAATATAAATAAGGGAACAAATTAATCTTAATCAGGCACTTAAAGGGGAAGTTCAGCCGCTGCTCTCCAGAGGTTTTTTTCCAATCTGTAGGAAATCCTGCGAGTGACATCACTTGAAGAATGTGAGGGATTTAAGGGATATTTTTAGTCACAATTAGTTGATCTTTCGTACCTGCCGGTAAGACTTTATGGTGTGCGAGAAGTGTGTTAAAGTTGTTACCTGTATAGACTAGAAATTTGAAAAGAATACCCCTGGAGTACAGAGGTTAGAAGAAGGTGGTGTTTATCTGGCCAACTGCGAGTACTCATTAAGACAAAGGTAGCTTATATTTGAACATGCCAAAACATGTCAAGTAAAAAATCTGAACCTCTCAGTTCATTAGTCACAGGTCAGGGTGTTTGTGTAATGTTCGTTTCATTTGAAATAGTCTACTAGGTCAAAAAGGCATGCACAGAGAAAACTTCAAATGAGGCTATTGGTCGGAAAAATCTAATCTAGTTAAGATTTGACAATGAAGTGTGAGTGAAGTGTTATTGTGCCTTATGTTATTAACCAGAATTGTTTCAGTTGGAAACTTTTTTTGCCAAATAAATGAAAAGCATGTTGAAACTGGCATGGCCCCCCTCCTTCCTGTACCAAAAACGCATTGAACCAAAACTGTGATATGAACCAAACTGTGAATTTTGAGAACCGTTCCACCCCTACGATTTGGAAATCGTACAAAGTATTTTTCAAACCCATTAGAAAAGTGAGTTTCAAACTGGGATCTGGGAAACAAAAGGGGTCCTTGAGTGGGTTGTAGGGGGTCCCCAGCAAAAGGAAGAATAGAATATTTTTCAACCGTTATCAAATTTTTTGGAAGTTGGACCAACAAGGGAAGAAGTACAGAGACTGTTTTTATTGATAGTAATCAATCAGTGAATGACTGTGAAGACTTTATAATCTTTAAACCTAAGAATAAAAAAAATGGGGAACCGTGGTCTAATAGCTCAGGAGGTAGAGCGGGTCGTCCACTAATCAGAAGGTTGGCGGTTTGGCGGTTTGATCCCCAGCTCCTACTTGGGCAAGATACTGAACCCCAAATTGCACCCGATGCTGTTTCATCGGCGTATGAAGTGTGATGAGTGTGTGAATGGGTGAATGTGGCATGTAATGTAAAGCCGCTTGAGCGGTCAGAAGACTAGAAAGATGTTAAACAAGCACATCTACTAATTCCTGTCTTAGTGGTTGGTGGGTATCCCTCAGGACAAGACGACTAGACGACAACAACATGGTGTGCATTAACAGGAGCTTATTATCAGCAACAGACTTTATTATTCTGACAGCACCAGAAACTCTAGTCTCTCTAGCTGCCGTAGAAAAAATACAAACCTTGTGGAACAACATGTCTCCAAGTTATCAGTGTATTTAAAGTCAACAAAACAAGCAGTAAAATAAGTAATAAAGTAACAAAATAGGCAGCGTGTTCCACAAATATTTTTCCTGTTTCCGCAACTTTGCATTGGAATTTAGTTTGTTTTCTAATGATACCCATAATGTTCCTCAACATAAAAATGCTGGCATGCTAACATTTGTTTTCCCTTCGCCCACACAACATTCTCACAAATTGCTCTAGAGCTGATACCTTATTATTGTTGATATACTGATGTAATTAATGTATGGTCTATAATTCACTGGTCCTCCAGCTACAGAGCTGGGACAGACATTCATTCACACGCTCTTGCACACTCGCATAGTTCAGGCAAAGACAAAAAAGATTAACCGAGCTAAACAGTCCTTGACGAGGGTCGAGTCTAGATGGTAACATCAGATTTGCGAAACTCTCGCACATGCGCTCTTTATTCAGCACTGTTAGTGCTCTGCAGGCAGATATACTGGGAGCCGATGTTCTTGTCTCGTCTAGTTTCTTCGCTTACCTTAACAAAGTGGATAGTAATGACCATGATGACAAAGGTCCCCTAACAAGAAAGTAATTTTAACCCAAACCACATTGTTTCCTGAAACCTAACCAAACTAAGAGAAATCAGGGCACTTGAAATGCTTCCCCGTAACTCACATCTAAGCCAAGCACCTTGGCTTAGATGTGAGTTAAACAGGAAGTGCAATGAGTAAAATGTAGAAAAAAATGACCAAATATGCTGTCATAGGTTACTTGGCTATTTGTTGCAATGCACGGTAATCTTAAGTGTACACTACAGAATAGTCTATTCTGATGGTTGGTTGGAACAAGGGTGTAATAGAAATGTATACTCTTGTTATAAATGATTATGTGCACTCTCTCATGTAACACTTTTGGCTGAGAACACTGATCAATACAAGTCTTTTTGTTTTTGTGTATGTAGAAACACGACTGATGGACTTCAAGTTTTAAGATCCATTTGCAAAATCTCCAAAAGACAGACGCTCTCTTTGAATTCACGTACTGTAATTCAGCTTCAGTTTGGCCTTTGGGTCAAACAATACAGTTAGCATGATATGGACTAATCAGGGTAATGCAGAGAAGTTAGGTCTGTTCACAGCTCCTAACCATCATTAAGGGGCTTTGGTCACAAGATCACTCTGCTGCTACTAGCCAGTGGTGTTTCACTACACACACGCATACACACATACAGTACAGCCACACACACACTGCTGGAATGACATTGTTGTTCATTCAGAGAAGCAGCTTGCTGTCGTAGCTGGCTGCGTTTGTTGTTGAAAGGTCCCCTGGGTGGAGATTCCTTTGGGCCTCAGTCATAAGGAGAGGCATCAATGGGAAACCAGTGGGGATAAATGAATGGGCCTGTGGTCAGGTGCTGCTCTGTTATGTGAGTGTTGCAACTGCTGAATGGTGAGCACATCACACAAAGATGACAAGAACTGGGGGTGTTTTAAAGTAGCAAAATACATGAAAGTAGTACTGTGACCATTAGAGTTTTTAACTTTAATTTTTTTGAAAAAAGCAAACTAGACTAATTTGCCAGAGCTTAAATCAAAGTGTTTAAATAATTATGTTTCATCACAAGTTTCATTGCAATTTCTAATTCTTTCATTTGGTCCAGATTAGGAAAACAAGTTTGGCTGCTCACATGTTACATTGGATCTATCTACACTGCAGATGTTAGCAGACTTTCTTTGACATTGACATATAAAGGTCCAGTGTGTAGGATTTAAAGGCATCTAGCGGGATAGTTGCAGATCGCAACTCCCTCTCTTCCCCCTCCCCTTTCAAGTGCAAAGGAGAAACTACAGTGGCCACGAAGGGCGTGAGAAAACGTCAACGCCCAATCTACAGCCAGTGTTCGGGTTGTCCCTTCTGGGCTACTGTAGAAACATGGCGGTTCAACAGGGCGGATTGCGTGGAAGGCGACACATAACATAACAATTTTTATTTTCTGGTGATTATACACTAATGAAAACACCGTTATGCATATCATATTATATTTCTGCCAATAGATCCATTGTTACACACTGGACCTTTAAAGCTCTATGCTCTAACTTGCAACAGCGACACCCTGGACAGAAGGTCAGAATGTGTAACTGCAGTCGATTGCACTTCGAATAAAGCTACAGTATCTAGTGCTAGGTAATGACATTGCTTTTACATTATCATTTATATTCATTACATAAAAAACACACTTCCTGTGTGACTCCTGTGTAGTTTCGTAACCAGGGAAGAGATGATCAATATTAATCTCTTATCGGTGCATTAAAGTACAGAGATGGAATCGAGAGGTGTTTAGCATAAAGACTTGAAGAAGGGGGAAACATTTAGCCCGTCTTGGTGCAAAGTCCAAAAAAAACCCACCAAAACCTCTACAGCTCACAAGCTCAGTATCTTGTAACTTGTAATGTATTGTATCCCATTTGTTCAATTTGAACTCTCTGTCTTGACCAACAACAACATCCCAAAGTATTGTCATCACACTGAGGTTGACAGGTTTGGTACCACTGTGCCTGTAAAGAGACCTAAAACAAAACCTGAGCCAACTGACCTTATCTGGCAACCAATAGGTATTTGTAGAAACTGCACGGAATTACTTGGCAGATGGTTGTTTGTGAAGAAATAATTATGGCAGGTAAATCCAACTAAAATCTAAAAATTTAAAAAATGTTCATGCAATTTTAAAGATTTATAAATACAATATGTGAGCCTAAAAACATGTTGATAGGTGTTTCTCTTTTACTTTGAACAGAACCAGACTAGCTTTTTCCCTCTGTTTCTAGTCTTTATGCAAAGCTAGGCTAAACACATCTTCACACTAGGGCTGTGTACTGGCAAGAATCTGGCAATATGATACATATCACGATACAAAGCGATATATTGCAATTTTTTTTTTAAAGTACAGGACTGTGACAGTTCACACAACCATATGCATAAAATCTTAGTTTAAGAAGAAAAGAAAAAGAGAAAGAATTTTTTTTCTGCAACCAGCACATTGGGATCTGCATTTGTATTTATCTCTGTCCCTGAAACATCCCACATCTTAGCCCTCAGTTTATATTTACAACACTGCTATATCTAGGGTTTTGGGGTTTAAATCTGATTTAAACACAATAATCCATACAATGTTTTTGAGAATCAATACTATATCACAAAACAAAATATCACCATACTAAAATGTAGCCATACTTTCTTACACCCCTACTACTAACGTTTGAAAGAAATAACACAATCCTCCTCTTAAAAGCTGCATTCATGAGCAATAAATCTTACTGCTACAGCCTTACTTGGTCTGGTATGGTATTTAGATATTTTTGTGTCAGTTGGCTGACTTCATGACTCTTTTCTACCTGGGCTAATGTTACTGATAAAAGTTTTATATACATACATTGATTCAATACGTTCATGCATATCTGGGTGACTAGCTAAGCTCACTTATCAAAGAGCATGACTGAGGTCTACATTTTTAATTTCTCCGTCATCCTCCACCTCCTGAGGTGTGGGTGGAGGCATACAGCCCTCCATAGCTCTGTATATCTACACACCTCCGTATCGGGACATATTTGCTCAACCACTTCTGTCTTTGAGCAGTCCAATCAAATTTCAGGGATTTGATCCTACACCCTCTCATAGTTATACTGTACCCATTATTCTGTTTCACTTGGAAATACTTCACGCTATGTTAGCTAAACACACTCCATCTGCTGTTTTGGTTTTAATGGTTCAAACTTGATCGTTAAGCCAGTGCCTTGCTGCCATTGGTGTGTGTGTGAATGGATGAATGAGAGGCAAATTGTAAAGTGCTTTGGATAACAGTGCTATACAAATGCAGCCATTTACTGTATAACTAGTTATGTCACTTCTTTACCATAAAGTTCAGCTTGATACGACATTAAAACAAGGGTGGCATAAAACACTGACAGGTTTAAAATGTTTAAGATCATTATGTTTAAAATAAATAAATAAAAATGTAACAATAAACTTTAGGGGTGAATATCAACCAAATCAGCAGCAATAATATGTCACATAGCATCATCACTGCAGCTGAATCACTTGACGCACTCTTCACTTGTGACACAGAAAGAGCAAGCTAATTAAACACCTGAAAACACGCATTTTTGGCACAGAGTACTTGGAGCTTTAAAACTCATAATTAATACCTCAATAAAAACAATTAGCTGGGGCGAAATCCTTAAAGCTAGAATGAGCTAAGTACTCAATAAAAAAGCTCCCGTGCTTTGAGCAATAGGCTTTGAGAATGTGGGTTGTTAAGGAAAACATGAAACCGGCAAGAACGCCCTGCATCCTGTGTGGCTTTCATTACGTTACTCATCCACACGGAAACATCAATCTGCTGCCAATAGTGATTATTGACTGCTTATTCATTTATTCTCAAACTTGGCTACAAACATATGATCATGTCTTTATATAAATAGGCACTCCAGTGGAAAGTTTTTAACACTTGATATCACTTTAGGTGACAGTATCCTGGTTAAATCTCATACATGATGACTTAGTAATGGCAATTTGTTGTGTATGGCTGGCTGTAGACTTACTGATGTGAAACTTATTTTAGTTTTCACCTTTAATAACTGCAGCTTAAAGCCAGTAGTAATATAATAAAATTTTAATGGAGCAGTGATCATCATTATAAAAGTCCATCCATTTGTTCATCATTTCTACTGGCTTAAGTTTGTATTAATTAAAATACTGCTGAGTTACTGAGTGTCAGTCAACACTACATGCTCTGAATGCATTTCCTAGGAATGGTCTGAAATAACTCTACACAAACAATTAAACTCTTAACTCTCAAACAGCCATAAACCTGGTTTCTCTCAACATTAAGCCCCTACTGATTACTAATTAACCATGACTCATAAAAATAACACCTTGCTTCAAATGTGTGACAATTCTTATCCCCAAAGGATAAATCCACCTTAAAATAGAATTACTGTTCTATGTTGAACAGTGTATATCTACCAATACTGACAGCTGTCTCCTGAAGCAAGAAATCAGGACATCAAGACTTGAAACTCATTACAATACTATATGAGCACCATCTCTAATGGAGGCAAACAGGACAGGAATAATAATTCAAGCTGGAGGGTCAGCTGTGGGTGGGGTTGAGGCTTCAAGCCTGGATCTGGGGGGTCAGCTGAAGCAGTGGCAGGGGCCCGCAGACCATAGTGGGGCTCTACTAGCAGTTTTCCCCCTTGCTGTTAGTTGGGAGACACCAGAGAGAGAAAACGTGCAGGCATACTAAGAGAACTGAATGACCCAAAAATGCCTCTAAGCATTTACAACAAAGCAGATATCTGGTTTATTTCTGCTTACAGATGTTGCGCAAAAATGATCTGAAAACACTGTTTTCCAACTGCAGTGTGAGGGCATGAAATGGTCATGTGCACTTTTAAGAATCACACTTCATTGCCCATTGGCTTTTGCTAATAAATGCTCAGGGTTGGCTGGTGCCAATTTCTCAGAAACCAAAACAGTGGTGTGAGAATTTTCCAAATGCGCCCCAAAATGACAATTAGTTTCCCACAGACATCTAAAATCTGTAAGCTTTCATCAATGATTAAATCATAAGGAACATGTAAGAGGAAAGTCCGGATGCTCAATCCTTTTTGTTGTTTTATTCATTATTGGTGTGTTTTACATGAACAGCTGAAACGAAACACTACCACTGCTGAAGTCTCAGAAAAGTAGGCTCCATCAGCTGATTGTAAAAAGCGCTGGTGTCCTTCGGGCCTGTGAAGGGCCCGTCTTGGGCTTTTCCTCCTGCCAGTAAATGGAGAGACGGACAGTGTGCCCGGTGTTATCAATGAAGCCAGCCTCTTGGCTCTCCAAAAAGTGCAGCTTGGAAGGAGTCCATGGCAGGGCATTAGGCCTGGAGGTTTGTGTCGTTTGTAATTTATAACACTGAGGGAAATGGGCAAGAGGACAATATGGAGAGAAGAGGGAGAGAGGGAATGTGGGAGGAGGGGGATGGGACTTGCTGCACAAGCAAGTGGCTCTGCTTCCCTGAGTGTGCTGCACAGAGCCTGGTTACCAGGCTGACCAAGCTGGAGGGCTTTCTGTCCCTCTCTGAGGCACAGCCTGAATGGGCCTTATTTTTCATTTTGCTCAAGTCAGAGTTAGACAGAAACGATAACAAGATATAGTTGTGCATACATACATATAAGAAAGAAAATTAACTGTGGGAGGAAAGGAGTGTTTGGCTTAAAAAAAGAAAGGAAATATCGACATACCTACACTGTGTGAGACACAATGTGTTTGACTGCAGTTAGCAGCAGCTTTAGTGTACATCAGAGCCTCAGAAGATGTCAAACAGAGGCCAGTAAATTAAAATGAATGACTTTCATAACGTAAAGTATCACTACCTCCTTGTTTCATTACAGCACTGTACCACTGGAGCTCAATAACTTAGCCAACATGACAGACTGTTACTGTGAGGAAAATGGGCTTGATTTTCACAGCATATTTAGAGGGAGCTTTACAGATTTGCACATTTCAGCCTGTGCTAATAAGACACGATGATCACTGCAGCACAGTGATCATCAAGATTCTGCTCCTCCTCCAAATCATCACACAGAAACACTGATAGCAGCAATTTCCCTTAATTTTATAAGAATGACATAACGCACAACACCCAAATTACCATGAGAATATCTTAAAGACATAACTGCAGTCAAAAAAAAGATGTCTATGACATTTTCTTCTCACCAGAGTCAAAAACAACATGGCTTTCTAGGACAAAACAGTATTTTTCCTTTAGTGAGACAAGATCCGCCACTGAATCCAAAATTAGGACCTCCGAGTTGTCCTGTTATCTGTCTCATTACAGATTACATTGATGGTTTTGTGTTTTTTAGCTATGGGTGATTCTTTGATGTGGTATTTAATTAACTTTCATTGCATTCTAAATTGCATTTTCCTTTAGAGTAATTGCCTTGGACCATTCAATCAACACTTTGGACATCAGCAATATTGTCGATCAACCACAAAGCTGAGAATTGAATCTGTAATGCGACGGTATTCATGATTTGTAGAATAATGGGAAAAAACATACAAAACAGCTTGTGGTAAAAAAAAAAAAAAATGCAGTTAGTTGTTACAAATGAAGCACTAACCTGCTCCATTACAAGCATATGCAGTGTTTCTCAGTCTCAGTCTGCTGTTGTAGTAAAAGCGCTGCTATCATGTCAGTTATAAAGTCTAAATAATCTGTTAACACCTTGGCCCTTCAAAAAGGAAAAAACGTACAGGTCTCTGTTTTGGGAAACAGCTTATTAAAAGGAACGTGGGGGTGGTTGCATTCTGGATTGCGTAATAACAGATTTTCCTCAGTAGTGCATGGCTACAGATCCTTGGCAACATGTGCTGGAAGCAGACTCAGCTCCTTAACTACATCCACAACACAAAACTACCAAAGCTTTTCTTCAGAAAATAGCCATCATCAGAAGCTAGAAGTCACTAATGAGTCTGCGGTCAAGTTATTAAGAGGAAAAGATCTGAGCTGACATGTACAACTGTGCAGAAAAAAAGAAAAGAAACTGTAGCCTTTGAAATTTGTGCTACATAGATATTTTGATCACTTGAGACAATGCATTACACTGTTATGATTTCCATGGATGAAATTCTGACCAAAACAGACCTTAGTAATACAGAAAGACCACTATACCTGCCACAAAAAGTGCCTCAGATGTATCCTACTCACATCCTTGGTACAATATGGGACTTATTCTTAACTGACTCTGTCTTAGTAGACATTAATAACAGCGCATTGTCCCTCTGCTATAGGCAGTCTTTTGATACATCACATAAATCTGCCATACAAAGGCGAGGAGGCCAGATCACAGAGGTTTAGATCAAAAGTCTTCCATTAAAGAAATTCACACAATTTGCTCTTCAAAGTGAGGTTTTGTAACGTGCAATCTTCAAGGCAACAGGGAGCTTGTTGTGGTTTTTTTTTTTAGACAGTAGCACCTTCTATTTTGTATTGTACCGTTTGTCGGTTGCACGCAGGTTGGTGAAGTGGGGCGAATTTGGAGGCTAAAACATCATCCAACTAATGCCAATAGAGCTGCATTGATTAGTCAATCAATCGATTTGTTATCAACTATTAAATTAATTTCCAACTATTCTGATAATTGATAAATTGCTTTGAGTCATCTTTAAAGAAAAAATGTCCAAATGATCTGATTTCAGCTTCTGAAATGGGAATATTTTCTGGTTTCTTTAGTCTCCTATGACAGTAAACTGAACAAGACATTTGAGGACATCAACTTGGACTTTGTGTAATCAACACTTTTCACCCTTGTCTGACATTTTATGGCCCAAACAGCTACCAAACACATCGCTTAATTGAGAAAATGATCAGCAAATGAATCGATAATGAAAATAGGCCCAGTTGCAATCTGACACTGACATTGGTGTTTGTACAGTGGAAAACAGCAGGAGTTGGAGGGAAGTATGACATTATGACACAGCCTACCTGAAAACGACACACAAAGCAAACACGTTACCTTCTCACCCTGGCTGAACAACAAATCCAAACCGCTGCACATAGACTGCACTGGTGTTAAACATGTACTACGGGGTGCCCAGTAGCAAATACATTTAAAGTAAAAGTCATAATGCCAGATCAGACAGGCTTTGGGAATGCACTGCACCTAGATTCAACACTTGTTGTACTAATCGGGTCTTAAAAGCCTACACTCCATGTTGTACCAGAATCTGAAGAATGTAGGCCAATTCAAAAGCCAGTCTTTTAACACAACAAACGCAACAGTTCAATCCAGACCATATCTAAATCACCAAAAGTCAATCAGGTGTTCATTCATTTAGATTTCATTTTTGAATAATTATTACATCACATGGGGAATTTCTACAATGTTGTCAATGTTCAACACATCCTATATTCCTACAATATTAATGGATTAACTAATAATAACATATACTTCACAGTAATGCTGAGGATTTCCTAAAGCATATCAAACAACGTTTTAGATTCTGCAAATCCACCCATTCACTTGTAGAGACAAAATCCATCACAGTAAACATTTCATCACGTTATTATTACAAACTTTTGTTATTGTGGGAAGCAGAAGGGATCATTCTGAAAACTCTCCTTGATTGTGCACTCAAGGACTCTCTGACATCCCCAGCTATGTTTTGGTGAAAATCAAATCCAGAAGACAAACAATAGACAAACGTGTAGTGAACAGATAATGTCCATTTGGTTGGTTGTTTATCAAATGAAGTTATGTCTGAAATCCTGGAAACCCCAGAACATCCTTAAGAGCTGCATTTATCAATATAATTGTATAAACAATATGTGTAATGTGGAGGAGTCGCTTGCAGTCATAAACCTACTGAGACAATCAGAGATTTCCAGCAGCAGCAGATGACTGTTCTCAGTGAAAAAGCTCAGATAACCCACCGTACACTAAGCACCAAACAACAGACAGAGAGAGTTGGCGACTAGCCGGTGAACACAGTGGAGCATTTAGAAGCTAAAGAGATAGATATTGGAGTAGACAAAAGAGTTTGGAAAGGAGATTGAATATTGACTTACATTTGCCAGGTGGCTAGAAGAAAATGACTCCAAATGAATTCTAATGTTGCTCCATGTCGCTGAACGCGTAAAGAAGAAATTGTTTGCCACAACAGCCTTATAAGATGATAATATGCCCATGTTGTTTTCAGCTGGTTCCACTGCTGCCAAGGGGCAAAATACATTGCCATATGACTGTGACAAAAAGTAGACAAGACAATGAACTCTTAACTGTGATAGATCACCTACAAGTCTCTGCAAAACTCTGCTTTGAAAGACTGTTGGCAGTGAAGTATTAAAGATTTGTAGAATAATGGGCTAAAACATGCAAAACAGCTTGTGGACCCTTAAATTGAGAGTCAAGAGTACAATAGAGGGAAAGTTACCATTAAACAGGTTTCTACAACAGCAGCATTTGCCTTCTCTCTGAAAGTGCTGCCAAAGGTGTCCCATTAGTGCATAAATGAAAACACTACAGGAGCTCATCATAGAGAAATAAATGATCACCGAAACTTTTCATAAACTAACTAGTGTATGTAGCGAGGCTTACGTCCAAAAAGGCCGCACAGGTGACTTAAAAAATGAGCATGAAACACAATTGATGTGATTTTAAAAAAGTACAGTTTTGTATCAAAATCACATTCCATACAAGAAAATATCCCAACCACGTATAGTGCAATGCAGACAACTTTTGATTCGAGGTAATTAGTTCTGATGAAGTGAGCGGCGGGCAGGAGAAGTCTTACTGTGTTCAAAGGGGTGTCCCTCATCAGGAAACATTAAGTGTTCTTACCAACATGATGCCATTTAATCCCAACACTTGTTGCAGCATTAACACCAAGGGTTACGAGGCAAACACAAACTTTTTCTAGACATCTGCTATGATACGCTCCACACAAACACCCAGAAACAATAAAAGCATTCGAAGCAAACCACAATACTCCTGTCAGTATTTCAATAAGACCGACAGAGTGGGAGAAAAAAGAGTTTTACTTTAAGACAAAGTACTGAGCAAAGAGACCGTGAAGGCTGTTGAATCTGAATTAAGCATAGATTGGCCTATATTGCAGCAATCGGGAACTAGTTCAAGACGTGCCAGGCCTCATGTAGGCTCTGTCACACTGGGGACCTTACTCTCAAACTGTGAAGCACATATACCCTGAGCTATGAAACGCTGGCTGAACATGAGATTACAAAACTGGCAGTGTGCAGCCATTTACCATTATAACATTGGCTTTCAGATGAGGAAGGAAGATGCAGTAAAATCTGCAGCTTTAAAATGAATGTTATGGGAAATAATGTGACCAGGGTCTCATACACCTGTCATAAAAGTATACATATGAAAGTCTTTTTACGTCACACATAAGTGAGAGTGAGTGTCTATTATTAGCAAGACAGGGAGACATTAAGTTTTCCTTGCCTCTCTTGGGTCAAGTCCCAGTTCCCCCTCTGGACACCCATATTCAAGTTAGGCAAGTGGCCTGCCTTCCCCAGGGGCAAAAAGCAGCACAGTGTGGTGGAGAAGAATATATGTGCATAACCTGAAATGAGCTCTCCAAAACATCCATACAATAGATCCCTTCCTCCTCTTACAAGGCTGGTTACACTGCATGTGAGTGAGTGAGTGAATAACTTTCATTTTCAGGAATATCACACATAACTCAAAATCAGAAGGGCAGCTAAATTCCTGTTTCTGACTCAACCACTTGGTTTGCTCCCAAATGGCACACTCATTAACCGGTAAACCTGCAGCTTGACAAGCAGCCCCTGGATGACAGTAATTGTTGCAATCGCAGACGGAGAGCAATTAATGAAGGGGTCAGAAGTTTCCAGAGGGGTGTCTGCCTGAATCAAAAAGCTCCCGCATGGATCTGACTGTAACCCCTAACCTAGGGAGCCTGGGTCGAGGAGGGTAAAACATGAGCATGTGCACACAGTTGGGATGAGGACTTTATTTCCACTAGCAAGAAAATGTTGAGCAATTTCAGCCTTTAAAGCACTACCTATTCCATTCCTACTCTTCAGCAGGTTTC
This sequence comes from Dicentrarchus labrax, assembly GCF_905237075.1. Classification (NCBI taxonomy): domain Eukaryota; kingdom Metazoa; phylum Chordata; class Actinopteri; family Moronidae; genus Dicentrarchus; species Dicentrarchus labrax. Next base: position 13,867,809 of record NW_026136721.1, read on the forward strand.
TGTCAGAGCATTAATTGTGTCATTTCTAAGTAGATTGTAAGAAAAATTAGCATTACAGTGACAATTTGTGCGTTATGTGTGCATCGGCTTCAAATCCACAACTGCTGAGAGAAACCACCCTTCCAGAAAGTTTATATTCAATGCTCCAACACAATCTGTAATATGAGCGCGTTGTGGGATTTTTCGTTTTAGTAACAGGCCTCAGACGACTATGCAGCTCCGCAAGCGGCATCAAATTAATTAACAATGACTTACAATACAAAGCACTTTGAACTGAGTGTGCGCTGCGAACAGAGCCAGATTGACGGGAAACTGTGACCCCGCAGCCCTCCCTACAACAGTTGCTTATGACTTCCATGAGAGGCTAAAGGCGAATCCCCTCTGGCGCACAGCCAGCCACACAAACTGCCGACTGCCACAACTGGACCTATATGATGAGATATGTTGGCGACATAATGTGATAGAATTCACAAAATACCACTAACTTGAGTAAACAGACACACCTGAGACAACAACAGAAGCTGTTGATTTTAAATAGTTAGCGGTGTTGCTGTATAGGTTTTATATGAACTGTATGCAGGTTTATAACTCAGGCTATTATTCAACAAGTGTCAGAATACTATTAGAGCTAAATGATTTGGATAAAACTGATATGATGACAACCGGAAGTAAATATTTGATATTAATATACTGTATACTGCTAACATGTAGAAATGAATGCTACAGTTAAACCCTTTGATTGCATGACACACCCCACATTTAAAGTGGATGAATGACAACATTAACTCTAGTTTAGACATGTAACACGTGTCTAAATTACAGTTCACTTCATCCTGTGCCAACTGAAACAAATATCAATGTCAGGTACAGAGCTAGCAAGAGGTGATGGGACCTGATGCACTAGGGCTCGGGGTGAGGGGCTCGGGGCAGTAGGAGCACACCAAACCAAAACAACAACCTGTAGGCAAACTGAGGAGTGTCCCTAAAGAATACTGATATTGTGAATGAACTTCATCACATCGCTGTGTGGTATTCATGTATGTTTTACCACAGAGTCTGTAAGGCTATTTTCAAATATCATTCCATACTGCACTGCTGGCTTCACTCTGTTTAATAATTGATTTAGTGTAAGATAAGCATTATTCATTTAGACAACCGAACTATGCATCATGGCAGCTCCTTCAAGGATAATAAAGTTAAACTTCAATACTGATATTTTAATGCAGTATTACTTTTTTTCAAAAATGAAACTAGAGTCAGAATAGGTGTTCTCTGGTCAAAACAAATGACAGACACTGAATCAGCTTATTGAAAGTCTGTGTGAGAGCTAAAACTGCAGTGGATGTGCCAATGAAGTCAATATGAATATTGTATTCTGGGACTTTTGACTTTCGTTGCTGGAGGTCTTGAAATCCATTCTCATCTTTTTTTATTTTCATATTTAGTACTTAGGCACAGACTCACAGGTCAAGAAAAGAACATCTAAGCTATCAGGTGTACACAGTCCACTCTGACTGGTGTAATAAGTGAGATGAGAGATACTGTGAGGGTCATATTCAGTAGCAATGTTAATTTAATAATGTGGCAGAGCATGGCACAGTGGTGTACTGTAACGCTCATATACTGTGGAACTCTGAAAAATGATCAACCGGGTCAGGGGAATTGATGTTTTTTGCCGCTAGTGCATGGCTGTAAATAGTCAACTGGGATGAAAACAAACAAACCGCCCCCAACTAGTATATTATGTAATGCTAATTTGGCATGGAGAGCTACACCTAATTTCTGGTAATGGAGCTCAATGATTTGTTCTGTGTTTCCTACCAATTAATCCTCTTAAAGGGAAGTGAATACTCTAATGAGCACGCAATGCATTAATCACCCTTTTTTGTTGAAGTATTGATACATCAGCTGCTGGACAGGTGTGCCCATGTACCACTGGGTCACTCCTATTGCTGCGGATTTGGGCCTAAAGAACTAGTACCAAATCTACAAACAGTGCCAGGAATAACTTAGTCAGAGGCAACAAGGGGGGGGGCTATGCAAAACATCAGGTAAACCGTGGGTGAGGTAAACATCTTTCTCAAACGCCATGCGCATACACACACACACACACACACACACACACACACACACACACACACACACAACACATGGGGGGCTCGAGGGTGTTAGCTGTTATTCATTATCCACACGACTGCATTCCAGGGCTGGACAAAAGGAGTTATCGCCACCATCATTCAGAGGCAAGCACAAGAGAGGTAGAGAGGGATTTAAGCAGGTTCTCAAACAAGATGCCCCCACCTGATAACCTTAGCACTGCCGTTGCACCATTCCCACATGTCCTAATGCATTCAGAAATCAGAGAGAGAGGGAGAGAGGGAGGGGAAAGAGTGAGACAGATTGAATGAGAGGGCAAGGTAAGAGGAGGAAAGCAAGAGGGAGGGAGAGAGAGAGAGAGAGAGAGAGAGAGAGAGAGAGAGAGAGAGAAACCGTGTGAACATTAACAGTGAATGGAAGCGATGGAGACAGATAAGGACACCTCCTCCTCCTCCTCGTTGCAGGAAGTGACCAGTGAGGCTGTGGCAAGTGCACCTCACTACTGATGTGGCTGCTTCAGTGCTTTGTGATGCAGGCAAGATAAGAAACGCCAGAGCAACCACAACCACCTCTTCCTTTACTTTCCCCTCAACTATCTGGGAGCATTATTGGGAAACCTTGAAGGGGGACGAGAATTCTCCTAGACCACTTTTATTCCTGAAAATCAGGTTCCAAACATTGAGGATTCACTCACACAGCAGCCCATGATACCTGAAAACTATCACATAACTCACCTGCCCACCTTCGCTCCCAAGGGGGGGAGGGTGGGCAGGTGAAAGGCCAACCTGCTTGTGCAGTGACCTTTTCTCAGCTGGGGGTGGAGAGAGATGAAACTGGAAATGAAGGCGCTCTGTGGCAGTGCTCTTTATGGAATAAAACACTGGTAATATAAGTAAATATGGGGACGTTATCTAGCTGTCTCACCTTTTTTAAACTCCTCCAGCATTGCGTCCAGCTTGGTGTCATTGAACACAAAATGTAACGGGTGGCTGTAAAACTTTGTGATGGTTTTGAGCGGTGTGCAATCATCCGGGTCCACGAACGCCAGGTCCTTGACAAAGAGCAGATCCACTATGTTGGACCTCTCGCCCTCGTAGACCGGGATGCGCGTGTAGCCGCTCTTCATGATCTCGGACATGGTGTTAAAGTCGAGGGTGGCATCCCCGGGGATCATGAAGCAATCTCTCAGGGGGGTCATCACGTCCTCCACGGTCTTAGTCCTGAGCTCCAGCGCGCCCTGGATGATGTTCAGCTCCTCCTTCACCAGGTCGTTGTAGGGGTCCGTGACGCGCAGCATCTCCAGAAGCTTCTCCCGGTTGTACACGGTTCCGATCTCCTGGCCCAGAAGGTAGTCCAGCAGCTTGCTCACCGGGTAGGAAGCGGGGAAGGTGAGCAGCATGAAGAACTTGGTGAGGAATATGGTGTTGGCGCCCACAGCGAGGCCGTGTCTGGAGCAGATGGCTTGGGGCACGATTTCTCCAAAAATGACTATTCCAATGGTGGACATGACCACCGCGATCAACCCCGAGCCGGCGATATCATCCAGCAGGATGGTCAGCGTGGTGTTCACCAACACGTTCCCGAGCAGAAGCGAGCAAAGCAAGTAATTCCCTTGGCTCCTGACCGGCTCTATTTTTTTGGCATAATTCTTTTCCTTCTCCGTGCCGCAGTTCTGGACTATCTGGAGCTCCATGGGGTCCAGAGCCATGAGCCCCAGGTTCAAGCCGCTGAACATGCCCGACAGGCAGAGCAACATGGAGATGAAGATGACCTGGAGCCAGAAAGGCAGCAGAAACTTTTTCTCCTCCACCACTATCACTTTGGTGTCATCCCCATCGTGGTAGATCCAGGTGTTCTCCGTCCACGGGTCGTGCATCCCGGGCACGGCCGGCGTCGTGGTGGCGATGCAAAGGTAATACGATTTACTCCTCTCCGTCTTTCGCAGAGGTTTGACCTCGATTTCAACTATTCCGGACGTCTTTCGATTCAGGATGATGTTGGGCAATATAATTATATCCGAAGTCCTAATACCGCAGGGATGCAAGCCGGACGAGTCCTCCTGGCTCTGGTTATCCCCCGAGGAGCTGTCAAGGCTCCCTACCGTCCGGCTCCGCTCATGTTCCGTGAAAGCAATTTTGGACCAGGTCTCGTTGTTGATGTTCTGCCCGTACACCCTTAATTTCACCCGAGACCGCTCACTCACCCGCAGGTAGCCCTTATCCATGAAGGAAATGTCGTCCGTGTCCTCCAGTCGGAGCCCTATGATGACGGTCTCCTCGGACCCTTCCTTGCCACTTGTCGGGGTGACACAACAGCCAGTGACAGTTAAGAAAATCATCGCCAAAGCTCGGACCCGGTTAAGTGACGCCATTTTTGCAGCGGTGGGTGCTTGGGATAACGGCTCTGCCATATTGATAACCATTGGCAACCAACCTCCTGAATGAAAAGGGCTTTTAAAAATCAGAGCCAGTCGGAGTCCGCCTTCATCTCCACCGAGGGTTGCCGTGACTTGTGCATCGGGACCTGCTCGTTCCCACTACGTGTCCGACACTGATGACTCGCGAGCGCAGGCTTATGGGCCAACTCGTGCCTCCCCTGATGTCCCCGAGACAGGCGACGGCGGCGACCAATCAGGAGGCGGCGCTGAGCGGCGGGCGGGGCCTCCGCAGCTTCCTTGGCGAATCAAATTCCAAAACAAGTGCACCTCATGTTAAGAGACAGACAGGACTCTACTCGTGACTTTTTTTTAACATATATCCTACCACAGGAGACAAGATGTACACGGTTAAAATGTATTTGTTTAAAAAAAGAAAGACACATCATCATATCATAAATCTTGTTAAATTTATAGTGAGACTGGCAGAGGTGTTGGTTCATTTATTTGTATTGCAATGCATTACATTGTTTATATAAGGGCGCTTGTTGATGCACTGAACCCCCCCAGTGATCCACAACTGTAGTGTTTTCTTCAACTTTTTGATCCCTTCAAATGAAGCACTAGCTGTGACTTGCAGGCTAGGGCCTTAATGTGGAAGTGAGTTAAGTCCAAGCAAAGAATAATTGTATCTATATGATATTGTATATTAGCTACAATGTATTTAAATCAATAAGATATATTTTTCGTAATAGTTAATGTGAAAGAAAATAACAGATGCATTGCGAGCAAGCTGCTGCTGACCATCCATCACTGAGTTACACTCCGAGACCCCAATGCCTTTTTTTTTTTAAACATACCCCAAGATTTTCAACCCCCTTGTGAAAAAGCTCAGGGGGCACCACTGGGTGTAAATAATCCAAAATATGATATGTGCAAAAACGAAAATAGGACATTCAAATGATTGGCAATATTTATTGTCTTATAACAGAAATACACACATTAACATAATACTGCTTATATTAATTAAAATACTGTTGCAAAGCTTAAAATAATGCTTAACCTGGTACTATGCTGCATACAATGTATACAAATCAATACAATTAGAGGTATTACAACTGATGACTGACTGTCATTTGTTAAGGCAAAGGTGGGAAAAGTCTTAATTAAGATGTGACTGGCATGGAAATGAAATTCAGATGTCTAAGACTGTAGACAAATGGGAAAACATGAATTTAATGAGAAGTATTTATTTATTTATTTGGATTTTGCTTTGATACAAAGCCAAAGTAAAATTATTTATGCAAAATTATTATTTAAACAAATTAAATTCAGTCTTTTCTGTTTTTCCAGTGGAGGAGATTGACTGAAATAAATGTGCACAGAACATCAGTAAGACACATTTTCATGTGTAAGTAAGTAGGATTCATTTCAGTTGCTGAAATCTCATTTGAAATGTCAATAAGACACAAATAATGACATTGCATTAAGCATGATTAAGTCAGTACATTTGAACTACTGTTATTATTAGGCATACACAGTATGATGCTGGGCTTGTTTTTCTCAATGCTCTTCCCACCATCATTTGCAGCAGGCAGCAGACTGTGTGCTGCAGCATCCCCCTGTGGCTGAACCTGGACTTTGTTTCTCCAGCTGAGCCACCAGCTCGAAAGGATCCACAACACCTGTCTGTATCAACAGTTCAACATGGTAGAAAGCATTAGGAGTTTACAACCTACTTCTGGTATTACATAATAATGTTTTTTCAACAAACAAAACTGTAAGGAATGTAGCAAAGTCTGAAAGGTGAATTCTCACTTTCTCTCATTTTCTAGCAGTAAACACTAATAACAAAAAGCTGTTGTACGCTGAGCTTTGAAATGCATGTTCACCCCTGGTGTATGGCTCAGTGTCTCTTTTACCAGACACTAGTTGTTCATTAAATCAGCATTTCACAGTAGCTGTGCTATCAAGAACAACACCAAAGGCTTTTTATTACTATTATCACCAGCTAGCAGTGTTGATTAGAGTAGAGTATCTGGAACCTGATTTCACTTCAGAGGAGCAGTCCGAAGGTTAAACCAAGGGACACATTTTGAAAAATCACTGAGATTTTAAATTTACTTCTTTGCTGCTCAAAAACAGAATGGAAATCCCTCAATAACAGAATACACTGTGTAAAATGAGCGATGAAAGGATTAGGGTAGTTATTGAAAAATAGTGGTGTTTGTAGATATGTGTGTATGAACACAGAATGACCATGAGAGCTGATAAGATGGTATTCCATTAGCTGAGAAGAGAACATTCCTTCCTGTTCAAGGTTCCCCAGCATGACTCCACAGTCTGGTTATGACTCCAAGACAGCTGCTTGACCTTGTGCGTGTGGATGTGTGCGTATGTATGTTTGAGTGGGTATGCAAGTGTGTGTGTAAGAACTTGCAGCATGCGTCCTGGTGCACACATGCATGTGCGACTGTGCGCACAGTTAGACAGCGGGGCTCTCTGGGTGTGTCACACGTTTGAAACTGATACCGCATACATACTAACCTCTTGTGCTCAACGACAAATCAGACAAAGACATTGACACATCCAGGAATTTAGTTGACACTGACCTTAGGTTTGACTCCACAGGGCTCACAGGGGGCTCCCGGTGGCTGGAAAGTGAAGTCCTCCGTAAATCTGGAATGGGTCAGGACGGTGGCCACCTCCCCATCAACTTCCACCACTTCACCGGCCTGTGAAATACACCCACATTTGACATCATTTGCATACACAGTGCATGAGAAGGGGACAACAAGCTTGTTCTTGTACTGCGGGCTCTACAGACCTTGAACGAGTACTGACAATCAAACTGGAAGCTGTCCTCCGCTCCTGTAATGTCCCCATTATATATGACCTGACAGGCCTTGGTGTTGCCTTTAGGGACCTTGAAGAGGCGGTATGTGGCAGAGACAAACTTGAAGTCACCTGTAGTGCCAGACCAGGTATGACAGAATCAATAAGTGCATCAGAGTCAACCTGAAATACAATAATCCATAATGTCTTGTGTGATGTATTCATTTAACATTGACCCTGAAGTTGCACCAATACAATTAGCCATTAATGATAACAGTTTAGTAGAACCCAGTTTAATGTATGTTAAACATTAAATAAACCTGTTCAACAGAAATTAAATCCAATCCTAGCTTTGTATGCATCTAAATTATGAAAACCTAAATCTGTCCATCTAAACCAAGATAGAAAATACCAAAAGACTAACACAGTCTTATTATTTACATCTCTCACACTGAGAGAATCTCAATTGGAGGTTCATTTTAAAATAATTAATATTAAAATGGCATGAATTTTGCATCTGGTGCTGACGTACAAAGCTATCCCAGAATGCAGGTAACAATGGAAAGGTTGGTCACAGCTTATGTGATTTTTAAAAACGTGGGCTTCAGGTAAACCAAATGAATAATAAACTCAGTTTGACTATTCATTGACACATATTTAGTAATTTCAAGTTAAATACAAAACAGTTTGCTTTTGGATATTAACTGCCAGAGTTGTCCCCTGTCTTTATTACTACATAATGGATCTTTTATACCGTGAGCATAAAAACTCTTGAGAAAACCTGTGGGCCTTTGGTGACCAGACAACATTGTCATGAATATTAATTTTAATATTAATGGTTCTATAGGACCAAAGTAAAGAGCAGTGCAGTACTGTCACCTGTACAAACCTTAAAGGCCCTACACAACCATGGTCCATCCACACAGGTGTTTTCACTTATTAATGAGACCTCTGTGTGTGTGTGTGTGTGTGTGTGTGTGTGTGTGTGTGTGTGTGTGTGTGTGAACTGTGCTTGACTGACTTTCCTGTTAGCTTTACTGCACCCGTCAGGAAAGTACAACAATCATTCTCTTTGGTTTAAAATGAATGCTCATTACTACAACCCACCCTGAATTATGGTTTAGAAGCAAGCCAACAAGGCAATGCACAATAAAAAATAAAAAATAAATTAGTAACAAAAATGGTATCAAACCCAGAACATCCTGCAGTTCTTTGTTGTTGACAGTGATGACACTGGCTGTAACTAGCCGTGGTGGGCTGAAGCCCACTTCTTCAGCCAATTGCAACAGATCCTTCCACCAGAGCGCTCCACCAAGACACTCACCTGCCAAGATAAACTACATTATCATATTCTGCCACGTGTCTGAGAGCTTTTATGGCAGTAGGATATGAGTTTGACGCACCCCACAGGACTGTGTGATTTTTAATTTCCTCTGTTAGTCTTCCACTGCTGTAGACATCACTGAAGTACAGTTCACCACCATCCTAAAGATCAACAGTGAATATCAATGAAAACTACTGAGACTAATAATGTTTTTTCCTTTTGTCCAACCATTCTTGTCATGTTTTGTGAGATTTAATTAGAAGGGGAGCCAAAAGCTCAAGTTAAAAGTAGTTTACCTTGAGGACACTGTAAGCTTCGGCCAGTACTCGCTTCTTGTCTGGAGATAGATTTACCACACAGTTGGAACTATGGCAGAAAATCAACATTTCAACACAATTGTTATAGAATTACACAGCATTCAAAGAGAGAGAGAAAGATAGACAAGGAAGGCTTCTTACATAATGATGTCAAATGAGTTCTTTTCCAAACCCGCATCTGTTAGGGCCTCAATGTAGCCCTGGACAAAACTGACATTGGTCTTCTTGTAGCCAAACTCTTTCATGTGATAGTCCACATATGTCTTGGCCACTTCAAGCTTGAAGAGAACACAGACGTGTATGAAGTCTCTCCAGTGGGTGCACATTGCATTTGAGTCTTAAGCAGTACATAAATATGCATAAGCTGTTGTTTACAACACAGGGACAGCCTTCACAAATGTTTACTCTTCTGCATAGTTCATTGACAGTTCACTGTGCACTGTAGCCACACATGATGCTGATGTACACTACCTGGTCCTCAGTCATATCAATGCCAGTGACATGGCCCTTCTCGCCCACTAGCTGACTCAGCATGTAGCAGTCTCTCCCACTTCCACTGCCCAAGTCCAGTATCCTGCAGCCTTCCAAGCACTCTGGCACCACCAGACCACAGCCATAGTACCTGAGGGAGGAGGACACCCATCTATCAGTGGATCAGTGTGAATACATCTGGAGCAACAACACAGAGTCTAACAACAGCCTAGTGACCTGTCGGTGACTTCAGGGTGCACTTTCTCCAGAGCCTGGCGGATGAAGGCAGGGATGGGCTGTCTTGGAGCCACACAGGCGTTGGTCCTCAGGTCTGAGGAGTTCTTCAGCACCTTGCCATAATAGTCCTGTTTGAGCACATAGTTCATTATCATACAGCAGGTTGTTATCAGATAGCAGGTAGGTAAACAGTGACTGTCGACCTACTAATACGATAAAGACTTTGTTCGGTGGAGCACATTTAGCTAATTAACGCTATTGAGCTAGGCTAGCGACCATTTTCACATATACAGTACCTTGGTGATGCATATATTACCTTTACATCCAGGTGAATGGCGCTATCAACGAAGCCTTTTGCAGACGCACTTGAATAATAAATAAGTTCAGACGTCAACTTCAGTTTACATGTTAGCGTTAGCTAACTGCTAACTACAGCAAAGACAAACTCATATTCCACAAGTTTACATTGTTATTTAGTACGTAATATTACGTATTAGGTCATATTACTATGTAATATTACGAAAGTGCGTATTACTACGTTAGGTAAAGTTAAACCGTCTCACTGTATGTGTGAAGGTTCAAATCTGACACCACTCACTTCATTTATAATGTTAACGTTACATGAAAAACAGACGAGATACGAGGCATGTTTCTAGGTTGTTCTTACCTCTTGTCTTCAGCCATTGTGCCGACTTCTAGCCCACAGTGTCCACAATGCGTCGAGGAAAGTTTTCGGTCAGTAGTGGTTTGACCAAAATGAACATTAGGGTGTACATTGAACTTCCGCCTCAACAGCGCACCCTGTCCCTCACTGCCCGAAACTACAGCTCCACCCTGACAATCCATCAAATCCAAACAATATCTTATATATACATGTCTCAATAAAAAAATACATATATTTTACTCCCTTTTAGTCTAAATCTTGAGAATGGCAAGTATAGTTTTCCACGCAAAAGAGAAACTTCACTCAGTCTTGACAACAAAAGAGTCAGCTTGAATTTAAAAGGGCATGTTTATTGAAGATACATCCATCTTGGTTGTAATAAATGGCTTATGATCAGAACATTCAAAGAATATGTGCAAATCCACCTTACACACCACTGGTGAAGAAAGAAAAAGTGTCTTTGGCAAGAGGCCCCTGATCTTGTTAACAAGTAATTTACTGTATTGTTAGTCAAACGTACCCTTCACATACCTTCAGGATAAGTCTCAAAAGAAAAAATAATACCCATAATGAGAAAAAAAATCTGTCCATAACAATAAAGCTAATGATTTTATAAAAATTATGAAAGCAACTATTTGGTTCACAAACCTGTTACAGAATATTATACATCGCAAAAATATAAAGTGGTTCTGAAATTGTATACAGTTCCAATAGTTTGTTGTTTTTTAAGGATTCAGCTGATATGAAAAATAGCTCATCTTGGTACTACATGTACCAAAATGACATAATAATATTACGGTACTTTCTAGCTCACAAAAAACATTAACATATAAAGCACTTTAGAGGCATTGATGAGTAAAATTCTGTCATCTTACCGTTAATACAGGAAATCCCCATTACAATTGTGCTACACATTTTGGGAGACATCTTCTGTTGGATTTTAGAGGGCGTATATTAATCTGTGAGACCAAAGGCTGAGACATTTGTGCTTTTCAGACGTTGCAATGTGCGCATTTTACAGGGTGCTCCAAGTTCAGTCTGAAAAAAATATGACACAATGGCATGTAGTGTAACCAGTTCCAGTTCATTTGAGAGTGGGCAAACTACAATTTTACTATACTCTATTTGTAAAGGTTTCCCACAGCATGTTCATTATTTTCTACTTAAAACTACAGGCTGCAACTGTTAATGACAAATTGTCTGTTAAATACTACTGTTACAAATCATTTGTGTGTAAACTCTGGCTGTTTGCTCCACAAGCATGGCTGTTTTGGGGTTAATTACCTTCATATTAAGTTGAGAAAGGGATGAATACTCAATAGACATAGACTAAAAAATACTTTACGGTTGCTGTTTTGTTTCTAAAAGGAGTATTTCCTCTCTCAGATTGAATAGCACAAAAGCAGCAGATTGGCAGGGTCACCCACTGGGAGTCATTAGTTTACAAGCCATCTTATGGTGAAAATCACACTGGTCTAGTTGAATAAAATCAGCCTTAATTGGCCCTTTAAGGAAGCTATTATAAACGTTTAATTAATGAATACCACAAAAAATCATGGTAAGATTGTGCTGATATGAAAAGCCATTACAAAGAGTGTAACTGTTTCTGTTTTTGTACTGTACAGCTGGTGAAGGTGGTGATTTATTGAAGTGACTGACACAGAAGTTTGAGGTCTGACGTTGCCCATCTCCGCTGTTTTTGGTACCTGCTTTCTCATGGTCTCATGGTCAGCTTCACTGAAGCTTATTATTGTTCATCAAAATTCTGCTTTTTGGGGGGGTAGGCACATACTACAAACATTCATTAAAATAATAATAGAAAATGATTGTTTACGAAGTGAATCTGTTGCATTCAGAGGTCCATTTCTTACAGATGTTGCAACAAAACCCTAAGACACTAATTGTGTACTGCAATTTAAGACTGAATTAATGAAAGTAAGCATTTTGTTTTTTGATTTTTTTTAAGCTAAAAGCTTCATTTATAAAGATAAATACATTTTGTGCAAAATAGGAACTGCTCACATGAAGATTTGTTAATGCACTTATACTTCTCTACCACTAGCAGGGCAGATAGAAAACAACAAAAACGGACAAAAGGCAGAGCGGTTTTTAATTGCTGAATAAGCACTTTAGAAGCGCAAGTCTAACGGGACATCCCACACAGTCTTGTTCTAGTGTCCCTGTACAGTATCACTTTGCATAAGCACACACTGTGGCAACTACACATTGCACTCATTCAAAATGATCCTGATGTGTGGTTTTTTTTTTTTCACTACGTGGTTTCCTGCCTGCAGAGAACGGCTTTGCAGAACTGTTGCAAGCACCTGGTGAGGAGAGCTGTGTTCATCATGGGCACTGACTGCCCTGTCCTGACATCACAGCTTCAGCTATCAAGTCTTTAACTGTGTATCAGTAGCTTCCCACTGCAAGAGAAGACCGACTGAAGGGCTGTGTGTGTGTAGTGTGTGTGTGTGTGAGTGCGCACAGTGTGAGAATTCTCAATTGCCACAGGTTGTTAAAAGGGCATGTACTGCCCAAATATGACCCAAAATACACAGGTTAAGGCCACTATTCCAGTGTGGGGAGGAGCAAGCTCAATCTTTGGATCTCAATCAGTTTTAGTTGAGATACCACTTCCTGCTCCTACACCTGTTTATCTAAGATGCACACATTCATAAAAATACTCACTTAGAAAGTATTTAGACATAAAACACTTGCTCAGATACAACAGCATATGCCTCCATGCTCTGTGTCAAGTGCTCTCTCCTTCCATCTATGACACAAAGGTGTGTTAACTTTCAGCCTTGTGGTTCAGTGCTGGTGCTGTGGTGCGGCCCCTCCTGCTCATTAATGGTGTGGAGGAGGAGGCACACCGGAGGGTGGAGCAAGGCGCTGCCTATCTGGTGAGCCGGCTGAGGAAGCCCTGACGGCCCACGTGCGACCCGCCTCTCCAGCCCACCCAGTGCCTGCTCCTCCTCCACACTGAAGGAGGCTCGATGACCGCAGCTGTCACAGAAGTCGCCCGCCTCCTCTTCCTCCTCCTCCTCCTCCTCCTCCCCCCCGTCATCTCCCTCGGGCCCCAGCAGGCTCTCCAGCTCCCTCAACTCCATGCCTTCCTGGCCTGTCCCTCCAGCTCCACTAAAACCACTGCTCCCACGTGTGCCGCACACACACACCTCAATCCCAGAGTCCCCTGTGAACCGTCTCCTCCTTCCATTGGGGAGTCGATCTTTGTCCTCAGCGCAGCCCTCCGACAGGTCCTTCAGTCCTGACAGGTCCTTACAGGAGTCATCCGCGCTTCCACTTCTTTTCTCCTGGCTGGTAAGTCCCTCCCTGTTGAGCCCATCTGACAGCAGTATCACACCAGAATCCTGTGATGTCTGCATGGGCTTGTTGTCAGGCTTTGGCCTAAAGTCTAATGTGGGGGGTTGTGGTTCCTCTATGCTGGGTCTGCAACACAGACTGTCAGAGACCGGGGGCATTGGAGTGGGCTGGATGGTTGGACAGTGTCCCTCCTGCTGCTCAGGAGCCAGTGGACTAGAAGCCACTGAGGATGGGCCTGTGTGTAAGGCACTGTAGGGAGGGGGAGGAGTTGGCGGCCTGTTGACCACCTCTTCATAGTCAGGCAGGAGGTAGTTTGGCAGAAACCCTGAATAGAAAAAATAATAATAATAATATAATAATAATAATAATAATTAAAGAATCAAGCGCAAATTTGCGTATGCACTGAAGAAAACGTAAACAACAAATTACAAAGGTAAGCAACACTTGCTATATATGGGTTAGTTTTTCCTTTCAATGACCCCTAAAAATTTCACCTCACTGAACTTCCCATACCACTATTCAAGCATTCCCAAAGCAATGGGGGGAAAAAATGTGACAAAACAAGCTAAATTCTGGGTCAATTCTGTGCTGAGGGCCGTTGCAGCACTGTGCGAGATAGTGTTGCAACACTGGCGAGGTACCAAGAGAGCAATGCTGGCCGTTTCCTGAAAACTGGGGCATGCAAACAGGGAAGGTTCTGACGCAGTGTGAAACCAGGGATACATCACAGTGCAAACACTACATTTGAGCCAGGCACCACTGCTTTGCTTGTCACTAGTTTGAAATTCCTCGGTTTGATGTAACTGGACTATAACAACTACAACTGCAACAGACCTGACAGAGGTATAAGTCATATACTGTGGTCGGCCTAGTAACGGGGTCAAGAAACATGTTGTGTCTTAATGAAAAACACTGACAGCTCTTCCAGGCTAAGATGTTTTGGGGAAGACAGGTGAAGGACCTCTTTCTGGGGTTTCACTCTGTATTTACTAATACAAGACACTTAATATGCATCATTTATATACCCTATTAAAAAACACTTTTCTATTAATCGACACGGATTAAAGGAGACTACATTTACTCACTGCAGCTGATTTGACCCTGATAAGAAACATGGAAAAAAAAAATGTATTACACATTCATTTTCAGTATATAAAATGAACTTGTTTGTGTAATTACAAAGCTAACACTGTTTAGTGTAAATGGAGTAGTCACTGAGTAGTATTGATTGGTACCGGCTCATCTATTTTACAAAACAACAGCGCCACGAGCTGTAAAAGCTAAATTGATATTATCACCTAATAAAGCTGTTGTAGCAAACAGTTGTCTCTCTACGCATTCAGCAGACATTAGCATTCATCTGGAGTCGTGTTTCCGCTTCTTCCTACTTTTAGCTCTGTTTTGGTCTCCACACACTCCTGAGGAAAATAAGTGGCTCTTTAGCAGCTAAATGCTCCACTATGTTCACTATCTAGTTGTTGACTGTGTCTTTCTGCTGTTTGGCGATGGGCAGGTAGTGTACAGTGGGTTTATCAGATCTTTCTTTCTTGTTGCAGCTGGAAACAAAAGAAAACAAGAGTGGTGAAACTGAACTTAACAGTAAAGCTGTGGGCTGGAAAACCAAAACAGTGAGCTGAAAGACGTCAGAGCAGAACTGAAGAGTCAGTGATAATTCTCTGTGGGTGTGTCATTACAAACAAGTATCATAGTATATATAGTCATTGGGTCCATTGTTAGCATGAAAATGTTGAGCTTTAAGTACTCTTACCCATTTGTTGTCATCAATCATCAATAGAATTCACATCGATATGTGGAATACAGACATACACATCAAGTTTTATCACTGTGTTGTGTATGTTCGACAGGGAGCTCTTACTGAAGTAGAAGGGCACAGAGGGGTAGTTGTGTGCTTCGCGGTAAGCGATGAGGTTGATCTCGTGCTGCCGTTGTTGCTGCTGCAGTCGGTGTTTGGTGCGACGGTGATGACACACACAGCAGCAGCTCAAAATGAAGATGATTGCCCAAACCAACCAAAACCCTAAAGTGAGAGGAAGATCAGCACCGTCATGTTATGTTTACAGCAGAACTGTAAATGTGATTGTTTGCTCAATATCCTAAAATAAACTCACAAGGTGATAAATAGATGATAAATGGGAAAGGCTGTGCTCTACAATATCCACAATGTTTAACTGTTCAGGCCTGTGGTGATGCAACAGTGCTTGCTGCTAACACAAACATAACACTGCAGATCAAACACTGCCAACATCTGGTTCTAACACAATGAAACATTCACACGCTTATATACTGTATATACTGTAAGTGTTGCATTAGGAATTTTATGGCACAAGCAATTCCTATGCCTGTGCCTTTGTTCAATCATTGAGAGGTCAAGTCCGTTCTTATCTCTACAACAAAGCAAGGACGGGCTTAAAGTTTTTCCCAATTCTTTTTCTATGGAGCAACCCCATATTTGACACCACAGCTGTATCACATGCTGAACTCTGACTCCTCCAGTTTCTCACTTTGGGAGATCTAACCTTGCAGGATAATAAATGGCCAAAAATGATTTATTTGTAGATGCAGTTATTCGCCATGACAAAAACAGCCCAACACAATGAGAATGTTTAAGAACAATCTGTGCTTTTTCAATATTCCATGAAGTCCTAATTCTCTACAAAAGGAATTATCTGTGTAACTGCACTATCTACAATCCAGTCTAAACAGCAGCAGGGAACAAAAACTGAGAGAGGCTTCAAAACAGCCCCAGTTTGTGTTTACTGTGTTTTTGAAAGAAGTGGGACGCCACTACGTTGACATATAAAAATGTGGGAACTTCACTTCAAGGACTGCAGGGCAAGGCAGCCTGTGTCTCCAGAAAATAAGAATGTAAACAGTAAAATATGGCAGCCAGTATAGTGCACCCCTGCTGGTGCTGTGCAGTCATCCAGCTGTAGCAATTAATCATGTCTTTCATGCCTCATTACCAACCTTTTTTCACCTTAAGATGCCTACATACATGAATGACTGAACATGGATTGTCGTAAAATAGGCCTTCTTCTGTTCAACCCACTTAATAATTTTAGTCGGTTATTGAATCATTCAGTGACCACATGGCTGCCCTTCTCCCACTGACCTTCTCCCACGGTACAAATTCTGAAAAAGCTGGGCTATATTTAAACCAGAAGTTTTAAAGAAGGCAGCAGTGCCGTGCTCTCATCAGGTCATTAATAAATAGTTAATGCTGTAATATTTATATATTTATCTGTTGGTCAGGGTTAGCACAAGAGCCAGACCAATAAATCAGCTTATTGCAGATATGCTGTATCTGTGATATGTTGGTCGATAAGTAACAAGAGTGCCAAATGCAAAACTACTACAGTGTTACCATTACAATCTCCTAATATCAATATCAGCAATCCTGCCTCAGTCAGGCTATAGTTAGTACATACAGTAGTACTCGTAAATATATAATTCTTTAGGAAAATTCCTATTATATCAGAATAGATCTGCAATAAGCTAATATCGGTGGTAACTAATGACAAACACATTGTTTGAGCAACAGGAATTTATGATATGTCCTTTTTTCAGTTCCTGCATTAAACCATCACAAGTTATGCATTTTAGTCATTACTCTGCTAACAACATAGCCAGATATTTAGAGGCAATTTCTGCCTCTGGAATTATAATGTTCATTTCAGATTCTTACGGTGGTAAATATAGCGATATGAACATGACACAGAACTCACAGTTTGTGGACTATCTGTGTGTTGGAGGTGAAATGATGGCGGACAGTTAAGGATATGCTGGAGAAGCGTAGGGTGAATTTGATCATGCCAGCATTCATATGCTCTGAATGCCAGCTGACCAGTGAGGAGGTCACACATTGTTCGCTCCCACATTCAAGTCGAACGAATAAGATGGCTGAAAGTGCACAAGGCTTCTCAAGCAGTGCAAATTAGCTTGGTCCCAAAAATGAATGAAGTACTGAAGATTTGTGCTTATTCAGTGACTTTAAGAGGTGAGCGCATCTCAAGTGAAAAGACATTTAATATTGCACTTCAAAACACACGTTCTTACGGTACATCACATGTTGAAAATGGGAATGAGGTACAGCTCAGTCATAACATGCATATATTTACAGTTCATTAATCATGTCTCCCTCCACTCACAAATGTGTTTCACTTATTGTTACTTCACTGTGATGTTTGACCTTCACAGTGCAGACTGTGACATTAGCAGGCTGTTTTTACATGTATCTGCTGAATGTGAGAAAGTTTCTCTGTTCTAACATGTCTGGAGGGATCTTTAACATTTTCAAAAATTGGAATGAGACACAACTAATACATTACATTCAACAAATAAAGAGCTGTATGTAGTTTTACTGCAGGCATGTATTTTGTCAAGGTGAAAAAAAGCCTCTGACCATTGTAAACCACTGTTGGACTGTAAGTGGGACACTTAAAACCCTGCCAAATCAATGTGGTCGACATGCACTCTAGAATATAACCATCACCTCTTGCAAAAGGTTCATTTTTAACTAAAGCTTAAAAGGAAATAGGTCTGGAACAGAGCTTCATCCTCCTTGCAACATGTGTACATCTATATAGTCTTTGTCAAATAAAAAGCCCATTTCCAGGTGCTCAGCTGATGTCCAGATGAGCAGCTTGCAGCTCCGCAGCCCCAGACCCATCACTGTCAGATGGATCTGAAAAAGGAGGTGTAAGATGACATGGTTTACATTTGGTTTAAAATGAGGTTCACAAAAGTCTGTCACATTTGTTCAAACACTGCCAGTTTATGGGTCAATGTGTTTTTTACCCACCTGGAGGTAGTACCCACTCTGCTCGTTGGAAAATGTGACATACTGCCCATCACTCAAGCATCTGATATCACCATCTGGCTGCCCAAGAAACTCTTCAAGTTGCATGGCACTCTTGAAGGGACACTTGATCCCTTAAATCCCTTAAAGTGCAAGTGTTCATTCAGAATTTTTTGTGGGTTAGCAGTCCTCCGTTTGGGGATCCTCTTTGCTGTGCTGGCACTCAGCTTCCGTGCATCATGCCAAAGTTGTGACACACTTGACTTGATGCACCTTTTCTCGTCAGTCAAACTGGACAGGACTTAGTTTAATACAGGTCTCATAAAAGGTTGTTGTTACAGGTTCAGCGCTGTAATGTGTTCTGTATGGAGTACTGTACCATCTGTTGCCAGATGAAATAGTGGGGCCACGACAAAGGAACGGATGTAGGTTTCAGATTCGACGCAATCCTTGAAACGTTTTGGGGAGCTTACGCGATCTGACGTTGCCGTTGATGATCCCGGATAAATGGGATCTGGTTTATGATGTATGAAATGTTGTGCTTCATGTTTTCAGCTTCCTTGTGCCTGCATTCTTCTGCACATCAGCACATGACATCTCTATCTGACTCAGTCATAAAACTACACTCAGCAGTTCTCTGTACTATGCAGTAATGAAGACTGCAAGCACTGGAAACAAACTGGAAACAAACAGATAATCAGAAGGGACACGGTTTTTCTTGTAGCTGTGTTGCTGTTACGAATGTAAATATGTGCCTGGTCCTGAAATACATGAGCAGTCTGCTGTCTGTAGTTCACCTGATAGTGAAACCAAAATCCATGCACAGTGATAAGGGACTATGTCTGCTGTGTCCCACTTCCTTCAAGAAAATGTGCCTGACTTTATGATTAAGTACTGATAAGCTCCAGGTATTTTTCCCGATTGTTCATCATTTCGCTGTCTGCGGCAATAGAATGAGTTAAATATGCTACTGTACTGTATCCGAGGCCACTTCTTCAAGTCATCCTCCCATCCCTCAATGGTAGATAGCAGAGGTATGATGACAACATCCCGTTTAAGATGTGACAAATGGTGGCCTCAAGTCATATATTTTCAAAAACGTCTGGGAAAATGGAGCAAAACTGTAGCATAATTAGCATAAGCTGCTAAATCTAGCAATTAAATGCCCACAAGTCACACCCATAAGTCACACAAGGAATTATAGGGGCTAAGAATATTGTGGATACGGAGAGGGAGAGAGGGTGAGAAGGGGTGAAGAAAAATGAAAAATGAAAAGAAAGCAGGATACTTACACCAGAGCTCATAGTAGTAGCTGCAGCACTGAGACTCGCCGCAGCAGTGTCCGGACTCACAGATGTAGCTCTGGTTGTTAACACCTTCACAGTGCAGTAGGCTCTGCAAGAGAGAGGCAGGGTCACTTTAAAAGGAATGTATTATCAACATCTCAACTTTCAAAAAACCTAAAACACCATCCCCAGGCGTCCGGTTACAGGGTGCAGTGCCAATAAAAGAAATAACGCAGCCCCCCGCCGCCATGCTTCATGTTTTATTTTTTGACTCACACAGGATGAAATTACATTTGTTCTGTGTTTTCCACTGATGAGCAGAAACAGTATTTTTTTTGCCAAAGTACAGCTACATAACAAGTTAAAGTGAAATCAGAACTGTGTAATAAAAGAGTTTAGGTTAAATACAGCACATTACCATCTTACTTTCAGCCACAGTCCAGTGTTTACTGAGCTGGGTAATAATAATAATAATAATAATAATAATAATAATAATAATAATGATAATAATACATTTTATTTATAAGCGCTTTTCTAGATACTCAAAGACACTTTACATAAAAAACATAAAAGCAGCAAAACAACATCAAATAGTAAAACACTAAAAACACATCAGACTAAGTAATTTTAAAAAGGTGAGTTTTTGTCATTGATTTGAATGTTGGAAGGTCGGTGCAGTCACGGATGTGTTTGGGGAGAGAGTTCCAGAGGGAGGGGGCAGCTAGGCTCTGTCGCCCCAGGTTCCGTAATGATAAGAAATGAAATGGTTGATGAAGGACATAAGAGCTTTGTGCTTTTGGAGTGCTGCTGATCCTGTTCGAGCTGCTGTCACTGTAGCAGAGCGCCATAAGCACTGTGAGGGAGTTCACCTGTCCTGCCCATCAGAATTATGCACATTTGCAATTTGTCGTGTACTTTTAGCTGTCTTTTTTTAACTAAAATGTTTCATTTGACTTAAAGCGGTTTCACTTATTTACCTGGTGGAATCTACTCGTCTTAGACCTCTTTTTAAAGCTAAATGTTTCACTCTAGCTTCATTTATTTCATTCAAAGCAAGATAAAAACATGCAACTATTAAAAACCCCCGTAGCTCCTTACAACCCACACACAACCCAAGACCCACGAGTGGTTCAAGCTCATTTTCATTTCACATTCATTAACTGCTGCTACCTCTTGTTAAGACGATTCCTTCAACTGATGGTAGTGTCAGGAGCCATTTCTGAAGTGTCCCCTCTTTTGCTTACATTTTGTCATAGTGTAAACAGCACAGGTGTTACTAATAACATTAATGATGGCTCTGTTCTAGCCAAGTGTCCCAGTAAGCCATAACAGGGCAACAGTGAGCCAGCAAGCAAAATACTGTGCCCCTGAAACTGAAGCAGCTAAATGGAATTCAGCCATTAATTTGCTAAATGTCACATGTCAAAATGTCTTCTATGAAAAGGGCGTATTTCTGATTTAAATGGTTCTGGAGCTAGTTCATCATGTACTTTTTATGAAGTTCACTGAAAGGTACACTGTGTCCCAGTTATGTAAATGTATGTTTTCCTAACAGGTTTGAATTAGCATGGTGTGTAGTGTGTTTACACTGGAAAAACTAAAACAAGTATAATAAGTTAGGATGCATACATTTGAGTACATGTACACACACACTATTCCACAATGCATTGCACATAGAAAATGCAGGTGATACTGAAAGGTGCAAAAAAAATGTAAACAGGAGATTTAAGTGAAGACAAACTTTGTCTTTGTGAAGTTTAATTTTTTTATGTCATGTTTGGTGTCTGATAGTAGTTAGCACATCATATAGAATAGAATATAAAATTTTTTTTTTACATGCATAGCTCTTATCTTTGATTTAGAATAGTAATGATTACACTGCAGATATCTGGTAGCTAACATTTATACTTAGCTATGAATCTGGGGTAAACAAGTCCTAACCATTTGTGCTGGTAAGCTGCTAGAATTTCATCAGTGTTTAAGGCCAATATCAAGTGCACATTTTTGAATCACAGCCAGCACAAAAGCACTCACTATGTTGCCCAAGATGTTATACACTATTTCAACTTAAAAGTGTAGCCAAGGCCTAATCAGAACTTGGAAAATGCCAAAAGGTGATCGACACAACAGTCCACTTTCGTCCAAAATCAATAAGGCAGTTGTCTCCACTCCAACAGCCCGTTACAAGTTTCAACTGTCAAGATAGCAAAATAACAGCTCTGTCTGATCAAAAGTTAACCTGACTAAGCATATCCATCCCTCACATGAAAAGTTAAGTTGTCAGAGGACACAGGCAACCATAATCAGATCAGATAGATCTGCACAGTGCTAAAAGACAAGGGAGCACCGTCATCAAAATCCTCTCGTGAGAAAGGTCTATGGATTTTTCCAGGAGTGATCCCTCAGATGTTTTCTTCTGGATTAGCTTAATTATTAGCTAGCCAAAGTTCTATGCGAGGATAGTTTTTCTCTCGATAGATTACCAGTGCAGGTCCCAGATTGCGAGGCATGATGATCCAGGGTCCAAAAATCCCAGACAAGTCCCTCCACCTCATCGGTCATTATCCCACAGAAGAAAGAAGCCAGCTCTCAAACATACTCTCACTCTCTCTCCCTTTCTGTGTCCCTAACCCCATAGTCTCTCTCTCTCTCTCTCTCTCTCTCTCTCTCTCTCTCTCTCTCTCTCTCTCTCTCTCTCTCTCTCTCTCTCTCTCTCTCTCTCTCTCTCTCTCTCTCTCTCTCTCTCTCTCTCTCTCTCTCTCACACACACACACACACACTCCAATTCAGGCCCAAACAGTGGACAAGGATTGCTCTACGGAAATTTCCAAGCAGCAGTGGAGAGCGAGCTCCTAGCTGGGCCGTTGCATGATAATTAAGGCGTACAGAGTGGTGAGAGGTGTGTGTGTGTGTGTGTGTGTGTGTGTGTCTGTGTGTGTGTGTATAAAGTGTGGGGCAGACAGAGAACGGCAAGAAAAAGCCCTGAGAAAGCCAGACACAGAGCAGTAACACAGGAATGATTCGTCACACATGACACACCAGATCAGCACGAACCAAACTGCTGACATTGAATGTGGCCACGGCTTCCAACCTGATAATTAATCTCTATAGCGGTTTACACTTATCAACATGACATTTATTTTAGCATAAGGGGAAGCATTCTCTGTGTAATAAACACATGATGTTCTGTTCCTCCACTTTGCCTCTGATAACTGTTTTCACCGACTCACTTACTACTCTCCATCGCCATATGCTCTCGGCTTGGCATGCTGAGCACTTTTTGCAATTCAACACCGATAACCATCTAGTTTGTTTGGGTCTTCAGCCTGTGCTGCATAAAGATAGCAGAGTAATGAAGGGAGCTCGGGATTTTGTAAACAAGCCTTCTAAAAAAGTTCTCTGTGCATGTGACTCCACAAAAGAAAACTTGTGTGGCGAGGGTGATATGAGGTGATATGATGTCAATCAAACAGCACCTGAAAAACATCTAGGTCAACCGATGCCTGACTAAGTTATTTTTTTTACTTATCCTGTGAGACAGTCAACGACTGAGCAAAGAATCTGGACAGGCTAGATTTGTCTCCAATCCAAAGAGGCGACACTGAAACAATCCACCTCTCTCATGCTATACTAGCTGATTAAAAAGGCGGATTTGGTTACCGTCCAAGAAATCATTTCTGCGTTAGAAAGTAATCAACCTTAATAATGAGGAGCTGTTGAAAAGAGCAGACAATGAGAACAGTTCAGAAATCCCCAGTGACTATCAAATACTGTTCCTGAAGAGAAGTGGCTTCAGTTCTTAGGTAATTCTTGACTGCACAGTCAGTGTTGATCCACTTAGCACAGGCCTGTAGGCCTTGGCAAGTTGGCTGATACACGTAAAAGACCTCGCTGACCCCTTATTTATTATTCTGTCCTGCAACAAAGAAAGGTGCTCTTTCATAGTCATCAAGGTTATGTAGAACAAAACACCACTGAAGCATTTCTAGCAGCCATTAATACCAGACATTCCCCCAAAGAACATGCTCCACGTTTCAGGTCATTTCAACAAACTGAAGTTTTGATTTTATCAGAAAGTGCGAGTATACAGTCTGTTTGCCAGCACTTTTAGAGACAATATTTAGATCAGTTCCAGCCATTACTATGAAATGAATACAATCAAGCTTTGACACAGAACTGTTGGTGCTAAGTGAGTTAAAGCAGAGCATTCATGATAGACTTCACAAGCTGAGCTATACCTGGCAGGATTATCATTACTTAAATAACACAACTTTATATGTTGGTTTTTTTCTCATTAATGTATTATGAACATTGAAAAGAATGTTTCCATGATTATGGGAGACTTTTTTTACTTTTTTCAGAACTCAAGATTTTTCACTGAGGAGCACTGTACAAAGCACAGATGTATAAACATGACATTTCAAAATGTCTGGGGACCACCACTGTGACAAAAACAAAACCTTATTAATGCTTTTAAGGTTTGTTTGTGTGTGTGTGTGTGTGTGTGTGTGTGTGTGTGTCATGTAGAGTGACAAGGGTCCCTGGCTTATAGGCTAGCTTTATTTTACCTCATGTGACCGTAGTATTTAACTCAGCTCAACAACCTCTTAGTCAAAGTATTAGGGAAAAAGACAAACCATTAAGCATGTGCCTTTATAGTCTTTTGTTTCTTATAGCTGCTATAGCCGGCTTTGTAATGAAACAAAGAAGCGGGGACATTTCTGAGACAACACTGCCTGAATACATCACAGTGACCAAACATTAGACTGCATAATGGAGTGGAAAATGTATGCTGTGAACTCTGCTGATGAGAAATGTTAATCATAATGCCTGACAGTAACATGTGATCAGTGGTTATGATAATTCTGTGACACAGATTAAATATAGCCGACTCTGTGTTGTGTGAAGCGTTAGAAGGGTGAATGCAAATAGCAGATATACCTCAGGATCATGTGTGCAACAATTGTCTCCCAATAGCCGAGGGCCGTCAGCTTTACATGCACCAACAAATTACATACTGATGTTCCCACGCATGATTTTACCACTTAAGTTCTTCATAAAATAATGTTCAACTGCCTGCAAGTATGTCTGGTTTCATAACTCTATGGTTTAGGCACACATGCATGCACAGAAAACAAACAGATACAGACACTGCACGTGATACAGCATGTGATAACAATAGTTACTTGACATTCCCCCCCCCCAGAGTATAAAACAAAAGGACAAACCCAACTTAGTCCATTAGTTTGTGACCCTCAGGTCTTGATATCTTAGCAGGACTCTTGCACAGCAGAAAAACTTAAACCGTCACCACTTATGTGAACCTTCAGAGATATTTTAGCACGCTAGCTACTGATAAAACATGAGGGTGATATCTTGTATGAAAGGACTGGTCCTGATATGGGTGATAACATAATTTTTCTCTCTACTTTCTCACGATAAATGGAATGATAAATAGCAACAATAATAGCAATACAACACAGTAGATTTCTAGCTCCATACCACATCAATCATGGATTTGCTTAGAGTCAAAGGAAACTGATGGGAATGCCAATGGTGCCATAATTCTAGATTATTATAAAATCTTATAAAATAATGTTTTATCACTTAATAATTTCTATATATTATAGCTCATAAAGAAGTTCTTCGGATGCATCCTTGAGTCTGTGATCAGCAGAAATGCAGATGCAAGAATGCAGAATGTCAAAAATGCTTGATACAATAAAATACTAAATCTGCTGTGTTTCCACATACAGTTCTACATCAGTCTTACTTAGTAGTTTGCCACATTAGGGTTTCACGCTCATGCCTTTGCTATACTATCAGTATGTTAAATAAGAACAAATATACCTCAATTTTAGTGCCTCTCAGTTCACTGTGCATGGCCTTAACGTTTTCACAGAACAGTCAAATCAGCAAGAATAATGGCTCACTAAATGTACCGTATACTACACGAAATCCCAATGCTGATAAAGAACAGTGCCGGATGCTCACTAATTACATCAACCCACCCACTCAAGTTATACATGCAAAAGTGTAATCATAACAAACACAACAATATTGAAACCACTGCACGTATCCAAAACATGTAGCATCAAAGAGGCAATGCTGCTCAAACTGAGTATTATAAAAACATCCCTCTTGACAGGTGCATGTTTGAGAAGGTGTACATCAAGAGTGGAATAACAAAGTCTTACATTTCTGCACTACAATAAGAAGATAACCCTAACACATAAAATCAGTAATACAGTAATAATCCTCTTTAAAATATATTACTTTGTATAAAAGATACAACTGCCAGAGGGCCTGATGAACTGGGTCTACTGGCATTAGATTATAACGTTGTCAGTGTCAACACACTGACAACAACATCTAGCTATTAGGGTCATTTAAGGGCTTTTTTATTACAAAACTGTATGTACCAATAAGTGCCTGTTGTTTTGTTCACCTCTGTGGCTGCATTCATACCTGAATAACTGCTCTTGTTGTTTATGCAACTCACTCCTGGCTAAAATGTCAAGCCTCTACCATAAACACAACCGAGCAAGGCCCTGACTAACGACTGTCCCTTCACTTCAACAATGGTAGGCGCGTTAGCCATCGCAGCTAGCAACTGAACTTAGCAAGCGTGCTAACATCTTTCAGGACAGCACAGTAAGTATTAAAGCTAACGTTAGACAACAGCCAACGACAACAGGGAAAGTACGCAGCAAAAATGATTGTGCTCGTTGTCTAATAAGCCAATGAATGTCTATGTGGACAGTTTGCTAAGTGTGAGAGGGAGCCTTGTTTTTGACTGCTCAACCTTACCCTTTCTGCTGCGGACTCGGTGGGGGTGACAGGGCCAACAGCGTGCAAAAACAACCCCATTTTTAGAGCCGAACATACGCCTCTCATTCCTCCAAAAAGTGGCTAGCGCTATGGCAAAAACACGCGCATGTACACGCTGTTGTTCACAAACTGAGTGCGAATATCCTCAACTATTTCTCGTCCCCCGTCGCGCCGAGAGGCCGCTGAATGCGCCGCCTCCTCTGCGTACTGGACATTTCAACAAGGCACGGAGCTGGCGCAACTGGCTGCTGTCGGTGCTACTGGTTCATACAGCTGTTACACAAGCCGCTCCTCCAGCACAGGCACTCTGCCTCGGTCTGCTGGGTGTGGCGTGGTGGTCACCTCGACCCGATCCATGTGCGCAACGTGATGGGCGTTCAGTTGAGTGGATGGCCTCTGGTTTTGCGGACTGACCTGCGATTGGACAGCCGAGGCCAGCTGGGGAGAGGGTGACCAATCACTGAGCGGTGCGTCTCCAGTGCATGGCCTTGTTGTCTTCCTAGGGTCCTCTTCTCTGGTTTATGGGCACACATGTTCTAAAGACTGTGGGCTTCCTCATGATCCAATTACAAAACCATTTTGACAGGAGCAGTGCTTATAAATAACATTTCTTACAGTTAACCAGAAAAGCTAATCAAAGTAAACAAGTTCAACAACAGTGTTGGGAGAGAGGTTCTACATTGTACCAGAGGCCAGTAAAATTCATACCCAGTATGTCACTGGTGTACAAGCCAGTTAAATCTGCAACAAGAACTTTCTCCTCATTTCAGCCTAAAGCTTGTAGACATAAAACAGTTCAAAGTCAACTAATGTGCAGTTTTGCATAATGAAGAAAGACACGGGAAGAGATCTATTTTTATCCTTTGGTGTGTTATTACCATTACTCATCTTTCATACAGTGTCAAGCATCTCCTATATTAAAAATAATTTTAAAGGGCCACTTCACTCAACTTGCAAAATTACATATTTTTCCACTTACATCTGGTAGTTTTGGATTTACCTGTTCAAGTTTGAGATATTGGAATTTGAAACATTTGCTGCCAGCCTTACATAATGGAAGTTTTACAAATGAACATTAAATTTAAATGGAAGAAATTTATGTTTTAACACTGTTCTTAGTTACTCAGTTTAATCCAACTACCTTCTGTTGAAGAAACCGTCCAGATAAAAAAATATTTTTTAATACATTCATTGCATTTTATTGAGGTGGCGGTATTAGTTTCAAAAGGTGGACATCTCATACAACTTAAACAATCTGGAGGGACATACAACTAGTGTTAAGTAAGAAAATATGTCATTGTTTTAAGATTTGAGTGAACCCAGCCCCTTATTCTGTAGATTAAACTCAGCATTCAAGTCAAACAGGGTTGTTACATGATCTGTGAAGCAGTACAACATCCTTAAAATTAATTTGTTTGAGCATAATTGCAGTTTCCATTGTCATCATCATTCATCATCATTCATCATCATTCGTCATGATTTTAATTTACAACCAGGAAAGGCACTGTGATTTGCTTTTAGTGATAAGCAAATCATCACCAGTCCCTTTCATGAGGCTGTCTGTACGGTACCCCTAAAAGACTAAAAACATCCTTCTCTGTCGGTGTAGTAAGTGCAGTGCCACCATACACCTTCAAGCTACCCTGGCGCACCACATTTTCATTCAGCGAGTGCTCTGACAAGCTCATGTTTCTTGTCTTTGCAAGGGCTCTCAATGAGCGGTTGAAGTGTGCCGACCCGGTGAAATACATGAGAGAACAGGCAAACTCATTGTAGGGCACTACAATGATGTCCAGCCTGCGATGGCGGTGGCCGGGTCCTGGCAAACGGCACACACCCAGGTATTTCTTCTGCTCTCCATTCTCCTCGTGGCTCACCAGATCGTCTGTCAAAAACCCTTAGAAATAAAACGTTTTTTTCAGTTTTTCTAAAGGAAACAAACCCATGAATAAGACACAAGAAAACCATCAACACCAAAAAAAGACGGAGCTTACCACTGTCATGTAGGCTCTGTAACACTTTGCTGAAAACACCCTTGTGAGACTTGCCATCAGGATGAGATATAAGTACATCAACATCTCCACATGTGGCCTTTCCACGGCGGTAGGAGCCACATGCCATCGCCACCAGGTGTGGGTCTATGGCCTGGACAGCAACCCTCACCTGCAAAACACAAAATAGAGGCTATCATCTATCCTAGAGTGAGGGAGCTTTTTTTAAAGGTCCAGTGTGTAGGATTTAGTGGCTTCTAGCTGTGTAGTTGTAGATTGCAACCCCCTCGTTTCACCTATACCTTCCAAGAACAAAGGAGAAACTACGGTGGCTGTGAAATATGCAAAAAACACAAACACCGCTGTGTAGAGTCAGTTTTTGGTTTAAAAGGTTCATTCTAAGGTAACAGAAACAAAACAATTCCTATATTCAGTTTTTAACTGTTTCCAGCCAAATACTGAGAGGTAGGCTCGCTAAAGCATCACATATTATTTTGACAAGCCTGAGGGAGTACACATGCTTTAGTCATTTATCTCATGTGTACTTTCTATCTGGCAGCTTTGGAGGAAAAAGAAAATCCAAGTAATACAATATGAAAACAACTAGCGTTGTACTCAACGCTCTGGAGTGAACAGGTTTCTGGCTAACTTAAGATGCAGCAACTTTCAAGAGTAAGTTTTCCCCTTTGGGATGCTCCACTTTGAGAACACAGTCTGGTTTTCCCATTACCAAACAGTAAGGGAAAGCTGACACAAACTTTTTCCTACTTCAAGGCTTCTGCTTCCAAGGTTTTGTGGGTAAGAGGTGGATTCTTTGTCAAAGATATCTCACCTATGTAAAGTTGACCAAACAACCTACTGAAGTAGTGAAAGATGCAAACATATTTCAGTCGTCATCACAGAATGATACAAGCAGACAGTGTGACCAATGAAGATACACTACCACTTTCTCTATGGCTGCGGCTTCTTCTCTGGGCATTCGGTCTAGAAAGTCATCGTAGTGCTTGAGTCCTATCTTCTGAGTGTTGCTTAGGTGGGCTTTTGTGCGGATGTCCTCCAATGTGCGAAATCCCTAAAAGGCAGACAACACAGAACATTTAACAGATTATCTGTCTCATGTCTATATAGTGAGAGTTTCAGCAAATAAGAGTATGTTTTTTAAAAATGACCTACTGTAGCTTCAAAGGTTCGGATGAAGATTGCACAGCTTTTAAATGTTTTGTTTTCCTACTGTAATCTTTTGACAAGCCCTTAATTTACAGAATAACAAAAGCCAATAAAAGGACATAAAAGGACAGTACTTAAATAAATATTTGAGGCTTTACATTTTAGATAATGATTTCTTAAATCTGTTTTTTTAAATAGCTATGCCAAGATAGATATTGCGTGGGACATACGGTTTAAAAATAAACTTGTCAGTTCTCTCTGGTGGACAAACGATGTATTAGAGACACTGTCAGATATCATTGGCCTTACTGCACTACAATTTCTTACACAAATACAGGCCTGGTACATTTATCAGTCAGGCTGTAATCCAAGGTTTCAGTCTGGATTGTATTAGTATTATCTGACAAATCTGTTAATACAAATAGATGTCTTGTCACTGTGTTGTAAATTGTACTGTGATGTGAATAGCCTAAGGGTAAAGAAAACAGTCTAGTCGCAGAGAGGAAGTGCAAGCTCAAAGGTCTTTCAACTTCAAACTGTCACATTGAGACAGTATCAAGTATGTCTATAATATTTTGAGCGGATGCGTGTGCCTCACCTGTTGGTACCACAGCTTTGCAGTTTTAGCTCCTGCACCCCAGATGTTAGTAAAAAGCTCCAATACTGGCACAGCCTCCCCGATGTGATCTAGCTTTCGCAGGTGACCACTCTCCATGATCTCATCAATTTTGTCGGCCATGCGTTTTCCAATTCCTGGGATCTGACAGGCCTCCTAAGAGCAAAATGGAAAACAAATTCTGATTGAAAAATGAATAAAAGCACAGAAATCCCTGTATTGTACTTTTTTTGTTGGATAACAAATTCTTTTTACACATTACTGACACTACCAACAACATAATATTTAAAGTATCTGCATTTGGTTACCTGATATGATGTAATAGGCTTGTGGTAACTCTTCAGTGCGTTGACAGCCTTGGAGTAGCCCAGCGCTCTCCACTTGTCCCCTTGGTGCGTGTAGGCCTTGGCTAGCACTTCTAGTTTGTCTGTGATGTGCTTGTTGAAGTTGTTAGTTTTGGACTGAGAGGACTGGGCACAGACCCACTTCCCTGAGAGCACCTTCTGAGCCGCAGCGTCTGAACCGGGTTCCAGGCTAGGGCCAGGAGTCTCCTCTTTGGGGTGCTGGCCAGTGATAAGAGCTTCCAGGTCACTCTGAGAGACACCGTCTTCTTCTCCTCGCACTTCCTCTTTCGAGTCTGGGACCGCCTGAGAGTAAAATGTAATGTAAAACTATAAAAACAATCCAGAGCACAAGCAGACTTATTGTTTTTATGTGTTCATGGTCTAGCTTACCACATCTATGGTCTCCTCTTTGGTTTGATCAGACGCTGGTTCTACAATAGTTTCTGCAGCAGGCTTGACAGTCGGCAACTCTTCTTTAATTTTTTCATGCCCTGTTTCAGATTCCCTAAGTGGAGAGAATCATTTTGTAAATTCTTACATTTTCAAGCGGTAAATGTTGAGTAAAAAAGTAGATTTCACCATGGCTTTCTTCTCCGTATTGACAAGCACAAGTCTTTGTATGTGATCAATTGCAAACACCATGAGATACAGATACAGGTAACAATAGCTTTCTTACATTAGCATTCTAATAAAGTATTATTACCTCTTAGGTAAAAGAAGGCTGTAGCTGGCAACATCCAGCTTTTGTTTCTCACTGATGCACAAGCTCAACCAAGTGCATTTCACCAGTTGGACTCCAGAGGGCATACAATCCACTCTCAGTAAGCGCAGAGCCCTGTCCATGTCCATGTTGTCATCTACAACAACATGAGTGACACTGGGACACAGTGAACTCTCTGTCTGCCCTCCATTCTGTTGAATTTGTCTTTGGAAGATCTGGTATCTGGCATTTCCTATTCCAGCAGGCAGGATGTACACTGTGACACCGTTAAAAGTGTTTCCTGTAACAGAAGAGAGGAATGGGTTACAATTTCTGGCTTCTACTTTGGTTTTTATCAGATAATCATAAATTATTCACTTTCTCTCACACATGCACACAAACACAGTAACAACCTGTTATATCACATTCATCGGGTTTCTTCTTTGCTACGGGTGCATCCTTTCCGTGATACACTTTGGCTCTTTTAACTTTGGGAAAGGCTTTCATAATCCCGTGACGACGCTCCATCTTGTCTCTTGAAGGGGGACACCAGTGGCCTGTGACATGAGGCATAATTATGAAGTTATCAATAATTTTCGGGAGTAAAACACAAACACAAATCTGGAACACACGCTGTATACTACTAATTATACACAATACTAATTTAACAGTGTTTGTATGTATTGGGTTCACTCTAGACAATGGAGTAAATGTAAGTATTAAACAATTGAAAAATCTATTTTTGGGGCTGCTATTAATTGTATTATTATTTTGTATTACTGTTCTTTACAATTTGACAGTAGTAATAGTTCAGTGTAAGAATACTCCATTAAAAAGGCCATGCATTGTGAGTGGGTATGTGAGTATTATCATCTTAAGTATCAAAGTAAAAGCCCACAGTACACAGACAGAGGGCCCTGTCATTTTATTATTCCCCGTTTTATTATCACACACTATAACAGATAACATGATCATTCATGTAGAAAGTAAAGTATTAATCTGCAATGTAATGACTGTGGATATTACATACATGTAGTGCCGTCGTAAATACAACACTTACTCAAGTAAAGTACAAAGACCTCATATTGTCGTAGCCTACAACTGCTCTGCACTGTCAACATCCGTGTATATTATTATATTATAATATCAGTACATAGTATCAAAGTTGGGCACAGGAATAGCATAGAGTGTCTCGGCTTGTACTCAGTGCAGATATCCAGCTAGTTTACACCATATAACGTTACCATCAATGGTTTACACAGAAGTTAACGTAATGTTGTTTAAACGGACTGAAAAATCAATCTTTGTTATTACAACATTGTATTAGCTACGTAGCTACCTTTAGCGCCTGCTAACGTTAGAAGTAGCAGACAGTCGCTGTTTCAACCATCATTATTACACATTATTTAAATGACGCTTTACATATGGCACTATAACTGTACATTAGCAGTGGAGGAGCAGTGGAGGAGCAGTAGAGGAGCAGTAGAGGAGCAGTAAGTTAATATTTTGGCTCTTACCCCTGCTCTGATGGAACCATACATCCAACCATTAAAAACAGACAGCGTTGCATTCTAATGTTTCACTTCCGGGTCAATTAGTTGATTTATTTTTTTCTAAAACTTAAAGTATACCCACAATCGACATATAAAATCGTGTTATTTCAAACAACTTTCGCGATGATATAGTTAAAGATTAATTCTATGACTATTTTTCTATTTAGTTTGTCGGTTACTGTGGTAACGGACTGAGTCCGGAAGTGGCCCTGAGAAACAGAAACATCTTTAGAACAAACATGGCTGTGCAAAGCTGGATTGATATCCTAAAATCCTCAAAGAAAACAGCTTTGATACACGATGGTGAGTAACTTACAAAGAAGAAAAACCAAGCTGTAGAAGTAGAAAGAATTTACCCTCAGACAGAAGTAGCCTCGTTATTTTCAGTGTGTTAACTCAGACTGTTAGCTAGCTTTGCAGCTAACATTAATGTTACTAGGCAACAAGCAGGTGGCACAACTACCCCTGTAGCATATGACACACGTCGTTTTAACAGAAATAGACAGTAAAACACGTCGCAAGTATAGTACAATGAGTAAAAACAACTAGTTGCAATCTGACTCACTAATCTCTGCGTGTCTTTACAGCTAACCTAGCTACGACCTCACTCTAATCCGTGAGTCAGCTCTGCCTTATTGTTAGCATCTATGCTCACTTTACAATAATCCCTGAAGCAATACTACTTCCTTTCTGTTTACAGCAATTACAGCTGTTTTTATTTGGCCAAAAGTGAATTAAAAGTTGTAGTTGGCAGAATGAAAGAAAGACTGAATGTATTGCTTACTATCCTAAGAATGATCACAGTATTGCTCTGTTAGTATTGACACTGTATGGTTTGTGTTATAGCCAAACTATAATTATAGTGTTCTGGTTGTCTAGTTTGTATAAAGATACATCTTTACAAATTCCACCTCCAGGAAAAAGGAAGATCCATTACCTTTTTACAGATGGAAGAGAAATGGCAGAAGAGTATGACTTGAAAACAGATGAGCTCATTGGTAAGCAACAGCCTTCTGAACCATGTAGTTGTTGCATTCTGAATTTCAATGGTATACATTTATAAAATGTTTTGTGCTTTTCAGTACGAAAGTGGCGTCATAAAAGCACACTTGGAGCTCATGGAGAATGGCAGGTAGAAGTTGGGGAGCCACTTGCAGGAACTGTCACTTCTTTGGATTCGGAGATGATCAAGGAGAATTGCTCCAATGTGGGTTTTCTTCAATGTTCTCTATGCCTGTGACTTTACAGTTACATTAGACCCACTTCATCATTTAATGTGCTTTTTTTGTTTGTTTTATTTCACTTTGATTCCCATTAGAGAAAAAATGTTAAAGATTTCTGTTTCCACAGCCTGTGTTCATGCGTAAAGACACAAAGACCAGCTTTCAGTGGAGAATCCGCAACCTTCCCTACCCCAAAGATGTCTTCAGTGTTTCTGTGGAACCGTCTGAGAGATGCATCATCATAAAAACCTCAAACAAAAAGTAAATAACACATGGTTCTTTTCATTCCTGTGTTGTACACTTGTTCCATGTAATTATTTTGTCCTCCCTATAGGTGGCACTGTTTACAATACATTTGTCTCCACAGTGGTGTGATAAACCTGTGACATCCTCTCCATGTCTTCGCAGGTATTATAAGAAGTTCAGTATTGTTGATTTAGATCGCAGTCAGCTGCCATTGGACAGCTCCGCTCTCACCTTCACTCACGCCAACAACACTTTGATTGTCAATGTAAGTCCTACACTGCAATGAACAATAACCTAATGCTTTAAATATAAAATAATGTAAGCATCAAAGGTTGATAGGTGAGACCGAAACATCATCTCGGTAACAGAATAATTGCAAACATATCTGTAAAAGACTTTTTTTCCAAAGACAATCCCCCATAAATCATCCTTTCTCACATTAGACAAAACTTTAACTTTGTTTATTAAAGCATTTTATGCAACTTATAAGGATGAGATGCGAATGTTTTCTTCTTCTTCAGACTTTGAACTCCTGTTTTTACTCTTCGTACCACTTACTGCAATGTTTTTTTTGACATTACAACAATATGTTTCTATGCCTACGACCGTTGCTATTTTTGTGGTATTTGCTTTGTATTTTGCACACTCTTCCAACATGATTACAGTGAAGGATTTGCAGCAGGGAGAAGCAGAGAAGATGGCAAGAATGTCAAAGTAATTATTTTTCTTCTCTCTTGTCCAGTATAAGAAACCCAAGGAGATCTTAACCCTTGAACAGGAGCTGCTGAAGGAGCTGAAGAAACTGAAGGGGACTGGTGAAGGAGATGTCGACTGCAAAACTCAGTGAATTCTGACTGTGGGAGCAAGAGGATCATTCTGGGTTGCATTTAAAGAAGTCAAATGTGAGCGTTTAATTTT
The DNA here is from genome assembly GCF_905237075.1 of Dicentrarchus labrax. Taxonomy (NCBI): domain Eukaryota; kingdom Metazoa; phylum Chordata; class Actinopteri; family Moronidae; genus Dicentrarchus; species Dicentrarchus labrax. Next base: position 13,903,146 of record NW_026136721.1, read on the forward strand.
TCTTTAGTGGATCCCTTCGTTGCAAAAAGCACAGTGCCTTCCTAATGCTTCTATTTGTGTTTAGTAACTGGGGTCAATTTACTAGAGTTGTTAGTGTTGAAATGTGTCCTGCCATTCATATTTGATACAGAAATATTCATTAAAATATATTGTTTTGCAGTCTCACAATCAGATTTATTAACATTATGTTTTCCCAAATGATTTCTTTCACAGAAAAATAATTTAACAATTTACATAAAACCTTTTGTAGGGAAATTTAAAATTGTATCACAACAGTGTCTATTTTTGCAAACCTACCAGGGAGCAATTTTGATGGGGTCACATAACCTACCACCCTCCTTTCATTGATGTCCTTGTAAAACACTCAAAACACACAATGCCTCATCCCTGTTCGTTCCAGGGTCACTCTTACGAGCACATCCCATTTGTGTTAACTGAATACCCTCATGTTCCTTGCATGTAGGGGGCCACCCTGAAAGCCATTACTGAAACTCTGGTCAGCGAGCAAGCTAGTGTTACTGTTTCCCTTTACAACAGAGGGTCTGACCCTGTGGTCTCCAGCTAAAACTCCATACACACAAGTAAGAAATGGGTGTAACTGTTGCTTTGTTCCAAATGGATATCTTGTTATTGTCTAACAAATATAAAGATGGTATTTCATGCATTTGGATTTTTGAAGTCTATGTATATATGACATCTATAGATGGAAAATGATTGTATAGGCCCATGCTTCCAGATGGGATGTTTGTCTACTTTTTCACCAAGACCAATTAAGTAAAAACATTGTCGAGTCAGAAAATACTTAGACAGTGGATAAAAAAAGAACAGTGCTGTTTAAAAGAGACAATGGCATTTAAATATAGATTGTTTCAACCTTGTGATTCCTTGCATTTTTTTACCACTTGTCCAAACCCAGAGAGCAAGTGCAAAAAGCAGAGACAAAACCACAGGTCTCTCTGACTATTGTGCTTTGTCTTCTTCCAGATGGAAAGAATAGGAATACAAGAAAACATTTTAAACCCAGCCTGTCCTGTTGTTTTGCAAATTCTTATGAGGGACTTGGTTTTTTTTTTTTTTTCACTTTTGACAAAAATGCATTCATACATACTTGATTAGGTAGCCTGTTTGGTTTTTAAAGAGGTGCGGTGTTAACGCAACTTAAATATGTCATGTAAGAAGTATGTTGAGTCGATGTCCTAAAAGTATCCATTTTGAGGTCTTTATTTTCACAATTTTAGTTTAATGCTTTACAGTCTTCAGAGCCCAAGCTGCTGTCAAAACAATTTCCTGCGGCAGCAAACACAAACTAACAAATTGGACATCCAGCTCATGCACTGTGAGAGCAGCCAAGTCCTTCTGTTCGGGGTCTTCTTCCTCCCCTGTCGTTTGGCCTCTGATGGTCATGCTCAACTGCTTCTGGGAAGAGGGTTTCTTTTCTGCCTCCCTTTCACTCCCGAATGCCTCTTCCCAGCCATTCCCCCTCTTTCAGCCGATGCCACATTTTGCCACACAGGCCCTGATGCTTTTTTTGCAACCCCTCTCCGCGAGCCCCCCTCCCTCAAACCCCTTACCCCTCCCTGTGTGACTGGCTTCTTTTTGATAACTGACCCCTCCTCGTGTTATTATTCGAACCCACTATTGTATAACATGCCCTTTTATATGAGGTTTCACAAAGAGCCCATTTGATCAGAGGGTTACGGTGTGCGATCGTGAGAAATGCAACTACATGGTGGTAACCTTTGTTTGGGCCAAAATGGTGGGCTGACCTCATCGCTTTTAATGCATAGCTCGGGCCATTCAGGCCCAAGTCTCACTTGCTGAGCACATTGAATTCAGTAGCCTGTCACAGATATTGCCCCTCAGTTATCTGGGTCTCCAGCTCGAAGAAGAAGGGGAGAAAAAAAAACAACAGTTTTTGGGGGCAACCAACAATGTATGCTAGCTTTCTGTCCCACAACAACCACACAAGAGAAAAGCCAAGCAGCTTGTGAACTGATTCTTAGTGGTTTTAATATACACTCTACAATAAATATTTCCATCATTTGACGTCATTTACATTTTTACAGTAAAAATATATTCATATATGTAGAAAAAAAAAACAGGTTAAAATTTCTCCAAAATAGCCTCAGTCAAGATAGTCCACAAGAAAATCCACAGATAGCTGCCGTGTCTAGCTTCATTGTACTTTTCTCTTTTAAACATTCTTTGTTGCTGAGCTGGCTAACTTCTAACCAAAGGTTTTCACTCATAACAGTTTCATTTGAGCTCTTCTGTACTTAAATTTCCCCCTGATTTAATAAGTAAAAGTCTGCCCTAAAGTCTGTCTGAATTGGAAATAACTAGCAGATTAGATAGTCAATGTTTACATAAAATCCAGTACAAAGAATTACATAAAACGTCCACAAAATGAGGCAAAAAGTGTATGGGCACTTGACTGTAAAAGTTAATTTCTCTGGGAGCACTTGTCTTCTCTTGTAGTGGTTCCTCTGTTCATCCACAGTTCTCCCTCAGTGGTTTCAGTCCTCAGCGGCCCCCTGAGCGCTGGTGATGGGAATGTTTAGTCCGCTTGTTCAAAGGCTGCGCAGGGACAGCGAGAGGGAGGACGTCAAACGGTCTCCTCTCGTTCAGCAAGTGCCCCCTGGGTAGACGCTTCATGAAGTGGGCCTCCCTCTGGTGCTGCTTGGTCTTGGAGGCCTTCCTGGGACGGCCCTTGCGTGTAAAAGCCATGTACCAGCCCTCGTACTTGGCGTTCTGGAGTGCCGTGTAGTTGTTTTCCAGAACAATCTCGGTGAAGATGCAGTCTTTGCCTCGTCCTTTCCGCTGGGGAAAGGGGAAAAAAAGTGGGGAGAAGCTGAGGTATTTTGGACAATTTCCAGGAAGCAGAAACATCGTCTTCATTTCCAGACACTCAAATACCCTTTGAAACCTTGAGAGGGCTGCTCAGACAAATCTGAAAATCAAATTTGTTCTGGCTGCGAATATGTCTCAACAATGTGTCGCCATAAGCTGTAAATCTGGAATAACATTTCCAAGAAACTAACAAACTTCAAGATGTTGCTTTAGTCATAATGCAGCCACAAAACTATGAATTCCAGATTACCTTGCCGATCAGCTTCCCCCTCTTGTTCATACATATGTAGTATCCTGTCTTCACCCCTTTAATACGGATACGACTTCCAAAAGAGTCTGTCTCCACCTCCAGTTTAGCTGCACAGACAAAACAGATCACAGATAATGAGATGACATGGTGCAGGCATGCAGATTATGATGTTACAGCGTGTGAGACAAATGACCTCGGCACATCTTTCGTCTGAATGTATTCTTTATGTACGGCAGAGACTCTAATAAACTGGAATTACATCATTAGATGGCATTAAACCATTTTTAAATGAGCATGACCGGTGAACCAGAATCATGAAGGTGACATATACATTTTCTCTAAACCCTTTTAAGATCCAGTAGCCGCCTTTAACAATGGCATGCGAGCCGTCCAAAATAGCACCAAATGATAGTGATTTTGCACGGCACGATTGTTGCTGAACGTCTGTAAATGCTGTGCTGTGATGCAGTTCGGACTGGGGATAAAGGAGAGTGAGAATACTGCGGTAGGGGACACAGCCACAAGCACAGAGCAGCGGTCAGATTTGGGCGAGTTACAAGAGTGACACCCACTTAGGATGTGTGGCCAATGTGTGCATGACTGACTCTCTCTCCCTTCTGTGTGTGTGAATGTGTGCATGTAGGCCCAGAAATGTAAAAGACAAAAGAGCACACAGGAGAGGCAAGGAGAGGAAAAGGTATAAAGTGAAGATGCTGACTTCACCGCTCCTTATAAATTGAGTCATACATTGAGTTGTAATGCAATGAAAATTCCTCATAAAACGAGGCTCCAAAAAAGCAGGCAGCAGGCACAGAGGAGTGGATGGACGGTGGTGGCTGCGGTGGAAAGATGGCTAGACACACCAAAATCCTTTGGTGACAGAAATCCTGCTTCCTTTAAAGTCGAAGACAGTTTTCCCCTTGCTAGAAGCAAAGAGCAAAGTATCTCCCTGAGGTCCATCTTAACAGGTGTCAAGGACTACCAACACACTAAAGAAATAAATCATCTTCATAAGGCTATAAAAGATGGCAACACTGATGCCACTAACACTGTTTACAATTGCTACTACTGTTTCTCCTGGCTCTAACATTTTCCTACAGGCTGCCAAAAACGACATCACTTATACTGCTTTTCAACATTGAAACAATCCCCGTGTTGGTGCGGGCGAACATGTTTCCTATTTTATTGTTTTCCTGAGGTTTAAATGTATTGAAATGTAAGAAACGATGGCCTTTAGCTGTCATCGGTTTTGATTCATCTGGTCGTAACACACGCAGGGGCTTGGAGTAAAGTTGCTTCATCATTTCAGAGACAATATAAAGTGCTCTCCCTGAGTGGGTTAACATATGTGGACCTCGGCTGTTTATTATAGAGCTGTGTTTGAATGCGCAAATTATAAAGAGCCGCCTCGTGTGAGGGCTTAGCTAGGCTATTTAGCACACTCTTCCAATAGTACAAATTAAATGATGTATTCTCGCGATATTTTGCACATGTCTCTCATAAATTGACCTAACTGCGCATGTGGTGTCGCTTATTAACACTTGTTAAATGGATACTGAATTATGTTTTATGTAATTACAATGAATAATAACAGTAATTATTACTATTATTAGCTCTTTAAACCGCCGCTGACTCACACCCCTCCCTGCTGGTCCTCCGGTAATTCCTGTTTCTTACCGTGCACCGCTCCGTCGTCCCCGTTGGCGTTGACCCGCTTGTTGGCCAGGACCTGGACGTGTTTCCCGCTGGTGCGGCTGTACAGCTGGTAGGTTCGTGTCAACCTGCGGCTCATCCGGTCCGACAGTCGGCTCTGCTCGGTGACATGGTGCTTGAAGTTAGGAGGAGACTGCACAGTGTTCTGTCGGACAATGGGAAACACATGGCGTGAAAAATATTGAAATGACTTTTTAATGTCGCAGGACTTTTTTTTTTTTTTTTTTTTTTTTACTTTGCAAGTCGGGAAAGTCTGAAACATGTCAACCGTGAGGAGACTAAAGGTTGCCAGTCAAACATCCGAGGCCCAGGCCCACAGTTCATTATGTCATCCATCACGTTTAAATAATTCACCCTGCTCTTTCTTCTCTCGTTTGTTTGTGCGTATAGCCTACAGTATCTTTTTTTGGACATTCTTTCATGGACCCACGGGGATGACATTTCCCTCTGATAGGTTGTTTTTACCACCGATGATCTTTCACCCCTTCTTGACTTCTCTTTTTCTTCTCATTTCAGCCGTTCTCCATCCACATGTGTTTTAACAATCACTTTTTAGACTGGAGCTTACCTCTTTTCAAGATGTTTGAATAGTTGCCAATTGCCATAGCGCTCATAATAAAATGTTTTCATTGTTATTGCAGCCTATTGCAGATGTAGAGACGCTGAACTGTAAGCCGCTAAGCACGGCGCCTGCATACCTGTTAACTTTTACTTACTTAATTACAGAACTTTACGCAACAGTAATGCTTTTTATTGAAGTGAAAATGTGAGTTACCTGTGCGTAAAAGCAAAGCGCTGTGAACTGAATTAACCTGAGGGGGGAAAAGAAAAAGAAAAATTAAAAGGTCTAACCTGTTGCTCCAATACAATGAGTTCAATAGGCAACTATATTATCTTGACACCTCTTTACTTACAGATAACCTAACCTCGATGTTCTCAGCCTCATCTTGTAATAGTTCAAATATTGCTTCATGAATACTCCACTGATGCGGCGCTGGAAGCTCTCGGAAATAAAGTTCCTCCTGATGGGGATTTCAGCTCCGTTTTATCCCCCTCTTGTTACACATAGAAGGCGATAGCCGTGACAATTAAGAGATCCAGAAAGTGTCAGGGTCCCATGCAGGTACAGGATCCACTCTCCACCTTGCAGGAAAAAAGTCCAGAAGAGTTAAAGGCGCTGCGGTGCCAATCCAAACTGAAAGTCCGGAGAAAGTGCCGCTGTCACCAAACGACCTCCATCAAATATTCTTCACGTCAATCAGTCTTAAGTCGTGAAGGTCTTGATTAACGTTTCAAGTCGGAATACATCCTCTCTGACTTTCTGTGACAGAGCATTGGCGATTATTTTTAGTTTTACGCACGGATCTTTACGCATCAGCGGTCAGATGCGCCCTGTGAATTTCCTGAAAATGTGTGACTCAATTAAAACATGTTGAATGAATCCCACGGGTAGCAAAACGGCTTTATTCGGTTTCCGTGCAGTTGCAGCAATGATGCTACAGCTGTCCCTCTACAAGATGCACAGATAGTAAAACTCCAACGTCAACCTTCCTCCCACACGTGTGTTTCTTGTGGTCGCCTCCAGTGCACATACAGCATCTGTCTCCCTCTACATTTAAATACTTTAACTTGCGGGAAAGTCAATATCCTCGACGAGAGCAGGCGGAGCGTCCATGCTGGAGCCAATATGAAACTGAATACTTATTAAAACACTTTGCCTGCACCTATTTGCTCACAAATCTATACACACAGAATTCAGCAATAAATCGAAATGTATATCATTCTTCAACATTTAAGATGGAATTGTAAACTACAGTCTATATATGCACTTTAGACCCACACACAAAATATCTAATATCAGCATGTCTTCTAAATGTTTTGAAGCATTTATTCACAATCATACACATCAATCTCATTCCTCATGCACATGTCATGATATTAAAATGTAAAGTCACAGTGCACTCGGTTTTCTATAAGCAGAAATGTCCACATGGAAAAATTCCCTGGCATGTACTTAAGAAAATCTACAGTTACATTAACTTATTCCCTGACTGCAGGTTAGAGGTTGTTTGGTGGTCCCTCAGGACAAACCTTGATGTACTTTTTCATCCTACATATGTAAGTAATATGTATTCCATGTGAACACATGACACAGAATGGCTTTCACATAACATCTAAAGCCTTTGCCTTGGATACAAATGCTCTCTCGCTCACAATCATTCTTCCATAACTTTTCACAAACCTGGTTTGATTTTCAAACGTGTGTCCTGGGTCTGGTCTGCTACTTTAACAGCATGGTTTCATACACTACATCATGCAATTATATTGTAATTATTCTTTGTGACAACAAAGCGGCAGGGTTTCCTTCAAGGGAACATGACTGTCACATTCGTCTGATAGGGAAGAAAGGGGGCGGTTGTAACATGGGACACTTTGAACTCTGCCTGTCAGGAGCAAACTCTAAACTTGATCAATTGTGTAGACGCCTTCTTCAATTCGGCACAAGAAGAAAATGGCTGTGGATAAAAAATTTGAAGTATCTTTTTCTCCTTAAATCACATATATTTGTGAACAACAGCCACACACTCTCACAGCTAATTATATAGATAAAGTACCATAGTGTAACTTTAATCTGCATTATGACTACCCGAAAGACATTTTACTCCACATGTTAAAATGTTGCTCTTCTCTTTTGACTTTGAGATAAAATACCTTGCTTCTATTTGTTTCTTTAACAGAGAGATGTTTTTAAGTCAATTTAATTTCAGTGGCTAAATAAATGAGGTGATATTCTTGGAAGTGTGAAACAATTGTTACATCCAACCTCACTCTCTCCTCTGTGCCTGTGTGTACAGATGACACAAACATTAACACAGACTGTGAAAAACTGTGACTGTAGGCGAAGGTTGAACACACAAAATGGTGCAAAAACATCTTGCACCTCCTTTGAAATCACTTATGTATATCTGAATCCTCATGACACCATGAGTGAATCAGATATCAGGCGATGTCAGTGTCTATACGCATGCTTTAAATCAGAACAGAAGTGCTAATCTACAGTATAGGGTTACTGACCTCAAGCCTCAAATCGGATTATTGTTCTAATGAGCCAAAACCAACTTTTGGCCATTGATTCTTCCCTTTGAGTGTTCTCTGTATGAACAGTATGGGAAACTTTTGCACCCTTCACACAGAACAGCTGTATAAGAGTATAATATATATATATAATTATGTGAGTTTGGTCAATGTCTTAGCTGTAAATCAGTCATTTCAGCCAATGCAGGGGATTTAGAGGGTGAAAATGGACCTGCCTTATTAGTTCCAGTGGGATACTGCAACAAGTGATTTTGCCACCTGGAACAATTCAGCTTTGTTCTTTCATATTTTGACCCCTTCTGAAGCAATGATCGCACATCCAAATATGAAATCCACATGGGTGATAATTAAAGAGATTGAGTTTTATGAAGACCACACCATGACTCATCAAAAGTGCACGTTTGACTGTCTGAACCCACAGATTAGTTCTGTCACGAGTCATTTAAAGAAAATTTGATTAAGAAGAGGAAACCTGGAGTCGTCTAGATGGGGGGGGATCTGTATATTTAAAACCCACTCTAACAGTGTACTGTACATAAGTCAAACTTTACTTTTTTAGGAGCAAAGTCAGATACACACATTATTCTAGAGCAGAACTTTTTATTCCCTGTAGCTCATGTCAGATTTCAATGGGATGAATGGATTTCGCATGATATTGCCAACTAGTGTTGGTTATCACTACAGTGATTTGATGGAAATTATCAATATTAATTTATTTAATTGTATCTGTCTGCAGAGAACATGAATGTCCTAAATTGTAAACTTCCTCCCGGAAATGTCAGTCATTCAAAAAATGCAGATACATGAATAAATTCTATCCACTAAAGTGTTCATATGCCTCTTCAAACAGGCAACTGAGTCTCATATGCTGAAATCCACAACACTATTTCACTGCATAATGGCCTTTATTCTCTCTAAGTTACTTGCCAGCTTGCTTCCTTGTGTACTTTTGTCATGGTCTTGGGTCAGCCAAGACCAGACAATGACACAAGTCCTGTGTCTTGACTGCAAGGAAAGCTCTCTATTTCCCACATTCTCATTGATAGCTGACAACAGTAGCCAGTGGGAAATTTGAGAAGAATTCAAACACCTTGAACTAGTGACAGAGGACGTTAGCATTCATTTCATCACAGCTGAAAAAGTTTTGACATTTTGGGAAAATACGCTTGTTTGCTTTCTTTCTGAGAGTTTTATGAGAAGATTAGACACTCTCATATCATTACACTCGAAATTAAGTCTACGCTCGTTGCCAGGCAACCTCACAGTGACTCCAGGAACTCATTGCACCCAGCTAAGAAATCATCCTGCACATAACCTCCAGTAAAACCACAGTGTGTTGTTGTTGCACCTTGGTTTTTATATGGATTAAAGGACCAAGATATAATCTGTTAATTATTGAGTATTAGAGGTGCTGGTGCCTTTGGACAGAGCCAGGCTAGCTGATTCACCCTGTTATCATTCTTTATGCTAAGCTAAGCTAACCAGCCGCTGGCTGTAGCTTCATATTTGAGCGTGATAGAGATTTTAGCAATCTTCTTATCTAACCCTCGGCAAGACTGCAAATAAGTGTATTATCCAAAACATTGAACAATTCCTCTACTTATTCACTCCATCTTAGTCTTAACTAGCTATTCTCACATACACTATCTGCCACACAGTATTTACTGCTTTAAAAACCTTGACTGAGAACATTTGGTCGGGTAGTGTACAGTCCATTCATCTCTTAGACTTCAGTACAGTCTACAACAGCCTCTTACAATTTAGAAACAATTCCGTCACTGCAAACTTAAATGGCATTTAGTTAAGGTGACCTGTCAAACAGGTTTGGCTAAAATTCTCCAGACTGTACATGAAAGCTTTCTCAGAAACATGATCAAAAGCTATCATTTTTTATTCTAACTTTTTACATACCTAACTGTCTGCTGCCTCACTCCTGAGATTCTCTAGTGACCAGCTTTTCTGGCCTCTTAATGAGTTTGAGCCGAGTTGACACAGCTCCAAGTTTTGCCCCAGATCCCAACTCTTTTGCCTTTTCTCTTAGTCTCCCCAATGCTGCTTTTCTCATTTGGATCACAGTTTGCTAACTAAAGCAAGGCCCTGGTATCAGCGAATGAGGTACAAAAACAGCAATCATTGGACCCTGTGAAAAAGAAATCACAGAGAGGAACTTTTTGGCAAAGATGCACATTGGTTATTCTTAGAAGAGGAGTGACTGAATGTCTGAAAAGGCCCCAGAGCAGACTACCATTCAGTGAGAGGTATTATTCCCTCTTGCTAATGTGAGACATAAAAATACACACTCTTGCATAAGGCAGAGCCAATGGAAAGGTAGACACCATAGAGGAAGAGAAAAAACAGAGCCAGAGACGAAGACGGGCAGAATATGAGAGAGTGTGTGTGTGTGTGTGTGTTTGGGTGGAAAGAATATGTGGGATGTTGTGATTCTCAGTGTCATCTGGTAGCAGTGTCGCTCACCGTCCAAACCTCAGCGGCTTTTTAGAAGAGAAACTCTTCAATCAACTTGTTGTAATTATGCACTGCTGCTTTGTTGCAACAACGTGAACCACATAATGTGCCTGTAACCACAACACCACACACACCAGTAACTTACCTGGAACTGGCTCGAGAGTGTGCTGGATCACAACATCACTGAAGCTCAGTTTGTTCCTGGGGCAGGACCACATGGAGGATTAATGGCATACATTGTACTAATGGACAAAAATTTGGATGAAAATTTAGCTGTAAATGACAACTGATAAGAAAATGGATACCAATTATTATGGTAATGATTTTAGGTTGTGGTTGGTGTTTGTCCTCTTCCAGCAATTGGCACTTTAAAACATGGACACTCCTTCTTTTAATGGTACATTTGACCACAACCTTTACAACGGCAGACATGGCTTATTGCAGAAAACCCGTTATTAAAGATGTACATTTAAACCTATAAATGGTTTACTCACTTTTGCTGTGTAGGTGTATTCAAAACTCTTGACTCTTTATTAATGACTTATTAACAGTCACTAACATGACCTAAATTGCCTCTTTGGGACCATGGGACTAAAATTAGCTGTTGGGCCACTACTGACCCCCCATCTACAACCATCTGTGCAATGTTCATGTCCAGTGCAACCAGTACTCCTATGCTGCAATATTACTTTAATTGCCCCTTTGTAAGACAGGGCCACAAGAATAACTCACGATGCAGGACCCACCGTAGTTAATATTGTATTGCATTGTTTTGTATTGTAGTGGTGCATAATTAATTTACAATTAATCAAATTACTAAAACTGGTTTACATGCACCCAGGTCTGTTGCTTACTTTGCTTGGGTGGTAAAACAAATATTTATAATAGCAGACTTATTACCGTTGATTAAGGACTTACTGACATTTATAACTGCATTCTTGATGTTTATTACCCTTTATTAATAATTTATTTTTTTTACAATCTGGCAACCTGAAAGTTGAGGTAATTGTCTTTATTAATGTTATAAACCCTTTATAAAGGGCAATTTATTAGAAAATGGTAACAATAAAGTTTTTCTCAGAATGTATAGGCAAGAGTTATGTAGACATTGACTGAGTAAATAAGAATTTTTGAATATCTTGCATAACTTACTGACACATCTCGCATCCAGAGCTGTATGTGACACATTTTTAGGATGCCCCTAGAAGTACCCATTTTGTTTTTATTCAGATGAGGGTAGACAAGAAAACTTTTATCATCCAATGAAAACAAGCAATTTCTAAGTTGTTGCCTGAATGAATTCTCGTCCCTGCACTGAAAAATTCTTCTTGAGTTTCTTCTCAAGTCTGATTGATGGAAAAGACAGCGTGAGAGGGATGGTAATTGTCCTGTACGGTGCCATTAAAATGAGGTAATCAGGGTGGGGTGGGGGTGTGGGGTTGGGGGTGTCTGTCTACCTTTCAGTCACTCGGAGGAGCTCAGTCACACAGTGATGATTTGGTGAGTGTGTTGCGCATATGAGTGAGTGTGTATGCGGTGGTGTCACAATGCCAGCGCCTGAGAAAATTGTTACTGTGAGAAAATTTGGAAAATCAAGTCAAAGTTCTCGCCACCGAATGACGTTTGAAGTACTTACTCGTGTTTGAGCGGAGCGGAGAGCCTGAATTACTTTTTAACTGGATGAAACGACTGTCTGAGAATGACCCCGGTGTGTAGAAGTGATTAAGGGGACCCAATTTTGCCATAACCCAAATGTGTTTGCATAACGACTTTGAGTGGTGTTCCTAGTGATATTAAATAAGCCGCTCTGTTGAAGCCTTTAACAACTGTTGAGTACAGCAGTTCTGTTTGGCTATTTCTCCTTGTAGCCTTGTTTTTAAATATCCCAACAATAATTCTATCATTCAGTAAGTCTTAAAATACTCATTTTCTCTTGTCTGAACAGATGAAAATGAAAGCGACCGGCGGTGGCGTCCCCTCAATTCCCTGTGAGGAAAGGTGTGTGGCAGTGAGGTAGAAAGCTGCAAAGTTGTCGTTGGCTCCGTTGAAGTGGTCTTCCTTCCCAGCAACTTGGATGTTTCCCCCGTATTTCACCCTATAACCCCCCACCCCGAATGGAGCGTGATTTACTGTCTTGTAAACACATAGGAAGTAGCATTGAAAATGGTTTAACAAAGTCAATAAAAGCAGACATCATTCCTGGTATCAGGGGGTGGTGAGGGGGAGAAGGAGGAGGTCTGGGGTGGCTGAGGGCAGGTATCCTCCCCTCCCTCTCTGGTTTGTCCCTCACTCCTGCCTCCATCTTTTCTCCTTGTCTGTCATCTGTGTCCTCTGTTCCTTCTCTCCCTGTTCTTTGAGTTTCTCTTCATCCCTGTCTTCCTATCCTCTTTTTTTCCCTCTCACCCTCTTCTGTACTCCCTCCTCTCTCTCTTTCTGCCTTTTTTATTTCATGTGTTGGGCAGTGGACAGCCAGAGCAATGGCTTTAACAGACCTACCTGCAGGGCTGCTTAGGGCGGCTCTTTCATCTGGGCTCTGGAGAAAGAAGCCCCCGGCCCTAAAACAGCTGTGTAGACCTGGGAGTGAGAGGACCATGAAAAACGCAGAGAAGAAAGAAAGGAAATTCAATGGTCCTCTGGGAATCATACCTCCCCATGCCTCTCTCGTGCTCTTTCTCTCCTTCCCTCTTTCTCTCAACTTTATGGTCCTCTGTTTTTCTTTATCTCTCTCTCACTTGCTCATTATCTTACTAAGTGTTCCCAATTTTAAGTGTTATTATGTTGAAACTCATTCCACCTCTCTCTGCCCCCAGTCTTCTTATTTACTTATCTCCATAAAATTGTCTCTCAAACCTGATACCATTTGGGTTTAGATTCACATCTCTGTCACACATCTGCCTCTGAAACAGGCTGCGCATGCTCCTTTTCACCACTAAACCGTCAAATTGCATGAAAACAAACTGAGATGCAGGAAGGAATCCTGGGCGCTGGTGAAGGCCAGTGATGGACTGACAGAAGGCCAGGAGCATGGCCGAACTCAGCTGTGAGGAATTTAATTCAGGAAATTAAACCTTTATAGTCTCTTAATGAGCTGACAAAAATACACCATGTGACCGTTCATGTGCAGTCCATGTTGATTCGCCCTAACAGCCAATTTTCTAACTATAGAGGTGTTTGCTGTATGTTAGCTAGTAACTGACGCACTGACCTATGTATGGGAGTACCTCAGCCTCTGACTGACCTCAGAACTCACCAGGAACTCCATATCTTCCTCTCATCTCTACATAAATACATTCATAAAACCCGAAGATAAATCCAGCATTTTTGCTCATATTGAAACATCTTCGTATCAGTCCACACCACCTATGCAAAATTCTCTCTATCACACGCACTCATTTCTTTCTATGGACTTGTAAACATGCAAACATTGTCCTCATGTTCTGTATGACCACACCTTTGGTCTCCAAGAATTCCTGAGAAAAAATGCCCTTTTAGCTTCCTAGCAAATAGCAGGGTGCTTTACTTTCTTCAGCAGTCACTAGTTTACTGCAGTGTATGCTACCTGTTCAACCATGTACTGGACAAGAAGCACACCTTGTATGAGGTTTGTTGCTGGAGACAGCTGCCTGTGGCTTTATGGGGGTTGCTGAGAGCGTTGAGACCATCCATTAATTTTGGTTTGATACTTGACTCTTAGCTGTTGTGTTATCCTTAAAGGGGAAGTCCACAAATTTCACACACAGTCTGTTTACAGGCCTTGTGGAGTACAACTGCATATGTGAAAAAGTTTTATAAAGTCTTTTGTGGCTTCAGAGAGATAAAGTGTGAAAAATTACTTGGGCTGAAGACTACAAGAACAATTTGTGAAGTTTCAAACAAGTGAGACCAGACCTCTATAGCTTGCTCCTCATCTCTGCTTGAGGCTAGCGGCCTGAGGCTATATCAGGTGTGTATTAAGGGAGAAATTAATACAGCATTGGAGCTCCATTCATTCTCATGTTTCCATTAGTGCATAAGCACTTGAAAATAAGAATTGTTGTGTTTTTGTAAAAATGTTAATATGCAGAGTTCTGTGTTAATTCTAAGAGGGATTAGACGTATAAGATTTATCCTTTTGCATTCCATATTGAAAATATCATTTAATGCTGGTTTAAAGCTTTTCAATAAAAATAACAGCTTCATAACTATATTTTCCTCTGTTGCATCACAGACAAATCATTCACACCTCTAAATCCATTAGCATCCAAATGCATATGTGCCCTAATATATATACTGTATTCATTGTTTAATGAATCCATTTAAGATTTTAATTTTAGAATTCAGAATTTCAAAAACATATTTATGCAACAGCGTTATTGCTTCGGGTCTAATGTGCCTATTAAAGGCAGCATGAAACAAAGACTAATGGACACATTTCTGATCTTTGACATAATGTATTTCAGCCTCAGCTTCTGAAAAATAAGAAAGAGGAGCTGGAGTTTTGGAGCTGAACGTAATGTCCCTCATGCATCATCACCATCAGTCCACTCTGTGGTGAGATCACCTTCCTGGTTTTAAAATTCCTCACACTCCTCCAAGAGGTGGGATACAATATAAAAATGAGCAATTGGTGACAATCCATACCATCCCCATGGGCACTGCTCAAATAGCTTCTCTGTTTTATAACTGCTCCGTTTTAGGCTTTCTAATCCTATTGTTGATATTCTGTACATACACACTGTGCACTGTCTCTATTAGTTGATTTGTTTGTGTTGGCCAGTGTTATGCTTGCTGGGATGTATCAGGGTGGTGACTTGGTTTCATGATTGCTTGAGATTGCCATAAGTGTGCACTTATGGCAATCTTCTTAAACTTAAGTTTTAGGATATATTTTAGGTATCTTTGGCCAGGGTGTGTGTGTGGGAATAAGAGTGGTCAAGTATGCAGACGCTCAATTTGATGTAATTGACTTTCCTTAGTGTTGTGAACCTCCTAGCTAACAAGTGCCATGTGTGGTTTTTACATTATTTATTCCGATTAATATCATGTGTGAGCCATGTATGTTTTCCCTTAGGAAAGGTTAGTTTAGCATAAAGACTGGAAGCAGGGGGAAACAGCTAACATGTTAGATATTTACATGTATATACAACGAGTTCGCTGTGGCAGAAGTTTTGTCCCACCATAGCATTACTCAACAAAACTCCGCTCCGGTATCCGTTATGTGTAAATACCAGAATGTATGTACAAATGTGCTGTGTGTGTGTATATGAGACTATGTACAAACTGTGGCAACACATTTCCTGGAAAGGACAATAAAGAATCTATCTATCTATATATTATATATTATATATATGTATGTTATATATAAATATATTATATAATTTACAAAAACTAACCAGGTGAGAATTTCTGCCTTCACTTTTTTAACAGTTTTAACGAATTAGATGTAGCGTGATAAAATTAGCTTTAGAGGCACTGGTAGATTTTAAAAAAACCATTTAGATAGAGCCTCGATAGAGTTAACTGTTGTCCCCGTATTTCTAGTCTTTATGCTAAGCTAGCTAACAGTTCCTGACTGTAGCTTTGTATTTAGCATACAGACATGAGAGTAGTATCAAACTGCTCATCTGACTCTTAGAAAGAAAGCGAATAAGTGTATTTTACCAAAATGTCAAACTATCCTTTTGAATTACTTTCAGTGAACATGTACTGTATACCCCATTATAGACTCTATACACTTTAGTCTATGTTCTATAATCTATGTTATTACTTTTTTTTTTTTACTTGCTTTTGTTTACTTATACTATTTTTTTCATTATATCTTTTTTATTATTTTTCTATTTCATTGTGTTATTTAATGTGTCTAATAATCTGATCTGCTGTTTCCCCATTGTGGGATCAGTAAAGTCTGTATTTCCTTATCTTATCTTAAACAGGTACACTGTTATCATTTAGAAACATACTACTGCTACAGTGAATACTACTGTTCATGCTTTCCTAAATTGATCTTAAAGGTCCATTTAGTTTTATCTATTGGCAGAAACTGAATATAATATTCATAAACATGTTTAGATATGTACTCACCGGGTAATAAAATCATTATGTTTTTGTTACCTTACAATCTACAGACACCGAGGGTCACCTTCAGGGGCGGCTGCCATGTTTCTGCAGTAGCCCAGAACAGAAAAACCAAATGCTGGCACCAGATAGAGGTGTCGCTGTTTTTCCGCAGCTACTGTAGTTTTCCTTCACGCTTGGAAGGGGAGGGTGAAGTGAGGGAGTTGAAATCCAACAACTGAACCACTAGATGCCATCCTACAGCCTGGTCTTTTAAACGTCATCATCTTACTTACTTGCAGAATTATATATAAAAAGGAATGAATGTACAATAGAAATATTCAGCTTTTTCATGTCTCAAACATCAAAACACACACTCTCTGACGTCAGGGACGTTGTCGTGTTGAGACAACATCGATAGGACCTAGAATACCAAGAACAATCAGATCACACGTTTTCCATTCCCTTATTGTCAAGTGTTTTACAGGCCACTTAACAGAAGGGACTTTAATAGTATCATAACATTTATGGATTACTGGTTAAGTATTCCAGCAGCTCCGTTTCCCCCCTCAGTTTAAAGCCAACTTTAGAAGATGTAAAAAACTGACCTGTGAATCACCTGGCCCTTCTCCTTCTCCCTCTCCCCTTCCTATTCCCCACCCTTCCTCCCCAGGAGAATCTGCACAGAGCGCGAGGCTGCAAAATGTGAAACAAAAAAAGATGAATGGATGAGAAATATGGGTGGAAGGGCAGCTGGTTAACACAAGGGGCTAAGTATGGCAGGTAACAGAGTGAGAAAGCAGAGAAGGAAAGTCCACTTTAGGGCAGGGAGGGAAAAGGTATAGAGAGTGGACAGGGCTGGTGTTGAGTGCTGTTGTGTTTGTTTAGTCCCCTTCAAAGGCAAGCTTAATTATTTTACCATGCTGTGCCTGCAGAGACTGCAGGATTCATGGGCTGCTCTCAGCCCCTATCTCCCCTATCCAACTGAGGGCTTAACCCTTGAAACACTTCAAACGTTTACGTCCGAGAGAATATCGGCCTTAAAGGTTCAGTTGATTATCCCTAACAATGATGATTATCATGAAATAAAATTAAAATATAACTTATAACTCTTAATCTAGTATGTTGTTTTGTTTTTTTTCATCTCTGGAATCCACTTTTGATTGATAAAATGTCTCACGGCATCACACTGAGCCAACTGATGTCTGTGCACACATTTCCTGTCCAAACCAAAGCAAAGCGTCTTCACAAAGATGAATCACTCTCTCAGGCTGGACTGGTGCTTGCTGCCTGCAGAACAGTTTGCTTTTCACCAGTGGGTGCAACAAATTTGAACTGGAAACAGGGCAGTAACCGTGTCACAGTATGGAAAAGTATGTCTACTCATATAGAAGCAATGTAAATGTTAAAGGAAGAGACATTTGCTTTCTTGTCGAGGGTTAGATGAGTCGGTTAGCTTAGTTTAGCATAAAGACTGGAAACAGAAGCCTGGTTGTGTCCAAAGGTACAAAAAATGGCTGCCTAACAGATTATATCTTGTTTTTGTTAATTACGTACGTAAACTTGTATATAAGGTTGTAGTTTCATGTGAGGTAAAGCCACAGGGCGCAGTATTTCTGTAACTGAATAAGAAATATAAGCAATAAGTGAGCTTTAGAGGCGCTGGTAGGCGGATTTTACCTTGAGACGGAGCCAGGCTAGCTGTTTTCCCCTGTTTGCAGTTTTTTTACTAAGCTAACTGGCGGCCGACTGTAGCTTCATATTTTCTGTACAGACATGAATCAATCCTCTTGCCGAGCTTTCAGAAACAGCTAATTTAATGACCAAGGACCACAGTGCAGTGGAGGAAGTACTATTGAGTTAATACAGACAGACCGACTCTCCTTCTGATGCTTAAATCTGTGATTGCTAGACTTTGTTTCAAGTCAAGGCTGTAGCCATGGAGTCAACATTGGAGGTGACCAAATCTGCCAGGGGGTCCTTATATATATATATATATATATATATATATATATATATATATATATATATAAATAATTAAATTACTGCCTTGGATAAAGTGAAATTGGTTAGCCAACTGTCTTGCTAGCCAACCTAGTTACAGTGTCTCTCTCATTACTTTGTTGAATTGCTGGATGGATTTGGGCTCTATAAATGTGTCGGGATAGAGTCCAATAACCCGTTTAAAGTCCTGACACATAGTTGAGAAACCAGATTTTACATTATTTCAAGTTCTTTTTAATTTAAAAGATGTGGTAAAGGCTTACATTTACTAGATATTTGACACATTCATAACACATCTATGAATACACCATTTCACATCTGTAATACATACTTTTCAGTACATCTGGACCATAATAGTTTATTCCTGACATTACTCGACTGCAGCTGTAACTTGGCTGAAGGTGTGCATGCAAGGAAAATGGCCATTTCACAGCTTTCGAGATAACAAAATGACAAAGAGAGGTTTCGGTTGGTTGTCTGGTGATGGGATGTTTTAGTGGATAGAAGCTGGGAATGAAGCATTTCAGTGCTTTTAAGTTTAAATTACACAAGTACTCTTCACTCCATTTTTACAGCTGCAGTATCATGTACAAAACCCAAGGATTTCGAACATTGAAACTTAGTGACTCCTTCATATAAATTGTATAACAGGAACAGTGATCTTGTTCACTCGATCCTGGCAAGCTCACAGCAGATCACTTTACATCAAATGGGAATGCCAGTCACTTTAGGAATTTATACGTGTTATTACTATGGTCTAGACAGTCTAGGACAGATGTCATGGAGATGTAAAACTGGATCTGCTCCTAAAAGGATTGAGCTACGCAAGACGGTGAAGGTGTCTGCAATGAAAAAATTGTATCATAGAAAGAAAATCATATTCTTCTTAAAACATGTGAAATAAAAAATCCAGTAATTGCACTTATTCCCAGCTTTATCAGGCATCTCAAATATTTAACTCAAATAAGAAACAATATTATACTGTTAAACAAGTAACTCCAGTAGTATCAAAGGCATTCATTTAGGAAACCTCCTCAAGAAATTTTAAATATTTTCTATGTGTATTTGCAATGGAAGTATGTTAAATTACTTCTCCCAAGCGGCACATTTGTTTTCAACCTTCTTTTTAAGAAAAATAATATTTTAAGAGCACTAACTAGATTAAATGACTTGTAAGATTTCCTGCGGTGTGACAGCACCCAGGGTGATTTTTCTGGGAATACCATTTTCTGCTCCATAACTACCAATAATACAGACTAAAGCTCGTTGGGGTATAAAAAGAATAAATACTCTGAGGACTCACAAAGTCACTCCTTCATCTGCTGAACAGTTCCAGATTTTACTTCTCGATGGCATCACAGCTTTTAGGCTTTGTGCTGTGGTTTTCTGGCCATTGAACTGACTCTTTCATTGTCACACAGACTCAAAATTAACAGAGAATATATATCCAACAAATAAAGTACCAGATAATAGGCAAAATAAATGACACACATGGGCTTTACCTTGAAGACTGTTTGTTCTTAAAGCTTAATATTTCCTTAAAGGTTAAAGCAAAGTACATGCCACATTTATCCGATTACAGTATATGTTCTGGAAGCTCTAACAACCATTTTCTATGTTTTGACACTAAATATCCAAACGTCCCACTGAGCAAACAGAACTCCACAGCTAATATGGGGAATTGTCATGTCAAATTGGGCAAAATTTGATTTTCAGACAGTGTTATCTTCAATCCAGAGACCCATGTTTAAGCCTGCATGAATGACAACAAGTAGTTGCCCTGCTGAGGGCCTGCCAGCTCCAGGGATGTTTCTGACCCACTGCTCTCTGACCTCCCCGTGGAGGAGTAGTTTAAAAGAACAATTTCTTGTTTTGCGATTGACACGCGATCACAAAAAGAGCTGCTGAAGAAGCTGAACTAACTAAAATGGCGGTTGCTAACAAGTGGCTAAATGTTAGTACACTGAACAAGAAGACTTATCTACTCACTACTCCACATTCACAGCCAGTGTTTATACTCCCACTCTCACAAATGATTCATTATCTATCTATCTATCTATCTATCTATCTATCTATCTATCTATCTATCTATCTATCTATCTATCTATCTATCTATCTATCTTAAATATTATGTTATGCATATGATCAGTCTTTTAATGTTGCACCTGGGATTGGGATAGCTGCCATCTTAATCCAGATCTCTCTGACAAAACCAGTCTCACTACTGCAGTAAAAGTCACTGTAAAACCCAACTGTTGCATCATGGAAACAGAACCCCTCCGCTCCTCTCCCCGTCTTCCTATTTCACCTCTCCATCTTTCCTTTCTTCCTCTTCTTGGTTTGTCTCTGTTCTGCCTTTTCCATCTATCTGATCTCAGTTTCTATAAGTCTTCCAACCCCCCCACCCCCAACTTGCTCTGCTCTCCATGCAGCCTGTGCCCGATCCCTCCTCCCTGTACCCTCCTCTATCCCTCTTTCTCTCCTCCTGCCATTTATCTGTCTCTCGCTCCCTGCTGTTACTCTCCCCTTCCCCCCCCACCCTTCTCTTCTTCCCTGTTCCCCTCTTTCCTCTGTAGTCTGCAACCTGTGGAACCAATTAGACCTTGTAAGCGGGGGCCTTTTGCCACTGTCGTGTGGTCGGTTTAACCTGCCGCTCCAAAAGGACCTCGACTCATAGCACGACCACCACTACCTAGCCTTCCTTGGTGGGTGGGTTTGGGATGGTGGGGTGGGGGAGTACATGACTGCAGGAGCTCAGGGACCACCAAGCCTCTTTTGAACCCCTGTCCTCAGTAAAATCCCAAATGTGAGTCTGACTTGCTTTAAAAGAGAAAGGATGAGAGGCAATGGAAGCTAAGATTTTTGTGAATTTAAAAAGAAAAGCTGTAAAATAAGCAAAAAAATTAAAATAAAAGTCATCCATTCCTTGTTCCCTGTCTTCATCTTTTGCGTGTTATTATGTTGCAGGCCTGTTAAGATACGGTTCATCCTCTTTAGGGGTAAACAAACTTCTCTTTTAGCACCAGACCGTTTCCTTTCACCCTCTTTTCACCCGCACCCCAACAGCCAGGAATGCTTTTAACAATTCACAGTCGGACGCAGAGCAACATGGGACGCTGGGAGATTGTCGCATTCCAAAGGGGAGCATTTTTTAGTCGCTCTTCACGTGTCAATCAGCGACACTATCTCCTTGTCGCCCCTTTAAACCCCCCCCACCGCCCCCGTAAGACACACAAACACACATACACCAACTCTGTGAGCCTGCAACCCGCCTTGCTGCGTCTCAGTTTGAGGACACAGTCGTCGATGTGTTAAGCACCTAAGAATGCGGGCCTTATGGCGGGTGTAGGACACACAAACACAGTTTTCTCAGACTTCACACAAAGGACTCTTCCACCTCCAACATCTGTGATGTGGGTCACTGGGGAGCACCACTCCTCTGGTGAAATGCGGAGAGTAGCAGGTCTCTTTTAACAAGGAGACCCTGAAAAAAACAAAACAAAAAAATCTTGAAAGTATAGGTTTCCAGCGTCATAACTCATCTCAACCAGTTAGTTTTTTCCGCATATGATGATTTTTTGAAGGTTTAGGTAACTTTCTGTTCACGTTTGTCTACAACAAACGTACAAAATGCTGTAAAATAAATCAAAACATGCAATCCTATATTTTTGTAGCTTGATCTAAAGTGATAAGCAGGAAATTGGGTCAAGAAGGGCACACACACACACACACACACACACACACACACACACACACACACACACACACACACACACACACACACACACACACATAATACAGGCCAACTTTCAACAGCTCACTTCCTAACACACACACACACTCTCCGCCTTACAGTTGGGATAACAGTCCTGGTGAAATTCCTTGGCACATTATCAGTGCGTTGAAAGCACCTGACTGGTATGTGACAGTGGCAGTTAGTGACAGTTCTCCTTTAAAGTGGGGGGCAGGCGGTGGTCGGGGGGTAAAGGGTTGATCCATTTGATACGAGCCCTGCTGGATACTTGACAGGAGCTGTCAGTGAGCCGAGGGGAGGGTGGTGCTTATCGATCAAACACCCCTCCTATCTGCCACGCTGACCTTCATGTCCCGTGGAGGGCTGTTTGGGTGGGGAGACTGTAATGGGAGACATAGGCTGGGTTGGGGGTTGTGGTTGTGGAATCATTGGGGGGGGGGCTATCTTGTGATTGTAAAAGTAAATTTATTACAATATCAGAGTTTATGTTCCTGCATGGAAACCCAATACATAACTAAACCAAATGTAATAAAACATGATGCCTACTAATGCAATTAATTATTATTTTCATTGTCAATTAATCTTAATCTTAATTTTTTGTTAATTATTAATTTATTTAGCATCTATAATATAAAAAAAGCTAAACAAAAAAATTTCCCAAAGCACAAGCTGACATCTTGTTGGGTCTGAACAGGAAAAACGTGTTGAGTTTACAACAAATCTCACATTTGAAAAGCTAAAACCAGGAAAAATCTGGTATTTTCCCTTAGGTTTTGACAAGTTTTTTCAATTAATGTCCAGTCAATTGACTGATTGATTAATTAAACAATTGTTTCAGCACAAATCCCTATAAATCGAGCACTGATTCTTAGGTACAAACATGCACTTTGACTAATTACTTTATATCAAGTTAATGGAGAGAACACTACTTACAGTGAATGAAACACATTGCTATTTGTCACACTGGCTAATTTAAACTAATGAAGTGCGTCATATGTGAGCTAATGTTTTAATGTTTTACTTATTAAGCTGTTAAGTTCCTACTCCTCCTGCAGTGGAGTCAAAAATATAATATCTTCCTTTTGAAATCTAGTAGTCTAGTTAAAGTATATAAAAGTATTTCTGAATATAAAAAAGTAACATACTCACTATTAAATAACAAAATATCTGAATATTTTTAAAGTGTACAGTATTTCAGTAAATTACAGTCCACCTGTACACCTCGTTTACTACCAAATTGGATTTGAACCAATCACAAGCCTGCTTTTCTTATCTCCAAGCTAATGCGGTCCCTGTTCACACATGGCACATACAACTCCCTTCACAATTACTATAGTTACTGAAGATTTTCAGAATGATTCACCAATTTACAAAACTCTTTACAAAAGTCACCGTTCAAATCACACCACACATTTGAGCAGTGACAATGTGATCCTGAAAACCTTCTTTTTGAGTAATTCTTTCTTCAAAATCTGGCGCAGTTCCACAGTTTATTTTTGCTGGAGAGGTGGACGCCATGCATCAAACCAGCAGCATGCAAAGGCTGAGGAAAAAAAAAAGTGTGAGTGAGGGACAACCAGTCATCTTGTGGTGAACCATAACCAGTGTTTAGCCTGGACAATCTTTGGCCACTGGTCATTACAGCACCATGCTGGGGCCGCTGTCCTGTTGTCAAAACACTGTGCTTGGCAGTGACTGTGTACGGCAGAATGTGACAGAAAATATGAGTGAGTTTAAAAATGTGGATTTGATATGGAAGTTTTGAACTGATCATATTTTTGCATCAGTGACTTGCAGGTCTTGTTTTCACTCTCTTTTTGGTTATGTGTTGTGAGGACGATTGCTGTTTTAAGCAAGTCAAAGCGTGTCAGTGTGAGGGAAGCAGCTAACTCGACATATAGGGTCGGATGTGTGGTAAATGGGCTCCCCCTACTGTTTTCTAAGTTCCTCACAACTATGTGACGCCTCTGCACTAAATGACTTTACATTAATGCAGTAGGATGGCTCAGCCACTCTGCCAAAGCGTAACTTGCAGTCAACACTAAAGCACAAGTGGATCTGATCTGATTTAGATACATTTTGTTCCATCATATCTGTGTATCTCTGCTTGTACTTCTTCATAAGCCACTTAGACACACATCCTGCCTCTTCATTCCTTCCTTCCTCCCTCCCTCTCTCCTTCCTGATCTATAAATACTCTCTCATCAACAGAGCTTGGCTGCGAGAGGCGTCGACCCCGGCCTCTCTTCGTCCAGCAGAGCAGTGATTTATGGGGGCTCAAGCTGGCGCTAACCTTGCACTTGGGCCCTGGCAGTATAAATGATGGCAGGTCAGTGGCAGCCTGGATGGAGGGGAGAGACTCTCTTTCTGCACCTCTCTCTCTTCTCTCTGTCCTGTTATCATCAGTGTGATGGAGACATCATCATCATCTCCTGGGAGTATAAATAGTGCTGGATCAGGTGACAGTGCCGGCCCTGGCCTTTGATGGGAGCTTTAATTTCATGCCTAATTTCTCTCGGCACAGAGAGGATCGATGCTGCCCTGCTCGTGCTCCCCATCCCTCTGCTTCCCCTCTGCTGCAGAGACAGAGAGAGCAAAGAAGGACAAATGTTCACCGCTGAGTGATGTGCATGCGCCAAGACATTTAGCTTACCTGTAAACACACATATGTACGGACATCCTTCACGGGGGTGTTGACAAATGAATGCCAGGTCAAGACACACATGCGGAGGTCTATTTCTGTACCTGCAGATGACTTAAACGATCAATACAGCTGGAACAGATAGCTTTGGAAATAAGAGCAACAAGCAAAATATAACTACACAGCTACCCACCTGTGTGTTGTGTGTGTTACACATTGCCATGGTGATAAATAAAAGCCCTCTGTTCCCTGCTCGCAGCCCCAGGGAGGCATTGAACTCTAGCCCCTCCATAATGACTTTGTCTACCTATCGATCCGGCTATGATCCATGTACTGTAATTCTTATATCATCAGCCCGGCCCCAGCAATAACTCCAAGTCATATTTCGGGGCCTCCCGTCCACTTGACAACTTAATGATGCAGGGGTCCTTGCCGAGTTTGGACTTTTACACCCCCCCTCCCCATCCTTTCCCTCCCTTTTCTCCTGCGGGGCTCTAATTTCTCCTTGTTCTTTCAAACTAATATCAGCAAAGGCACATAGAGGCTGTTCTCTCTAAGGACTTCCCTCTCTGAAACCACATATATTCTCCTCTTCACCTCTGTGTGCTTGCAGTATAGCACAGGGTTAGTGTCTGGGGCTGCCGTGCATCTGTCTCCAATTTGGAGCACAGCCCCTGCAGGCTCCCGGGGAGACTCAGCCGTCCCTCTTTAGTCCCTGTTCTTTTTCTCCCGTTGAGCCGGGGCAATATTTCATTGTCATTTCAGCCCTCTCTTCCTAGCCTGGATGTAATAGCGGGAGATATATGGGCCCGCGCTTCTGCAGCCTTCTGAGCTTCCTCAGCCTTTTATAAAACACTGTCAGAGTGACAAAACAGCAGCCCTTGGGTATTCAGGCACAGATGCCCCCCTCATCCCGAGGCAATTTCTCAATATCCTGCGCTGATCCTTTTAGCAAAGAGATAACATCTGGGTCCTTGGACAGGATGAGTTGGAACAGTCATCCCGGACAGAGTCGTAGCTCATCCCTATAGCTCTGTCTGCCTACAAGCCATAGGCTGTCTGTCAGCTCTGTTTTTATAAGAGCTGATTTAGGGAGCAGTCCTTGAATCCTAATCCAATAGAGAGCCACAGGAGCATGCAGGACTACTTTTTTAAAATGTCAACCCAGTGCTGACTGCTGATCAAGGAGCTTCAACGTGTCAATGCAAGAATTTGCTCAGACATTTCATAATCTAAAGGTAAAGAGAGAGCTGTGTTGGGGGGGGAGGGGGTCTGTTCATTACTGTCGCTGTTTGAAAAGCTCTAATGGTGTTCCACCTGGCCACAGAGAGACATAACAACCTATACCTCTGAGACAGGGCCCTGATTGAGATGTGAGTAAAAGAGAGGAGGTGGTGGGGGCAGCAGATGGGCACTGCAGACAATTAAAGCTGCATGTTCTGTTGTGGTTCCTCCACTTTGTTCCTGTCATTCGCCTCATCCTCAGTGACATCTATCCTCTTCATATGCCACTGCATCTACCTCAAATTTCCTTCCTTCCTGCCCCGACATTTCTGCCCCATCCTCCCTCCTCACTCTCCCCCTCCTCGCGCCATCCTCAGCTCTCCTCCTTCCTCTCACACTCTCCTCCACAAGACACAAACCTCCTCTCCCCTCTCTCCCGCGCTCCACACCCCCCCAGCCTTAATTGGGAGTCAGGGAGAGCAGTGGAAATCGCATTAACGCGGGCCCTGCCTGGGTGTGCCATCCATCTTCTTTTTTATTACGCCGCGCCGGGGCTGCCTGGGCTCTGCCGTTCGATTTGTCACCGGCCTCGTTCGCTGATAACAGGCATTTGTCATCGCCTTGCCTCCCTGTTAATGTTATCATCTCCTCCCTGACAGCCGCCCTCCGCCGGGGAGCGCCGGCGACAAAGCACATCCGTCAAGCGAATATTTCCACGGCTAAGGGGACCGCACACTGCAATAAGCCACATTAAAGCACTTATGAAGGGTGCAGGCCGAGTATGTGTGTGTGTATCCGTGTGTACGCACCGGTGCCACGACGCGCGTCGGAGTGTGCGCTGCGTGCGCATACACACCCTTCGAACACACGCGCGGAGGAGCGTGTAGTGCGCTTGTCAGTGCCGTAAAAGAGGCGAGGTGGGGGCCGACAGGGAGAGGAAGAGGTAATTTGTTGCAATTAATTACGCAGTGAGTGTGGCTTTGTTGTGTGGGAGAGCATTTTATCTGTTGGAATGCTTCCTTCGCCAGGCTGTGATGCTATTTGTTTGATTTATAGCTTCTGCCTGCCCGAGGCGGAGTGAGCCTGCGTGTGCGGGTGTCTGTGAGTGTGTTTTTACATGTGCACAATGCTGTGGCATTATCCACAGAAATATACTGTAGTCTCGGTGACAGGGAGCCCTTTGTTTGTGGGTGACGTTACATATGAACAGCCACACTGCCCCTGTTTGTCCTCTCTCAGGACTCAAACTCCTGGTTTCCATTTGTCATTCAGCAGCAAATCAACAACTCCAAAGGTTGACTCTCAATCACCAGGCTCACCTTTTCCTCCTCCTATGTGTGACTGGAAGCCATGTCTGAACGTGCTGTGACACTCAGATCTATCTGTACCCAAACCCCAAAACAATCCAGATGTGATATGCTGATGTTTCTCACACTGGCCTGGTCGATCCTCTTTCTTCTCTCTCTCTCCTGTCATGTCAGGGCAAGCAGGGATGTGACAACATTTATCCATTCTGCCTCAGTTGGGGGTTTGCAGGGCCCTTGTGCAGGGGCTGACAGATGGATCAGCCAGCCTAAAGGCAGTGGGAAGAGCTGAGAGAGAGAGAGAGGAGTGCCACTTCCCATTCTTCAACATACTGTATGACTCCCAAATTTACAATGTCACATGGTATGGCAAATTTGCCACCCTGGCTGACAGAGGACTGCAGGCAGGATGATAGCAGTTTCATACACTGAGAGAACGCAGCTACTTCTGTGATTCTTCAAACCATGGAATTACAAAAAATATCTGGAGATGGCCATAACGTCCCTTACTTTAACTCCAAATGTCTCATTTACATGTTGAGGACAGAATGAAACTAATTTGTAGTGGGAACCAGAGATAGAAAATAAGACTTGTTACATATACATCATATATTTATATAGGCATACTGAAGAGATGTAAGCATGTTGGTTGGTTGTTGCTTGTTCAGACATTAACCTCCAGAATGAGCTGCAAAACATCTTGAGTAAAATCCATGTATTAAACCTGCAATAACTGATTTTGTTGCCCACTTGGGGGTAGCAGCAACAAGCTGTACACACAACACTGATATATCATCACCTTATAAGCTAAGTGCAAACATGACGAATTGTTGTAATGATGTATTGACAAGTGCAGCCTTTGTGACTTCTGCAGTAGCCTAGAATTGACAAACTAAACACTGGCTGTAGATTTGCGTTTTTGTAAGTTTTGCAGCCACCGTAGTTTCTCCTACACGCTGAGGAAGCTGAGCTGTATTCAGGTGGTTGCAATCTGCAACTTCACCACTATATTCCACTAAAGCCTACACACTGGTCTTTTTATTAATTTACATTTATAACAGAATTATTACAAAAATAATTCCACCACAAGGTCCTTTAAACAGCTCTTCTAGAGCTTATGCTCATATATGATCTTCATCAGCAGATGACTTTGATTAGTTGCCATGGAATTGTAGGTGTGCGACGGTGTGCTGTATTAACTGTTGTGACGTGATGAGACGTGCCGCACTGATGTATGTTTTTATCTGATCGGGTGAGAACAGAGGTGATTTTCCGGCCTTGGCTGAACAATAAAGTTATAATCTGTTCTATTCTAAGTTCCAGAAACGCCATTTAGTAGCTTTCTCATCTACTGTTTCCAAGGTCAAGAATGTACTTTGAACCTCATTAGTAAACCATTTATTTACCACTAATAAGGCCATTAGTTGCATCTCTTATAAACCCATCATACAGTTTAGTCCACAGTGTTAGTTTACCCTTTGTTTCATGATGTGTATTTGTGCTGTAATTGCAAGAGTTTTTTTTTTTTTTGTGGCTGTTTTGGTGACAGGCGAGTTTTCTCTTTATTGTCATTTTCTATGTATAGAGGCAACCTCCAGTTATTGGAGTCACTGCAGCTAAATTAATGTGAAGTAAACATTGGCCCCGAAAGAAGCTACAGTATTGATTGTGGTAGTACAGAAGAGCTGCTCCATATTTGATGGTTCAGTGGGGTAAACTTGGAAAATGGCATACTGTATACAAATGACTCTTTTGCTCTTATTTTCGAATGTTTGTTTGTGATTACAGCGTTTAATCAGTAAAACAGCTTAGAGCTCAATACAGCAGAATAACAAAGAAGAGACATATTTTCATGTTCAAACGTCTATATTTCTGAACAGTCTCATTGTCACTGACTCAACCATATATTAAACAAAAAGGTATTGTAAAACATACAGCAGTTAAAAAACTCTTACAGCGACTTTGATGTGATATATTGATAAATTATAACTTTTTAAACAAGCTTTACATACATGTGCAAATATTTGGACAAGGCGTATGAAATGACTACTACAGTAGCCACAATATCCAGCTCTCTTAAGTAAAAAGAGACACAAAACTGAACAAAAAAAAATAAACACAAGCTCAGGTTCTTGGTCAACACATTCACCTTGAGCTGAACACTGTAAACATACAGTAACAGTAAATATTGTATTATTATGAGCGGCTTACATTCCTTCCTTCAGTGCACTAAAAGTGCTGCCTCAGAGGTGTTATTGCTTTGTGACTCCATAAACATATTCTCCCTCTATTGAGCAAGGGACAGCACTCAACACTAAATATGAACAATAAAGTGATCATGGGATGTGTTCAAAGAAAGTGAAGCTAATGCAGAGATTAAAACTTGAGCACTGTGAGAAACCAACTCAGCTCTTGTAAAAATGCTCTAAGATGCGGAGAAATGGATTAAAATGTCACTGATGGTTGATTTGAAACACATGACCGCGTGACTTCTGCCTCACATAATGTACAGGAGCTACACTTTGACTGCGGATTAACTGTGGAAACAGAAATTATTCTCTGTCTGTCGACCCAGACAGGCCTGTTTTTCTTTTTGTGTACGATTGTGCATGTGCATTAGTCTTTGTAGTTTCCACATGAAGCGGCAGATCTCATCAGATTTCACCTTTGCTACCGTTACTTCAGTCATTATAAACCAAGAAGGCACACTGAGAGAAGAATCCATCGTTTACATGTCGGTCCACCTCCTCACTCCTTATTTTTAGTCAGATTGGCCAAGAGTTCCATAACCGTTCATCACAGCCAGTTTGACATGACCATTGGGAGTCAACTCTTCTTTGAGGATGTTGTTCTTGGAAGCGAACATCTGGCTGATCTCCATAAAGGTTTTGTTCTTGGTCTCGGGAATAACGAAGATGGTGTAGATGGCAACCCCCAAGCAGATCACACAGAAGATCAGGTAACAGTAAGGACCTGTCGCTATCTGTGGTGGGAGGACACATAGTTAGACTGAATAAAAGAATACACGTGCATGATCAAAGGAAACAAATACTCTTCTGACTTCCTTTACAAAGTGGAAACTATCCAAGGAAAGCAAAAGGAGACAGATTTGAAGCCACACTGTCATAGTATACATAATACATAAATACTGCTTAGTGTAAGGAATTAACATGAATCTGATCCCCAACATAGCCAGAGAAAAACTAAAAGCAGGGTACTGTAGGTTTTCTACAAACTACTTAAGATTATATTAAAGGATTAGCTAGCTTTAAAAACGAGGGACTTGGAATAGTTAGAGCAGCGATAATTGTGTTTTTCTTCTTTTTTGGCTACTCGGGGGGTCAGTAGAAAGGAATGCAGAAAACACTGATTTAATCTGCTTATGAAGTTTTTACATGGAACGACATTAGCACTCCATTTTCTATTTTGACCAGCTAGCTGCTAACTGTGTCCGTCTGTCTGCCTGTTTCACTAGAGCTACACCTTTCACACCAGGGGTATTTGAGCCATTGTTAAAGTGGAAATATTGATCAGTGCAGCTTTAAAGATGAGATGGAAAACTAAACTTTTTAAGATTCTTTTTCGCTATCGACAGAACGTTTAGCCTAGCTTAGCACAAAGACTGGAGGCCAGGGGAAACTGCTTCAAGTAAAAAATACAACTTTGCACATCTCTGAAGCTGTTCTGTTTACACATTTTCTGAAAATAGAATTGAATAATTTAATAATGGTGTCACAGACCCCCAACACTTGTGGCCAGAAATCATTCAAGTTTACATCTTTTGACGAGACAGACCATTGTCCTCTTTGTGTCGTTTCAACTAGAACAACACTGAGGACAATGAGAGACAGCAAGGTCGCCATTTTAATTGGTAATTTTATTTGTATTTGGGGAGTCGCCTCTGTTCAAACAAACCCAGACAGCCCATGTCGTTATTGTCAAGTATCTGACTGAAAGTGGAGCCACAACAGATCCTGAAAGCAATGTCAGGATGAACTTGTTCATTCATTGATCTGTTATTGTCACATTTTAGATTAGGTGATAGGCTTAAGTTCAATGAGAAAATGCATGTATTTGGAAAAAGATTTGGAAATAAAACAATTTACTGATTTCTAATTCCACCTTTAGATATTTCTATTCAATGCTTTACTAATGTGCCATGATCTATGTGATTGTTTGCAATTATATCAGCATATTCTTCTGCCACCCCCTGAAAGTCTCCATACCAGAGACATGCTAGATCTGCCCCGGTGTCAACTAGGCTAAAGATGCAAAATAAACTAAATCTGTGGGCATATAAAATGAGAATTCACCCATGAAATCTGCTACACAATTCATACTACATAAACATTTCAGGATCAAGATTTAAAAACTGAACGCAAACAGTATCAGACATTGAATTTGAGTTTTCTCTGACCTCTAGGAAGGGAAAGACGAAGCCGATGGTAAAGTTGGACAACCAGTTGAGGCAGCCGGCCACAGTGTAGGCAGCCGGTCGGTGAGACTGCTTAAACAGCTCTGCAGTGATCAGGAAAGGCACACCAGCTACACAGAAAAGACAAAAAAATGTATATTGTGTCTATTGTGACAACAGCAACCTTCTCAATCAGTCATGGTTCAGTCCACATACAGTTCATCTATTGGTTTGATCTAACTAGGTATCCTATCAAGCTGTCATAATACAAATCACATTTAACCACCCAGTGCAGCTGTATGAATCTATTGGGTGTTGTGAAATTAACATCAGCGTCTTCATTCATCAATTAGTTTATCAATATTCCCACTCAGGACTATTCTTTGGCAGCCATTCAAAACAAACAGAAGATAATATAACAAATGATAAAGATTCCTCAAGCCCCAGCGCTATTATATTACACTCTTCTTTTTTCTGAATGTACTTCATTATGTGTTCATTAGTACTCAGTGATCATAGATTGACAAGAGATTTTTTGTCAGCTTGGCAAAAGTCCAACACCGAACCACAAGAAACAGAACATGCTTAGCCAGGACTTTAGCAATTCATTGGTTTGACATGCAGGATCTATGAGACGTTGTCTTAGCTTTAAACACATAATTCTTCATTGTTAGAAGTGAAAGCTATGAAGGAGAAATATGCATTAATATGCTCTAATGATGAGCTTTCCAAATGATGTCCTCATTATCTGTGCATGATAATTGCATAGAGGAAGGTTTAATATCGTCAAACCAATAACTATGCCATAATTTGTCAACATCTGTGGTATGTATTGTGGGAGGGGAGGGAGGGGGGGTCATTGTGCATGCAAGGTTTTGTCTGAAGGAAACCGTATTCATCACGGCTAGCTTATGAACAATGAGCCATTAAAAGTCTAATTGCAGCAACAGAAATCCTCGTCTTCGTGCCGAGGTATAGATTTTGCTGGCTTGACGAATGACGCTATGTAAACCAAATTCGTTCTAATTCATCATCCTCGCAGGTCCACTCAACGTGGCTCCTAAAGTTGTAAACTATTGCCTCTTAATTCACTTCACTCAACTCATCCAGTGTACAAATGGTTGCGGGAATGGATGTAGTGTGGCAGTTATGATTTCCTAATTTACAAGACTAATGAAATACAATATCTCTTCACAGTCAGCGGAGGAGGAGGAGGAGGAGGAGGAGGAGGAGGAGGAGGAGGAGGGAGGGAGTGTTGCTAGGAGTGTTGCTGGCTTTTAGATTTGCCGCTTGCTGTTGTGCAATCTTCCAGCAGGGAGCAGTGTTATCTTACACACAGGGCAGCCCAAATCTAGTGGAGTATGCAAGGACTGGAAATGTTCATTTTAAGTTTATAAACGGAGGCTTCAAGTGAGACCCAGAGAGGGTAGAAGTGCTAAAGTGCTTACCTGGACCTATGCAGAAACCAGCAATAATCCCAACAACGCAGCCCACGCTGATGTAGCGCATGAAGGACAGCTGCGCCTGTGATTGGTCAAACACAAGTCATGAGTTATAAAGATTAGCAAACAATTTGAATATTTTGTCATAATTATTCATTTGTATTTATTTCATTCTGATCTATGTAAAATATTAGTAACATGATTTGTACCATGTGGGGCCTCCTGAAATTTCCTTCATAATCCTTTACTGTTTGTACTGTTATTTATAAGTAAACAGGGGTTTTCCCAAGTTTAGTCAGTACCACTATTGTTTCCTGAAGAGACTTTTTTCTCTACAAATAATCTGATAAATGTTTGTAATTATACTCTTAAAGGATAGGATTACAAATGTTCAAGTCTGCTTAAAACAACAGTATGAACATTGAAACATGTCTTGCTGTAATCATTCCTCCTCTTCACACTGGCCATTAACAGATCCCTTGCTAATGCAATTTGAATGCAGAAACGTATAAAAAGTCGATGAGAAGCTAATCTGAGGCTTCATATGTTTGAGTTAGTCAAATCAAGTCTATGTCTTCCAATATTACAGCTTGTTTAGTACAAAAGGAGAAAAGATTACAGCAAGCAAAATGTTTCATACGGGAACCCATACTTATATGACAAAAAAGGGGAAACTAACCATAAATTACACACAGATTTTAGTTTATGTAAATGGGTATGTAAATTCTACTGTCCTTAGCCCAATTTTAACAATGTACTGTTGCGGTACGCCACGACCTGCAAGTTAATGTAATATATTCCTAGACGAGCAGGGTGTCAGATGACACAGTACCTGGAAGAGGACAGACAATGTGATCCCCACACAGCAGAGTGCCATGAAGAGGAAGCCGCCAATCATCAGAGGTCTTCTGCCCAGACGCTCGATAGTGAAACACTGCAAAATGGACAGAGAGGTGAGAACTGTCTTGATTGGCTAGCAATGTGAGACATTATCGAGAAGAAACAAACAACTGCCTTTTTATCCTCTGTCTTATTTAGGTCTCATGCCTAATCTCATTTACTGGTGCACCACAGACAGTACATGGAGTATTCTTTGATTTTTATGTAACAAACAGGGCAGCAGTGAGTAGCCATTTGCCACATTTACATCACATGGGTGTTAATTAATGTGTAAGTTAATTAAAGAAATAAAGAAATAAATAAAGGTAATGAAGATCTAAAGAAAAACAATATTGCATGGACAAGTGCCACATACAGGATAATTCAGACCTTTTTCACAGCAGACATTTTGACTTGTCATAGTAGAAAAAGCACAGGTGAACCAAATGTTATGTAAATGATGTACTGTATGTATATTTTAGTAACACTGCACAGAGATATATTCATTGTATGGCCACTGTATTTTATCGGATTTTATTTTTTACATTGCCTTGTGCTGCTGCTTCAAATTGGCTTTCCTCAATGGAGGTCAATAAAGGTGCATCTTGATGAAAAGTACTTGATCCTTCATGACTACATGACTTTAAAAATATTTCCAACTGGACTTCACTATCAGTTATATGTTTTTATAATGAAAGGAAATAGAGAAAAGCAGCGAAAGCCCACATTGGATTCACTAATCCATCAGTTTCTTAATCACCATATAAAATAGTGTCATACAGTCATGATATAATAATGTGGTCTTATTGTGTGAGATAATGTTTACTCACCCCCAGCATCCCAGAGATGACCTCAATGGCACCAGTTCCCACTGTTGTGTACTGAATATAAGGCTCTGGGATTCCTGCATTCTTAAATATGTCATTTGTGTAGAACCAGATCTGAAATTGACAGTAAAATTAAGTTTATTAATATAATGAACATGTCGGACCACAGACAGACACACAGACGGATGCTCAGAAACTCAAAGTTTGTCTTTTTTTTTTCACGAGGAGCCAAAAAGTCACTCTGCTTATTTGGTGTTTCCATGCAATTCATCATAGTGATCATTATCATCACACCAACCATCACTCATGCATTTGAGATACAGCGTTTCATCAGTATGGACTTCTGACAAGTGCTCCCCTTGAAATTAATTTGTGTATTCTCATTAATCACACTTGCTGATGCAACATCCATCATTGATGAGGTGTGGACAAGATCGTAATTGGTGCAGTTAAATGCTGTCTTGTTGATTTAGTAACCGTACATATGCTATTTCATCACCATTGCAGCACTGAAGTATGCATGCACACGCCTCTATCGAAGCAGAAAACATACACAAACAATGTGAAAAAGTTAAAGAATGAGTTATATTGTTCTGAGCACATGAATGAAACATTATATATTTATGGGCTATATATATATTCCTTACTGAACTGAAATCTACTCTAAAACCAGAAATCCTGTTATTTCTATCAGATCAGATTAGATTTAGCTTTTCTTCTTTCAAGACGATGGTCAACTGATAAAACACAAAGGACTCAAATGATTGCTGTGGGACTATTTACACTCATATATAGGCTATGAATAATTATATTATTTTATTGGTCAGTAGCCTGCTTCATCCTTCCATCCAGAGTCATATTCTACATAAACTGGTTAAGCATATTTCCCCTCTGAGGCTTCTTTCAGCTCTTCCAGGCCAAATACAAGCTGTTCCTAGACGGATGTAGTCCCTCTGGTGCATATGGGTGTACAACAAGGTCTTCTCCCAATTACACAGCCAGAGGGAGGCACCTTAAGGGCTCTCTGCACCTGTGTGAACCGACTAATCTGAATCCTCTGAACTCCAAGGATCATTTATCTCCCTGCCCTGTTTGAGAGTGACCTGTGCAGCGCTGTGTTAAAATCAGTTCACCTTATCACCTTATCATCATTACCTAGGTGATGGTCATGATGAAGCCTGGCCTATATATCAATCTTGCTTTGTGGTTCCACTTTTGAGTCTTCCAGAAACTGCCTGGCACAATTATTTTTACATTGAAGTGTGATAATTGAGCTCCCCTACTTCCCACTAGCATCTCATTTTACGCCTGAACTCGACACAATAACCCAGGGAGAGGACCACGACCTCAATGACAATTATCTTTGATCATGTCATGTTCCACCACAGATTTCTCTGGTTTGCACCACAGTCCATTGAACAATAAAAGAACAACATCATCTCCATAAGTGCAGAGATACCACTCTAATGTCACTAACCTTGACAGTCTTGGTAAGATCAGGTGCAATAAGCTCAACTCCATGCCAGTTCCAGAGTTCAACAAACTTTGAATGTTTTTAAATTAAAAGGCCTGCAGCATCTGTCTCAGCAGCCTACACTCCCACAGTGCCACCTCCTCCTGATACTAATAACAAACACGTAAAATCCTCAGTGACTAGAGGAAAATTCACAGTGTTTCAAGCAAATCTGACACTCAAAACCAAAAGCATTCCACCCTCTGCACTTTAATATTGTTTGGTTGTCTCCTCATTTCAGTAGCTAGATGCCCAACAAACAACATACTCATACTCAGGGAACATAAGCCATGTTGTTTGGGTCGACACAGCCTGAAATAGCATCGTGATATTAAAGTATTTTGTTGTCTCCTTGCTAGGAGAATGACTCTGTTCAGTGGAAGGACTTTACCAGTATATGAAAATTGGGTTAGATTTAGTTGGAAAAGATTTGTTATTTCACTAAAAAGCAAAAAATATTTGCTTATGTTATGTATATAACTATTTAATTAAAATAATAAAAAAATATATATATTTTTTAAAAAGACCTTGATCAAGAAAGACAAAAAAAGAAGAATATAGCAATGGGGAGCTGCTGCTTTATGATCTAAATTCCCAGACAACTATTATGGTAACTTAAAGATTGATGGATGGGCAAATGGTGCAGAAAACGTTCTCCACAACTCCACAAAATCAGTGTTACCCATACGACAACAGTACACACAGAGTTTGGACATGAATTTGTCTGGATGTTTGCAGTGTTCCCGCCTGAAACAGCTGGGACAGAGGGACTCAGTGGGGTGTGCCCCTGGTGGGAAATGGTATTAGCATGTGAGCCAGCATGCATAGAGTATCCATCCACATGGAGAAATGGGAAGAAGGATGTGTTCGACTTTGTTTGTGGATGGTTGGACCGTCTTATATGGGGTAACACTAAAAGAGAGGACCAGGAGAAAATGAGGCGTGGTCCTATTGCAGTCGCTGCATGTGGGACCGTGATGTATAGACAGGAGGAGGTGCATATGGGTGGAGCACAGCTGGGATCTATAGCAATATGAGCTCTCACTCTCATATAATAACTGCACAGTCTTAGCACATCCAAAATGTAAGCACACACACACACACACACACACACACACAAATACAGAAAGGACAACATCTCCACTAAAGCTTTTTGCACTTACTGCATCAATGCCAGACAGCTGCATGCCGACGTTGACCACCGCAATGGTGATGACCTGCCAGCGAACACAGCGGTCCATAAGCAGACCGCGAACCGAGATGGTCTGGATGGAGGACAGAGAGCGCTGTTCCTCCTGCATCTCCTCAACTTCTGCCTGGATGTTTCCCTTAGGACGGTACCACTTCAGGGCTAAAGGACAGAAAAGAGAAGCTTTTACCAGCCTGCTGAAACACCAGTCCTCACATCGCCTTCAAAGTCAAGAGGAAACCCAAGATATGATATCAAAATTCAAAAAAAGAATGACATCGACAGGTCAGGTCGGTAACAATAAAGGTGGGATTTTGTGTCATTTTTTGATCTTTGGATGACATCATTTTAAAGAAAAGAAACAACAACTACAGGTTGTTAAGAGAAATTGGGAGGATCACACACACACACACACACACACACACACACACACACACACACACACACAAAAAAGGAGCAAGGACAATGAAGAGTCCACTCTCTAACCTGCGATGGTGGCGTGAACGTCTCCCTTATCTATCAACAGGTACCGTGGGCTCTCTGGAAACCATGGCAACAGCATCAGCTGGACCATTGTAGGAAACACCACCAGGGACAGGAGCAGAGGCCAATGCTCTTCCTGAGAGGCAAAAAAAGACACCTTAATAAAACCTTATTTAATGCAACAATCAGCAGCTTTTAATCATCAGCTTATCATCTCTGATAAACAGTGCTGTTAAAGGGATGTGAATGTGAGATGGGATGAACCAAAAAGAAGATATGAATTAGGAGATGGCAAGAAATAAAAAAATTAAAAAATCTCTTTAAGCTTAATTTTTCTGTGCAGCTGTTTCACACATAAGTGTCTACTGTGTCAGATAGAACTGGGCAGATGGAAAGAGCATCACCTCCTCCAGTTCTACCAGATACAGGGGGAAAAAACATGAATGGGAGGAGGAGGAGAGCTACAGGGCCAGCTGTTCATGTTATATAAATAATTGTTATCTAATTATGGCACCCAGCATTGTAGGTGTTCACACACTGTATCATGATAGCTATTCATGCTTATACGTGATAAGTGAATGTGCCATAGTTTCAAGCTCCAGTCTGAGAAGAGAATCAAGCACCTGATGTGTATATCTACTGCAAGACTAGATAGATGGAGGGTGGATGATGGGAGGAGCTGCATAAGCTAACAACTATGCCTCAAATTCACTACCAGAATATGATTCATGTCAGAAATCTGAGCTATGTCAACAATCACTTGACATTTGCACTGGTGCAGCATCAGTCCAGAGAGAGCGTAAAGGACTTTTCCTTCCCAGCCGCTGACGTGACAGAGTAGATCTGCGTAGCGTTTGAACGGCAAGATGTTAGTACCTTTCCCAGCAGTTCGTGGAGTCCCAGGACCTGAGCGATGAAGACTCCAAGACAAATGTGAATGCTGGGAACGAGGCCTAGAAAGCCTCTCAGGTTCTTCGGGGCGATTTCACCGAGGTACATTGGCACCACACTGAGAGAGATACCTGAGGAAAAAAAGAGTGATTCAATGCTCTAGGTTTTGGTTCTAATTATGTAATATTTCTTAATGTCTGACATTAAGTGCCTGTCTCCAGCTTTGATAAAGGTTGGTGGAAAGTGCGAAGATGCTAAGAAGTCCATGACTTTATTGTACTAGCCCTGACAAAGTCTTATATGTTGTATTTTATAAAAATGTGAGACTATTGTCAACCTAATGAAACCATAAACCAAAGCAAATTTTCTTCAAGCATCAAAATTTTCCATAGTTAGCGGCAGCATTTGTTTATAGTTCAGTTTCTTAGTGTGAGCAGCTTAATATTTAGCTAAATGAAAATACACTGAAAAAAATGGAGGAATGGATTCCAAAAAAGCCTAATGAACAAAATCATTAGAAGACATTAGAAGCACTTTCAAAATAAAGGATGACTAATTCCAGTAAAACATCTGCAAATCAGCACAAGCACATTAAACAGCTTTGGGTAGGCTATAGTATGAAGCTACTTATATGTCTCTCTAATGTGTTACTGTAGCTTTGCATCTACTCATCCGCAAATAAATGTCACTTTTTTCGAGCGTCAAGGATGTAACACAATGTCATTTATTCAGGAAGCAGGCAACCCTACCTGAGTGAACTCCTGTGATAAAGCGTCCAACAATGACCATCGCAGGCATCCTGCACGCTCTGCTGGACCCCATAAGAACTCCTCCTATAAACACCAGCACAGTGGCTCTCACCAGCGTCCCTTTCCTGTTTGGACACACAGTGATCCCTCTTTACTCAGAGAACAGGAACTGTCAGAAGCACGAGCTGATGCACTGAACATGTGTTATACACCCAAAAATCATCCACAGACATACTAACCTTCCATATTTAGTAACGAGTTTGCCCACGAGCAGGGCCCCAGTCATCCCACCGATAGCAAAGATCGACACAGTGAGGGAGTACAGGACGGTAAGGAGCTTCTCATCCGGACTCCAGTCGTAAGTTTCTATCATCGTCTCATTGTAGAAGTCTTTGATGTACTGGTGGAAGAATGAAAGAGTTTATTTAAGATTGTCCAGCAGGGGAAAAGACGAATACATTCATTACAATATACATACACCATGTAGAATTACAAAATATAATCCCCTTTTGCTGAATATCCATCCAATAAATCACACTTTGCCCTAACAAAAGACAAAAAATATACCTCTGTGAGATCCTAGTAACTTAAGAACACAATACATTTAATTCATAGAGCACAAAAATGGCCATGAATGGCTGCAGCAAATTTGACATCAGCACATGATTAAACTACGCCCCACAGTGCCACACTTCCAAATGTCAACATTAGTTTTGCAATTTCCACAGTGCTCGGGGGATGGGAGGAAGAGATGTTAAATAAGCATGTGAGGCGAACATATTCATGATATTTCCTTTCTTCTTTTTTTTTTAGAAGTTCATAAACTGCATGCTTGCTAAAATGGCAGTGACAGAAGATAATATCAAGCTGTCCTGGTGAGGCCATTACATTAAAACTAATTCATCTCAAGACACACAATTCACAAACATCAGAAAATGGATTTCTCTACCTGACACAAGGCCTCTTTTTCTTTTCTATCTTATTTTCTGTTTTACGCAATGTAATTTCATCTTACCCTCAATGACAAGGTCTGTGGTCTGTCTGTTTTGTTTTAGCAAAAATAAAGTTAAGGAAACAAATTACTTTGTTTGTTAAATAAGAGACACGGAGTGATAATTTGAAGGAATGCGCTCCTGGGGGAGTGCAGTGATGACAAGATGGGAGATAAGTTGTAATTTGTCAATTTGTCATGGAACTCTGTGAACAGCGTGTGTCTAATTTGTCCCAAGAATGTGACCATCTCTACCACATGCAGGGAACTTCTGCGTACAGTGCGGACATATAACTGACCAGTTTAAAATGATTAACTTGCATCAGTCTGGTGCTAGTTGAGCAAGAGTTAACTGATCACATACCTGAACACATACCTTCTGTTTATACAACATGCAGGGAGTTGTGGATGACAGATATTGATAATAATGAGATAAGGATCTTTCTTCAACTTTGACGGCCTTATTGCCAAATATGTATTAATATGCTGGATATCTGTATTGGTATCAATATTAACCTTATTAAGTGAATCAACTATTTCTTATTCACTGTTGTTATAAAATTCAGTAATTTCACTTTTATTTGGCCACATTGGGCCACCAACTGACACCACAGCAGTCCTTGGTTCATAATATTGCCTATATTGTCACTTGAACTGCATTCTCACAGCAGGAGCCTCCATTATTTTATGTTCATTTATTGCAGTGACTTAATGTCACTGTATAAACTTGTTACTTCCACTTACAGTTAATATCTAACACAGATACATTATCCAAATCAGTTCCACTGACGTACAGATTTTAAAGTGCACTAAAATAATGCATTGCACACTGCATCTTGTGCAAATAGAGCCCAGAGAATCCAGAGACCTCACTGACACATTGCAAATACTACACAGTAAGAACACAACTGTTCATAATCAACAAGGAGGGATATTCACATTTGATCATCTGACTTCTACTGAATGTTAGCCAGAAGCTCCTCAATTTAGTGCTTTCAGTTGAGATTTGAGTCAAATGGGCACTATCAAATTGTTGGAACAATAGCTGGAGCGATGAGCCATGGTCACATGACTTAAAGACCAATTCGGAGCATATAAGCAAACAGGCTATTAAGAAACTTGTGATGACCTGGCCTTGACTTTCTCCTTAGTCCACCTCGCTCACTTGAACCTTAAAGTGAAAATTAAATTAGGCCAACACATTTAAATCAAGGCTTAGGAACAAGGATAGAAAGCTCTGTGATAATGTAATCTAATTACTAAGACACACAAACCCATATCATTAAGTTAGTTACTTTAGGTATCCTATAAAAAAACATAAACTCATAAACTCAACACTGTCAACCGAACCTTCTGCCACACCTAAAATTCGATTCAGAGCACACGTGTAACGAATGTCAGATGACACACAGCAGTCAACAGTGTAGGGCACACTGAAGTCACATGCACTATGGTTAAAGGTTTCACCTCACCACATCAGTAGCAGGAATATGTGTGATACAACGCATCTGGAGCTGGGAGACGGTTACCTTAGCAACTGGAAGCGGGGGAAACAGCTAGCCTGCCTTTGTGACATTAGTTAGACCAACAAATAGTTACAACATTCATCGTTTAAAGCAAATTAAATCTAACATGTTAATTAGTTAACTTTAGAGGTGTGTGTCTGTTAGTAAGTAAGTGTGTTTTTGAACTTTGGACAGAGCTAGTTGTTTCCCCCTGACTCCAGTCTTTGTGTCTTTGTCTTTTCTAACCGTCTCCTGGCTCTAGCTCAGTACAGATACAAGTGGATTCATCTTCCATCTAACCATTGGTAAAAAAGTGAATGACCCAATTTCCCAAATGTCTAACCATTCCTTTAAACCCACTATGTGTAAAATTAGAAAATTATTATAGTGGGTGCCCCACGGTGGTAGTATAACTCTATAACACTGTGTCAAACAGCAATGTATAAAAATGTCAGACCCATGTCCAACCTGGCGGCAGTGAGATAAATAGTACAGCAGGTTTTTATGTGACTTAAGGCAAATCCAGGTGTGACGTGGGATTTTGTGACAACCATACATTATTATTGCAACATACAACTATACAATAAGTTATGAATGAATCTCTAATTTACTGTATCAGCACTTTACCTCATTTATAATTTATTGACCTGTCTGGTTTAAATGGGCGTGTTGCTGCTTTGATGCAATTTTACAAAGTTTAATATTAAATCTTAAATTATATTGTTAATTATTACAGAGAGTTATATGAGTGACGGTTGTTTATTAAATTTTATTTGTCAGTAAATAAAAACAAAAGAGTGATAAGGCATGTTAAAGATTGAGATTTAATGAGATTTTGGCTTATCCCACAAAAAAACACTGCCCTAATCACATATAGATTCTACAAATAGTAGCTTTAAACGAGAGATGCCAAGCAGTCTAATTTCCATTCTGCGCTACTAAAGGGCGAGAACGTGGGAAATCATGTTTGATGTTTCATGAGTTTGCCCCAGAGGTGCAGCTTTTCCATGTAACCCCCTCCTAAGAACTGCACACTACACTAGCATGAGAGGTGGCATTGAAGCTCACATGCTTCGAAGTGGGCCAGTCCATGGCCAAACAGAACTAGTTCACAGCGTAGCCACTGTACCGTGGTAAATCGAACATCGCAGGAACAGAACACATGAGGCACACAGCGACTTCTAGATTTGA
The DNA here is from genome assembly GCF_905237075.1 of Dicentrarchus labrax. NCBI lineage: Eukaryota > Metazoa > Chordata > Actinopteri > Moronidae > Dicentrarchus > Dicentrarchus labrax. Next base: position 13,946,555 of record NW_026136721.1, read on the forward strand.
TACACAAACCCACATGACTTCACATGACAATGAAATACAGTCTGACCTTTACTACGTTCACTGACATCGAATAATCATCCATTATCCACACTAGTGGGTATTAAACCTCTTTCATTGATTCTTGGAATATTTAGGGTCTCCCGGGAAAAATATGAAAACTACTTTAACACTTGGGTTGACGACTATCATGATAAAGATGATGCGGTGATGACACAAACCTGTGCAGGAGAGTTGACGACTGCCAAATTGTAGCCATAGAGCATGGAGCTGCCGAACGAGGCCAGAAAAGCCACTGCCAGGAGAGGCTTTGTGAGATGCTGAGGAAAAGATGGAGGAGAGAGAACAAGTCAGTCAAAAACTGCACAGTCAACTGTCAAGAGGCCTGAAGGAAACATTCAAAGCAATGCAAGAAACATCCCTGAGGTCCAATTTAATGCCAGATCACATACATGAGTTATTAACACAATTATTATTAATTGAAGCAATAGTTTAAAGTACAGAGTATACCCACTTATTTCTCAGTCTGCATTAGGTATACCCACTTCTAAATCCCCTCTGATTCAGATAGTGTTCTGTTAACTGAATATTTTGTCCTAGGATGGTGAAGTTGTTCACTTTTTCTGAGTGGATGGAGTAAGGAATAAGGAATACTTGACTCAAAATGTACAATTATGTATTCACCTGTTTGTGGGAGCAGTATTGATTGCAAAATTGGCACCTCTGCTGTGGCTAATGTTCATTTCATAATGATCCTTTCTTCCTCAAGTCAAGCAGCAGAAGTTAAGTGACAGTGTGCAAATGCTACTGCTTTGTGTTAGAGTTAGTACTAATAAATAAGGTAAAGTAAATATACAAGAGAAGTGTTGTGTCAATGTTTCAAACAGAGTGTTTATCTTTTTAACTGGATGGACTACTTGAGGTACCACTACACCACTGGACCACCACACCATTCTGTAGTATTTAACAGCATTATTATAAGTGCATGTTGCATATGAGTCTGTGAACTTTGGACGTTGCAGCAGAGCTGAACAGGCACTGAGCGGCACATGACTGAATCAGAAGAAGTGAAAAAAATTGGCATCTGCAGGCCAGATCTGACAAACCTGTTCACAACTAGCTCTACTAGAGGTGCTATGAATGAGCTGAACAAACCTACAAATAAAGATTTAATTAAACTCCACTTCTCAGGCACTGGCTAAATTTGTGCTGTAGTCGGACAAAGAACAACAACTAACTAGAGTAAAGGGGACATTTGGTTACATTTAAATATCCAAACATCAGCTGGGTGCTTCTGTTGACCACCCAAGAACCCCAAAGTCACATGACTTTGACCCCACTCTGTCTTCAAAGAGGCAGGGGGTAGTCTACTGTATTCCTCATTAGGAGTGGCCTAGAGCTGCCCTCTTGGCTGCCGTCCTAGATTCCAGCACATAGAGCTTAGCTGACCTCCAAGGTAGAAGGTCAGAGGGATTATAATCAATGTCCATACCTTTGGGTGGAGTGTGGAGAAAACTGGTAGCTGCACAAATGACCACACAAGAACCCCATCCAACAACTGAATAAAATAAGGGTATACCAAAAAACACACAATATTCTCAGATCAGTGTACTAAAAGGAATCCACTAATGTGAGCATGTAGGATGTCAGTACAAAGAGCAGTGAGAGGAGGAACCCTCTGCTCCGAATGAACAATAACAGCATAGATGCCTTAAAGAAACTTAATTAAGCCTGTAATGGCCTGATGGAGAGAGTTAGACGACTACACGTGAAAGTAGCTCATCGCAGACAATGCTGCCCAGTCTGCATTCAATTTAGGCTGATTCTAGATGTGCAGCTCTTCACATGTTGCATCACTTTGTTCAAAGCAGTGGGCAGCTATGTTTAAGACTTCGTCCAATAGTCTGTTTCATCCTTTTTCTTTGTTGTTGCTTTGGTTTTCTTTATTGATTTAGATTAAAATTAAAGGCTATGTGTACCTGACTCAAGTTATAGTGAAATATATAGTCCTGAATTAATTTGGATACTAGCAGTAGGAGATTAGTACTACCAATATTGTATATATTTATTGTTCTATACTCTCTCTATACTTACAATAATAAAGGAAATAGAGTCAGTGGATGGTTTAAACTGAAGGATCTCACAAGATGAACTACTTTGAAAACTAATTTAAATGAGAAAACAGCAACCCAACACAGAGAGCTGATCTCCCTGTCTTTCCTGTCCACTGATAATCATGTCAAACTATTTAAATGAACACTCACCGTGCTGTGCTTTGCATCGTTTTCCAGTAACAGTTCCTCCGCCATTTAAGTCATGAATAATTTCTCCCAGTGTGTGTTCTGCTCGTTTGAGATGAGATTCAGCTCTTCTGCACAACTTTTCAAACTCTTCTCCTCGCATCCCCATATGTAGTTTCCAGCCACGCTGGTGTGACAGAGAGGAGGCGGGTCGTGTTGATGGGCGGAATTAACAAGCTTGTCAAACTCCCAATCTCCAATCACCGGAGCGCATCACAGAGCAGGACCATCCCAGCCGTGAATCGTTCTCCCCGCTCCATCAGCGATCACATGAGCCAAGTGGTTCATCCTGCGTCCCAAAGTGCCCGCAGTTGTTATTAAATAGCCTATGACTAAGTGTGTCCAGGGGCGTTTTCAGGATTAGTGAACATTAGGGGCTTGGCTCAGACCCAGGGGGACCTTCACTCTGGAGAGAAGGTGGGGGATCTCAACGCTTGAAGCAGGTTTTCTTTTGCAGATTTTAGGATGAGTGTAATTCATACTTTGAGATCAAAGTATGAATTACATGACTGCAGACATTAAGACTATAATGAAGTTATTTCACTATAGGAAATGAACACACTCAATATTTGTGAATATCTCCTGCACCATAATGCATTTCAGCCAGAGGCACTGGATGAAAACGCTGATGAAGATCATAACTTGAATAACTGAAGTTTATAGGATTTCCATTTTCCTTACAAAGCCCTAAGTATGTTGTTTGGACCTAATTTAAAGAAGAATAAAATAAGGTGCATATTTCTTTGTGCATGTTTTATTTGGTGGACTGTGATTGCTCTATTAATAATGTGTAGACATGTGTCAACACAATCCTCTCCCTCCTGATCCATAATGACACCTTTGGTTAATAATTTAGAAGATAACCACAACTGTCACTGACAACTTCTTTATTATATAAGTCATTTTAAAGTACAATATTGTTGCCAATAAGACCAAATCTGGACACAGTTGTTCATTTATTCAGTCATTTAACTAGTTTAATGCAAGTCTATTATATACAGGTTGTATAGAGCAGTGGTCCCTAAATTGGGGGTCACTTGATTAATCTAAGGGGAAGACGATTACTGTGGTAGGAGAGAATAACTCTGCTACACAAAATTCTGTTTATGTTTGGGTCTTTCTTAAATTTTGTGTGTTTCACTGTAAAAAGGGTTTTCCCTTCTCAAAACTTAAATCACTGGTTCTTAAACTATGGTACGTGTACCACTGGTGGTACATGAGTTTCCTCTAGTGGAACACGGAGGAATCTCTGAAAAATATTGTTTTAAAGAAATAAATTAATAAAAAAACATATAATACTATCAAAATACTAAAAACTTTAATACTTAAATATACATTTTTCCCTTGTACTATTTAGTTTCAATATCAGCCTACTACATAGTCACATTCATGTATGTAGTGCATGCATACATCCATGATTAGTTACGCGCTAAAATGTGATGGCAAGATAGTAAGCAGAGGTCAGATGAATGATTTAAAAAACCCTGCAGTCATGCAAAGTGGTTCCGTTGAGTATTCAACAACATTCAATGATAAATAATCTTATTATTAGGAATAAACTTGGGTTAAACGCTACTGTATTTTAAGGTTGGTCATAATGGTGGAATGGACGGTGGGCCTAATATTTTCTGAGTTATCAGGTTTTGTCTTATGCTTACAATGAATAATGGGAATTAGTTCACAAAACTGAATGGATGCATCAATTCCTTACACATGACTGTCTTGCATGCACTCCTGTTTGGTCACCTCTCAATGGGCTTTGGTCACAGTGTCGCCTGTTTCACATATGACTCTTGCACTGCAACTCTGTGATGATTTCATGGTTAGAGGTTTGAGTTTTAATTTTCTCTAAAGCAACCACATGACCTCTTGAGGGAAAAAGCTGTTCAACATAGATAAACATACATTTTTCATTTGCTTTGAAGCTACAGAGGTTTCAAAGTTATTAGCTGTTTGCGCCAGTGGGGCATTGATTCCGCCTCCCGCAGCCCATACAAGAGGCAGCTGCTCCCTCGAGTAAGGGTTTGATCATGCATCTTCTGTAAAGTTTTCCTATCTTTTCCTATCTTTCTTATCTTTATTTATCTATATATATATATATATATATATATATATATATATATATATAATATATATATAATATATATATTAAAAGTACTTTATTCTTGTGTGATTTTTGTGTGACTTGTATATTTTTGTGTGATTGTATATTCTAAGCATCATTGCACCAAGTCAAATTCCTAGTATGTGTAAAAACCTACCTGGCAATAAATCTCATTCTGATTATGATTCTGATCATGTGTCTTTACCATACACACACACACACACACACACACACACACACACACACACACACACACGTATGTAAATATGTATATATACTGTATATATATATATATGTATCTATATAAATTAGTGGCGGTGTAAATCAGTGGCAGTTACTTCTTCATAGTACAACATTACATGATGTAGATCTGTCTTCGGTATCATTTCACCTGCCTCCCGCTGCTATTTCCTGCTGCAGTATATATTCCTACACAGTATCCTCTGATACACAACCAATGAACCTTCAGGCTTGTGCTCCTAACTTTAACTCAACGAGCCAAGTTGAGACTATCATGCAAGTCAAATGGCTTGTGTCATATGACTTCTATCACTGTGAAATGTCTGCGGCATCATGCCGCTTTTGTGTAAAAAATCAATTACGTTGGGAACAGGGACACAACTCACAGGGCTGACACCATAAAAGAAAAAAAGCATGGACAAACACATCAGCACAATGACATTAACTATTTTGAGGACAGGAAGACTGGAGACAGTGGAAAGACCTGCTGTTACTGTTACTAGTAATGACTACATTGTGAGTTTATTAGGTAAACTTGTACAATGACGTGACCATTTAACCGAATGTTTTGTAATACACAGGAACCAAAATTGAGAAAAACCTCTTAATTACACAAACTATGACATCAAAAATGACCACAGAGTTTAATCAACCTCAGCATTTTTCTTTGGCATTTGTTTTGTGGGTTTGCAAGTTTTTGCTTCTGCTTCGTTTCTGTGATTGCAGCATTTTCCTGTTGCTGCGTTTTTTTTGTTGCATTTGTTTTATGTGTTTGTGTGTTTTTGGTTTTGCATCATTCCTGTGTTTGCAGCATTTTGCCGTTTGCAGCGCATTTGCCCTTGTCAGCCACTGTAGTTATGTCTTATAAATGAAATACATCATGAGATGTGGTTTTATCAGTATATGATCGCTAAAAAGAAGCTAGTTAATGCTTTAGCTAATGTTAGCTGCATTTGTCAAACAAATATCGCTTTCTGTGATTATGAGCATGATGACCAGTATGCACCACACAATCAAAAGTAGTTTGTATAAAGTTTAGAGGCCACTGAAGTGAAAAAAAATATTTATGACCAGGCTTCAGGGTCAGGAGTGGTTATTGACCAGATGTGCTGGATGGTAATTAAAGGTCCAGTGTGTAGGATTTAGCGGCATCTAGCAGTGTAGCTGAAGACTGCAAATCACCTGTTTCCCCTCCCTTGCACTACAATGGCTGTGAAACGTACGCATAACACAAGTGTTTGATTTGTCAGTTCTGGGATACTGTAGAAACATGGCGGCTCAAGTCAACCTGCAGCACTGTATTTTTCAGTGATTATACACAAATGCAAACATACCTATGAATATTATATTCCAAATCCTCTTAAATGTTAGACACTGGATTTTTTAACAAAGCTGACTTTGTTTCACTATCGTCATATTATAGTTATTAATCTTACTTAGCCACAAACAGATACATTACCTCATCGCTGTTGCAATGTTTAAAAAAGAAAAATTGTATTAAAAATTAGTTGTTTTTTTACTACTTTACTTGTGGTGATAATTACAATGCCACAATTAAATTTAGAGTCAATGTTTGTTTGAGTAAATGAAACACTATATCTGTGTATTGTGCCTGAGTCATTAGGAGGTAGTTTGGATGGATGGTACAGTCCACGGTTCATTTCCACATTTCTGCAAAAAAAGCACTTTGGTTAAATGCATGAAATATTGTGAGTTTGGTTAAATAATGTTAATAAAAATTCATCTCTGTCAAGTCACTGCTGACTTATGAATAATGCTGTAGCCACTACAATTTGATAGTGTATTATAAGATTGCCTATTTTATCAGAAAACAAATTTTATCAGTAAAATGTTTGATGTGAACATTTTACTGATACATTTAGTCAACATTTTTAATGACTTGCCAGGTACCTTAATTAACACCACAATGTTTCCTCAGAATAGGAATAATGTATATAAATGTAATATTTAGGAGACAGAGCTGCTGAGAGAGTCCTTTTTTTTTTGCAACAGTGGGGACAGTGCAACAAGCTGTAAACACTATTGACATATTATCACCACTGAGTTGTTTTGGTGAACTTGTTAGCCGACAGGTAATATTATTTTGCTCCTCTCCACAAACTCCTGAGGTAAATATCTGCCTCTTGAGCAGCTAAATTCTCCAATATTTTCCCCAGCTATTGGCTAGGTTTGTCTGCTTTCAGTGCTGGGCTGGTAGAGTGGTTTTATTAGAGGTTTGTCACTGAAACACCTACCTGCTGTGTCTGAAAATGAGGTTCAATAGAGTGGTGAGACTGAACCAAAACAGTAAAGTTGCGGGCTGTAAAACCAAAACAATGAGCTGAAAGATGCTAAAATGCTCTGTATAGCTAAGGGGAACTCAAGTCATTAGGCAGGACAGTGAGGAGTCATGTGATATTTCTGTGTAGGTTCATCCTTACAGCCAACACCCTTCACATTACACATAGACATGTCATCCACTGTTTATATAAAAAAATTGATTAGTGCAGCTTTAAACATGTTGCTGGTCAGGTGGTTGCATGAAGGGGGCTGTCATGAGTTACAGGTAAAGGCTGTCACCCTTAATTCTGCTCTTCTTATGTCTACATTATTATTCATTTGTTCCTTCACTGATATGGATGCCCTCTCTGTTTGAAGAGACAGTGACTTTGGGGTTTGTGGGGGGTAATTTCTCTGCTGCATAACTCATTCCCTTTCACCACCAAACCAATCTAAAGTGTTGACCTTTCCATCACAAAGACATTCTTCTAGCCTTTCCTGCCTCTATTACCATCCTCAGTATCTGATCGTATCTGCTCATTAACCCGATGATTAGGTGAAAAACCAGAGAGAGACTTCCATGTTGGCAAATAAAAAGCTGTGAAAAGAAATGAACCTCTTACTGACTGATTTACAACAGGGACATCTCATGATCATAATCAGGATCTGGAACTACATGATTTAATTTCCTCTCAACAGTGAATGAGATGTCATTTGATAAATTACCCATCAATAGCAGACAGTGGGGGATGCTGCACTGGGAAACGTGGCGCGTGCATGTGCATGTGTGTGAAGATTAGACTGTGTTTTTTGTCAGTTTTGTGTACACATATGCTGAAAAGACTTGTTGCCACAATGAGTATCCTCACAAGCAGTGTGTGTGTGTGTGTGTGTGCTCCAAGTGCAGTATAACCTCACATTAGCAGCCCATTATTTCAATAAACCTCCTCTTGCATCCCGTTGACAGATCATCTGCCTAGAAAAGCAGATATTGTGGCCTTTAATCAGTCAGCCCCCTCCGAGCCGCCGTAGTCTCTTGTGCAGTATTTAAATTCCTCATTTACTCTGTTGCAGGCGGGACGTGCCTGTCCCCCATTGTTCACTCTGAATAAACTGGGGAGCTGATCGTGTTAAGTGCGGCCATGATTGATGGCTGCTGATGAAATCTAATATACTCGCCCCATGCCATCGTTTGGCAGAAATAGGATTAGAGAGAAAGACTCCAACATGAGCTGATAAAAGGTGGAAATGTACTTAATGTTGCTTTTTCGGATTTTTAAAACTGAGGAGTTTTGGCTGTGGTCGAGTGACTCCAACAGGAGTCTGGGACATTAACTGTTGAGTGATGGCTGGTGTTTCTTGGTGTGTGTGATGAAAGTGGGTTAGGGAAATGAAGTGTGCACTATTAGTGTGTGTGAGGTCACTCAGCACAGTTTATACATTTAAAAACCATGAAGTGGAGTGACTGTCATCATCCAAGCCTCCATGCCACACTAATTATTTTCACTATTGTTGCCTTAGCTCTCTCGTCACATCTTGCGCTCGTGGCAAGGTCAGCAGTTTTCCCATGCATATTTAGGTTCTGCATTTATACCCTGTGATTGCACATGGTACATGATGTTGTGATATAACTGCTTCATTGTGCTGAACGTGTGAGAGAAGAGAGCTCTGGAGGGTTTTAGGAAGTGAGATTTTAGTGACCCCTTGTGGGACTGGAGCTGCAGTTCATGATGACTGTGTGACTGTGATCATGGAGTGAAAACAAAGATGTGCTTTTGTGTTATAGCTTTGGCACTGAGGTGTAGTTGTGCGGTTCTAGCTAAAGGGTGCATGGACACGCTTGCAAGTGGACAGACAAATCCTCACTCAAGAGCCCACTTGAATCAGTCAAAAGTCTCAGCGACACCATGTCGTCCTCTCTCTTCTGTCTTTCCTCCTCTTGCTCTGTGTTTCACCCACTTCACAGCTACATTAACACTTGATTTGGGTGAAATGGATCTCCCTCCTCCACTCCCGCCCGTTCCCATTGGCTGCGGCTGGCCTCCAGCCCAGCCCACCTGCTCCACAGCGCTCTCCTTAATGTGACTGGCCGAGGATGATGAATCACCTCCTGTCACTTCCACCTCCTCCTCCAATCAACAACCAGCCATGGAAATTGATTGTTCTAATTTGCTCTCATTATTATTATGATATTAAGCACAATATACAGACACAGCTCACTGTCAGATCTGGGCAATGCCGTCATTAGTTACAGGGGCTGGAGAATACGCCTCAGCGGGGTTTTCTCCCACAGACGCCAAGATGTAAAGGAATCAGCGAGCGTTGGAGAAACACACTGCTTTTTCTTAATAAGATTTGCCATGCAGCCCCTCACTGAGGTGATGTAGCATCTAATTAAGTTCAATTCGGTGCATCTGGGAAAGACAAAAAAGAAGATATGATTAAGTTCCTCCATGTCAGATGCAGCATGTTCACTTACAGCTGCCGGATTGGAGGAAATGGGAGGTGCCAGTGTGAGAAAACGCTTGTCCTTACATCTGCAATGACTGCAAACGGTACAAATCTACAGTTATTAAATGCTGCTTAGAAAATGCAATTAAGATGCACAACTGTGCATTTACACAGGGAATGGGGCAGAATAACAATGAGAGCACACAATCAAGGAACCTTCCCACTCAGTTTTCTGGGGTCTATATGCATCCTTATTTTAGACAATATATAACAATATACTGTCACAGGCCTAAAGTACATATTGTACACGTATGTTCAATGACTTTGTGGGTGACCCTTTTCATTCTTCCTCTCTTAAAACCTCTTTTGTCTTCGTCATCATGCCTGAAGAGGAACAACCAAAGGTCAGCAGTATTAACCTCGCCTCCACGCTGTATTCACAAGCCTGGTTTGAGACGGTATCCTAATATTACCACAGCAGCCCCTCAAGCTGTATACTACTCCTATGTTCCATGGACCAAAGTGTATCCCCAGTCATGCTGTTACCAGCCCAGAGTATATTGGATAGTGCTTACATTAACACACAGTGTCTAACAAACCGCTTACGCTCCTTTAATTGGATTACAAGGAGTGCTGCATTCCCATTGGTGAGATTAGGAGGGTCCGGGCACGGAGCCGACTCCCCTCCCCTGCCTGAGCAAGGGATCTGATTCGCCATCCTCCCTAACGACCTGCAAATGCCAGATGTTTGATTGGTGGAGTGGCGCTGGCACTGGTGTTTATTGGTCCATGACAGTGTAATAAGGGTGGATGCCAAGTCGACTGTCAGGGCGTTAAAGTGTCTACTCTGATCTAGTGGTGATTAATGAGGCTATTTATTTATTTGCTGGCCTTAAATACAGTTTGTGGAGATACTTTTCTCTAAGTAGATTTAAAGGTCAACCTTGAAATATAGTAGAAAGGATTCAAACATCATGGTTATTGTTTGACTTTAAAAAACGTAAAAGAAAAAATAGGGCACAGAAGTGAAAGCAGTAAATGTGACTGTTGTGAAAGGGTTGATTCACTCAAATTAAAGGAAAAAAAGTCCTGACAGATAGCAGGGCTGTAGGTACCTCTCTTATTTCCTGTATTTGTTCTGGAATTTTAGCAACCGTGGGGTAGTTTATATGCTACAGTTAAAAACTTACACTTGTTTCAGCTACTAGTCAGTATTTTTGACTCAGTATATTTACATTTTACCAAATTTAGGCCAGCGAAATAAACAAATTGATGTAGCATATGATATTATTCCACCAAGAACTTCTAATAATTTACTAGGAACAAATTACTACCAGCTATTTTCTGAAGGGATTTCTGGATAGAAATGCTACTTTAAAAGACTTATAATAATTACTTATAATATAATCAAGCAGGTAAACAAAAAAATATTCCACATAATAAAACTTTTTTTTGTGTGTGGGTTATATGAGGATCTCAGTATTTAAACAGAGGTGAATGGAATTGCATCTGTGGTGCTTAAACCATTAACATTTCATGTTTCCTGGTTATTCTATGTAATCGACAGACCTTACTGCCAACAATTTTATTTGAACTACTTTTTATTAAAAAATAGTCCCAATTACTGTCTTAGTTTGGAGACAAAAGTTTCAAGTGTGGGCAATTAAAACTAAAATGATCTGTATGATGACAGAAACAAGAGGCAAGTGAGGAAATGTCACAGTGTCTCTTAGATTGGGGGAACTGACCTTTACCCTAAGATTACACAACAAAAACACATCCAGCCGCATTAAAGCATTGTTTTACATTAGTTTTCATAAGCACTGAGAAGTGTGTGTGCGAGAGAAAGTGAACCTTCTGACCTTCCACACTTTGACCTCCGACCTTCGACCTCTGCTGTAAATCTTGTGGTTTTCGGCCTTTTCTTAACACATTACCCGAACCTCTGACCACTAACTTATGTGGAGTCCTCTGCACAAGCTGCTGAAAACCTGGCAGCTGCTGGCCTCCTGTGAAGGAGGACCCTCTCCATCATGGTGGTGACACCTTAACTGTCCTGCTCTCGCTCAGTGAGGAAGGCACCCTGCCACCACACACACACTGAACCACACACACTTTCTCTTGTGGTGGTGAAAGGACAAACACAATGACACAAAGTGCACACAGTCACTTTCTTTTCTTACACAGGTGCAAATGTAAATGCGTGCACGTGTGTACTCGGGTGCATAAAGTCACCAAACACACACTTTCACACTGCTTCTGTTACTCACACAAACTGTCTTTGAATCCCAGTTCCCACACCACAAACTCTCTACACTAGCAACAGAAACAATTCTCCTTTTGACTCCCTCTTTCACACACACACATGAATACACACACACACTGGAGCTCAACTATTATGCCTTAATGTACTCTGGCCTGTCCCTGCAGGTGACCTGACCCTTACTGTCCTGTGTGTCAGAGAGAGTGGAGCCAATTCAGCCAGATGGCAGCAGAGCAGAATGGCTGCGAACAACAGGCCGAGTTAATATGTAGCTTTAACCATTGTCTCCTCTGCCTGACAATGGAGCGAGCTGGGAGGGAGGAGCACTCGCTGGAGCTGCGGCTAAAGATGGACTCGCCATGTATTCTTGGAGGAGTTCATAAAAACGGAGCTTAAACCCACTTGATTCATCACTGTCTCATTTGGGCAGGAAAAGCAAAAGGACAGAAGGGGGGATAGACTGTGCTGGTGTGTTCTGTGGGGAGGTTTGAATGTTAAGTCGGCAGTAAAAAGTGCAAAAACACCTCAGTTTCTTTGCTTCTGTATTAGCTATTAAATCTATTTATCACAGCTGAAATGCAAGAAGAAGTTTGCCTTTTGTATTCAATGGTGAATTTCATGAAATAAATTGCAACCAGATCATCTAATTATGCTCCCACAGTCAAGTTAAATACAAAAACAAGGGATCAAAGTGTTTTCTTCTCTCAATAACCGCCGCAACAACGCCCGCTAACATCCCCATTGTCAGCCTCTGTGAGCTTGGCGCTATCACTTTACTAAAGATGAGGGTAATTTTCTATGCAAATGGGCCGCCGTCATTGTCCCCGCCTCGTTAATCTGGGCCTGGGCTCCTTTGACAAACCCCTCTCTGATTGATGAGGCCCTGACAGCTCCAATGTGTGCGTGCATTTTCACAGATTGACATCATCATTAAGGAGTGAGAGCAGGGCCTGAATCACTGCAGATTTACTCCCCCCCCCACCACAACCTCCCCTCCCACACACACACACACACAGGCCTTAGCACGCACACGCAAATGTACAAGGGCTGATGCTTGTGTGCATGAGCAAGACACACACAAAAACAGCCCACCATCCGTCTAGCAGCTGAGGTTTCCCTTCTGTACCCACAGAGTCGGGCAGGCGGCAGAATACAAAGCGCTCACTCATTGGCTGCCTGAATCTGTCATGTTGAAGTTAATTGGTGTAGGCTTTAAGCAAATTTCCAGCAGCACCCCCAGTCACCGCGCTACTTGATGGGTGAGCCTCTGTCATATGGCACCTATTGATTCACCCAGGGGATGAGATGACTCCCATAATGCTCGCTATGTCAGTGTCACCCTCTCAGAGAGCGGCCGATAGCCTCTCTCTTCCCTGTCTGTTGATGTAGATTCCAGACAAGAGTATTTTAAATCATGCTTTATTCATATTCACTCAATCTGGAGGCGATTCACAGGCTGGATTTTTAGTGTTTCAATCGGCTAAAGTCCATTTTGGAGTTCATTTGAAAATGGAAAAATCGTTACCTAATCCTATTGCTTTGGCCTCGAGCTACAACATAAGAAACATGGGGTGTGCTGGCAGAGCAGAAAAAAAAGACAAGAGACACAAACACTGACTGAGTGGAGGCAGCTGCAGATGAGCAAATAAAGCATTCAATATTTATGACTGAAATTAAAACCAGATAAAGATGTCACATATTACCGCGTCCCCGCCCTCCTCTCCTCCCTCCCAGGCCTCTGGCCCTGACTCCGGTGCTCACAACTCTCTACTCTCTCTCAGCACGAGTGAAAGGGAAGCATTATTCCTTCCCAGCCCAATGTCTTCAAAGACAGTAATGAATGCAATGCAGTGACCCAGAAAATGGACTTTAGAGAAGGAGAGGGAGAAAAAAAAGCAATCTTGCGTTTGTGGCGGAGCATTATCACTTTACTCCCCTCCCCTCGTCCTCTCCCCTCCCGGGCTGGTGTGTGCGTTTATATATGTGTTTGTGTGTGTGTGTGTGTGTGTGTGTGTGTGTGCACCTGCCATTACGTGTGTCTCCAAGGGCCTATGTGCCTGAGTGCGTTCATGTGAATTTGTATGAGTGTGCACACTTGCCTTTGATTGTGTGTGTGCTTGCATATACATGTGTGTTTCAGTGTGTATGTGTGTGTGTGAGTCGGTGGGTGAGCTGAAGTCTCCATCAAGAGGGAATGGGCACGGGCTGACAGGCAGGCCCATTGTGGGGTTAATTAAACACTTCAGGTTTAACACCCCGTCCCTGTCGTTAACCCAAACACTGGCTCATCACTCATTCCCGCCACACTTCAGTTAGAGAGCAAGGGGGGGACAGGAAAGGAGGGGGACAATGGAGATGTCACTGCGGGTGGGGGTGTGGTGGTGGTGGTTGGGTGAGGCTATCAGAGATGGTGGAGGTGGTGAGAGTTTGTATCAGAAAGAGAAGTGTTTTGACAGGAATAATAAAAGGGTCCATTATAATAAACATGATGTGATATAACTAACCACTATGTAATTTACCCGCCAACGAAGAGCTTGAGTAAGTGCAGTAACATCATTAAGCTCCTGTCCCAGACGTTTCATAATGTGTGGCCTGCAACACTTCACAAGAATCGTCTTTCAACATTGAGCCAAAGCAGGATCATGTATGAGGTGTGATCTACTTCCCATGTAAGTAATAATTGTTCACAGTGAGAGATAGAAAATAAGGTTTTCAGAACAGTTTTGGTGCTCCTTAGAATACATTCAAGTCTCTGAAATCAATTGGAGGGATGAACAGCATTCTTCCAAAATATATGAATACCAAATACTGACTAAAGGCTACGTTACACGGTTTCGGGCTGCCTGACAAGAGAGTTGACAATCATGACAGAAATGCTGCGATATCGTCAATCCAAAACCTGCACAGCATCATGAGATGGGCGAGACCAAAAATTCTGACAGCGCTCAAAGTTTAGGACCAAATTCTCACTGTGTTAATACTGCTACGATGTCAACCAATCACAATATAATATGAAATGATGCAAAATTCACTGGGCGGTGCAACATTTCACACATGCCATATTTGAATAAAGTTTAGGAATACATTTTCATGGTTTAGGAAAAACAAGTCAGACATGCACACCCACAAACCAAAACAATGGAGGTGAAACAAAAAAAATAGTTTGTGTGACTCTGGCAACACAGAAAGCTCCATTTTCAAAACAAGCTTTGAGCAGTGCAGATGGATGACGTGAGCTGATCACATGACTCTAATTTTTTCTACACCATTGGTGTTCAATTCGGTTGAGATCTGGTGTGTGCAAAGGCCCTAACATATGATTTACATAATGTTTGCACTCATCAAACCATTGAGTTACCCCCTGTATCCAGTATGGAATCATTCTTTAAAGGCAGATATTGTCACCAGTTTGAAGCTCAGATGGTATTTCCGTGCACCAATTAACCTTTAGCATTATTGTTGTCAAAATATGATAATAGTTGTGGTTTGACTGTGTTGCCTGGCCACTGTCAATCAAACCACACCCACACAGTCCTGATGAAGCAAATGAGCTTTTATAATGTTAAACTCTTCTTTTTAAATATTTTTTGGGGGCTTTTATTGCCTTTAATCCGTAGTGACAGCTGAAGAGTGACAGCAAAGGGGGGAGAGAGAGGGGATGGTACGCAGCAAAGGGCTGCAGGTCAGAGTCGAACCCATGGAACTGTTGGGAGTTGCAGATACACTTTTTACAGCTTTTTGTTTATTTACAACAACATAAACAATCTTTAAGAATACACACAAAAAGAAGAAAAATGAATGCACTATTGTCTTAACACATTTTTGCACTCCACTGATTTCAGCACAACATCAGATGAGTGTGTAGTGAAGCATTAATGACTCTGGTCATCTGTGGGAGAAACCTGCAGTGTAATAGATCCTCACACCACTAGATAGCAGTAGTTTACACCACTGACAACTTAACCAGTCCACTCAGTTAATACAGAGCAGAGCAGATTAACCACTGAATAAATGAGTGAATGAATGAATGAAAGATTTTTTAGAGTAGTTTAAGGGCCTCAAAAAGAGGGGGGTTATAAATACACTTACTCAACTACATCAGCAGCTACCATAAATGAAAAATGAATGAGGTAAAATTAGGTTAAGGTGTTTGATGTATTGGTTGCATGTTTGCAGTAACTATTAAAGTGCAAAAATGTAATTATCTTTAATGATACAAGAAGCTTAATCAAGCTCGTAAATTACCGTCTATTATATTCGTTAGAAAAGTTGCCATAAGCAGTGTTGAATAACACATAACTTTCAGAATCAGAAATACTTTATTGATCCCTGGGGGGGAGTTTGTTTGTTACAGTTCCTCAAGGTGCTCACACAACATTGAAGACTAGAAATATATAAAAAAAGGAAATATAATAAGAGCCTAAGTATGTACAATATATGACAATATAGATAGAAGTAATGTATGCTGCAGTATGTGACCGACAGAAGTGTAATGGATAGTAGTAGTGAGTAATGGTAATGTTAATGGTGAGAGCCTTAACAGATTGCAGTATTACAGAAATTACAAAGTATTACAAAGAATGACAGAATAAGCCAGAGTACTGCACATTAATCAGAGTATTGCACATTAATCAGAGTATTGCATATTAATCAGAGTATTGCACATTAATCAGAGTATTGCACATTAATCAGAGTATTGCATATTAATCAGAGTATTGCACATTAATCAGAGTATTGCATATTAATCAGAGTATTGCACATTAATCAGAGTATTGCATATTCATCAGAGTATTGCACATTAATCAGAGTATTGCACATTAATCAGAGTATTGCACATTAATCAGGTATTATTGCACATTAATCAGAGTATTGCACATTAATCAGAGTATTGCACATTAATCAGAGTATTGCATATTAATCAGAGTATTGCATATTAATCAGAGTATTGCACATTAATCAGAGTATTGCACATTAATCAGAGTATTGCATATTAATCAGAGTATTGCACATTAATCAGAGTATTGCATATTCATCAGAGTATTGCACATTAATCAGAGTATTGAACATTAATCAGAGTATTGCACATTAGCGAGAGAACATTTCAAGTGTCTTTCCTCCTAATAATAAAAATAAAATGAAAACAGGTAGATTAATATTGGTAATGGTAATTCACTAATACTGGTAAATACTTGTGGGTTTCAGACTATCCAAATCTGCAGTTAAAGATGTTAATACGTTGTTAATGAATGGATTTTGGTCCAGATCGTCATTAGCCAGTAAATAAACGGTCTAATGTGCAAATGGTAGTTTTCACATCCTGGCTAGTACCACAAAGATGATGGCAGTAAAGGCTTATAACTGATTCATAAAGCATTACTAAACGATTGACCATCAATAACGTGATTAGTAATTATTTTATAAAGGTGTCTTATTAGAGAGTGGTACCATTTATTCCAATAAAAGAAATTAGCCCAGTTTTCTAAACGCACTGCATTATTGGTGTTAGCAAAGAAGCATTAAAGCTACACAAAAGCTAGCTTGTTTCTCACCACCACATGTATGGCAGGTGTTTTTGCAGGTTTTTGCATGTCGTTCTTACAGCTAGTGAAGCAATAATAAAGTAAACCGGGGACCGTAAACGAGTTAATTAATCAACTAAGCCACATTTCAATGTTCTTTTGACTTTTTCTAGCAGCATAATTAAAATTAGCCGGGCAGATGTTAGCGAAACAGGTTTACACGTCTAATTCTGGTATTCCCACAGATTCATTAATGATAGCGCAGTTTTTGTTGTCATGTTGTCGTGTGTCTGTATTATCGTGCAGGTTGGTGAGACGGAGCCCGCGCCCATGATGCAGTCTTTCCATTAGCCATTAGCCCATTAGCCCGTTAGCGCTCAGGCTGTTGGAACAGCTTGAATGTGTGATGCTAATGCTTCAGGGATCCAACCCAAACTGGAGCCTTGGCAAAAGGCCAAACAGGAGGAGTGCAACAACTTCCTGTACCTATCTTCCCCCCCTCTCTCTGTTCATATTATCACCTCACACTCTTCTCTCATTGTTTTGTCTCGTTTGTCTGCTGTGAATTCCTATACGATGCGAGTCCTTTAGCATCTTTAAGCTACACTTTTCATTGGATGAGCAGCTCTGTTTCATCCCCATGCCATATGTTAGTAAGCAAGACTAATGAACATGTCTATCCAAATGCGGTGGAGACATTTTTCTCCTTCAGTTCACTCGCCGTTGCCCACTGCAGTTTATCCCCGGTTTGTTTTCCAAGCATTTCTCATAAAAGTGATTTATCAAAAACACTTAATACCAAACTGCCGATGTTTCATCCTGAATGATTCCAAAGGCTGCTGAAGCTGGTGGTTTTTATGGCTCGGGCTGAAAAGGGTACCTCTCGGGGGCATGTTGTGTTAGCTTCTTGTAAAGTAGTAAGACACACACACACATACACTCTACCCCCATTGGTGTTGACTGGGGATGGGCGGTGGGGAAATGTCAGGAGGGATGGAGGTCATTGCCTTCCAAAGGGATAAACACACATTCCACATGGCTCCCTGCTGTGTTATCATTTACTGCCCTATCGGACACGTTTTGCCGCCTCTGAATGTATTTATATTTATAAACATATTCTTTATTTATTTTCTCTGAGGCCACTGGGCGGAGGAAATGATTCTGAAATCTAACATTTGGAGAGCCATCGTGACTGCCAGGATGCAATTTGTGTTCTATCTCCGTGGAAAAAAGGGGGCTGTGATGCCCCGGGGCGGCCATTTCGTTCCCTGCAGTGACATTTTTAACAGGGTGCCTGCAGGACACTGGGGCGCAGCCTGAGCCACGCTCTCCTCGTCATGGCAGACGGCCTGTGCACCGCACCGTGGACACACTGACTGTCTTTCTGAGGCTCTCAGTCTGACTCAATATGCTGGACCAAAGTTGGCTTGGAAAGGCTACGAATGCAGCAAAGAATCTCTATGGGTTTTAAGGATTTACAGGTCATTCTGTGTGTGGGTGCGTTTTGTCGGTGGTTTATAAGTTTGGGAAGCTTGTTAGAAGTAGAAAATGAATGTCAAATGAGTTCTTTTCACAGAGGTAGGGCAAAAACTCTCCCCAATGCCCCGCTTGATCTTCTCGGCAGCTCAGGACGCTTCATTCGTTTTCTTTGTCACCTCGCCGTGTTCCCCGTCTGTAAACAGACCTCCATCAGCAGCCAGTAGGCTTTAATGGCTGCGGTTGCTTCTTTTCATTAACAATGATATATACCAGTTTTGTGTGAGTTCCCTGTTCCTGCCTATATTTATCAAAGCAACATTAGGAGTGTATCAGCATCAATTTGCCATCATGAAGCATGGAGCTGCATTCCACTCATGTGTGACCATTATACTAATGAGGTTAATGGTTCAGCTGTGCTTACCATAAGATGGATGCCCCCCAGTGGAACCTGCCCCTTTGTGTGTGTGTGTGTGTGTGTGTGTGTGTGTGTGTGTGTGTGTGTTGTTGTTGTTGTTGTTGTTGTTGTTGTGTGCATCTGTAAGCTTGTTGGTGTGTGTCTTTGCTTTTGCAGGTCACAGAATGCAATAAAATGAAGAAGCAAGTGAAACAAGTTTTTATTCTTTTTCCAACAAACATACATTTGATCTCCATCAGCGTCTCAGCTCTCTTAGCTGGAGCCTCATTATCAGTCAGAGGTATGTATGGCACTCTCCATCGTCCAGAATTATCTTTGAACTTTGCAAACTAATGTGATGAACTAATGACTTCTTGTAGACTATTACGAGAGGGCGAATTACTGGTGTCTATTTTTTGCTAATTACAAATGGTAAAACCAGTGAAGCTTTTTATAAGCTAGGATACTGTTTATGTCCTGCCACATGCTATTCAGTCTAAAAGTGAAACAACCCTCAGGATTGAGATTGCACTATTTCTTTAACAGATGGGATGCCCCAGCCATCTGTAGTGGGGTTTTTTTCTCCAGTGTTTTAAATGTGTTTGGGTTGAGAAATGCTCTTTTTGACTCTAACGGTCTACCTGCTAACTCTTCTTCAGCTGCTTTAAAATAACACGAGGAGCATTCAGAGATATGAGTCCCACAATTCAAACAAAGTGAGTAGAAAGTGATTAAACTAATAAACGCGCTTGTTATTGATTTTAACATCTTGACATAAACAATTATGAGTGCTCGGTTTTGTTTGTATTAGTTTGCTTCTAATTTCAATTTCTGCATCCACAATGGTATCATGGGCCAGCACTTGTTTGCACACAAGCCCAAAACCACAGTATTGCTTCTTAATTAGATTTACAGGATATTAAAAACACAGTAGGTGCTCCTAAACGATGATCATTGGAGACAGAGCTGAAATAGCGGGCTATCGTACATCTTTTTTATAATGCTAGTCGAAGCGTAACAATATCTGTTTTTGTTTTTATAAATGTATTCAATTACCACCACCAATCTCCCCAAATATGAAAAATGTCAAATTAAGAGTGCAAATTTGGAAATACATGCTGCTGACTGTTATCAATTTTATCATCTTCAGAATGGAGCTTTAATGAACAAAACGAAGTTGGCCTCATTTACTGTTAATGCAGTCAAATGCTTTTTCTCAGTGGGTGCTGCCCAATAAGCTGAGGAGAAGAAGGGCATTGGGTCTCTGGAGGGGTACAACTTTAATTGGATTATCTGAAAGTCCTTTTTCCCAATTCCAAATGTAAACAAGGCATGTCATGGCACATCTAACACCAAATGAAGAAACCTCCTGAAGATGCCTCTGAGAAGTTTAACAGGGTTTTTTCTTTTCTTTTTATGGTGTCTGAGCAACATATCCATGTGTTTTGTCTGTTTGTCTGGAAAATGGTAAAGCAGAAAGGGAACAACTTGAGGCAGGACCCTGCTGCTCAGTTAATCACTTGGCTTATCTGCAAGTCTTTAGCCTATGACTAGGCTAATTTGAGTGTACTTTTGTATTTTTTTGGATACACCAGTTAGGGGAATAAGGGAATAAATGGGAACTGGGCTGAAACTAATGAATATTTTCATTATTGAGTAACCAGTAGAATATTTTGTTTTATTTTAAAATTTGTCTATCACAACTCTCTAGAGCCCTCGGTTAATTGTACCAACAGTCCAAAACCCAAAGATATAAAATTTCTTGTGACATAAAAGAAAAACTGCAAATTCTCTCATACAAGAGCAATCAAGCGCATTTTTACATTTCTTTAAACAAATAACTTTAATTTGATAAGTAAACTACCAACTAATCATTTCACTAATAAAAGGTGACCTATCTTTTTGTCTAAACAAATATTTATTTATTATAATGATTATCATTATTATTTGGAATTGATTTCAAGGTTTATTTTAACATCAGCTAGGCATTATATAAATAATTGTATAGATCCCCAGATAACCGTTAAAACTACCCATGCTACTGAAATTATATTTATTAAGAAGAAAAGAAAATGGATAATGTTTATCACAATCATCCCAGTACAGGTTTTAAATGACTCTTTTGCTTATTTTATAGTGTCAAAAAAATATTTTAAAAGAAAATTAATTATTGGGGAGTTTTGGTTTGAAAGTACAATGAATAAGAATTAGCAATAGCAATATAAATGTATGTGTGCAAAAGGTCAAGCCTGGTTTAATTTGTGCAAATATTCTACATGAGACAATGTATTTCTTTTTTTTAAACAGTCTAAAGTTTATTTTGTATTTATACTCCTGCTCTGGGCTACACACACATAAACTTTTCTGATTTGCTGTAAATGCTAAATCTAAATGTAGAAATGTATATATTTATATGTCCTGTATATACCTCAGGGATACGCAATGTCCCTAAAATAAAAAGGAATTTCAAAGATAAAAATAATGGAAAGCAAATGTACAAAAAAAAAAAAAGATTTATTATTTATTATTTTGTTAGAATTTCCTTATAGCTTTTTTAAAAGGAAGCCTGAAAACTTGGCTAAAAATCTTAAAGGCGCATCCTGTTTACTCAAATTATACACGATCATTTACTCTTTGCTTTTTTTATGACTCCCACTGACACAAACGTCAGTGCTATGATTAATTAACTATATGTTACTGATCTGATATAACTTATCCACTCATGGCAGAATAGACTATAATGACAGAAAACCACGACAGCAGAAAATGCTCTATAATCAGTTAACCACCAGCTGCATGGGTAATTTTATCCTGGAGGCATTTACCACCAATGATACTGAATTTTAATTCAAAATGATTTTTTTGTGGTTTTTTGAGACTCAAACCTTCATTTGTATTTTGTGATTTTTCTTTACATTTTCTGCTGATTGAACACCTATTTGAGCACCACAGCCAAGAATCAAACTGTGAACCAAATAAGGTAAAGGGATGAACTGTATGCTAGTAGTCTCTACATGAATGCATTTTGAAATTCAAAGTGTTGATTTGAAAACTTACATTCATTGTGCAGATGTGGGATGATTCAACTTCATAGATTCTTCTCCTCTGGCTTCTCAAGGCTCCAACTGGAAACTTAGCGCCAGCTGGGATTTAACATCAAACTGAATAATTCATTATATAATACTGTACACAGGTTAAATCATCCCCTAAAATACAGAAAAAGCAATACAAACATTTTAAAAGAACCTACATGTTAGAAATATTGTGATATAAAGTCATGGCTTGATGTACATGTACCTAATGTGTAGCCAAGGTTTGCAGTGAAACACTGGTTACACTGAAGATAACAACAATGGCTCCTAAGCTGTTGTGTTGCTCTCCTTGTCTACATATGGGTGATAATATTGGGCCTTTAAGTTTGTTTCCCAGTGCCTCAGCGAATGTGTTGAGGAGCTGAGCAAAAGAGTGCTGAGGCAGTGAGTTAGCTTAGCCGACCCTTGGGCCTTTAAAGCTGCTGAGCGCAGCACAGCACTTTACACACACACACACACACACACACACACACACACACACACACACATACACACGGCCCTGATAGCACATAAAAAGTTTTCAACCCCTGAAAACACTCGTGTATGCACAGCTCTATCTCAGCTGAGTAATTTAACAAGACTTATATCAACGTCTCAAGGATGTGAAATATGCAATCGACAGACAACCAATTGTACAGGAAGAAAAGTGTTCCATAAAGTTCACGCTGGTGCCTGGTTTATTGGCTCTTTTAGGATCAGTGAAACTCATAGCCAATGGGAGTGCTGGAACACAGACGGCATATTAATTCATCGCTATTCGTTAGGACCTCCGCATGTGCTAAAGATGGTAATCTTAAGTAATTTGTTAGTGCTGCATCGGCGCTTTGACTTTTTAGAAAGCTACTTGACAGCAGCGTTAGCCCCTGGGCTCCCGTCTCGGAAAAAAAACGATGCTCCAATTTGCAATTCATACACATTGGGGGAAATGTTTAATTCCATGGCCGTTATTCAACTCAGTTCATTAATTAAAGAAAAAACGCAACCATTCTCTTCCCTGCTTTCCCGCCATCTTTTTGATGAGCTTTCTTCAGGAGTAATTGAGTCCGTTAATTAGACAGAATTAGGCTCTAATTATTCCAAAGGCCCAGTGCCGGGGGAGAGAAGAAACCAAATGTGCCATATTTCACCGCCTCGCCACTCCAACAGCTCTCACTGAATCCCCTTTAACTCTCTTTGATGTCCCCTACACCGCCGGTTTCACAGGAAATGGATTAGATATCAGGCCTCTTAATTCTGCCGCTCTGCTCAACAGGAGAGCTCTTTTGACATTTGTGCTCACTTCTGCCTGATTTCAAGCCTGTGCTGCAGTAAATGCATTTCATTACAATGGGGTGTTTTATTTTCTCCAGCTCAGTCTTTATGTTATATTAAAGGGGACGGGCATCCGTCTTGTTTATGTCCTCCCTCAGCCTCTCAGTCAGTGGCAGTCCTTTGCTATATCACATTTTTATGGCCTTACCTTTAAGCGGCTCTTTGTCACGCCGAGCCTTGGATTTAAAGATACTGAATTAATCCTTTGCAGCAATATTCAAAAGATAAGCCCTCTATGTACATTACATATCACTGCTGTTGTAAGAAAACTAAGTAAGTCTGCTTAGCCAATACTCTCGACACCTATTGTCAAGCTAAAAATAAATAATTTTTGTCTTTATTTGTGATTTTTTTCTGCATATTTGGGGTCCTGTGTGTGCAAATAAAATCACAAACACAGCAGCCTTATTTACACATAACCTCTTCTAAATGTTCATACCTGTCTGTCAAGCTAAAAGAAAGGTTGGTGAAAATGTGACATTTTCCAGCAAGGTTGTGACCCTCATATAAACTCACACACAGACACTTGTTCTAGATGTCCACAGCTGTCATTGCAGGATGTGTAAACACTCCTGAAACTCAGTCCAGACCCTTTGAAATGCTTTCACACAAGCCTTGAAGTCACTCAGCCTTTGCTTTTATGTAACTATTGATTTTCAACATCATAAATTGAAAGATACTAGAAAAACAAGACATTGCAGGCTCCACTCACTGTCCTCCCTCCTTCCTCCTGCGTTAATAAGCAATGCTTTATTAATGGTGTAATATTGTCTCTACCCATTGAGAGGCCAGACAGAAACAATGCAGCACTTTAGCACCAAAACAAACAGGACACACACACACACACACACACACACACACACACACACACACACACACACACACACACACACAAGAAGCCCCATCCACAGCTGCTCTGCCGGAGTCTCATGCAGATGTTGAATTGGACAGACCACCCTGAAGCGCAAGGCCATACAGTACCACGAGTTACACTGCCGCCAAACCTGCAGTGATGGATCGGCCCGCTTTCATGCCAACTACGACGAGTGAGACATGGCTCGCTCCCATTGGTCCATCTCCAAGCGTTAATGGTTGTTCCCAGATTGTTGCATGAAAAGGCCCTTTAGCTGCTCTCATAAATATGGTAAAGAGGTAAAAAAAAATAAAATAAAACTGATCCATCATAGGAGTTATGAAGGTTTGCACACACATGAGCTCAGATTACAACCGCTGGCGATGTTGTAAGGAGAAAGAATACAATAATAATGTTGATGAAATAAAGTACATTGTTTTTTATTAATAACTCAAAAATGGCGCTTCTTTCTACTAAGTCAAAAGATTACAGTGATGCTTGTATTTCAGCATTTTATAGTGCTTTGGTTTTTGATCCAAGCTTTCCCTTATGTTCAAGGGTAAAACTGTCGCCCAGTATGAAAACAGTCATAAACCAAGCATTGTTCAGAGGTATTTTCCTCTATTTTCAGATGCCAGATGCTGCATGGTATATGAAATGCCCCCGTCGTATTTTTCAGGGTGACAGCGCCATAGCTTACTCTAAGGGGACTGGGGTTAGTTTATCCTCAACTGGTGTATTACTCTTTGAATGTCTCTAAGTTAAACTGCTGGTGACAGCTTATCAGTCAATGTAATGCACAATGCCTCTATGTGTGCGGAGCAGGGGAGTAATTCAATATCCCTATATGATTCAAGGCAAAAAGAGAGAAAAAGAGATTTATGCCTCCAACGGTGGCGAGGGACATTAATGTTGGCAGAGTGTGAACTTCCCGCAAGAAAAATCTATCTCAGGCATCAGTCTTCCATTTGTAATTTATTCTAATATTAAATTGTGTTTACCAGCTAAGACAAATGGAGAGCTCAAACACATGCAAATCTGTGGGAGAATGGGGATAGAAAAATAAGGACAGTAAATAATATTAATATTTTTTACTTTTCTGCGTGCTTTATGCTGGATGCAGTTCTTTCCTTTTTTGTCTGTTGAGATTTCTTGGTTTTTCTTCATTGACAGACAGAACATACAGTCTTTCTTTTCTCTATGAAGTTGTCCCCTCTTATTCCTCTCTGTTTGTCCAGTGTGTCCATTTGGTACCCTCTTTGTTTTTGCACCTCTACGAGGCCACACTCTTTCACAAGTGGCCCATATCTCTGAGTTAGCCATGAAATCCCACTGCCATGACCTGTGACCTGCAACTAAGCCCTTTCCCCAACACCAGCCTGATAATAAACATGAGTATCAGGGAGCACATCACTGTGTGTGTCCATGTGCTGCTGCATGCCTGCACAACTTCACATGTCTCTCTATGTATTTTTTCTGTTCTGCTGCATGTAATCTGACTCAAAACTTTTGCATGTGCGTCCACCAAAAACTGACAGCAGACTGAAATAGCACATGGAAGCTGGTCGCACATACCAACGCACAGCACGGCAGACTTCTCCATCACTTCCAAACGTGAATTTCTGAGACTTTTTTTTATCCGTGGCACCTCAGAGTTTACGAGGTGGGTCAGCATTGTTCGTCTCATTGGAGCGACCTTCTCCCCTCTCACGATTTCGGACCCAGAGGGAGAAGCGATAAGAATGGGCTGCTCTCGTTTGAAAAGCTGCACCTGTTCCACCACATGTATGAACATAAAGGCCTGATTATCTATTTTTACACGCATATTTGGAATAACAGTGCAGAAGTGGATCAAGCATAGGATTTTTACACGAAGCGTACACAAGTTTTAAACTTGAACATTTTGTTGATTGGTCTGCAATTGTTGTTGATGATGATCCCTTAAATCATTCTGTTTCAATCATTCATAATTAAATAAATATAATTGATTTCATGGCCCCACCTTACTTTAAGGCACTTCAAAGGGTGTATTAGACAGTGAAGAAGTCTTTTTTCATTTAATATTAACCCATTAGGTTTGCAGTAAGTGAGGGATTAAAAGATCGCCTGGTTCTTATTGTCAGAAAATACCATGAAAAGACCAAGTCCCAATGATTTGATTACTAATAAGTACTGTCCATGTATCCAGGGCTTGAACAAATCTTTTTCATTGCAGTCCAAAAACTACTTAAAACTCATCAGTGAGTTACACGGTTGCACTGAGTGACATGTTCCCTCATTACAATAAACATGGACACTGTTGTTCATCTGGAGTCAATTCCATATACACTCACCAGAGCACCAAATGTGCATGTTGGTTAAGATGCAATGCAGTGGTCAAACAATCCAGTCTGCTAAAGAGCTAGCTAAATGATGGTTGCTTAACAAACAAAAGAATTTTAGTTTAGTTATTCCTATTTATAGCTTATTACTGAATAATAAAGCTTTAATGATAACATTATTCATTTAAAAGTGTGCTTACTTTTTAAGTAGCACTCAGACGCAGCAATGAATTGATAAATCGACATTTACTCAGTGTCTTGAAGACATTAAATACTCCCAACACAACAGCAGGATAAAGAAAGTAGTTTGAGATACTCAAATGATACAGCAACACACACACACACACACACACACACACACACACACACACACACACACACACACACACACACACACACACACACATAATCCACTCAGTGAGTATGCAGGTGTTTGTAAGCAGAGCAACGTAAGCTGTGTGGTTTCTCTCAGCAGCTGATGAAACACAACCAGCCTCCACCTTTTAGAGCCAGTGATGAACTCCACATAATCAGATTAGCTAGCTTTCCTTATCTAAACATCTACAAGTGTTACTGACCTAAACTAATGCCACCTTATAGCCTGAGAAAAATCAACACCCAGGCTCATGTTCTTTAAAGTGGCCATTGCCCATTTACAGGCCGTTTAAAATAATCGTGTTTAATACACATTGTTTCTAAGGACTTTTTGGAGAGCATGCCTGGAAGGAAAGCAGATACTCTATAAATCCAGCTGCCACAGAAGCATCATTAATTCCCTTAATGAACCTGTAACCTGAGAGATGTTAACCTGTGAACTTGTCATCCTGAACACACATTTTGCGGTGAATCACAAAAACAGGCTTATCTCTCATTCGTAAGGAACTAGAAGGTGGAGCAGCTTTGTTTTCTGGGGGGATATGAGTGTGGTGCGGTCACGGCCGTTAGTGAAGGCATTAGCAGAGTGCTGCAGCCAGGCTGCTTCCTGCCACGCAGGGTTACGGTGTCACGCCTTGAGCTCTGATTGAGTTACAGTCCGGAGAGAGAAGGTCACGGTGCCTCTCCAACACGGCTGCCACTCACATTTGCCCAGACTCCAGAGGTACAAACACTCTCATATGTGGAAATCACACACACACACACACACACACACACACACACACACACACACACACACACCTTACGGCCCCTCAAGGAAACCTGAGGTCATTTGAAACTGGTGTGTGTATACTATGTTTGTTCGGGGCTGTTTTACAATTGTGCCATGTTAGATCAGAGTGGAGTTATTGCTGAGTATAAAACCTCAATACAGTTTGGATACCCACTAAAATCCATAGCATCAACTATCAGGTATCTAAAGCTGGCATCAAAAATAAAACCAGATTTGCAGTCTTGTACACTTATTCTTTGATTGGTTGGTTCTGATTCAAAGAAATATTGTGCCTACTATAGAAAACCTTTGTTTCAAATGCCAAACACTACTAAGTGTGTAGCTTGTTTACAATAAATTCCAACTGTGAACCACGTTGAAAAAAAACAAATATTAATCCAATCCAATCCAATATTTGTCTCTAGTATGTTCACGCTCATAGTTTCATCAAAATATTTCTAACGCCGCATTCACACCACATTAGATCGTTAACACAAGAATGCCAATTGTTCTCGTCAGCCTGCGAGTTGGGGAGTCCAAGACATCGGCAATTTTTGACAGCTATGATATCGCCCACTTGGCAAAGGGAACTACAGAGGTGACAACAAACCACTGGCAGTGGCCAATGCTGGCAGTTACAGGAGATTTGTTAATCCAATATTAACACATAAAATCAGTTCAGCTAATTTAAAAGGAGCTATACACTTTCTGTTACGCAGTTAGATTACATTCAATCCTACACACCAGACCTTTAAACCTGCAGACAGTGAATGTTTGATACTTAAAACAGGTTTTTGGAGAAGTCTTCACTTTAATAATAACTTTGCTAATTATTGTATTTCATTTAGCAAATTTGCTGTATGGCTGCTTCTGACAGACATTGTTAGCATTTGATAAATGTAGTTTATTTTGTTAAATGAACAACAATGGTGTTGCAAAAAAGCAAGTGTATTCCTCAAAATAATGTAAAAAAGTATCTTTTTGGCGTCAAAACTCATGCACTACAATGGCACTGATATCGAAAATGTTTAATGACATCTAGCCGTTAGCTTGGTGATAAAAGCCACCAGTGACAGAGTTCAGCTCCGTGAGAATTATTACTGGTGTCTGTAACATCCTCAGGTACTTTGTAAGAACTGGGTCAGGGCAGATAGTTAGATTATAGAACAGATAATAGATATAGATAGAACAGATCATTTCCAACCTACAGCCACCATTGTTTTCTTTTAACCCTGACTGTGATGTTTCCCTAACCTAAAGTCAGCAGTTCTTCTTTTAGCCATGATGCTTCCGGTATTTTAACCAGTTAGGCTAGTTTTTGTGCCTAAACTTAACCAAACCTTCACCACATAGGCGGATCAAAAAACATTATATGAATCAATATTCCAGTTGGATGGCAGTGCCAAACGATGTATTGTCATGTAATTTGGAGGAAATAGTTTTTATGCCATATGTGTGAGGACTTCCATGTTAAAACAAAGCCGTCTGCAAACAATGGTTTATTCCACTGTCAAACAAATATGCCAAAAAAAACACCTGCATGCGGTCACACAGAAAAGAAGTGTGCTAATTCTCACACTTGAATAGCTGTACCTGCGCATGTGCACACACACACACACACACACACACACACACACACACACACACAAATACGCCCACACACAATCAGATGATTGAGTTCTCTTCCCTTAATAAACTACTGATTCAGCATAAGTATAACCATTGATTGGTGACTTAATTCCCAATTCAAATTATCATCCTGGGTCCCTATCCAAGGTTGACATGAGCCTTGAGCTTTGGTGCGACTAAATTATACTCCACTCCGTGTTAGCCACCCCCACCCCACCTCCCCTCTCTCTCCCTCTCTCTCTCTCTCTCTCTCTCTCTCTCTCTCTCTCTCTCTCTCTCACTCTCTCACACACACACACACACACACACACACACACACACACCACACACACACACACACACACACACACACACAGGCTCCCAGTTCCCCCATCTTTCTCCCCTGTATACCTCTCTCTCAGTGCAGCCCAGGTGCTGATACAAGCAGAAATCCTCCACGCCCCATCGCTCCCAGAACACATACGCACTTACAGACACACACAAACATACATACAAAGTAAGCACACACAAACACACTCACACACACACAGGCGCACACAGACACACACAGACACACACACCTCCATTCACTACACCTCTCCAGAAAAGCCGAGGGGAGGCAGCATTCGTCTCCTCTCTATTTGCTGTGTTAGCATGGACGCAATATGAAACACAGGAACACTGTAGTTTTTCTGTTGAGGGACGATGCTGCTGCATGCCGGCTGGAGTGTGCATGCGGCTGTGGGAGGGAGAAAATAAGAGATTATCACTGTGATGCATTGGCGGCTGTAGTCTTAAGTCACCCAAGGTTGTGGCCCTTCTATCTCAATGAGGATGTAGTGGCCAATAACGACGCTTTGTCAGTCCAAAGACAGAGAGAGTTGAAGGAGACAAGGAGGAGAAAAGACAAGTAGAGGAAGAGTGAAAAGTAGTAAACAAGAGAAAGGAGGCAAAAGAGGGAGAGGAGGAGTGGATTGAGTCTGCTATTGTCTCTGCTTCATCAATATCCTCTTATATAAATGTCAGCTGTACCATTTCCCTCATCACTGTTTCACCACCCCACTGGCTTTATCCTCTGGTACAAGGGGAGGGACATCACTCTCTCTCATCTCTCTTTATCGTTTTTCTCCCACCCCACTCCCTAAATCGCTTTACTCTTTCTCCCCCTTTTTCCCCTCGTTTCTCTCCTCCGTGTTTCTTTCCTCCTCTCCTCTCTCTCTCTCTCTCTCTCTCTCTCTCTCTCTCTCTCTCTCTCTCTCTCCATGTGCCTCCTTTCTTTCTCATTCTTTATCTCTCCTTCCCCCCACCTCCCTCTACCTCCCTCCTGTCTCTTTGCCTCTCATGGCGATGCGTCACTAGCCTGCCCCCATGAAACAAGTCAATTTTCTGCCAGCTCGGCGGATGAATAAATCTCCCTGGCTCTGCTCAGAGCGATGGGGATATTTATCTAAGTGGAGTGTGTCCTCTTCGGCTCAACGCCACCGACTTCTCGTCTAAGGCTCCCCCCACCCCCCTTTTCTCCCTTTTTTTTTAAGGAAAGGAGATGAAGAAAGCAATTGCTAAGGAGGGATGTGAAAGGTAAAAGAGGTAAATGAAAGCACAAGAGAAGGGGGAGAAAGAGGTGCAAGTGGGTTGATGAGAGGACAGAAACAAAGAGATCACAGTGAGGAGAGACGAGGGGGGAGAGAATTAAGAGCTGAGAAATATGAAAAAGATGGATAGAGGGGGAAATAAAGGAGCTGCCTGGAAACAAAGCCTATAAAGCAGCAGCGCAGCGGAGAAGTGAGGCAGGGGCATTAGTCGAGCCTGCTCGGGTTTAAACGGCAGGAACAGGCACAGATCTGGATGAATGGCAGCCCTCTTCCTTCAGGCCACACTCGTCTGTTGAGTAGAAAGAGAGAGAGAGGCAGAGAGAGAGAGGCAGGTTATTGGGCTTGCTTGTGAAAAATACTGCACGGTGAGACGAGGAGGAAGACACACAAAAAAAAGAAAAAGAGTTTTTTTAAAAAAGAGAGCGAGAGAAAGGATGAGTGTGAGATTCCAAACCATGATTGATAGATGAGGGAGATTTTTTTTCCTCCACAATGATAATTTTAAAAAAAAGAGTGAGGGTGCATGGCAGGCAGCAGCAGTAGAAAGCAGATGCTGTGTTGCACTGATTAGCAGGGTAATCAGCACGAGGTGAATCCGTCTGTGCTCGACTCATATCTCTTAAATTTTTAATGCAATGTTGTATTTTGCAGTGTAACAAGTCTGAAGATTTAAAAAGCTATGGGCAGCAGCGGGGGTATTTGCAGGAAGGAGGGGGGTCTTGCTAGCTACTTGCCACAGCATTAAAGCAAAGTAAATAGCTGTTGTGTCTCATTACCATTCATTTTTAAAGGGGACTGTTAGTATAATGAATGCCTGTGCTATCTTCTCCGGGTCCTCCTCCTCCTTCAATATTAAGAAGAGTAATACTATCTTTCACGCTAGATAAAGTGCAAGCAAATATTTCCTTTGCAATTAAAATGGTCAATTTTGCTTATGCACAACGGGCACCGTATAGCACCAAGTTCTGGACTTAATTACCTACAATAACAGTGTGATATATTGGGCATATTGGTTCTTTGCTGGGAGAGTGTGATACAAAACAAGACGCTTTTAATAAACTCATAAAGACAAGCTCAGGCCCCGTGGAGCATATAATGTATGAGTGTGTGTGGGAGTGTGCAGTCTTTAATTTGTTTGCACACAAAAAGACTCAAAGATGAGCACCTGCATGTACAGTCACACACACAAAAAGTCACAGAGAGGGATTTTTGATTGTGAAACAAGCTCTCAGTTCTGATTGTCTATATATGTTTTTTTATGTATATTTTAGTGTTACACCTAAACAAACCATTTTGAATTCTTGTGTAACCAACCAACACTGACATGTTTTTCAATTATATCAGGGTTAAAGGTTGAGAACCTGCCTCCCCTTTCTTGCCCCAGGTTTTCTGTCGTTTATGTTCTTACCAATGATTGTTACCATCAGCACTGTTATAGAGGATGCCATCAAATCCTTTTTAAATTGGTTG
This sequence comes from Dicentrarchus labrax, assembly GCF_905237075.1. Lineage (NCBI taxonomy): Eukaryota > Metazoa > Chordata > Actinopteri > Moronidae > Dicentrarchus > Dicentrarchus labrax. The sequence goes on from NW_026136721.1 coordinate 13,978,976, forward strand.
TAAAATTAGTGCTGATTCTGTGGAATCTGTTGTGGCAAATGCTGAATTAAGCTGTCATTTCACACCAATCATTTTTTTTCTCATATTAGAAAGAATACAAGCACATTTCCCCTTAATTGTTTAACGGATCGGCTCATCAGAATTACAAAAGGACAAACATATTTTCTCATTTATTCCTGGAGGAATCCTGTCGTGCAGATAATTTTAGTTGTCCAGGTTTTTTCTGTTAAATTTCTTCCACTGCACTAATAAAAATGAAGGTGTGTGGAATTTTGTTTGTGATGCTTAAAATAGTAAAAAATCGCATTGAATGTGATGTGTCTTTCTAGGAACAATTCCTCAATGTTGTTCTAATAACCTACAGAACTCAATGTGAATAATTTTAATTGGAACTACCTATGACGAAAAAAAACTGTTGACGGTTTGTCATCATTTTGATCATCACAATTAAACTTATATTCACCTCCATTTTATTGAAGAACAATGTGTTTTTTTGTCATTTTGACTTGACCCTTTAATTTAAGGTTAAATTATTTATTATCATGCAGGCACAGCCAGGCAGCACATATTTTTCTTTCACATTTTACATTGTACATGTTTAAGAAGGCGCTATAGGTTGCTACGTCTAATATTTATGTTGTCACTGCATTAGCATGATGAATGCAGACACTTTATATTACTGACAAATGAAAGCTTTTCCGACACAATTATGGCAAAAACAATAACAACGCAGTGTGAGCCACTCCATGATTGATAATACATCAGGGGGGATTCAGTGGTGTTGGGCTTAACCAGGCGTTCCCTGAGGGGTTTTCCCTTGGCATTAGTCAGGCAAATCCCTTTGTCAACCTCTCCCCTTGCCATTTTTATTCATAAGCATTTGGCCCTAAGAAAGACATCAAACCAAGAATACAACGAGAGGTCAACATCGTCTTTGCGCAATGTTAACCTCTGCATTGATGAAGCTAATTCACATTTCCTCAGTCCAGCCTACAGGGGTTCAAGAGAGGAGGGGGAGGAGGAGCAGAGGGAGGCAGCAGGGTGTGTGTGTGTGTGTGTGTGTGTCTATATATATGCATGCATATGTGTGACTGCTTGTGCCTCTCTGTGTGTCAGCGGCCACTTTGTAGTGAGTCATCCTCTTGACCCGGGCCCCTCCACATGGGGTTTGTATTGATAGCGTTCGCTGAAAGGAGGGGAAAGTGAATGTTGTCCGAGCTCATTGGAATGACAATAGAGGCATATGGTTGTGTGTGTGTTGGTGTATGGTCATGGCAGCCACCATATTCCTCTGTGCAGGGTTGCCAGGTGCTTCATGAACGTACCCACTGAGAGTCTACAAATCATACACAAACGCAACAGACTGGCTCGTGGCTCTTCAGCCCAGCAGGGGGTTCCTCTATAGCTGCCGGCCTCTTTTTCTTTCTTTCTATGCCTTCTCCTCTCTATCTTTAATCAAAATTAGACAACAAACCATAAGAACTCAACTTAAGACAAAAAAAGAAATCTCACTTAAGATGACTGTCAGGCAGAGCCACCATTCATTATCTGTTTATCCTCCTGATCAGAGCCCCCTACTTTGAACACTAAAAAGCCCCACAGAGAACAAGAGAATAAAGATAACCTGATGTAGTAGCATCCCCTCCCACACAAAGCCACTTCTTCTGTCATGAATAGTCAGCTCCACCCTAATGACTATTCAATACAGTCTGCAGGCTGCAGATGAACGGCCAATCCACAGCAGCATCTGCTGCGGGCCTAACTCGCCAGACGCCAGCCTTGTAAGAGGGCCATTGCAGGCTAATTGAAAGACAGAGGCCATCTCTCAAAGACAATGTTTGTGTGTGCATTTGTGTGTGTGTGTGTGTGTGTGTGTGTGTGTGTGTGTGTGTGTGTGTGTGTGTGTGTGTGTGTGTGTGTTTGTTGGGAGGGACACTTGACAGAAATAAGAGTGAGAGAGAGAAAACAGAGAAAAATAATTGACAAAGGATGGAGAGAGTGAAGAAGAGGGAGCGAGGAGGAGAAAGAGACACATTCCTCTCCTCACAGAAAGAACAGCTGACCTGTCAGCATTTGTTCCCATGCGGCCATATTGGAAAAGCCCCTATGGGCATTGAATTAACACAACCCAAACCCACTTCATGTAATTAGAGTGGCCTTGTGGTCTTTTCTTATTTTAAATACATGTTTGAATCCTTTAGAAAAGCAGATACATTGCTGTTTTTTTAAATGATTCAAGCTTGAACTGATATGATATCTTGTATTGATCACAGGATAGAAAATGTTGAGCAGTTAATCGCAGCCTGCAATAAACAGTAAGTGATAAATAATGAAATCCAGTTTGATCTATAATTTTACATACGGGTAATCAACAGAAATGCAGCTGGTATTTACACTTCTGAATCTGACAAATTGGATTTTCTGTTGTTTTTCACCTCAAGGTCTCTTTATCCTCCTTTGCAAGTCTTTGCATAAAAAAACAGCCTCCACAAACGAAAACTAAAGGATTGCTGTCATAATTCTCCCCAGTTCTCCTCTGGCAGTTTTTATTACCAAAGGCGGTGAATAATCTTTTCTACCCTGGCCATCCCAAATAACACAATCCTTCAGCATCACTGCTTACTGTGTTTTATGGTGAACTGTAGATGAGAAAGGAAGAACATTCAAATGAAGCACTATCTAGTGCTGTACTCTGGCATTCATAGTGCAATGGAGGGATTCATCAGCAGCCTGTGAATATAGAGAAGCAAAGGGAAAACTGTTTCTGGTCTCTTTTAAATTAACAGATTGTGAAAGAATGAATAAAAACGAGGTGAAACATGTTTTCAGAGACGGGTTAATGGTCGAAATTGGTGTGGCATGGACTCATATCCAATGGCCACATATGTGCTGTTTCAAAGTGTGCTTTCTGTAAATTAGGAATATGTTCAAGCTGCGCCAACAACAAGTGTACAGGCCCCAAACCACACCAGTATGATCAGGGGCGTGCAGCCAGTCTGTTACTGGCTGGCAGAAGAGCGTGAGAGGAGCAACTGCTCAAGACACAGAAAACAGATCTGATGGGGTTCAGGTTCAGTTTTTATTGTCATTATAAGAAAAAAAATACAATGTTGGCACCCTCTTAGCATTAAAACACTGGTGTCAAACTATTTATTGAGTGAATGGTTCTTTATACCAGTGAGTGTGTTTTGTATTACTTCAGCCAGAGACCCATGAAAGGGATTCTTTAAGGAGAGAGTAACTCTGCATTATACACTCCCCATGGGGTAACTTCAGCACTCCTTGTATTTCTTGGGAGACTGTGCACCTGTTTTTGCTTTTCCTTGCATGGGGATAATGTCATGACTTGTTAATTTATTGACTGTTGTGTTTGACTCAATTTTTATGTTTCTTTTTATTTGTAGTTGCAGTTTGTACAGAGGGTTGGAAGCACTGGGCAGTGTGTCAACCTTGCTTTTCACAATCAGATCCTTTCAGTTGATGAGAGGAAAAGCCGACATGAGATTTCATTTTTAAAGGAAGAGTTCACCCAAATGATATAATAACAATATATTTTTCAGTGATAAAAATTAGCAACATATATTTACTCAAGGAATCTGCTTAAGTGTAATGTTGAGGTACTGAGTTTCTCTATTTTCCTCCTGCTTTATACCTCCATTATATTTCTGAGGGAAATATTGTGCTTCTTACTCCATTACATTTATTTGACAGCTGTAGTTACTTAGAAGATTAAGATTTTAACAAAACATATGATTATATCATAAAATATCCTATATTTTTATTGAAAAACTGCCCAACAATATATATTTCAAAATGGATGCAACATTAAAATGCTATTTTAATGCAGTACTGAGTTTGTTTGCTTTTTACTTTAAATACCCTATGTTAAGTATCATTTGATGATAACACATTATTTTAGTTAGTAAAATTACTTTTATAAATGTAGAATTTTTGTATTATGGTATTCTTACTTTTACTTAAGTAAAGGATCTGAACATGTCTTCCACATTATCACACCTATAAAGGGAACCATCTTTGGAGGTTGTCTCAAGTTGTTGCTTCTTTCTACAATGGAGGTGAATGACCTTTTGTTTGTGGGGCTCAGAATATTTATTTCTTTAATAAAGGTTGTTCCAGAATAATAGAGAGCTGTATTTGACAAAGATTTTTAATTATGATTTAAAGTCTATCTGTCTATGTTTCAGTTAATTTAACCCAAAAGTTATGTTTTGCCTCATAGGCTGTAACTGTAACAACTTAACGGTGGCCACTATGGTCGCACGTAACAATTATGAGATGATGATAAATGCTCAAACCTTGTGTAACAGTAGCACTTAAAGAAGAGTCATAAAGTCTGCTAACTGACTCAATGAAAGCTAACATTAGCCACATATGCTCCTGGTTGTACTAGATCGTGTAACGCTGTAGCAGCAAAACCTCTGAGTGCATTAAATTGAGTGTGTGTTTCACTGTTTGTGAGTTCAACATTTAATTTGTAAGAATAATTAGTTATTTCTTCTTTTAAAGCTGACAAACTATTTTTGTTGCATTTAATTCCTGCTGGGTGCCATGATTTGTCATAATTGTATTGTGCATGTTGTTTGTAGTCTAACATGTAATTATTGTCTTGACTCAATAAAAATCTGGATCTGAGGTCTCAGAGGTGAATATTTCAGCAAATAAAATCACGATTGCATGGCTAGAAAGCCACTAGAGGTAAATGAGGGATTCATTTTTGTGATTTGGTTGAACTAATCCTTTAACAAGACCCTTGTGAAAGTCAAAGGGCTCCCAACCCTGGAGAAAACCGTTGAGCTGAGCGGCACAGTGCAGACCACGTGCATCACAGTGATAATGGTGCTGCTTATGAGCTGCTGTTCCAGCAGCTCTGGCACTGCACTGCGAGGCAGGAAAAGCCAGGCCGTCAGGGATTTGTCAGAGGCCTGTTATTACATCTCTAGTCACATAAAATATGGCTGCCTCTCCAGAGATCCGACTGCTAGATAAATCCACTCTCCTCCAACCAGACTGGCCCCCGCGATGAAGCCATCCAATGGTGTACCTCAGCCAGTGACCTCTGGTAATGACGTGTGATTTATACAGTACACCTTTTATACTGAGAGACACATCCAAGACATCTCTCCCTCTGTATCTATATCTGGTGTCATGTGAGATAACAGGGAGGCCTTTGGGAGAGGGGAGACATGACACCCATCTTTGGGGTCTCACAAAATGGCTACAATGTGGATAGTTTCCCATGCAGCTGTCTAATCGCAGTCTAAGCCTGCAGTGAGCGCTGTGTCTCCTCCTGCATGAGGTCACACAACACATATTGCAGGATGGCACTTTAAGCTAACGGACCGCAGTGTGGAAGGCCTAAATCAACACCTGGTTGGGAAGAGAAAAGGGCCTCTTGTGTTCTGTAAATGCATTTAAGTGGCAGATTACAGGAGTGAAAATATTGTAAACTAACACATACTAGAGAGCTTTTGGGGGTTTATTACAAATATAAGTTCAGTACCAGTGCATCAAAATTACAACAAAATTAAAATCCACCACACCTTCCAAAGCAAACCAAAAAACAGCACCAGAAAGCACCAGAATGAGTGAATAGTGTATCAGTGAGAGTCATTTTCTAGACTGCGATGGTCTGTACTGTCCCCTGCCAGGAAACGTCCCCTGCACAGTCTAGTAGCTTAGGAGATTAAGTTCTGTGGCTAAAGGAGAGCTGAGAGGCAGGCCGTGTCGCTGACCTTGGCAAGCGAGACACAGAGATGATGACACACCACTACAAATATCTGTCTTTAATAAACAGGCACTGAACACCACGACCCAGCTCTGCTCAGCTGGCTGGAAACGGGCACATTGGATGTGAAAGTGAAAAATGTATACATTTTATGATTTATGCTCCCATAATGGATCAACCTGTGTGCCTTTTAATGAATTACAGTTTGGTTACTTAAAGTATTTGCTAAAGAATAATATGATAATATTATGTTATGGCTCTTTCATTTGTTATTAGATTTGTACTGCTTTTCGTGTTATAAATGTGATTAAATATATTGCCTGTTTGTTGGTATTCAGCTAGATTGGCAACAATACTTGTGTTATTTTTATACAGCTAAATTTAGTTTTCCCTCATAAATGTGTGCATTGATGAAACTTTATTATTATTTTTTCGTATCTTCTTATGTATTTAAAACACTGTTGTGTTTTGTGAAAATAATTGGCAAGCTTATCGAAACTCCTGGCAAATGTGAGAGAAACGTGTCCAAAAGTTCAGATCAACCACCAAAGAACATTTACCTCTGAAATCAGATCTGACCCCCCACCAGTAGCAAACATAAACTGCCTGGCTGTTTTCATTTTTCTTTTTTCCCTTTATAACCTAATAAAGTTAAAGTGGACACATAACTTCAGAAGCCTTTTGCAAACTGACAGCCAAAAATCTCTTTCTTATCTTTTTCATATAAAATAAAATAAAATAACACAAAGTTTATGTAAAATTAGGTGTCATTCTTTCTGTTGTTTTGTAATGGAGGGAAGTTGATTGCAGGCTGTTAAATAAATAAAATGTCTCTGCATCACTTCTTTCGTTGTTTTTAGCCCTCCTATAACCTGAACCTGGTGTATAATTTATATACACCATATTTATGGCCTAAACAGCGTGACACCAATAGACTGGACTGATTAAATATTGTCATTTAATGTTTTAATAAAATAATAGGGACTATTATACTATAATATAATAATAATAATAATAATAGGCTAAAATACGACCATGCATTTATCCCATATCCTTATCCCCCCCCTTCTCTCTCCCCTCTCTCTCTCATCATCATCATCATCCTCATCATCATCATCCTCATCATCGTCACTCTGTTTATGTTTTATTTTCACTGATGCGTCCATCAGTGACGTGAAGCTAATAATTACAGTATTGACTAAAAGTATCCTGACAGACATTAAATAGTAAGTTAAATAATATCCTAAAATAACAGCTATCACTATATATATAGCATCATCAACTACAAACGACACCGATGTGTAAATAATAATAATAATAATAATAATAACACATTGCTAGTAGTATTGGCTTAATATTTCCCTTTTACGCACTTAAATTATCTGCAACTTTGTTAATGGAAAGATTAAACTAATGCCAGGAAATGAAAAAATACCATTTTCTTTCTTTTGATAGCATTAAAAAAATTGTATTTGATCAAATGATTTTATATACAAATTAATGTTTTTTTTCTTCTGCGTAAATTCGTTTTCCGATGCAAATAGCCTGTCACCAGTTTTTCCCGAGCAGCACCAAAATATACTCATCATGTCAAACCTGGAGGACGCGGGGAAATTTGAGAGGAGATGAAATATTTCTCTGATGATATAAAAGGAGCCTTTTCGCCTGAGTTATGGCCCGGATTTGGCGTTGCTGAGAGGGATGCATGCTGCTCCTTCTCTCCCGCCCCAGAGGAGGTATCATCAGAGCTGATATATGGCCCAGCTCTACATTACCTTTACAAAACAAAGGATCATCCACGCTTTGGGTCGAGGAAAATATCCTTCTGACTATCTGCGACACCTAAGATAACACCTGAGTCGACTTGTCTTATTTTGGCAAGATCCGGATAATCCAAATACCTTTAAATAAAAGACTACAAAACTCCTGCTGAACTAAAACCAAAGTTTACGCATAAAATACGCTTAAATAGGCTACGGATTGTGATCTCTCTCCCCCTCATCTACCTCTTTCTCTTTCTCCCTCTCTCTCGGCTTCCCCTCATTTACCCCATATACCTATTCTGGTATCTCACCACACGACTAAATTAGACCAAAGATGATAAGAGCACAAAGCATTATAATTCCGCCGGGCTCCTCCTCCTTCCAGCCATGCGTCCTAATTAATGGGACACCCCCAGTCGCAAAAAGCCCCGCACTGGACTGCAACATAGTCAAAGAGTGAAAGGGAAGAGGGCGAAAGTGCCACTGGAGATAATTGATTACCTACCAATCAATGATAACTTGTTAGTAATCGTCAACTCTTTGGACCTCGCCATTTTCAGGGAGGCATCTCACTCCTGCGGACTTGCTGCTCCCGAGGATCGACACTTTGAAGACATCCCATTTTGGAATAAGATTTTCTTTTCTTCATTCCGTCCTCCGTGTCTTTTTTTTTCTACCTCCTAACTGTTATGTGACTTTTTTTTTTCCTCGATAGTCTTGCTCTTTTTTAAAACGCTGAATATTTCAACGAAGTCCTGCATAAACTCTGCGCACAACCAGTGATGACATCCAAAGAAGTGGCCAAATGTGATGCAGTGGAAAACAGGAGGCGAAGTCCACTGGACCACTTGCCGCCTCCTGCCAACTCCAACAAGCCGTTGACCCCCTTCAGCATCGAGGACATCCTGAACAAGCCGTCTGTGAAACGAAGTTACACAATTTGCGGCACGGCTCATCTAATTTCGTCCTCTGAGAAGCACCGTCCGTCCAGCATCCCTCTGTCCAGCCGCGCTCTCCTCACCCAAACCTCCCCGCTCTGCGCGCTAGAGGAGCTGGCCAGCAAGACCTTCAAAGGGCTGGAAGTCAGCGTTTTACAGGCAGCGGAAGGTACATCTCCATCCCCGAAAATACAGTAGAAATACACCTGTTTAGAGTTTAATATTAGACGTTTTCTAAGATTTTTTTTTCTTATTCAGTGGCCTGCACCAGAACATGACACCTTGCTTGCACCTTGTATTTTGCGACTTTTCGTGCAATACATTGCTTAAATGTGCTTGTTTCATAGCCAGAGCAAAAATGCAATTTTCTGTTCACGGGTGCATATTTTTCCTCTTGTCCTATCGAACAAAGGCGTGTTCATTGGATAGTCTGCTCCTCGAAGAAATAAATCGCCACCGCTTTTCTTTAATATTAGGGTCTCGTGTGTCTGCTGCTGCTCAATATTTCCCAGTGGTGTCTGTGTAATATTCTTGTAATTACCTGTTCCCACACGACCTGAAGGCTTTACTGTTTCACATGTAGTATCACTCTCATTGGTGTTTTTTGCGTTAGGATCACTTTTACGCGCACGCTGCAGCGGTGCAGAGGAAGCCCTGAACCTGTATGATCCCGATGATTTTCACTCAGCAGCCTCTGTCTCTCCCTCACAGGCCGGGACGGGATGACTCTGTTCGGCCAGCGAAGCACCCCGAAGAAGCGTCGGAAGTCTCGAACGGCGTTCACCAATCACCAAATCTACGAGCTGGAGAAGCGCTTCCTGTACCAGAAGTACCTGTCCCCGGCCGACCGGGACCAGATCGCGCAGCAGCTGGGCCTGACGAACGCGCAGGTCATCACGTGGTTTCAGAACCGGAGGGCCAAGCTAAAACGGGACCTGGAGGAGATGAAGGCCGACGTTGAGTCGGCCAAGGCCGTCGGCCAGGTCCCCTTGGAAAAGCTCGCCAAGCTGGCAGACCTGGAGAAATGCGCCAACGGCACGCTGGGCCACCCGCGAGGAGAGTCCCCCGCGCGGGGCGGCCAGCAGGAGCACGAGCTCGCTCAGAAACTGCGGACGTCGCCGCTGTCTCCGTTCTCAGACCACACAACTAGTAAAGAGTGCTCAGAGGACGAGGACGTGGAGATTGATGTGGATGACTGATGGCGCAGCGTGAGGCTGGAAGGTCGAGAAACACAAAAAGACGATAAAAACATCCTACCGAGGACTTGTAACTAACTGCTTATATTGTATACCATATCTCAGAACATGTACCAAAATGTATGACTTTTATATCGGCACAGATAGACCTATTCATAGTGAAGCATGAACACGGAACAAGAAATATGCAGTGGTATTTTACAATGTATTCGTTAGCAAACTGTTACTTCTTGCAATCAAAGCAATATGGTCTAAAATGACGTGAGTAATTTATTATTTTTTTACACTATAGGCCAACACGCGCGCGCGCGCACACACACACACACACACACACACACACACACACACACACACACACACACACACACACACACACCTGTTCCATCGCTTTTCCTATAAGGCCTACCCTCACACACCACTATGAAAGTGCTCCAGTTTTTCATATTTTTTGCATGTAAATGCATGATTTGATTTGTGATCATTATCTATTTATTTTTACTTCATTATTCGTTTTTTTTATTTTTATTTAATTGTTTTCTGCGAGCCTAATCGCCATTAAGTCACTTTGTTCACTGCCGGCTCTCATCCTCCTCCTCCTCCTCCTCCTCCTCCTCCTCCTCCTCCTCCTCCTCTTCCTCCTCCTCCTGTGACTGTGACCCTGAGTTCATATTCGGCGTCCCGATGCTGCAGTGCATGATGATGATGATGATGATGATGATGATCGGAAAGACAAACTCGGACATTCACAGTTGTGCGTTTCAAGGGAATGCTGAAGCGATGGCGAGAAACAAAAGTGAATATTGCGGTGATTTTGACGAGCTATATGCTACTTTTTAGATTTATTGTTTGGATACAATAGATTTACAGTTATAAATTTGTTATGTTTTGTACACCTGTAAGTGCCTTTCTAAAATCAGGACATTATTTGAAAACCAATGCACAGACTGTAATGTATATAGGCTACTATGGGAATAAAATGGCTTTTCTGAATATATCTTTTATGTTGCAGTTCTTGAATTAATATCAAGCTTTTTTTTATCATGGATATAATAGCCGGGTTTTTTTTTTTTTTTTTTTTTGTAGTGAAGACAAAAAATCATTTTTGTTTCATTTGAAACACGCTCTGGTGCCAAAACCTGAGCGTGTAAACCCATCAAAAGCGGCCTATTTAGAGTTATTATACTGAACTATTTTGTCCCTTTGTGTTCTTTTCTACTAGGATGCTCTAAACATTTTGTGGCCCGGAATCTCACATCTCCTTTCACATCCTAAATGCGTGTCGTGGCTTCTTGACCCTTAGACGTGTTTCTCCATTCGTGGCAAAAATTTATGTGAGAAACACAAATCTGGTGCCGGGGGAAAAAAGACGAGGATGCCACAAAAACACAAAGTTTTGGGCCAGTTTTCTCCGGGCCTTTATAGACCTTTTTTGTTCTGCGGGACTGGGCCGTAATTTTGAGCGTAAAGCATGAAAAGTGGGGACAAATGAGCAGCGTTCCCTGATGGGACGAGCCACAAAGGAGCAGGGCCGCTCCCCCGCAGGCAGCAATACTGAGACAAGTGTGTCCCACCGCACAAAAAGGACGCAAACGTTTGGAGGCCATATGGTTTTTGAAATTTCCTCACAATTTCAGACAATTTGATGGATTGAGTTAACCCTCCTTTTAAACAGTTTAACTGGGTGCGAACAAAGGCCATAATGCCTACATAGACTCTCCCTTCATGAGGGCATCTGCGGCTATTAATGTCTAGCCCTTTTCTTTGCCTGGCGTTTTGAACAAGTCAATGAATTACAATGAAACTGCCCCTTTTTTGTGAGCCGCTTGTCTTTCTCCGCTTTTTAGCTCTGGAATAATATGTTTGACTTCTGTCCAAGAACGTTTTCTAAACAAGAAATGGATTTTGTTGAAAGTGTTTTTAATGTTAAGTAGGGAGCCATAAAGAGTTTCGACTGTGACATTTATGCCAAAGTCTGGTTAGGGAGTCCTTTGTTTGTTTTCTTCTCATCTCTTTTTTTCCTTCTTCTTCTTCTGCCTCTTTATTTCTTTTGTCTTTAAGGAGTTTAATGAAGCTGAAAACATGGTGATGTGAGAAAGAGAGAGTGTCCAGAAGAGAGACTGAAAAGGCTACCTCCCGTTTAACTCTCTTTGTTAACAGAAATGATAAGTAGGGCTGTCTTCTTGTGACTTGTTTTATAGTGTTGGCTTTTTTTTATTTTCTGCTTTTTTTTATTCAGGACAACCTGAATAAGTTTATAGACCTGTAAGCACTTAATCTGCCTGAAGCTTTTGTAAATTCTCTGTAGGAAAATTAGCCCTAGTAAAATATATAATTCAGTAACAATTTGCTTTAACCCCCGTTTAGTTCATAAGCAGTATATAATCATTTAATAAATGGTTTATAACACTTTATAACGCAGTTGTATGCAGATATAAGTGTTTCTTAATGTATTTGTTAACAACTACAACTCCTGTGGGCACCCAAGTGTGTTCTGGTGTGTTGCGTATAAACAGATGAATGGCATTATAAAACAAAAATTGTAATAATGTAAAATGTTTTCATAGGAGAAGTTATAATTGTTGATACATACTGTACATTAATAAACACTTAAATGGTCTTACATCTGCTTGCAACTGCATTATAGTGTTTTATAAAGCATTTATTAAATGTTTATGTACTGCTTATAAATGTTAAATAAGGGGATGTGTTACCTTGTGTTACCTTTAATTCATATTTATTAAGGTTTGTTATAAATCTAAGGTAATGCTTGATTTTTAATGTGCCTCCAAAGAAAAATTATAATAAATTATTTTGTTAATTGATTTGCAAATATGAACATGTCGATTTAAGACTTATTTTAAAGAAAAAACTCATCCTTTGTTTTGAGGCGTATATTACAACACTGTGTCTGTGTGCATGTGTGTGTTGTGTGTCTGTGTTTGTCTGTGTGTGTGTGTGTGTGTGTGTGTGTGTGTCTGTCTGTCTGTGTGTATATGTGTGTGTGTGTGTGTGTGTGTGTGTGTGTGTGTGTGTGTGTGTGTGTGTGTGTGTGTGTGTCCTGCAGCCTATTCCGAATCAAGCATATTTATGAAGGGAGGGAGTGTTAAGGCAGGCTAAGTTTATGGATTTCACTTGCTTATTTTATGAGGGCTTGTCAGGCAGGCCCGGCGATAAGTAATACTACAGTCTGTGGGACCACTTCGTGGTAATTAATCTGGAGGTCTTAAGTGTATTTCAGTATTTCACTTCAAGATGGAAAAAAATCACTACTTCAATCGTCCGGAAAATTGAAGTTTGATGCATGAGTCCCTACTGAAACAATAGTACAGCCCTCTCTCTTTTCATCTCTTCCCTCCCCTTTTTTATATTCTCTCTCGCTCTCGCGCTCTCTCTCTCTCTCTCTCTCTCTCTCTCTCTCTCTCTCTCTCTCTCTCTCTATCTATCTATCTATCTATCTACCTATCTATCTGTTATTATTTGCACTGTGTGGAAAACAGTCTCAGGTGCAAAGTGTAAACTAATATTTGAGATACTGGTCGAGTGACAGCATTTAAAGCTTTAAAATGAATTAGTACAATGCTTACAGTTTGTCTTCTTAAAACAGAAGACATATCGTCCATACACGTATTATTATTATATTATCATTATTATTATTAATGAATAAGTATAAAAAGGAGATCAGTAAATGACTGTGTATTTGCTTGGATTGCCTGAATTGTAGAGTTTTAATCATAGCCTTCCTGTGGAGCCAGTTAATACTTCAAACTTCAATTTTACGGGCGATTGAACTAAGCATGTTCCTGACAGAATTGATGTATGTATTAATTTCCTTTAACTGTTGATTAATTAGGCTGCGCTGAAGGCTCAAATGGAACAGTTTGTTCGGAAATTTGCATATTAATCAAATTCTAGTTGATCATTCAAATAATCCAGGCTATGTGATTTTTAGGGATGTAGATTGAAAACATATAGCAGGGAAATCAGTAGACATATATTCTCTAATACTGGCTGCTGCATGTGCACTGTATTCAAATCAGACACTCAGAAAGAGCCAGCCTCACCATTCAGACTGTTTTTTATCTAGTTTTGTTGAGAGAGAGAGAGGAGAAAGAGAAGCAGATTGGCTTTTGAACACTTTTGTTAATTATAGGTAAAATAATAGGCAAAAATAAATACTTGATGTGGAAGTTAATCTGTCTCACTGCTACAGTCTTGGTGGCATCAAGGCATCAAAGGTGCTTCAAAGGGTCAAAGGCTCAAGATAAGTAATATCACATGACAATCAGCAGAATGATAAAACAATGATTTTCTATGTTAAAAAAGCTTTCAATTAGTCACAAAGAGGTAAACAAAAGGTCTGCAGGTATGGACCGTGCAGACCATTCTGTACGAGAAACACATTATTTAAGAGCTATTAAATAGTTCTTTAAATAATTTTGCCTAGCTGGTCCTTTGCTGGTCAAGGTGTGAAATGAATATGGTCCAAACGACACCAGCATTATGAGCTTAGTATTTTTCTGCAGGGATGTAAATCAAGGACGTAGAAAAAGATCCCCTAAAATAATCCAAGTTATTAGCAGTACATACAATCTCATAATATTGGTGTAGAGTGTAATAAAAAAAGAAGGTAAAAGCTCAGATGGTAAAGTTAGAGATATAAAAGAAAGGTCTTTAAGCCAAATAAACATATAAATAAAGTGAAATAAACCTAAGGTGTCCCTGATGGTAACTGACGGATTCATTGTTTAAATAATGTCAGACCAAAACATACTGGCTATTAAAAAACTGTTTATGCTTAGACTGTGACATTAAATTGTAAAGAAAAACAGGAAGTGGAAGTAGAAAAGGAAAAAGGAAGTGAAGATGTTCAGTAGCTTCAAACTCCAGTCAGCTGCTGGGCCAGTCAGGAGAGAGATAAGCAGAGACACCTGCTGGTGATCACAGGGCAGTGTCCTCCAGTACAGTGAGCGGTTAACCAGCCATGGTGTGTGTGTGTGTGTGTGTGTGTGTGTGTGTGTGTGTGTGTGTGTGTCTGTGTGTCTGTGTGACTGTGTGTGTGTGCGTAATTTGAAATAAAATGTATATTGAAATAAAATCAATACTGCAAAGTGGTACTGAATTGTTATCTTTCGCTCCCTCTCTCTGTCTAATGAAACTGCAAGTTTTCTTTATTTGCATGATAAATGTATCTGAATAGGTTGATTAGGCAGATTTACAATGTAAAAATGTAAGGAAATGTAGCATAAGCATAAAGACAAAGAGCAGCTTTCACATACTGCAAAGAAAGAAAAACAAATTACTACAAAACAAATATAATAAATGTGATATAGTGACCGTGAATGTAATGGCTCTGACAAAAAACAGGAGCATATTTCCGTTACATTTTAGCTTTTTACCTGTGGAAAAAGGACTGACTGCACAATATTAAGTAGAAATACCTAAAATTACTCCACAAGTAAAAGTCTTGTATTTAAAACCTTACTTAAGTGAAACTGAAGAAGAACTACCACAAAAAAGGAGTTAAAGTCTCAAAAGTGCAGTACAGAAGTACAGAAAGGGCCCTTTCAGAGTGTCACAGTAATAGAGTATTACTTGTAAACGTTTAATATTGCTGGTTGAGAATGACTCTGTAACAATATCACACTTTATAAGATGACCATATGGTTAAATATTGTTCAGTGTTTCGTCTCCACTTTAAAGTAATTTGTAACCACTGTTTGAAAATGAATGTGGAGGGGATAAGAGTAGTACAATAAAAAAGTAAAGTACAATATTTCCCTGTAAAACCTGAAGCTGAAAATGGAAACAATCAAGTAAAGTGCCAGTCTCTTTGTGTATGTATTTTCATTTTCTTTTATTATTCAGACCGCCTATAATTATGCTTGGCTTTGGCTTCGTCACAAATATTTTGTCTATTGAAGAGAGAAAACAATAAACCCCTCAGAGCTGAAGGATTGTGTCTTAATTGCTGCAGGGTTTCTGCGCCTCTCTAAAGATGCTTCATGTCTTCAGATTGATCACCACAAACAACAGAGGGAGCCAGCCGTTCTCTATTCATTTACCCATCTCCACTAATAGAATAAAAGCAATTTGCTGGGAACCTAATCTACATGACTGCGGGTCACAGAGCTAAACTGCGCAGAGCTCATTTATAAACGCCACACACTGCACTTGCGCAGTAATGCTGCGCAGCATCAGCGCTCCTCGGCACTCTCCTCTGTCGCGGACGTCACGTCATCAATGTTGGCGGTATTTTGAAAAAGGAGTGTCTGTTGTTGTGACCCGCGTCGTGGAGGAAAAACTGTGAAAAATACTGAATATGGTGAGACTACACGTACTGTGACTGACTCTTGTAGTGCAGATATGTGCGCTATGATGCAGAGTGCGATGGTTTCGTGTCCATTACAGAGAATATCGAGCTAACGTTAGCTAGCTCATGTAAACCTCTCAGTTCTCCGTCATAACTGGCCGACAGTGTATAACTTTATCTGTGCTGTGCTCGGTATTCAAAGACATATAGACAAATCTAACACCTTTTGACCTTTTCTGTTTCCGTGTGGAGGCTGACGTGGAGCCGGCAGCAGGGCTGTCAGAGGCCGCTCACAGTGAGCTGCTGG
Source organism: Dicentrarchus labrax (assembly GCF_905237075.1). Taxonomy (NCBI): domain Eukaryota; kingdom Metazoa; phylum Chordata; class Actinopteri; family Moronidae; genus Dicentrarchus; species Dicentrarchus labrax. Next base: position 13,995,236 of record NW_026136721.1, read on the forward strand.
AGCTGTGCGAGGATCAGTTTGCTCTGCTGGAAAAGGTAAAGTCATGTTTGAGCCCCACTGTCTCTTTCTTACAACCACGGGGTGTTGTCGAGGAGAAGGTACAAACTGCAGACTGTGTCTCTGTGTTGCAGATTCAGAATGAGCTCATACTGAGTGAGCCAGATTTCTGTGAGAGTCCACAAGAGCAGGTGAGATGATCCTCCCAGTGTCACTGAATGACTCAAAACACCTCGGTTGTTAACGTGATGGAAATGACACAACTATTATCTTAAGTTATTTTATTTATGTAACCATTTATTGTGAGCATAGTGTATACCAAAGGGCTTTACAGAGGCAAAGGCTACAGAGCAAAACTCCTTATTGATCTGACAAATCAACAATCGCTTACAGAAAACAATTTAGCATAAGTTACAGTTTGGACAGCCTTAAAAAGCACAGCAACCGTAGCTGTTGTAGCACCGCCAACTACAAACCCTGTACACACATCAGGGGAAACGCCATAAAATTAAATGGGACAGAGCTGTCAATGGGGCATCGCTTCCATGTCGATAACAAGCAATAAGTGTGTTAAATGTAGCCTGTCAGGGTTGGTTCATCCAGGTTTTTGCATTACACAATCTGTTTGACATAAAAAAAAAACAACGCATCCTATTGTATCTACCATACTGCCTCACCCTATTCAAGTTAAGATATCACCAAATCTTTGTAAGACTTGTTTTTGTGGGATTGAATAAATCCGTTTAAACCAATAATAAACATTTCATTATTTCACCACACCAAACTGAGAGAAGAAACGTGTCAGTTTTCATTTGTGTTACAGTACTTTTCTGTCACTTGACCATTTACATTGATATCCACCATGAATTTTACAATCAGCTAAAATAACAAAATCATTCAGAGATATATTTAAGGTCATGTGTTGTAAAATTGTTATAAAAAAATAAGTGATTCATTTTTCCAAAACATTTAAAAAAGAAAAGCATTTTTTGAATATTTATTTCTATTTGATAGTCAGTAAATCGACTGATGACAACAGAAGCTGAACTGAAGCAGTGGCTGACAGTGGAGCCAAAATGTAAGTCCTCCCTTCTGTTATAGAGTCTGAAACCCTAATGTAATATTACATTTACGACTGAGGTATTAATAACACAAATCAGCACCACATCTTTATGCCACAGTTGTAGTTTTTTGTTTTCTTTTTAAAGTTATGTTTTTGGCCTTTTATTGGCTTTATTCGATAGTGACAGCTGTAGATAGACAGGAAAGGTGGGTAGAGAGAGAGGGGATGACACGCAGCAAAGGGCCGCAGGTCGGATGCAGCAACTCCGCACATGGGTCGCCAGCTCTACCGACTGAGCTAACCGGGCACCCCACAGTTGTAGTTTTATTTATATTTAGACTGGTAAACAAACGTTACTGTTTAATCTAGATTTAATTTCACATTTTGTGTCTACATCCACTTGTGATTCCAAACTTTCAGTTCAACTTGTAATAGTTGTATCTGTTTTATCTAATGTTTCTTATACAACATTTGCATTTTTTAATTTATTTGTTTATTTGTTTATTTTGTTTCATCCAGTGCTGGCAGCAAATTCAGAAGTTTTACTTCAAGCTGGGAAAGAGGAGGTATGTCTGTGTAAAATGCAGCATTAAAGAATGTGTCATATTGCTCCAGTTGTGCAATCCATTATCCCACTTGGTTTTCCACAGATGCTCAAGCTGTGCTCTGAACTTGAGATGGTTGTTTCTTGCTACGAAGCAAAGAGAGACAAACTGAGAGAAACTAAAGAACTGTACGTAACCTTTCAGTTATATTTCCTTCCTCAGGGCATAGAAATTATTTTGAGAAGTGAATGGAAGAGACCTTTCAGACACTTTTTATTTGTTTGGCTCTGTGTATTGTTCTTAAAGCTTGTGTTTTTTAGTGAACAGAAGTGGCTGGAGGAGAAGAAACAGGCGCTGATGGCTGCCAATGATCATGTTGAACGACTTCAAAAGGAAAAGGAGAAATTATCAGAGCTCAGGTGAGTGTGACGGCAAAGGAGTAAGAGAAATGTGGCAAAAACCATGGCAAAGTGTATGTATGAACTAAGATTTAGTGTGTGTTGACATGCGTTTTACAGTGTATTGCAGGACACCAAAGCGAAAATCCAGAAAATGAAGGTCTATGAGGAAAGGTTGATGGAATCTCTGGGAGACATACTGGAGAAACATGTCCCTCTCCCTCAGAGTGAATCCAGTACAAACAAGAAGAAAAAGGTGAACTGGCCTGTTTTGTTGTTGATGCTCGTTCTGCTTTTGCAGCCTGTTTACATATAAAACCTGTACTGACACTGCTCCACTGCAGCTTACAAACCTTTGTTTTAATTTTCAGATCATTACCCAGGAGTTAGATGAAGACCTGATTTCACTTAATGAAATTCTGGAGGTGGGTTTTGATGCACTAATATATAATCAGCTAGTCAAGAAGCTAGTCAATATCAGAAAACTGAGGAACAGAAACAGGTTTATTGACAAGGAGGTGTTACCTAACAGTCAAAATATACAAAGTAACAGAAAAACAAGTATTGTGGAAGTCAAGAATCATGAATATAAATAGAAATTTACAATAAAAATATGTTGTATGTTTGTTTACATGTATAGTTTTAACCCTGATGACCCTAAAGAGTTTTGTTATTTTGCCATGATAAGAGTGAACGCCCCTATTTAACCAAAAGTTTTGTTTGTGGTGTTTGAAGCATCAAAAAATTACATTTGAAAAACCTAACAGCGATGTTACTGAAATCATAGACTTTACCTTCATTAGCAGGACTTGCCTCTGTATTTATAGAACTGGTGGTAAAGTTTTCTTGACTAAATTATCTTAGGAAACAATATAATTTACAAAACTTCTCCGTAAATCATTTGATGGTAGCTACTGTGTCTTTAACCGTGTTGTAGGAGTAACTTTATGGGCAATTAACTTTTGAAGGATGAAGGTTTTTTTCCCAGCAGATATTTTGACATATAATAATTAATAACACGAATAACAGCTGCGTATATATTTTCCCTTCAGTGTTGTGCATGTTGGCTCACTGGCAACAGAACTATCCTTAATGTTACTATTTACACCTGTGCAGTTCTTGCTATAACCAGTCAAAATGTCTACTGTGAAAAACTCCTGGGATGCAGAAACTGAGTTGTTATATCGCAGCGTCTCGTATCATTTTGTCAATTTATATCTCTCAGCATCTCTTTCCAGTATAGTGTATCTTCAAATGGAGACAGAAATACAAAACCAGAGTCTATTAATGTGTGTAAATGCCAGCCTGCATACTTTATAAGCTGTATCATCTTACACCGTAACTTAACTGCAGTCATACTGCCTTAACCCGAGTCTTCCTCTGTGTTCTTTACCCCTACAGCTTCTCATGAACAAGGTCTTGAATGCACCACACGACCCCTACGTGACAATAGACAACACATTCTGGCCACCGTACATAGAGATGCTACTTCGCTATGGTATTGCAGTGAGGCACCAAGAGAATAACTTCAAGATCCGCCTGGAAACATTTTGTTAAGGCAGCGATGCATTAGGCATCTCAGGCACCTCTTATCTGCTAATGTTTCTAATGTTAGTCTGCTTGTATAGTGCTATCATTATGTAAATGTATGTAAGCTGATATGAAGACATAACTGTGCTGGGAAAGCATTAAGGCTTGTGATTTACTGTATGTGTATGTCTATCACATGTATGCTTCATATAAGTATTTTTTAGGTTAAGAATTTTTGTATGTAAGTAACCATGGGTCCTTTTTACAAAGCTGAGAACTCACATTTAATTTATGAAAGTATTACTACTTTTTTTGACAAAGTACTGCCAATTTCATGTAAACTCATATCAAATCTGTTGAAAGTCTTTTCTTACTTATATAGTTACTTTGATTCTATTTTCATAGATATTTTAATTGGCAAGGATGAAAAAGCAACCAGCAATATATGTGTTCTTTTAATTGGTTATTTTAAAGTTCTTCATGTTTTTTTAAAAGTTGATTTCCTGATGCTTTCACATGCCCCAGATGGTGTACTGTAAATATGTAGATTTAGTTAATTTGTTTGTTTGTATATATTTTTTTGTAATGTTCAATAAACTTTGGAACTTTCTGCAGATGTGGTGTTGTGTTCAATGATCGTTGGTTATCTAGACGGCCAGTTGGCATCTTTCCAGTCAAAATTATTAATGGGAGAAGACGGATACACACTTTAGTGCAGATAATGAATTTTCTACGGAAATGTATTATTATATATATTATTATTATAAATTCAATTCATAAGAAACTTTGTGCGTCAGATGACGTCAGAGCCACCATCCAATCCGGTGCGGCCGCCGCGTCAGCGTTAGAATTCCTGTGGGCGGAGAGTGGATTCCGGTTCCGGGTGTTTTCGGAGGTGTTCATCCCTCCGATTATGGTCTTTTATGAGAAACTTCTTACGATTGACAACTGATTAAAGTAGAGTTATTTTTTATTAAGGAAGTCAAACTAAAGCTGTGAATATGACGACCCGCTCGGAGAGGGAGAAGGCCCAGAAACTGAACGAACAGCACCAGGCCATCCTGTCCAAAATGCTGAGAGAGGAAGACAACAAGTACTGCGCCGACTGCGAGGCGAAAGGTACGACATTCACACTGTCGATATTTTCTTATTTTTTCACCACACAAAGTTAACATTTCCACTCAAAACCTGCCGCTAACGCTAACTAACAATGTCCCGTCTACGTTTGTTAGCTTCGCTAAGCTAACTGGCTCAAGCTAGTCAGCTGACATCTCTTCCCCTCAAGCTAAACTAAGTGGCTAACTAGCGAGCTAACTTCTCTAAATCTACATGAGCTCTCCACAGTGCCGCCGCCTTCAGCTCGGCTGCCGGGTGTTTAAAGCGTTTAACTAACCGTGTCATGTCCTTCACAAGAACTTGTCTCTTGTTTTCATGTTAGCTCATTGATAAAGACTGCAGAGTTTGCTTTTGGCACTTTAAATTTATGCAAGATCGTGCATGTTTGTTTTCCACCAGTCTTCTCTCCATGTCTAAATCAACATCTGCTTCTTGTATCGTTTCTTTCTTTTCTTTTTTGCTTTATCAGGTCCAAGATGGGCATCCTGGAATCTGGGAGTATTTATCTGCATCCGGTGTGCTGGCATTCACAGGAACCTGGGAGTACACATATCCAGAGTTAAATCAGTCAACCTGGACCAATGGACCTCAGAACAAATCCAGGTACTGCTCTCTGTGTGGTGTTTTGGTTCAATTACAGAAGAAATGCCTTTTATCCTCTAAATAAAAAATGTGTGTGTCTGTCCTCTATTGATAGCCCAGCCTTTCCATTTTCAACTTGGTGGACTTAAAAACTGAATTAAATTCTGTGCAGCATAGCGTGAGAGACCCTAACTTTTAGTCTCTAGTGTGGGTCAAGCTTAAAAAATAATGGATACTACACTTCTCATAATGCAAATTGATAGGGTCTGTCATTATGATGCATTCATGTCATTGGGAAGTCACCATAATTACCAGTTAACTTGCAAATTACTGAACATCCAAGTCATAATTACATCTGGAAAACACTTTTTTTGAAAGCTCCAGTATGAAGCTTGGGATGTTATTACTCTGCACTTTTTAATACAAAAGTGCCTGAAAGGTTCAATAATTTGGAAGTCTCACGTCACATTCAGGGTAACCAAACCCAATTTTTAGACTCTTTCCCACCTGTACCTCCCAGCCATCCACTCATTCCTGCCTGGTTGTACGTCCACCTGTCACAAACTCCACGCCCCCAGTTTGGCAACACAGGCTTTCTATTAAAGGTTTGAGCTCTTAAACCCAAGCCAAGACAACCCATATTATGTCTCTGGGTTATCTTCTCGAAACTCCATCATACCACTGTTGAGTAGTTCTCCCGATCCATCATTTATAACTGCTTATCCTTCACGACGTTCTGGAGCTGACTTTAGGCAATCAGTTCATCACAGGGTTGACATGGAGAGGCAAACAACCTTTAACAGTCATGTTCACACCTATGAGTGAGTCACCAATTAACATGCATGTCCTTGGACTGTGGGAGGAAGCCGGAGCACCAGAGAAACTCTACACAGAAAGGCCCAGCCAGCACGGTTGAACCCAAAACCTTCTTGCTGTGAGGCGACTGTGGCGCCTGTAGTACTCCTTGTGATGAGCAAACTAATCGTCATGTGTAAATTCACATTGGAGTGCCTCTTGAAATATTTCTGCATGCTCAATTACCCCGCTGTCTTTTCTTTTTTTCAGAGTATACAGGATATGGGTAACACCAAGGCCAGGCAGCTTTATGAGGCCAACCTCCCAGAAAGCTTCAGAAGACCTCAAACAGACCAGTATCCTCCACTATCAGCAGACACACTTTAATGTACCATGTTGTTTATACTGAAATTATTTGTTTTGGCCTGTTTGTTGCCTCTTCTTTCCCTTGACTCTGACCTAAGAGCTGTGGAATTCTTCATCAGGGATAAATATGAGAAGAAGAAATACTACAGCAAAAATGTGACCAATGGGAGCAGTGTATGTACCCGTTGACTTTTAAAACTATTGCATGCACTTTTACAGATGAGTTATTTAAGCTGACATACATTTTTCTGTTGTTCATTTCGAGTTTCTTTTGGGTGTTTTTTTCAGCCTAAAGATGTTAAGAAAGAGAGAGAGCCAGACAGAGGGAGCAAGGTGTCATCTTACACCAAGGTAAGTATCTCACACACATCTTTGCATGACTAGAGCTGTATAAACAAGCTCCTCTGTGTTGTTTTTGTCCCGTATGGAGTTAGCCCTGCTTATTATGCTTGTTTTAACTATTTCATATTCTTAAAGAGTGAAGAGTCCAGGCCAGTCCCCAAAATCAGCCCTGCTAAGACTTCAGAACCCTCTGTGAACCTTCTAGGCCTTGGTGAGTATTTCTGCTCATCGTCTTGTGTTACTAGACAAAGAAAATCGTCTGAAATGTGCCATATGAATGTGCTGACTGAGATATTGATAGAACTCAGCTTGTAATAGTGTTTGTTTTATTAGCAGTAGCATTACAGATCTAATAAATTATTATAAACTCATCGAGCAAGGAGTTTGGAGTTTTTATACACTTATAGTGCTGTGTAATTCTTTATTACTGATATTTGGACTGATATTCACCATGTATATGACCTTTAGGAACCACAGTATATTGGAATTGTTGTGTACATATGATGAGTTTGGCTTGGTGTAGCATGCTGGTGCTGTGGCATGTTATGGCTGTGATTGTATACCTTTTTCAGTGCGTCCTCACAGCAGGTGATAACTGCACCAAACTTTTGTGGTCCTTTGGCAGGGCCAAACTCCGTCTATGTCCGCCCTAAGCTTGTACCGTCACTGTGAACTTGTTGGTTCGATGTGTATTAATCAAGCAGTGGGCTTGAGAGGAAGCATCATCTTTTAGAGGCTCACTGTGTTCCCCTTTCACTTAGTTTCGAGCACCTGTGTAACATAGGAGCCTGTTTGATTTCTGTTACTTTCATCTCACAGCACTGACTAATCTATCTATTCTGTATTCTGTATCGCAACTCTAATGAAGTCTGTTGTACTATGAAGTTACTGTTAATGCCAACTATAAAATTCTCCTTAACATTGAAGCACTACAAGGCTTTTTTGTGAGGTAGTTATAGGAAAAGCTAAAGCTGCTGACTCAGTCACAATATCAGGAACTGACTAGTAACTTCTTGTTTTTTACATCTACATTAACTTTTTTTTAAGGCTGAGTGTTGGATATTACAAAAGAAAAATAGTAAAATAATATGATGACGAGGACAGTGCACAGAGAACAGGGGACAGTTTGAGACCTCATTGAAGGAGGCAACACCTGATCACTGTTCACTGTATTGGTTTTCGGGTTTGCTCGGGAAATGTGTTGTTTCTCATGGTCAAATGGTGATCAAAGTACAGGTTATTAAACAACTGATGCCTTGATATAGGCGTTCAGTTGATTGCCTTTGTCAAGCAATACTTCCTGGATCTTGTTTTTTTTGTACTTTCATCTACCCCACTGTCAGATCAGCCATCAGAGCCACGCAGTGCGTCTTTCAATTGTAAACAACAGCTTATTGTTTGACTAGTAATTCATGTACATGTACATCCATCTTATCAGTAAGATTGCTCTGACATTAGTGACTGAATTTGGACATCTAGGAATAATGTCTTTCATTTCATTACAGAAATTTCATTTACAGTTTCAAAGAATACGCCATATTAATGCTACTGATTGGCTTGGATTGGCATTGCATTATTTGGATTTACTGTTATTTGTGTTTTGTGGCCTATGAGCTAATAAGGGTGCGCTGATTAATCTTTTATTGTACTAGCCGTTCAGCTTACTGTGTGGGCAGTTCTGCAGCAGTGGGAGGCCATTGCAGTTTAATAAATACGTTAGCAAACCTAAGCTCTGTTTGTTTTCCACCACTTTTCACAGCATATATATGTTGTATTTAGGATTTTATTTTTGATGATGATGATGTTAAAATAAGTTCGTAGTGGAATTCAGGTAGAATATCATTGGGAAAGCATTGGTGAGTTGTGCTGCAGTCTCACAGTGTTGTTTTTCTAACTGTAAGCTTATTTTCTTGTAAAACCAGTTTTTCTTTTTCTGTCACAGACGCACCGACAGCTGCATCAACTAACAATGGTAGCACGAGCACAAGCCAGAACAACGACCTGGATATATTCGGCCCCATGGTGTCTAACCCCCTCCCCTCGTCCACGTCCGCAGCTCAGTTTTCTCAGGTTAGACCAAGCAAGGAGCTATTGCTAAGGAAGGCTTGACAGTAATGGTTGTCTAGTTGTAAATTAAGTACGCAGTAAAGAATATAAAGTCAACTATCAGCATCAATAGCACACAAGACAGAAAATATATCCAGCTAATGAAGCAATCATTTGACTAAACATTTAAATAGGTCTGCAGCCAATGATTATTGCTATTCGCAATTAATTTATTATTTTGATTCATCATTTAATATAAAAATGGTGATAAATGCCCTTATCGAGGTCTTAAAAACCTGTGGTCTTGTCTCTAAGTGGGTTTATCTGACCTATAAATTTGTGATTACTTTCTCATTACTGTGTTACAGCAAAGGTAGTATTGGTAAAATGTATTGTTGTTAGGTCTAGGGGATTTAATTACCACCAAGCCTTATATACCAGCTGCTAACAGCCTGCCAACTGGCCACAACTGAAATATGGGTCATTATTACGCAGGGCAGGCCATTATCACTCCATTTATAAATGAATAAAATATGAAAACCATTCTGTCAAATTTGGCGAGCAACAAGCAACTCCCAGGCCCTGTTCAGACTTGCAGTTATGTGAGTAGTAGCAGAATATATCACATATTTAATTGTAGAAGCTTTGTTGGTGATAATGTGTTGGTTCATTTAGGGCCTGTTCTATTAGGAACCAGGGAGTGAACCTAAATTGTAAATGGAGCAGCAGGTGTAGAGGAACTGTACACAATTTCAGCTGCTGATGTTTTATAAAGGATTTTAAACAAGTAAATCACTATTATTTCGTACTTTCAGGTGAGCTCCAGTAACGTGGCTAGCACTCCGACACAAGCCTCAGCAGCAGGAGGAGGAGCCAACTCAGGGTCAGGGCAGGGAGACCTCGACTTGTTCAGTGACAGCAGTAGCACCACTAAAACTGAGGACATGGCCAAGAAGCCCCTGTCCAAGGACTCCATCCTGTCCCTGTATGGAACCAACAGCATGTCCCAACAGGCCCCTGCTGGTGAGGACACAAATGTCTAAAAAATTATGTGAAAGCTTTTGTTGTATTGTTATGGCTTATTTATAAATCAGGATCTGATTAAAGATTGAGGAAAAGAAACTACAGATTTGACCAGATGTTTGATGCCAGCATTTTGTACCAGACAGTTTTCAATACTCTGTCCTACAGGCACGTTTGGTGAGAGTATTGAGGTTTGATAGCTAACTCTCCCTCCCTTCTAAATAAACGTTCATATATCTATCACTTCTAACTTGAGAGCTTGCCTGAGAATGATCACATGTTTAAGTTTTCTTCTGTAATCCAATGGTAGCTGTCTGTACAGACATGGGTGCACTGCAAACAGGAAGTGCTCAGAACTAATTTGGTACTATTTTGCACTAGTTTTCCAAAATGTCAACAAATATAGGCAAAAAAATCAGGTTGTAGCCCACAACTAACCCACTCTCTCCACGGCAATATGATGCTTTTTGTTCACATCCAAATTATGGGAATTGTAGTTCCAAAACTGGGGCGTGCAGTTGTCTTGATTTTTGTCTGAGGGTGGGCCCACAGTGTCATAAAACCCTGGGCTACAGTAACATTGTACTCACCAAGGTAACGCTAAGATCTGTGGGTGTGGTGAACTGAACCCACAAGGAGCAAGTAGATTCTTGAATGTCCCAGCACAGTCCCACAGAGCTTTCCTAACTTCTCATCCTGATTAACAAACAGGCTCCTTAAACACACAACCAAATATTTAAGTACGTTTGGAAATCCTTCCCTGCCTCAGTTATATTTGTATTCATAACACCTATCACTCTATTTTTTGTCTTCTTGTTCCCCCCCTGTTGCTTCAACCTCAACAGGCATGTTCATGGGCCCCTCCCAGATGCAGTTTCCTGTCCAGGCCACTGCTGGTTATCAGGCCTACCCAGGCATTGGCGGACCCATGCCGCCTACAACTGTCATGGGTGCTATGATGGGGCCCAGTCCGGGCATGATGGTTGGGATGACAATGCCTAATGGCTTCATGGGGAATGCGCCAGCCACTGGTGTGATGGGCATGGCACCAAGGATGATGGGACCACAGGGTGGTGCGATGCCTCCAGGCATGGTGCCTGCTCAGGGCATGTACGCCATCCAGCCTGGGCAGCAGGCTCAGTGGAACATGGGTCAGGTATGGAGAGTATTGCTTGATTACAGCACTGTAAGAGGTTATTTTTAAAGTAACTCCACACTAAATATTATTGTTGAGGGTTGTGTTTAAGTGTGTGGCACATCAGGTGTGATTGGTTATGGTTTCGGTGCCATCTGTTAGTAAGATTACAGAACTACTGGACCAGTTTTCATGAAAGTTGGTGGAAGGGCAAAGAATGGGCCACAGAATAACCCATCAAATTGTGTGGTGGATCTTAATCACGGGGCAGATCCACAAATTATTTTTCACTTTCGTTAACATTGCAATATAGGTCAGTTGTAATTTAGACAGGTGGTAGTTATGCTTCCAGATTTGCATATGATAGAAGATTGGACTAGCGCTCTCAGAGTGCCCTTCTAGTTTCACATGTGACCACACCCAGCTGTGATGATGCATTGCACAATAGTGCATTGTGGAGGGCTTTACTCTAGAGGGTGTGGACAGAGCATCCAGCTGCCACCAGATGGCAGCACAAGCAGAACTTTGAAATAGGAGCTGTGTCCCAAACACATAGTACATATTGATATTACAAGTTTAAATCCATGATGTTAGCTCTTAATACAGCTCTCTTTAACATCCACAGGTGAATCAGCAGATGTCAGGGTTGACTCTGAATGGTGCAGGTGGCCAGATGGCCTTCGGTCAGCCTTCGTCAGCTATGGGTGGATGGGCCGCCACTGGATCCGGCCAGACTCTGAGCACACAGCTATGGAAGTGAGCCTTGGAGCGGGTTGATGGTCGGGCAGAGTAAGAGTCGAGGTTGCAGAAAGTGCAAAATGTATCTTGTGCTTCTCAGCGCCTCGCTATGAACTGATGCCCATTTCCATCACGGACCAGCCTTCAGAACATGAAAATTGTATCTCTTTTTCCTTCTCCCTTTCTCTGTCTCTCTTTCTCTCTATTGTGTGAGTGAATTGGGAGTCATACAGGAATACAGCCTGGCAGTTTCTGCCTGTCGTATGGTTTTTGATCATAACTTTTATTTTCCTTTTTTGGAAAAAATTACAAGGAAATAACAGTCCCAACAAAAATGATATCGACATATCAGAAAAGCTGCAGGACCAGTTACACAAGCTTTTATTGTATCACTGTATCATTATAAGATTATAGAACATTTAAATGAATAGTATTTAACGGGAGAAGATATGACTATCAAGTCTGTCAGTACTACTCCCAAATGTACAGCGCTGTATAACCTTCTTTTAAAGTACTTGTGGTTCCCCTATAAAATTAAAGTGATAATAAATGACTTGCTTTGATGTGTCTTTTATGATTCAAGTGCAGTTTTAAAGGTTCAATCCAAAAGATGTGTGAGATTAAAGGGCATTAGAGGGCCTTAACTTGCATCTTACACTCGTCAGCAGTCAGCTGTTTTTATGCTCTAATGTAAAGGTAATAGAGTTATTTGCATTGTTGTGCTGCTTAATGCTTAATCTTGGCTGCAGTTTGGATAGCAAAGTGTTGGTGGAGACTGTAGCTCAAAGCATTGGGGAAAGAAGAACAGTTTGTACCGGTGTAATGGGCTTCATTCACTGTGAATCCTGGGATTGGAGGAAACATTTTCAGTGACATGCACACTCCTATACTTGCCTAACATCTGATCTCAGCTCTTCCTCTTGTTAGTCTGTGGTAATGAGAACAAAAACATTAACTTGCAGAATACACAAGCTATTACTTAATGAACAAGGTCTATAGATAACAAAATACATAGTATTATATAGTAGTATATAACGAACCATAAAGTGAAAGCACAACATAAAACAAACGTACATTTGACATTGGACCATTGCAAATCACCAGGGGAGTTTCATTTCAGACTCCAGAACAACATTCCTCCATTTTGGTGTTGGTGTTGATAGAGATGGAAGAACTTGTCTAACTTGAAGCTTCTTTGTCAACACAGCCATGTCAAATTAAGTGTATGTAGTTTTTAGGCTTGAGACAGTCTGTTACTGGTCCTGCCCTCTAGATGGCAGTATTCTCATGTGGAAAAAGTCAAACAGGACAGAAACTCTTAATATGGACATCACACAGAACTCTTTTAAAGGTTTAGTGGACCCAGACTGCAACCTGACACTGTAACATAGTTGGCACAGATCGTTGCTGTGGGCAGTCAGGAGTTTTACTGCTGTGTCGTCTGTAGTAGAAGAAAGTGTGAAAGAAATTGCCTTTTCAGGTCAACTGACCCTATTGCAACACAATTGCTTATTTGTTCTTCGTGCTCTCTTGTTGAGTTACCATCATTGTTGTCCCTGCTAGTAATGCTAAAACATTAAGTCCTCTCTCACCTAAGCTTGTAATCTCTCCTCGGCATGGTAGATAAATTCAAACAAAACATCATGTAACACTTCTTAATTCAGTCTGTGAACTTTGAATAAATCTAAACAAACAAAAGGTTCTCATAAACAAATTCTCCATGAATTGCCAAAATATTGAGAAACTGAGTCTGCTGATTTATGATGTTCATTTTGGAAACCACCTGCACACACTGAGTTGATTTCAGACATGATAAATGGCTGTGTGGTTCTTGCAAAAGGAGTCTAATTTGGTAATAAAATGAGTCTCTCACTGACTCTATGATACGCTCTTGAATGTACTGCACACCATCATCACTTGGTGGCAGCATTTTACTTTTTATAAGAAAGGGGAGGTACCCAGTTAATTCTGTGACCAAAGTTACTTGAATCTCTAAACTGTATTTATGTTTTATTTATTTTGATTTAAATGTATTAACTTGTATATTTCACTTGTTGCTGAGCTATTAGTTATAAAGTTCTACATACAGAACATCAGGTTTATTATTAGTACAGCCTGTTTTTTTTGGCTGGTGCAATAAATGCACTTTTGTTGAAGTTTATTGTGAGCCTTTAGAGCACATTCACACAAACTTACAGAATTTGGAAAATCCGAGTCATACTATGTGTTTATAGTCAGTAGCAGTTTTGTAGGGAAAATTTGCCTCACTCTGCTTCTGGGAGTTTTTGATCAGTAGTTCTTTCACTGGGTAGTTACTCACTGAGTTTTGTGTAACAAGGATTTCAACAGAATGCATTTCTTTAAACACATACTATATCTAGGTTTAGGTGTCTCCGCCATGTGCATGCTGGCATATGGCCCAGTACACATTCACCCACCCCATGGGAAGCTTTAATAGTGAATGTCGTTTGAAAAAACACTTTTACAGTCAGTAAAGAAAAATGCAACAGGATCAAACCTTTGTATTAACTCACTCTGTCATAATAACCTGCATTGTATGTAGAATTCTACTAAACCGCTGTAAGCATTGTATGCCCTGCCTAAGTAGTGTAGGTCCAATACATCCTTCGTATTGTATGTAGGGTGTGGTTCCTAAAACCAGCCCTACCTGTCAAACGTCCACCTTTCAGTCATCACTACCACTGCCAGAGCAATGTGCTTTCATATTAAAACAGGAGGCAGTACTCAGTGCCAGTGAGTATTTTAACAGTGGGAATTGTCTGACAGTGGCTGTTCTTACTTGCACAGGAGGAACAAACCAACATCTATCTCATGCTTGGCAGTGCCTGAGAGCCCCTGAAGTGTATTTGGTCCTGTTCCACACTCTACCTCTCAACTGTTCCTACGCCTCGCTGCTGCTCCAGCACAGTTTGAAAAACTTTCACAGTAAGGTCTGATGCCATACAGCATCTGAGACCTTTAGCAAAGAGGTTAGGCATTCCTCTCAGCTTGTGTGTCAAACCTAACACTGCTCCAGAATAGAGTCCGCCAGTCGAGTGAAGAATGTTCCTTCTCTCTGCAGCCCCTTAATGGACTTTTTGACCCAGAGACATCAACAGCACTGCTGATACGCACATCAGCCTCCGGTTTAACTGTTGCAGACATGACTAACACTTAACTAAACATTTCACTGATATGAAAGCTTAATGTGATTTGATATAAATCCACACTGAAATAGAGCAGGCCCACATTCAAGTGGATTTTTCTGATTAGACCTTTTATGTTTTTTTACTTCAATCAGTACTTTAAGTTGGGTTAATGCTGTAAAGAAATATTTCAACATTTATGGAAAATATGACACACTTTCTTGCAGAGAGATGAGAAGACTGAAGATTGCTAGATTAGATTTCTAAATCTTCCGTTACAGCCAGCAGCTGCAGTTAGTATAGCGTAGTTTAGCAACTGCACACAGAGGTAAACTGTTTGGCTCTCTCCAGAGGTAACAAAATCCACCTACCAGCACCACTTCACAAGTTCACTATGTTAGATCTCCTTTTTTTATTCTTATATATTATTATAATTATATAATTATATTATGTGTAATTCTGAAACTTAATGCACTAAGTAAGTTGTCAACATACTCTGATTTAAGGCTTATTCTGCGGACTAGGGATTTACAAGTTCTCTATGTTATATCTCCTTTTTTTACATCTATTTAAAAACTGAAATGTAAAAACAACCCTTGCTCCTGTTTTCAGTCTTCTGCTAAGCTAAGCTAAAACCATTGACAGAATATAGGCTAAAACCAGCTGCTGGTGGCTTCATATTTAACATACAGACATGAAAGTGGTATTAATGTCCTCAAGAATAAAATTAAGAGTATTTCCCAAAATGTCAAACTATTCTTATATATTTTTATATTATAATTATATTATATAATTATATTATGTGTAATTCTGGAACTTACTGCACTAAGTAAGTTGTCAACATACTATGATTTAAGGCTTAGTCTGCAGACTAGGGATTTAGTTGCAGGACCTGGGAACTGGGAAAGTCCCTGTCCACTTCTACAGTTTCTAGAAAGACAGAATCCAAAGTATCTAAAAGTCGGTCCATGTTCTCACCATGAATTTGTTAACTGAACTAAATTGAACTCTCTATATGTCAAGACATCAACATCACATGAGTAATATCTTCTTTTCCTCTATGATCTCACTCTCTGCTAGCCTCGGGCTAGCAATGGTTTGCAGACAGCCATGACTCTGAAAATAACAAAATGATTGTTGGTAACTTGGCACCGCTTCCTATCCTATTGCTTTGTGCAACCACATGCAGACAGTCTGCCTGTTCGTGCTGCAGTAATAACTACTAATGTCGGCTTTCAGGTTTTCATGTTGTCTCTCTCCCTTCCCCTTATCTAATAAATCCATCATTAACCAATATTTCCACACGTTTTCTTTATGATGACTGCTAATTATTATGTCAAGAGGCTCTGCAACAAATTGAAGCAAATCCTCCAACCGCTCCCACTTCCAGTTATGTGTGCAGGGTGGTGGTTTAGCATAAAACTGACAGTAAATTTGACCACCACCATCATGTCATTCCCACAAAAGAAAATAGGCAGTCTTGGTGTTTCTGAATTACACCACTAGCTCCTTCAAGTTGTCTATGTTAAGCTGCAGCTTTTGCTGCGCCACTCAACATAATTGGCTTTGAGGCAAATAGACTGAGACAATTAAAAGCTAATAACTCCTCCATTGTAGCTCAGATCATTGTCTTCAGAGCATTATGCACTGGATTTTCATTAAATCGATCTGCTCCAAACTTGATGAGTTATGGCCCATCTTAAGTGTCACTAATAGTTTGGCCAGTGATTATAATAAGCATATTTTCAGACATTTTGGTAAAATATGTAAGTCACTTTGTTGCTGAGAGTAAGATCAAAAAATACTACTGTCATGGGTGCCCAGATAGCTCAGTGGCTAGAGCTGGCGACCCATGTACCAAGGCTGAGTCTTTGCTGTAGCGGCCCAGGTTTTTCAAATCTGACCTGCGGCCCTTTGCTGCGTGTCATCCCCTCTCTCTCTCTGCCCCCCTTTCCTGTCTATCTTCAGCTGTCACTACAATAAAGGCAATAAAAGCCCCCAAAAATATACTTTAAAAAAATAAAAAATACTACTGCATTGACTTCATTTAGCATAAAGATTGGGAGAAGGGCAGAATAGCAAGCCTAACTCTGTCCATAGGCACTTACCAGTACCTCTAAACATCACAGATTCCTAACATGTTATATCTTAGTTTCTTTAAGATAAGCTTCATATTTAACACACATGAGAGTGTTTGTGTCTAAAAGAGCCTTTATTGTCTAAAGGCTCTTTTAGACACAATGCAATTTGAACTATACTTGCTGTTTCAGCGCACATCTTACTGCAGTGGTGGACTCTGGACTGTTTAAGGAGCAGTTGTGATGCAGAAGAGAAATTACCCTACTTCTTACTTTTATTAATTTATTGATTCATTCATTTATTAGCGCTGTAAATTATTTCCTAATGGGTTTATGGTCTCAATTGTAAGTTTCCGGTCTCTTTCCAAACAGCATGATGTTCATTTAGTAAATTATGGTCCCATTTACAGTAAAATAGATGATAAAGCAGTGTATGCTTTAGGGCGTGGCTACCTTATGACTGATAAGTCATTGTCAGTGAGTCTGCCCAGAGCAATGCATGATAATATACAAATACATCTAAAATGTCAGTGACACCATTGAGGAACTCATAAAGTTTGTCATTAGTTTGCTCGTGATCTGTTCAGTTACTTACTGCACATTTTTCTCTCAATAGGGCTACTGGTTTAAATGCTAATGTGAGGAAAATGGTCTGATGTTGGTTCACCATCTTTTTATGAACTCTGCTTTGCATTTTCATGTCAAATTACAAGCTCAACTGGAAGGGCTTTGTCATCAACTATCATTATAACAGTGTGGGGGAGATGCTGATGTGCAGCGAAAAGGGTCCAAATATGGGTGGGTGAAGCTCCTCAGAGGGGGTTGGATTCTGCTATTTGATCCTCTCCCTAATCTCTCTCCTCTCCAAAACTAACATTACACCATCATTTGAGAATTTTGAACTTTTCACAGGATTCCACTGTAATTTCAGAGGCTTTACCACTGACCTTTACAGAGTGCAAAGGCTCAAATGCCAATTTCTCTCCCTCTCTGCCTCACTCCTTCTCTCTGCAACACACAACGTAACAATTTGCTGCCTATCTTTCACACAGAACATACAATGAGTCACCAGCAGCCCAGGAACCCCAACCTTTTTCACACTTTATCGTAACAGCTCATTGCTCATTTGCTATCAATCGGAGTTCATATAACCGGCCAAAGTGCAGTACAGATAGCACCTGTTTCTACAATGACTCTCTGTTCAGTTAGTCAGTGTTTGCGTTCCCACTCAGTTTTTCTGTCCTGAGCAGTGTGTGTTCTTGTTACTAGGTGACAGGAGTTAGACAGACTTCATGGTACACTGTGATGAAAGCCTCCAGGGCAAAGATTAGTCAACCATTTGGGTGTGTCTTGTTTAAAAAGCCTCTTCAGGCAAACCCTAGGGTCATTTACTTTATTTGGTCACATAACTTGCACTTTTTCTTGCTTTGTTTAAGTTCTGAGCGTTCAGCACAACTTTCTGAGCGGTCTTGTCTCTAAATCCTAATGCTTTCCACACTGGAGCTGTTAACCATTGTTCACCCTTTCCTGACAACAGCCCTGTTACATAGCACAGGTTTCCGCCACTCCACATCCCACCTCCCAGAATGTAATGCAGTTGCCATGACAACTGCATAAACAGAGCAATGTTATTGAAAGAGATGTAGGCCTTGAAAGACCAGAAAAGTCACAAAACAACACATCTTGTATTGACCAGCAGTTTTATTTTTCAGACAGGTCACACACAAAACACACACAATAATTCCAGCATTTTTCTTAATCGCAAATGTTGTTTCATACCTAAACTTTAACACGGGCTTCACTTTCAACAGTCTCAGTTTTCTCCGTCTCTGGGGTTTTTTCAGTACAGTTTCACTCATCTCGTGTAACAGCTTTCATTAGTCAGATTTTGTGTGTGTGTGTGTGTGTGTGTGTGTGTGTGTGTGTCTGAGAACAGCTTGTCCTGCCAGTTGGACCTCCTAGCTGGAGGAACGCACAGTGGTGGTTGTGACTGTGGTCTTTGAGCCCCCTGTTAAAAAGAAGGAAAAAATCATGTTGTCAGTGCTTCAAGCTTTTATTACACTGACTACACTGTGGTTATGTAATGTCTTATTAAAACAGACGTCGCTTACCTGTGCTAATGGGTCTGGAATGAGGCAGAGGAAAGAAAAAAAGTTGAGAAAAGAATGAGTGAAGTCAGCATTTGCATTATTTTCCAAATAAATGAATGCACTTTGATGTAAATTGTCTCATAAGTCTGTATAATTGTGTCTACCTGGACTCCTCTGTTTCCAGCAGGCTCCTGTAGGTTGCGATCTCCTGCTCCAGCCTGGTCTTGATGTCCAGCAGCATCCTGTAGTCCTGCCCCTGCTGCTCAATGCTGCTGCGCACGTTGGAGAGTTCTGCTTCAAGCATGTTGATTGTGTTCTGGTAACCAGCGAGCATAGCGCCGTAACGAGCCTCTGTCTCTGCCAATGTGTTCTCCAGAGCCCCTTTCTGTTGGTGGGGGAGGAAAAAGGAGCTGAATTCATGCACATGGATTGCGACACAGTTTGTTGTTCATACTTGCAAACCAGTTTACGGTAGTACATCTTTTTGCTATCGTTCTGACAATTTAAAGCTATAGTCTGTAACCACCAACCACACCCTGGATTATGTCAGACAGACACAAAAGCATGTCTGTTTGTATAGCATTTTCCCTTCATTTATCAAGGAATAATTAGCTGAGGTGTATGTATAAGGTTTTGAATGCATGTGTCTTGCAGCTGCTCTACCACTGTTTTACAGGAGCACAGTGCTGTTCTGGCAGGGAGTGTTGAATGATTTACTCCAGCTGGGCACAGATAATTCATGGGAGTCTGACTTTTAGGTCATCCAGCCCAGCATTCCTTCAGCTTTCTTCAAGCTCTTTTATGTCTTCCAGAATTTGAGCAGATGTCTGTGAAATGTTTTCGTCAGCAGGAGCCCTTCCCTCCCTTCTCCACAGCTCCAATCACTCTTATCTTTCTTTCCCTCCCTTCATTCTTTCAACAAAGCCTCCTTCTTACCCTCCCTTCTGCATGCTCTTTCGCCCTCTATCACTGTCTGTTTCTCCATTTCCCCTGACAAGACAGCAATCTGGGAATTTTGCTCATATAAGGCAAGATCAGTGAGATGTGAACAGATGGTTTGGGTTCAGGGTTGTTGTTTTTTTCTCACCATGCTGAGCTGAGACTGCAGCTCAATCTCCAGGCCCTGCAGTGTGCGCCGCAGGTCATTGATTTCTGTCTTGGACGTCTGGATGGTCTCTGTGCTGCTGGCCACCTCCTTGGTCAAAACTGCCGACTAGAGCATGAAACAAAGACACAGTTGTAAAGAAGAAGTCTTGGTGATTACTCATCTTAGTTTGACAGTAGATTATGTTTAATGACAGGTTAGACTCTTGGGGGAGTAAACCCAGTCATTTGCAACGTGTGGGATATGGTGCCTTTGTTTATGGGAAATCTTTTCACCTTCTCATTAAACCAGGACTCCTGGTCGCGACGATGTTTGTCAGTGATGGTTTCGTACTGGGCGCGGATCTCCTCCATGACCTTGTTGAGGTCTTGCTGGGGTGCGGCATCCACCTCCACGTTGACTGTGCCAGTAAGCTGAGAGCGCAAGGCTTCCAGCTCCTAAACAACCAAGGGGCAAAAGAAATGAGCATTAAGATCTATTTGCTGAGTTTCAAACAGTTCTACAGGTGTAATGAAGGAAGCTCCTGCTGTCATAACAAGCAGGAGTCCCTATAGCTAGAGGATGTGCTTCAGTCACCTCTGCGTGATTCTTCTTGAGGTAGGCCAGCTCATCTTGCAGACCCTCGATCTGCATCTCCAGGTCAGCCTTGGTCAGGGTGGTCTGGTCCAGCAGGCGGCGGAGGTTGGCAATGTCAGCTTCAACTGACTGGCGCATCATGAGTTCATGCTCGAATCTAATTAGTTTGGAGAGTAGAGAACACTGATATGAGATAACTACAATTCTTGAGCCTACTTGTTTGACATTACCAAGATGAAGATCCACAGAAGTATCAAGATTTGTGTTTACTTGGTTTTGAAGTCATCAGCAGCCAGTTTGGAGTTGTCAATCTGGAGGAGGATGTTGGCATTGCCGATGGTAGCGGCAGCGATCTTTAGAGAAGAACAATGGGAGTTGTTTAGGAAACAGTCTCAATTAAATAGTTAATAGTGCAGTTACACAGTATGATACACTGATACACTGGTTTTAGATTTTGATCTGTCGCTAGAGTTGCACACTAATCTATCAATTAACTTCCCATTCAAAGCTTCTGCTGCATCAGAAGCATCACTCTTTGAAGTCACGTTACCATGCACAGTAGTGTCATACACACTATTTCCATACAACCAACATTATTTTGCTTATTTTGAGCTTTTAAATCATACATCATCATTAATTGTCCATCAATATCCCACAGATTCAGGAGCCCAAGGGATCATGCAGACTCTTGTTATGTCTCTACCCTTTTAAAACCCTCCCTTGGTAATCATTAACAGCACAGCAAACATTTGACTTGTCTGGTGTTAAAGCTGTCGAGGCCAGCATACACTATACCTTGTCCTTCAGGTCATTGATAATGGCCCAGTAGTTGCTGTAGTCTCTCTCTGCTGCAGGGCCCTTCTTCTCGTAGTACTCTCTGATCTGGATCTCCAGCTTGGAGTTGGCCGCCTCCAGAGAGCGGACCTTTTCCAGGTAGGAGGCCAGACGGTCGTTCAGGTTCTGCATGGTGGCCTTCTCGTTCAGCTGCACATTGCTATGGTCCAGGGCGTTAGACAGGTCGAACCCACCACTGCCGTATCCCATGCCACCTCCATACCCAGAGGAGACAGTGCGCACACTGGTAGCAGCAATGCGGGGGGCTCTGAAGCTGAGCCCTGACACGCTGTGAGCCTTGGGAGCAGCACTTGATGTGTAGCTGCGGCTCTGTCTAGTGATCATGGTGGGACCACCGCTGAGGCTTTGGTTGTAATACATGATGGATGACTATCTGCTGATCAAGAGAGAACACGAGGAGAGAGGACCGTTATACAGCTGTAGACTGTAGCAGGACTGCAGAGTTTGATAGAGGGAGGCAGGCTCCTGATATAGTGCTGGACCAGAGCTGGGCGGGCCAGGCTGGGAGGAGGGAGGTGGAGAGGGAGGGAGGGAGTTTTCCTTCACAGTTCAGCCACAGGCTTGGCAGAACCTCCATTTGTTTTCCTTTAAGGACCAGGGTTCGGTTTCTTTCCACTCTTGTGAGGAAACTGTTATGGAAGTGTGTGTGTGTGTGTGTGTGTGTGTGTGTGTGTGTGTGTGTGTGTGTGTGTGTGTGTGTGTGTTTCTGTTTCAGGGTTCGTGTGTAAGGTTTCTGTTCATGGGGATCGTTTTGTGTGCGTGTGTGTCCATGTCTGTGTGTGTGTGTGTCCATGTATGTATGTTTGTGTATCCAACTACATGTATGATTTCTGTATGCTTTCGTAAATACCTGAAGGTCTAGTCTCAATTTCACCCGTCATTCTAATGCAAACAGAAGAGGCGTAGTTATTGTTTTATTGTCCCACCTTGAGTCAATGTACACATTAAGTACTCTGCAAATATACTCTTTTGTTTGAAATCACCCATGATGATAAGATCACATTACAGTCGAGTTAATTCAAACATTTAGTTTCACAGTCACTGTGTATTTTAACCAAAAAAAACTCCCAAAAAGGTTTAAAATATTTTTTTTAAAAAAAAAATTTTTATGATATTGAATATGCTGTTACTGTGTGTAAGGAAGACAATTTAAATGACAACGTATTACAGGTATTTAATTAAATGCTAATTTTATCTGAATGTGGTCAACCAGATAAAATTATCCTGTAATTAATAAAGTTGTTACTGACTGACTGACAGCTGCGTGAAGACTTTGTAGCCTTGAACCACAAACCAGCATTGAAATGTGGAGGGATTTCGTCAGACCCCATTGTTCACCATATCACACACAACATCCCCCTCAGTCCTGTATCCTGTGTGTGTGCGCGCACACGTGCACAGCTCATTTTGTTGGTTTTGGCCAGTGAGTGATGAGACAGAGTGCCTCAAGGGATTCTATGTTCGTGTATGTGGGAAAATGTGTGTGTGTGTGTGGTTGGGTATGAGTGTGTGTGTGTGTGTGTGTGTGTGTGTGTGTGTGTGTGTGTGTGTGTGTGTGTGTGTGTGTGTGTGTGCCAATGGTGTATACACAAGTCTGTGTTTCTGTGTGTGTACTCTTTATCTCAGTACTAGGCTCTGGCCAACTTCTGTGCTCTTAAAGCGAAGCATCTGGCAGCTGGGGGGAGGTGAGGGAGGCACATGGGGGTCACCTCTCAGTCGGAGGGAACAAAGTGAATCATGCTGAGCTGATACTTATCTGCATTACATAATCTACCTAAATAAATTGGGGATTTTGATCACAGATACCTGTTGGAGAAATTAGAGAATTATTTCTGGAATAAAGTATAAAGTTTAAACTAAAGAAAAGGGGTCATCTTTAAACGTTTGCATGCCAACCAGAAACACATTCTCTCAACCTTTAGTTTAATCTCTGTATTATTCTAGACTACTTTAGGCTTCTGATATAATATTAGACGAGTCGAAGACCAAAATGTTCAATATGTGGTTCCCAAGTTGTTCTTGATTGGAGTTAAAAACAAGTCAAGTTTATTTGTGTAGCCCATAATCGCAGTTATGTAAAGTCTCAGTGGGTCTGTCAGAATCCACATAATGAAAACAGTAACTGAAAAATGACTTGCCCAAACTAAGACCCTCGCTGAGAACAAGGAAAAGAAACTCCCACAAGAGCTCAGAGGGCAAAAATACACAAAACCCTGTGAGGTGCTGCTAGGTGTCTCATGGGACTTATGGGAGAGTTTTGCAATGTGTGTTTACAACCAGGTGAGTTTACTGTTTGTTGTCCCCAACAGAAGATGTACTCTGATCTCAGATCAACAACATGCCATGTAAATTAATTCATCACAGTTCTAAAGAACCTTTTTATGTTGAGACTTCCTTGTATTGCAGCTGAATCAGTGCCAAGCACAGGCGGGGGCAGATCGAGAGCAAGGTGGCATTAGAATTAAAAAACATGTTTTATTTTCAAATCTTCACACATTTTTTCTAATACATGTCTGTTTTCACTGGACTTCAACCTATCACTTAGTCTAACATATATATGGCCATAACAGATCATCAGATTATATGTGTGTTATTTTTAGATCTGCCCCTAAGCACAGGTGCTGAAAAAGGGCTGAATACCTTGCTGTTTGAGTTATCATAGTTAACATAGCGTTATGTAAAGTAGGATGAAGACAAAGTGTTAGCAATGTGTCAGAGCAAAGTGGATGAGTTCATGTCTACATGGGTTGGAGACCATAGATGGGTGTTTTCACCAAAACTGACCTTATGACTCATGCACACAGTTGACTGAAATCCCCTCTACAATCTTACAGCAACTCTACCACTTTTTCTTTTTCATCTCTTTTATTTGTAGCATCAATGCAACCATTCTCAGTTATATTGTAACTACTATGGTGAATGAGTGAGACATGTAATGACTGTGTCTTCTCACGAGAGCTTCAAACCCAGATTAAGTTACTTTTTGGTATGTAGCTCAACGGGATTGAGCACAGTCAATGATACTGAATATTTATTCAAACAATCAGGGCATGCGAGACTTCTAGCAACACTGAACCTTAAAAAAACATACATTATTTCATATTTAATCTCTGATTTAGACCATTTAATCCCATAAATATGTCAAAGCTTTCCTTCTGACTTTATCTTAAGGTGTCTCCACTTCTCCTTTGAGGAAGTGTATTGTACATTATGAGTAATAAACTTTTTAACTCTGTAGAAAAACCACTCCCCCACCACCCCCCTCTTCAAATTCCACTGAAAGACGTGCAGTAAAAACTGAAGATAACCCTCCATAAACAAACTTCGGCCTCTTGCAAATAAGGTCTGATCGACACCTAATTCCCTGATTTTTTCAATCAGGGTGCCACTTGTTGATTCTTGTGTGCTGTGCATCATGTAATGCTGCAATACTGTGTTAATTACAAGGCAATCTACTGTAATTAACAAGGTATGTGAACTTTTAAAGAGAAAGAAAGGTAATGTTTTTTAAAAATAACACTGACTAAATATATTAAGCTCATAATAAAACCACCAGTGATTAATGATGGGTTCTTGGTAGCAGGGTGGCACTGTGAGTTAGACTCACTATGAACTGTAACTGAGAGATTACCTCCAGAAATCACAGTTAAATACTTCATCCATGCTGTTATGTTCTGAGTAAAGAACAGAGTAATGGTTTCTATTCAATGCAAAAACAAAGAGAGAGACATGAAGGGAAGTGTATTGTTCTGTTTCTTCACTTAGGCATTCCACCTTAAAGTTACCATAGTCTCAAAACAGCATCAAAATAATCTACTATTTGTTTGCTGCCTAGCAACTGGCAGAGTAGGTGTCACTACTCATGCATAAATCTCGTCTATTGTCATGAGTTCTGGATGGTCTGGATTCTTGCACCTGAGCGCAGACGAATTCTGCGTCCTTGCCATCAGTTTCAGCGTGCAGTGGGAATGAGAGTTGGCTGGCGTTCCCATGTGTCTCACAAATGTGGTCACTTCCCTTATGAAAAGTGTCATGTCAAGATAGCATCAGTGCACCTTTGTTCTTTGTTTTAGCACCTTGACATCTGTCACAGCTGCTGGCACATGTGGAGTTCATACTCACCTAAAAGTAATTTAATCTTTCCCTCGTGACTAGTTTGACAGAATCATCTTTATCAATATGAACAGAATATAACATGAGATATGGCTTTGAGATTATTATAACAAAGTTTAGGCAAAGTTAATAAGAAGAAACTAGTCTGTTTCTCAGAACACTGAATTAGAATCTTTTTATTATTAATAATAATAATAATAATAATAATAATAATAATAATACATTTGATTTGTAAAGCACTTTTCATAAAAGAATCTCAAAGTGCCTATATAATAATTAGTAATAAGTTGGGTCCTCAACCCTGAGGAAAAAAGAACTGCACTGTTTTTTTATTCAAGAAGCAGTAAAAAAGTTAGAGTGACCCCATGTCTGCAAGATTTCAGGAATTGTAATTTATAGCCAATGGACTGACAAATGCTGAAACATTTTGCTGTGAAGTCCTCATCAAAGCACACGTACATGACAGCAGTCAGTTTACTTTTTAGGTATGCTAGCAACATGCTTTAAGGACAGCAATGTCAGTTTGTCTGTGCACTTCTTTGGTCCGGACTGAAACAGCTATTGGATGGATTGCCGTGAATCAATTGTAATAACTTTTTGGAACCCTTTGCTTTTGATCTAGTGGCATCATCTGGTCAAAATTTTAATTTATCCAGTACGTTGGATTGACCAAATTTGACCAAATAACTCCAGGACTAATGACATTCTCATCCTTAGCTGTACTTTGTGTTTAAACATCAGCATGTTAGCATTATCACTGTGAGCATGTTAGCATACTGATGTTCGCATTTTGCTCAACACACTGCTGTGCCTAAATACAAAATACAATGATACAATTATAAGATTTAACAAAAGTAAGGAAATAAAGATCTTTTTTATTTCTCATGGAGTCATCTTACACACAAATCGAACAATACAGAAGTGTATTTGTGAAGTTACCACTGAGCAGCCTATTGCACCATATTCTGGAAAAACTGGCACAGCAGTTAACCAGGAAAGTGGCCTTGTATATTTGTCTAGGGCTGCGTCAATAATAGAGGGTTTGTCTATGTGAGTGTTTAGTGTTCTGTGAATCAGTTCCAAAGCTATACGACCTCTATAAGGAAAAGCAATATCCACCCTGTCTGAAAAGTTAATCAGTTCTTGCTTTCTTGCTCAATAACCAATCCTTCGACTAAGTTGTAAGAAATCATTTAAAACGTCCTGCAGACAGATGTGCAGAGTCAGTGTGAATCACAGCTGTGAGCCTGTATGGAGCAACATGGTCCTTTGAGCCTCCCCTCAATGTACCACACCCCTCCGCAAGCATTATCTCATCCTGCTCAACTGTTCAGCATGCAGTGTGCAATAACATCCCAGTATGCAACATTTCTGACAAAGGTCCTGGACGGAATCATTGACTGAACATCCACAGTAAGATGTGTTGAGAGGTGGGATTACTTATATGTATGTGTGTGCGTGTGTGTGTGTGTGTGTGTGTGTGTGTGTGTGTGTGTGTGTGTGTGTGTGTGTGTGTGTGTGTGTGTGTGTGTGTGTGTGAGAGAGAGAGAGAGAGAGAGAGAGAGAGAGAGAGAGAGAGAGAGAGAGTATATATATATAGAACCAGTCTCTGTAGACAAAGTTAAACATTCACCTGCACAATGTACATTGAATTGTACAGTGCATATAGACTCTTATTCATCCACTGTAGCTTGAGAACACAAAAGTCTCTTGTGTCAATAGACCAACCATTGCTCATTCCAATAGTACAATTAATAAAGATGTATTAGAAGAAATCCTATTCTGTCTACCTCATCTGCAAACTATTGCCTTTGCTGGAAAGTGAAAAGACAAATCAAGTAAACATAATAAAAAAACACGGTGTGTGTGCTGATAGTCTGGGGACACATTTATGGGATTTCATACAAGGCAAATATTTGTAAAAGTAAATGCTCTCTGTATGTTACTTGAGCTGTTCGGCAGTTGTTCCAGTTTATTTGAACATTAAACTTAGAAACTAGCTAAAGAATAGCAGTTACTTCAGAATATAAATGAGAGAAAAGAAACATTGTTTGACATTTAAAAGGCATGAGGAAACATGCTGGTCCTAACCTAACCTATGCTACAAACAAATGCTTATTAAATACAGAAAGAAACTGCTAGAAATGATGTTGCAAACAAACACAAAGTTCATGAATTAGACTACAGAAAAAAGACTTTAGGAGTTGATACATCTCTCCGTTGACTTGATAAATGTAACAGATTATCACACAGCCACACCCTTCCTGCAAAACAGATTTCTGAGCTTTGGAGGTGAGATTCGCAGCCTAAGTGCACCATCTAGTGATAGCCACTGCGAAAACTGCTAAACATGGAGATCAAGCATGTATTCTGTGCTGGAGTCACCAGTGAATCATTGTGCCGCACCCAAAGGAGTTGGGAAAGTTGTGAAAAGTGAGAAGCGAAAAGCGAGAGCTGCTAGTGTACCCAACTTTCTTCCACTAAAAGAGAATTTGACGCCATCAGGTCGTCACAGTGTAGATAAATGGAAGCAGAGAGAAACAGGAGATTCAAACCATTACACTATTTGTCTAATAAGTTATGTAAGATATATCAATGCAATAATTATAAAAGAATGTGTTCAATTGTAAGTGGTGGTGGAATGTAACTAAATGCATTTACTTAAGTCTGTATTTTGTATATAACTTGAGTTGTTCTATCTTATGCAATTTATTATTCTACTCTGAGCGAAATATTTGTAGCACTACATTTGTTTGACAGCTTTATGTATCTCCACATGAGGTGATTTAGTGAATATAAGTATTTCTGATAAACTGAAGGAGTAGTGCTACTTTACTGGTTGAGAAAATTCTCCTACTTCTTCAGCTAAATAAAATATAAAACACCCTGCCACAAAGCTGAAAACAGGTCTTTTTTTTTCAGCTCACAAAAAGTTGACTTTTTAGAGATACATGGTTCTCTCAGGACAGTGACATATAGAAGTTTAGCTCAACCTTAAGTAAAAGTACAAAAGTACTGTCAGTATAAAACAGTTTTGAGTATGAAAAGTGCTCATTATGCAGTAAAATGGTGCCAGTCAGTGTTTTACTATCATATATGATGTTTTTGTATTAATATTACTGCTGCATTAATGTGTATATAGCATTTTACTGCTGTTTAAAAGATACTAAATGCAGGGCTTTTACTTGTAGAGTTTTCACAGTGTGGTATTTAGGATCGGAATACTTCTTCCACCACTGACACACAAATGTTATCTCTCTGCCTCTCAATGTGTTACACACAGAATGACACAAAGTATGTGGCTGTTCAATACACAATTGCACATATGCGCACACATGACAGCAAACAACTGCCTGTGTGAATGAGTGAAGGGTTCTGGATTGATGGAGTGAGGCGAAAACGATAGAGACACAATCCAGTTGTTCTTGTTCGTGGAGCAGATAATGTTGTGTGTGTCCACATCTCTCTGCCAACTGTTCCATTTTGACTGTGAAAGAAAGTGGGCGTGGAGAGCTGACGGGAGGTGGTGAGCTTATGCTTCGTCCGGATTGGTCTGAGAGTTGTAACTTTTTTTGGGTTATATGTCTTGAGGAATTTTTCCTTTAGCTCACATGCATCTTTAAACCTTGGAGAGTGCTCATTTAAACCACTGAAGGACACATTAAACACAATTTGTAAGATAAATATGGCAGTGACTTATGACCACTTACTGACAACATAACCTGCACTGTTTTATTTCATATTAGAACTAAATACCAATGTATAACTCGAAAACTGTGTATCATGGACCAAATCACTTAAAGCTGTTGATTAATGATTTGGACTGCTTTCACTGTGAGCTACAGGAACATCTCTTTCCTGGAATATGTCTACAGTATGATTATTTTTCATCATAACTGGTATTATTGCGAATAACACTGAGGTTAAATTATTTAAAGTTACATTAATTTAACTGTAAAATAAAACTCATTCTACACAGTATATCACTGAACATTGAGTAAACAGCAGCTGGTCTATGCTCCTTGTATAGTATTTGTTCACATATACTATGTACAGTCCTTGGTCTTGCATAGAAAGTGTAATACTTATGTGAGCAATTATTTGTTTTTGTTTATTTTTTTTATATATTTTTTTATATAGTATTCATTTAGGTCCAAAATGTTTTCAGACATTAAACTATCTTTAAAAACTCCTAATTGTATCCACTATTGGTCACTATTTCATGAGTTGGCACATAATAACTTGCACTGTTTGCACAAGCAGAGTATGTAAAGGAGTGTTACTACACCTAGAATTCCTCTTACTAATGCAAACACACGATCAACGAAAGGAGTTTTGGTAACACTAACGGGTGTGGCACAGGGAAGGCGGGCAGAGCAACATTTTTGTTCTGAGTGTTTGAGATAACAAAAGACCCTTTCTACAATGAGCTGAAGGAAATGTTTAAAAGGGATATGCTTTAAGTTGTTTTACAAGTCAATCATGCCGATCAGTTTACTGCAGTACTGGATGGCTGTGAGGCCTGCAAGACTTTGGGGAAAGAATGTGGAAGTTGTAAAACTTATTATACAGTAAGTCAAAAGAATAAGAATAATGAAATGTTCTATGGTAAGAACACATTGCTTAGATGAGATACAGTATAAAATCCAATTAAGTCTTGGCTGATCTGAATCAGATCGTAAAATAACTTGTGTTGACACAAGCCTTAGTGAACAGTGATACAAGATAATTGTGATTGATCTTTTTTTATTGTAACAAGTCATAGCAGGAAAACCACAAGTGCAACTAATAACATCAATCATTGGTATTATGCATGCTGTCTATCTGGGACAATTAAATGGAACGACCGTTAATTTGTCCAAATATCTTCTGCGGGTTTGTTTAACAGGTCTGCCACTTTCTGCTGTGTGTGTTTACAACTGTTAAGAGCATCTGATTATCAAATTTGATTAAAATGTTTTGTCTTTGCTATCTGGTTTGCCTTTTTGTGATCACAATTCAGTATTTTAATCTTTAATTTAAAGCTAAAATCACTTCAAGGGCTACAAACCCGCACCATAAATAGTTTCATGTCATGTGCCTCTAATATATTACCACATTGTACTGCTGTATGTTTAAGCAGTAGTACAACTGAGTGACAGTCTGCAGACGTGACAAAACCATCAGTCATCCCTTTTTCAGGCCTCACCATGCTTATCAGTGTGACTGCTGACTGAAGAAGTTGTGAAATAATGACAAAGGAAGGCAGTCGGGCAGCCCTGCTATGTTGTTCAAAGAGATAAGAGGAAAAAACAACAAGGTGATAATTTTTTACTGGCATAGGGATGTGCTTGTGCTTCTGTTTTGAAGGAGTAGGCTACAATGATAACTATAAAGCAGTAACACCAGCTGGTACATTTTAAATAAATTAACCCTAACCCCTGACTTTTAGAAGTTAGTAGGGATTATTAAGTTGTTTCAAATACAGTATGTTAAAACAGACAGAAAGTGGTGAGTGCCGTTTCACCTGTGAAACAAGTTTAGTTTATCAGTAACTTGTCAGGCTTATCTTGAGAAGGGAAGACAAAGGGAACAAAACAAAACAAAACAATTAATTAACAAAAAATAAAATGACAACAAATACCTACATTATCTCTAAATAGCCAGGGAAACATTTGATTCAGTTAAAAAAATAATAACAGTACCATCACTAAAAACAGCATACTTGTATGAGATACAATAATGTAATGAGATAAAAAATTAAACATTCCTAAGACAGCTCTTCAGTAATGATTTATAGTCATATATTATGTTGCAAATGCTATTTGGAGAGAGAGACTGATGTTCTGTGGCATTAAATATCTCTTTAAACTCTTGTTAATAACAGGTTTACTTATCAAATGTGTAATGTCTGATGGCAAACCATTCCATATTTTCATTCCTCTGTACATAACAGTATGTTGCCGAGTATTCGTTTTTGAGACAGGAAGAGAAAAACCACCTTTTGATGCATGTACCGTAAAACCTCCAATAAAAGCAGGGTCCTTAATAGATGCAGGTCTCATTTAAAAGCCTGGTGTGGCTACACATTTTGACAAATAAACGCCGGTCTCCAATAGAGGCCTGGTCTGGACTTTATAGAAATTATCTGGATGAATAAAACCTCTTAAAACCCACCGGGTCGCCCACTTGAGCAAGTTTTAAGTCATTTCAATCTCCTACACAAATATAAATATTTAAACTTCTGTCAGTATGTACATGCTGCACATCATTAGATCAGTTATATAATTATATAAACGTATATAATCTATAAGTATAACGTTAATTCATCTTGACTTACCGGTAACATGGTAAACAAGAGAGAAGGCAAAAAAATTTGCTGAACAAAATCTAAAGAGAAGCAGCAGTTAGAGTTTACTTTAGTTTTGTGTTAAAGGAATTTAATGCCTGTCCCAAATAAAGACTGGGGGAGTTCAGTCATTTAAGCAAATAAATGCCTAGGCTATTATTAGAAGTTTTACGGTATTACCACAATATGGAAATTGATGCTATAGTACATTCTGTATTTAAACAATTAAACATTTCTTATAAAACAGAGCAGAGAAATCAACAATGATCAACCTAAGGCTATGTGCATTCTGATGATGTGAGCTTGTTTGTTACAGTTCAGAGCGACTAACTTTAGCATTTTCAAATCTTTATTTGGAACACTACTAGACACTAATTCAAATGAGTGAGAACTAATGTTTGGACAATGTGAGAAATGCATTGGTGTGGTAAGAATTTGACACATCTATTAAAAACTGCCAGACCTTTTCCCATCACTGCAATGTCTTTTTCAGTCTGCTTTGACCACTTCAGTCTGCTGATTAATATTACCTTCTGTACATACAGGTTTAACTGCGGCTTATGTTTGAGTCTAAATACAATACTCTGCTTTTGATAAATTAAGAACTAACTTGTTACTCAATGCCCACATACAAATGATTGTGATTCTCAATCCCAAGCAATAGACAATTCCCCAGTTGATACTGCTGGTAAATATAATGTGGTATTATCTGCTTACAGAACTGTATGAACAGAACTGTTTGATTTAGATCAGCTGGCCACCAATTTCAATCTAGTTTTCATCTAAATTATCCATCCCAATCAGGTCAAATTTCAAAGGGGAATTCTCTTTAATGCAATGTTTAATTCTGCTCTACTCCTGTGATGGTAGAAGTTGTTTCCTGTCTCAATTTGTCAATTTTATTGATTAAAAAAAACACACATTTAAATATTTTGCTATTTTTCATGTGATTTTCCAGTAAATTAGTTCCCCGTATCAATAAAAGCTGGGTTTAGCTAGATTTTCTTCCTATCACCATCATTCTTCATCCCATTCATTTAGGGTACCCCAGAGTTTCTCATATCATATCAGTACACTCATTTATCTTTTGAATCTTTTATTTTGCAATAGATTTCCCTGTCATTTTTACTACTCATCCTTTTTGCAATACTCTTTGCCAAGTGAATTTAGACAAAAGTGTGACATGATGGAATGGGTTAGTTAACATGCCTGCCAATAGACTTACTAAACAAATATGTTACCACTAACTGTCAATGAGAATGGGAGCTTGTAGAGATATTTTCAGTTTGTTTGTTTTAACATAATGAGGGCCTATATGGAAATAAGTGGCCTTGTAGTGTTAGTAATTTTAAGGCTCTGTTTTAAACAGAAATATTAAGTAAACCAAAATACTCACATTTACTTCAGTCAGCAGTCACATAGGGCATTATGTCAGCCTTAGTATGAGATGTGGTGAGTCCCTGCTCCAGATGACAGAAACTGTTCATTCTAACATGGTCTTTGTGTTGAACATATCCTGTTTTACATGCTAGATGAAGAAACATTACACAACACATTTACACACAATGTGTTAAGGCTTACTATCACAGCATGAAAGCACTGTATATTTAATGTTTATGGTTTATGTCTGATATGTGTTGGCACATAGTATATAGATACAGTACAATGAAGATCAGTTCTTTTTGTTTTCTCTTGCCTCTGAGGGGAATGTAAGTAGCTTCTTGTAAGTCCATGTAGAGTGGGCACCACTAAGTGTATAACTCTTAATTAACACAATCTTGAAAAACATACCCAGAAGCTCATGTGACAAAAATAACCTTGGCTATCTTAGAAATGCTTTGCCCTCAACCTTTGACCCCAAGTTTCAATGAGGTGAAATTGTTGCTGGTATGTGCCATTTCTGTCACTGCTATGAGGGAATACTTTACAGGATGGCTACACATGGCACTTTCTTATACAGGAATGCTTTATTTTAAACTAAATGTGTTTGTGGTAAGGAAGGCTGTAATAACAAACTGTTTCAGGTCCAATACTAAACTGAAAAATGAACTGAGAGGTATTCAAAGAATGTCCCTTCATTGAGAAAGGATAAAATGTGGAATCACAAGTTTGACCTGAAAAAAGGGCGATAAACCCCTACCCCACACCACCACACCCATGTTGATGGAGAGATTGGCGGGGGGTTGCTTGTCAGCTGCATTCTTCCCTTTCAATTGCCGCTCCTAGCCCTTCCCACTTTTCTGCATGAGGCCGCTATATAACCAAGGAGACCAAAGTGATGCTTTCAACTGCAGATCTACTCCAGTAATCCTACCTGTGTCAGACCCAGACCTCCCAGCATGTCTTTCAGCACTAGATCCTACGGCCAGAAAACCATGAGTGTCTATGGTGGAGCAGGCGGTCGTGGCACCCGCATCTCCCAGACAAGCTATGCACCAACCTCTGGAAGCTTCAACCTGTCCGATGGCCTGGACCTCCATGTTGGGGCCAACGAGAAGGCCACCATGCAGAACCTGAACGACCGTCTGTCCTCTTACCTGGAGAAGGTGCGCACTTTGGAGAAGGAGAACGACCGCCTGGACAATCAGATCAGAGATTGGTACCAGAGCAGAACTGTCATCTCCCACGACTACACCCACTACTTTGCCATCATTGAGGACCTGAAGGACAAGGTAAGAGGAAAGACACAGATATGAGTGTGTGGGGTGAAGTATCTGGTATCAGGTTTCTATTGGTATGTACTGTATGTGTGGTTATGACAGTTGACATTTGAGTTAGAGAACCACAAAACCAATAATTGGTCTAGAAGTCGGCCGTCTTATCAGGAAGCACATACCACAAACACCAGTGAGGAAATGATTGTCATGACTGTCATACCAGATTCATTCCAACAATCCTGACAACAGTGATATTTACAAAAAGATGCAATGTGGGTTTACAATAGAGCCCGACTAAAGTTGATATTATGAGCCAATATTTTACTGTACATCAACAAGCACAGCCTTGTAATTTGAGCCTTAAAAACTATATATCTCATTTTATTTATGTATATCTTTTGTCTCTTATTTACACTTCCAACCAAAATTAAAGGGGTCATTTCCAAAGAAGTCTATAAATTTAATATCAACAATATATAAATCAATATATCTGGTATTCTTTTAAAGTCTAAATCGGTGGATATGGGCATCCCATTCTGTGCTGCTCTGTGCAGTAAAACTGTATGAAACTTGAGCTCAGCTGTACTTTTTCTGACTTGTTTTCTTCTTTTTTTTTCCTCCTCAGATTCGGATCGCCTCTAGGCTCAATGCCAAGACAGTACTGGACATTGACAACGCAAAACTGGCTGCTGATGATTTCAAAATGAAGTGAGTGCATTATTATGCCCCTGCCCCTCTCTGCACTGCCAGTGAAACTTCACATGTGCATTAAAGCGTGAACTCATGTCTAACTGATAACTTCTCATGTTAACTCCTCCAAAACCACTCTGAAATGACCTGATCTCTGTTCCCTCAGGTTTGAGAATGAGCTGGCCATGAGGATGGCTGTGGAGGCTGACATCGCTGGACTGAAGAGGGTGCTGGACGACATGAACCTGGCCAGAATGGACCTGGAGAGTCAGTATGAGGCCCTGAAGGATGAGCTCATCATGCTCAAGAGGAATCACGAAGAGGTGAGAGTGTACGGATAAAGCGAGTGGTGGGGCGTCCATTTGAAGCAATCTAATTTGACAAGTAGCAAAACTGATGAGTTTACATCTGTCAACAGCCCTGATACATTTCCACACACAGGCCAACACCCACTCTGTCAATGCACATTACCTGAAAGTCTGTTACTACACTGGTGACTGTTTAAACACTGCTCAGCATTAATCTTTTCAATAGCAGGGAGGTTAACACAGCAGCTATTCACTGTAAGAAAGAGTTGTCACCATTCATCATAGCCATCTATTGTGGCTTAAACTGATCAGAATTTGCACACTGAGGGAAAGGCAGAGGTCATGTGTGCACTGAGGAAATTCCATGTGAGGTCTGCCGCCTTCTCCCTTTTCCTTTTCTTCTCTCTACACACTTCCTTGTATTCTTCTCTCCCTCCATTAGCTCATTGCTACTGTTTGTCTCACACTGAACCCCCCTCACTACCACCACTACCACCAGTAGCACACACACACACACACACACACACACACACACACACACACACACACACACACACACTGTTAACACAGATCAAATAACCAAAATAATGCATGCAATACAGTACAAAAATAATTCATTAATTATTTTAAGTTATTCCACTGGCTGACTGAGGTGTTGTCCTTTTACCCTTGCAGGAGATGATTCTGCTGAGGAGTCAGATGGGTGGCCAGGTCAATGTGGCTGTGGATGCTACTCCCTCTACAGATCTGAACCAGGTTATGTCAGAGATCAGGGAGCACTACGAGGGTGCAATCAGCAAGAACCGCAAGGAACTCGAGGCCTGGTATCAGAACAAGGTGAGAACTTACAACTGCTGAGAATACAGCCACTTCAGCAACCTGTAAAGAGTTAAGTTGATCATATGTCAGTAATGTGATCGTTGGGTAACAATTTCCATTGTTTTTCTGATCGTCCAGATCACAGCAGTTGAGCAGGACGTGGTGACACATTCAGAGATTCTGGTGACGACCCGCACAGAGATTAAGGACCTGAAGAGCACCCTGCAGAGGCTTCAGATTGAACTGCAGTCCCATTTGAGCATGGTATGTCAACATGATTGATTATCTAACGGAGTGGATTTGACACTGTGATGCTTCTATACATACCCAGTAGATGTTAAAAGATGTTACTTTTCTCTGAATTTTAATCTCTGACTGCACCTAATAACTTCTTTCTCTGACCACAACAGAAAGCGTCTTTGGAGGGCACCCTGGCAGAGACTCAGGCACGCTATGCTGCACAGCTAACAAGCCTTCAGAACATGGTCACAAGCCTGGAGACTCAGCTGTCTCAGCTCCATGCCAACATCGCCAGCAACAAGCAGGAGTACGACATGCTGCTGGACCTCAAGACCCGGCTGGAGCTGGAGATCGCAGAGTACAGGAGGTTGCTGGACGGGGAGGATGACAGGTGAGACCTGATGAAGAGAGAGAAACACTGACTGGACTCTTTGGATTAGAGATTATACATAAAAACATTTAAATTAACATTTAATGACAATGTACGATGCACATGTTCTATACTAATGATTTCTTCTTTATTTTTCTCTCCATTACCAGTTCAAAACAAGGTAAGCAATCACATGTCTTTAATTCTTATTTTGTTATTAAACTGCTTACGTTTTAACTAAATTTTAGAAATGTGATGTGATTTTCTCATGATTGTTGTTTTGTTTCTTTTCCTCAGTGGTCACAAAGGTCATCACAGTAGTGGAGACAGTTGTGGATGGAAAGGTGGTCCAGAGCAGCAAGACTGTTGATGTGGACGTGGATGAGATTGAGTGATAAACTGGAAGCATTAGTTAAAATCAATAAAGATCATGCAGTTGAATTAAACATTCTTGTGTGTTGTAATTTCATAATGAACAGAATATTCAACATTTCTATTATCGTCCCTCACTGATGAATAATGAATGTTTCACAAATCAGATATAGTGGCTTGAACTTGGAATGTATCCTTAAAGGTCCAGTGTGTAACATTTCGGAGGATCTATTGGCAGAAATGAAATATAGATATTTCATTAGTGTATAGTCACCTAAAAATAGAAGGATTGTTGTGTTTTTGTTACTTAAGACTAAGCTGTTTTTATCTACAGAGGTAGCGGGTCCTCTTCTACAGCGGCTGCCTTGTTGAACTGCATGTTTCTCATAGCCCAGAACACTGGCTCAAGATACAATGCTACAATGCAGTACAGTACCAGTACAAATGAGCTGGTTGAGAACATTAAGAGAGCTTGATAAGGTGTGGCAAGTCAACCTTCCACTGTCTCAGTGGCCCGTTACAGTACTACAACTAAAGAGACAGACCACCATTGCCAAAGATAGATATATGACATTATCATCCCATTGCAAACAAGGTTGATTATTACTCTTTATAGTAGGATCTCTTTACACAATTAATATTTATTTTTCTACAGTCTAGTAAAGAAAACCTTTCATTGTAATAAATGGTCACAATCTGGTTTAAATTTCTTAAAATACATACCTGCTCTGCCCCCTAGAGGCCAAACATTGGTTGGTGCAGCTTTAATCAGTGTAATGAGGGACTGGGACCTATACCAGCATGCACTGGGTAAAAGTAATATAAACGTTTTTCACAAGTTTCTAGTCAAACCCGGGACTATTACTGCGAGCCAAGGCTACATTGGTACATCATATAGTGGCACTCCTAAATATGTATTTTCAAATAGGTTTGAATCAGAATCAGAAATACTTTAATCCCAGGTGGAAATTATTTAAATCTTTAATTAAAACCTGCTGAGCATAAATGCAGTTTGTGAACACATGCTCTGCTTCAAAACTGTACAACTGTAACGCTGTATTGCTGAACACTGTAGAATTTGGAGCTTAACTGACTGGTGTCTCAAAAGGAAATGGTTGAAGAGAGGGGAGAGCATTTTTACTCTTTGCTCAAATTTTCCCACTTATCCTTGGGATGCATACTAACAATTCTAAATTCACAGCTTCAATTTCTCTATCCTTTCACATCAAGTACATTTGTGGTGGTCCCTGCTACAGCCA
Source organism: Dicentrarchus labrax (assembly GCF_905237075.1). Lineage (NCBI taxonomy): Eukaryota > Metazoa > Chordata > Actinopteri > Moronidae > Dicentrarchus > Dicentrarchus labrax. Next base: position 14,033,918 of record NW_026136721.1, read on the forward strand.
CAAGCTATTATGATTCTATTCTCAGCCGGTTTTACACACATAAAATTATAAAATAATCAGAACTCAGACCTACCCAAATACCTAAAGTAACGTGTAAATATGTAATTCCATAAGACCTTAGGTTCATGCCATAACATTATTTGAAGTAAGACACAAATAAGTCAGATAGGACAAAATGATAGTGAGCAATGGGCTTTTTATTGCATTCACATGTGTATGTGAAGGAAGTCTTGGGTTCAGGCTTGTGGCCCTCAGGTGTTGCCCCTTCTGCTGCTTTTGTCGCGTGACACAGATTATGAGGAGATGGAGGAGGACACAACCTTGCCGTCCTTTATTTCCTCTGTGCGCACTATCACCCTGGAAGAGGTGGAGGTGGAACCGCCGGTACTGTGGAGGGGGAGAAGTACAGTGCTTACATAAAAAATCTGAATAATGCTTAAATCTACAGAGCTAATTATTATTTTATAATAAAACGACTGTTCTTTGAAGGCAAATTACCTGCCCTCTCCGTCCAGCAGCCTTCTGTATTCTGCAATCTCCATCTCCAGACGTGTCTTGATGTCGAGCAGCATGTTGTACTCTTGGCTCTGTTGTTCAATGTCAGCACGCAAACACGTCAGCTGTTCCTCCAAGCCAGTTACCTGCATCTGAAGGCCTTGGAGTTGCATGGAATACCGTCCCTCTGTGTCAGCCAACGTGCCTTCCAGGGACGCTTTCTGGAGGAGGAAGAGAAAGAATTAATTAACTGAAAAAGTTCATCAAATTGTATTTCACTTAGGCTGGGCTAGGAAAAGCATGTAACGGTAGAGAAGAGTAAAAGTTTGCCCCAGGTAATTTTCACTTACCATGCTAAGTTGTGATTGTAGTTCGATCTCCAGGCCCTGCAGTGTGCGACGGATCTCGGTTATTTCTGTCTTGGACGTTTGGAGATTTTCTGTGTTGACTGCCACCTCCTTGTTCAGCTCCTCTGACTGCAGTAAACGTGGGAGAACATCAGTGTCATGTATAATACATTTGAACAACAGTCTACGCAGAATGAGATATTACTTATTAGTCAATAAAGATTAGCACCAGGGTTCTGGTCCAGACTTACCTTTGCTTGGAACCAGGCTTGAAGTTCTTTTGTGTTCTTGGCAGCTGAATTCTCATACTGTTCACGGATCTCAGCCATAATGGCGCTCAGGTCTTGCTGTGGTTTTGCGTCCACCTCCACGTTGATCTGCCCACTCATCTGGTTCCTCATGGCGGCCAGTTCCTGTTGAATAAGAGAAGTTTGGTAAGAGCTGGATGTTTCCTGAGTTGTTAGAGTACATCAGCAAATTAATTTTAATGATAAGCATTTGCTACACACCTCCTCGTGGTTCTTTCTGAGGTAAATCAGCTCTTCCTTGAGGCCTTCTATCTGCATCTCCAGGTCTGATCTAGCCAGTGTCAGCTCATCCAGCATTCTCTTTAGACCGGCGATATCTGCCTCCACTGATTGACGCATGGCTAGCTCATTCTCATACCTGTGAGGCAACAAGAGATCAGACATTTACACATCAACATCACAGTTTTTCCATTTCACTATTTAGATTCTGTCTCTCATCCTGATACTTACTTGGTTCTGAAGTCGTCTGCTGCCAGTTTTGCATTGTCAATGGACAGATAGATGCCTCCATTGACACGGGTGGCATCTTGGATCTGTGTAATGAAGCAATGTTTAATTTTACATAATTAGTATATATTTTTTCATCAAACTGTCTCCAACTGCAGTTAAACAGACTCTTTAAACATTAAGTATTCTGTCAACAGCGTTTCACAAAAGGATTGCATATAACACAAGGACAGGAATGGCGTCTCTTACAATCACCATCTACAAAATGATGTATATGCTATTGGGGTAAGTTAAAGTTCAAATGCATGATTTTAAACATATTCATCTGATAGTTGCATTGTATGATTAATTACAATGTGACGTACTTTGATATATGTAACATACCTTTCCCTGGAGGTCAGCAATGGTGGCCTCAAAAGCTGAGTAGTCACGGGTAATGGGGGAGGTCTTACTCTCCAAGAACTGGCGGATCCTGAGCTCCAGCTCAGCATTGGCCTTCTCAAGGGTGCGCACCTTCTCCAGGTAGGAGGCCAGACGGTCGTTCAGGTTCTGCATGGTGGCCTTCTCATTGGCTCCAACATCAAAGTTATTGCCTCCACCATAGCCTGCACCCCCTCCCATGCCAAAACTGTAACCGCCGCCTGCACCACCTCCACCACCTCCACTGCCGAAGCCGCCATAACCACCAGTGGCAACAGAGATTTTTGATCCACTGCCACCTGCGCCGCCATACACACTTGAAGCATATGCCTTTCGCACCATGCCTCCACCCCCACCATAACCTCCTGCCATGGCTCCACCAAATCCTCCACCATATCCTCCACCTCCACTACTGAAGCGTCCAGAAGAACTGCTGATGGTATTCATTCTGAGGGAAGTCATTGTGAAGACTGCTCAGGAGGTCTGACTGCCTTGGAGAGAATGAGATGGGCTGAGATGCACAGATCTGCCTCTGTCCCCCTTTTATCCTGCACAAGGCTGCTGGTACTGCCTCTAGTGTGGGTGGGGCTGTGCAGGACTGAAGGGAGGAGAATTACCTAAAATGGTTGCTCTGCCCAACCCAACATGCACACACTCTTCCGGTCCATTTTGGTAACGATCAGAAGGAGAAGGTGGGATTAAACTTAATCCTATTTTGTGAGGCAATTTACGAAGTTCATTTAAATCCCATAGCTACCTACAAAGCATAATGGCTTCATTATTACGTTCATCCTTTATTCCTGTGCTCCATATCAATGTGCATGAAGACAGGGCATCCGTGTGGACTTTCATCTTTTATTCCGACAAAGTATACTGTGAATTATAAAATCAGCCACACCTGTTACTGTTGGCCTCAGGTTAGTTATTGAGTCATATCCCCCAGGTTTTCAACTTCAGTGACACATGATGTCTTTATTGAATCTGTGCCATACTCCTTGAGCAAGACAGACATACCGTGCTGGCCAAACCTGTTACATTGCTGAGGCAACAAGTAATATAAACACTGTAAAATGGATGAGTATAATTGACACGTTTGTCTCTTCTCTTTCTTTTTGTTATCTTGCATGAGAATCATCTTTTTAAGTATCGGTTATTTTGTTGTTCATAGTCCTAGTTATTTATCACATCTTAATCTTACATTCCCTTTTGTTTTGCTAAACAACATCCTGCAGAGTTGCCAGTTAGACATCACTCATGATGTCAATCAATACCTGGCTTCATTCAAGACTGGGCACAGCACTAGAAAGCTCACTACGGATGTGCCTGCATGTTCTTTATTTTTCTTGGCATTGTGCTTTGGCATGTGCATCATGCCCAAACAAGAACAAGCGCTTGCTTGTTTGCTTCTTTCCATTTCACCACAGTATTTCTTTTACGATGTCCCAGAGGATTGTCCCGACTGTCTCACATGAAGCATGTGGAATGGTTGATTAAATTAAAGAATGCAGGCATTTAAACTTTTCCTTGCTTTTCCAGTGCAGATTCATTTCTCAAATGCTGACAATTAAAATAAAAATGCATGTATTATTTTAGAATTTTGCATGTGGTTTAATGTAACAAAGAGTTGTTTTACCTCTAACTAGCAAATGACTGTTACAAACTGCGCACACACTGTACGCAGCTTGGAGTAATACAAACCAGATGTTTCTTTTCACTGCTGCTTTTCATTTTGAGGTTGCAAACTCATCTCATGCATGTGCTACATAGCCATAAATAATGTCCAATATACTGATTGGTTTGAAACCCTGTGCAGTAATATATGAGTAAAGATATTTTTTTTTCTCTGGAGATAACATTTTCACACCATCATACCAACTTCTGGTGTGTACACACTGTGAAGTATAGCTCTGTACAGCTTATTTGCACTTCAGTCATTGTTTCACTGTTCCATTCAGAGATGTCTACACTCTTTCTTGTTTGCCTGCAACTAAGCAAATATTCCTGAGCAATACAAAGAAGTAAGCTCCATTGTCTCTAGACATTTTTAGTATTTCAAACAATTAGCTTGCAATCTCACTTTGCAAATATGTATCCTTTGTACTACCAGCAGAACCAAGTGATGGTGTAAATGTACGTAAACATCTGGCAACACAACACCACACAACAGAGTGCACAGTGTGATATTTGTGCAACCAGCCTTTCTATTAAAGAATAATATAAGGGTGTGACACTGGTGAAAAGGTTTAAATAGAGCATGTAATTACAAAGCCCTCTGGTTAAGTTAGTTTATGTAAAGTTTACTGTGGTATCAGAAGTAACAGAGCAATTGTCAATGACATGTTAATGTGTGAGATTTCAGACACACATTTCTGTGAAAAACATGCTTCACCTTGATAAACGAGTGCATAGGACTCACTAAAACTTGTGTGTATTCTGTAGACAATATGGAATATGATACAACTTGCACATCACTAAATCACTTTAGTAATAAAAACGAAATACTTTAAAAATACATTTTAATCGCAATGGCTGTTCAGAAATGATGCAAAGCATGAATCATGAGTCAATTTTCTTCAGGCGGTAGGCACATACTATCAGAGAGATGCTTTGCAGGTCAAATAAGGTAAAGTTGGAGGATGTGACCAGGGGTGTAGACAGGATTGAGTTGCAAAAAGAGAATTTTTCAGAAATTAAATTCATGCTGTTGCGGAAAAAAACTAATGCTCAGCATGTTACCATTCGAGGTCTGAAATAAATAAATAAATAAATTAGTAGTATGCAACATTTTGCATTAGAACATGCCAACATCAGCATGTTTTAATGCTTACTGTTTAGCATGTTAGTGAAGTTAACACATTAACACAGTTTTCAGGTCAAAGAATGGAAGTGTCAGGGTCAACCACTTTAGTCTAAACTGAAACATCTCAACAACTATTAGATGGATTGCCGTGACATTATTCATGGTCCTCAGAGGATGAATCCTAATGACTTTGTTGAATTATTATTATTGTCACTGTTTTTATTTACTCTCTTAGAAGAAAGATATTACTGAAATGATATGTGCTACTGCAATTAATTGACTTTTTTTTTTTTTTTTTTTTTTTTTAAATACACATTAAAATCACAAAAAATGTCTTTTTAGGCTGCAGTGGTCTAGAGGTAGAGTGGACTTAAATTACCCAATGCTTGGGGTGCCACTGAGCACTCTTACTCTCTCTGCTGCTCTACGGAGCTGCTCAGCAGCCTCAAAGTCAAGCAGGGCATTGTTGCTGAATAAGAACATTTACAAGACTGCATATACGAGTGAATAATATTGCTTTTAATGTTTTCATTCGCCTGCTCTCCATTCATATTAAGATTTCCCTGCTTCAGGATTGTTTTAATACTGTTACCCGTGTTCCTTATTCCCATACAGATTGCATCTCTTTGTCAATATGCTTCCTTGGTGTTATCAACCTATACCGCATATATCAAATAGATTTTATTAATCAGAAAACAAAATGAAGGTTTTAAGTGTTAATACACTATGCACACTTTTCTGCTCTCACTAAAAGAAAGGACAAGTTGTGGTTAATGTGTGAGTGATTAATAGTGATGGTATGTGTGGCGGCAGGGCAAGGTGTGACTGTGGTTGTGTGAATGTGGGAAACAAAGCATGATTGAGGTATGCATGCTTTTAATTGAGAGACTCCTGCAAACAGGTATATAATCCATTCACTAAAATATTTTTTTTAGCTTTTCAGAGGATAAGGTTAAAATATATTTAAACGTCACTGCGGACTAATTGATTTATACCCTGTATCTAGTGGGTGACAATCTGCTATGCGGCGCACATGTGTGGGAGCTGTAGTTGCAGTTCAACTTGCAGGGCTCTTGCAAAAAACCATATCAGTCATCGCCATAACTCTTTTGTCACATTTATGTTGTCACACACCCCATCCACTTTTCATGTAAACGGGAATGACTTCTCAGAATGCAAAAGCCTCATTCAAGTCTGAGTACGAAGTGCCTTCCTGACACAGATAACCACAGCTTGCGTTAAAAACTGGAACAGTATGTTCAAAATGTGTTGTGACATGAAAAATAGCGTGCAGTGTTTTTACCTAGGTGTTCAACTCTCATTTATGAGCTAATATAAAATAGTTTCTCACTTTCTCATTTTGGAGAGAGAGCGATGGCTGCAGTGACTCACTGTTAGATCAGGTGTTTTTTGACAATGCTCCTCTGTCTTTGTATTTTTTTCTTTACTCTATTTCAGGCCCAGACTGGTTTCTGTTGTATCTTGCTATGCTCTGCAGGTATGGGCCACACCCTTTACTGCTAGCCTGATGGAAATTTACAGTAGAAAATTCTGGACTTTGGACTGAGCAGTGGGAGATTCACCTTATCTTTAGCAAGTTTATATTAGCAAGATATAAAAGTAACCGATATATTAAATCAACAATTTCATCGTCTCTTTGATACTGTGAGTCAACTGAACTGAATTAAGATCCCATGTGCACAAAATTCAGCACTGCGTTTTGTTAATAATAGAGATAATTTAGGTCAGATGAGGGAAAACCTAATTGAATCATTGATTTTAATCATGTGATGCACACAACCATGAAGTAACACAACCTACTGTGCTTTCTCTTACTTTCAATCAAATATCTACAGAGGAGATCTCACTCCCTAGGGAAACCTTTTACTTTTACAATTAGGCATGAAGTTTGACACCAGGAGGGCGAATTCAACGGACGGATTTCAGTTTAAAATGGGACTTTCTGTGTGTGTGTTATGTGCTGATGTTTGAATGAAGATCTCAAGGTTCCAACAATGGTGCACACTTCTGTCTTGTCTAGTCATGCAGAATAATTACATTTATAAGGTCTAGACAGTGAGGCAAATGATTCCAGGTCTCTTTGCCTCAACTTGATATTTCACTGCACAAAGCTGCTGAAAAAGTAAATCATATTTCAGGGCTGCTAATAACATTTAATAACACTGATGATGAACAGCAATAATGTGTTAAGGTGCAGCCAGGTCCAGGACAAAAGCAGAGAAAGGAGGGGAGTCTTAAATGTTGAGTCATTTTGACCAATGGATTAAGTGATTGCAGGTGAATCACTGATGTTTTGATGGCGAGCTCAAGTCTCCACTTGATTTACCTCCACCCAAATGAAACCAATGGTGACTCAAGGGTGAGTGTTAACCTCACTGAACCAAATCTATACTTTAAAACAACTGGATAAAAAAAGCTTTTCTTGCTTGCAAACATATTCAGTATCACTCATGTATGATTGTGTGCTACTTGCTCACCATTATTGTCTATTGTCCATTGTCAGTAAGTTAAAAATAATCATGTTTCTAAATGTATCTTGCCCAGCAACAATCTGTTTCCACTTTAGCTAAATAAGGTCACCCAATCCACTGAAACCGTGCTGAGAGATGACTTTTAGAGAAAGAGATAGTGTGACACCTGGTGGTCATGAGTAAAATTACAGTCTAACATGGTACTTGCAACCAATGTCAGAAAATGCTTTATTTTACTGTATTCTTATTACTTTTGCCAGAGTATCTGCACAGGTTTCAATCTCTTTGTATGACCTAAACCTACTTGAATCTTCACCCTTTTACATTTCCTGTGTTATTTGTATGGCCAAACAGTGATGTCTTTGACGTCAAAGTCATGCTATGATTGTATTTTACCAATGAAAAATCTATGTACAAATTATAATCCACCTTTCTAAATTGTAACACAGATTTGTGATTAGAATAGAAGAATTAGAATACACATTTTCATCTTTGCTTTCTGGCTTTTAATCATATTTTGGTCTCATTCTTATCACATGCTGCAACCTTTCTATATAATTTTCAATCAAAAGAAAAAGACAAGGCCAAGGTTTCCCCTAAAAAGCAAACATTAAAGTGATTTGTCATGTATCTGGTTGACGTTAACAGCTGATCATTAAATCTGCAGTAGGTAACACATTCATATTTGCTGAAACTGTCACTATAGCCAGACAGTGGTACATGCGGCAGATAAAAACAACATGGTTGATTGTTGAGTCTCATTCCCAGCTTCAGTATTCGATAACCTGGGAATAAGACTCAACAATCAAGTATCTTTTTTGGCTCTGTTTGTTGTTTTTGTTCAGGCCCGGAAGATTCTTGCAAATGCCATTAGGAGCATTGAGAGGAGCCAGAGGAATCTGTCTTGTGTACTGCTGTCAGGATATAGTGAAAGTTTCAGCAAATATGATAAAAAGTTATTTCTATTAGAGTTAACTACTGCAGCTTTAAGTAGGAATTATACAGGTCAATTTAGGGGTCAAATCAAAGTAAAACTTTATTTTAGTGGCAGCATAAGTGTTACTGAATGTCCTGTACTTGGGTGTCAACACTGGAGGACACCACCTTTCCATCAACAATCTCCTCCACAATGGTCTTCACCCTCCTCTCGATGTGGGGTTTATGCTCTGCAGAGGTGGAGAACAAACATGATGCATCATGTGATTACAGCGAGGAAGGAGCTTAATTTAAAGTTGTTGTAGTGAATGATTGGGAATCTTACCTTCCACTTCCACAACCTTGCTGATGATCACAGCCCTACGGAGAGATCATTTTAAAACATATTTTATTGCTTCAGCTGTTGGCCAACTACTTTGACTTTAAAACGTAAAAGGAAGAAATGAAATACTTTAATTCCTCACTTTGCTTGTTCGTATCCCCTCTCACGCAGCTCTCCATCCAGCAGCCTCCTGTACTCTGCAATCTCCAGTTCTAGCCTCATCTTGATGTCCAGCAGTACTTTGTACTCGGCTTGCTGCTGCTCGATGGAGACTCTCAGCTGCTGCAGCTCTAACTCCAGCGAGTTGATGTTAATCTGCAGCTGGCTGAGCTGGACGCTGTATCGACTCTTGACTTCTTCCACATTCTGCTGTAGGCACTGAATCTGCAGGACAGATGGGTATAATGTCAGGAAAGCTGTGTGTGTGATTGGAGAAAGGAATTGTCCCTATCTGCCTGACTGGGAATTATAGTTACAGTTGCTTAAAATAATAGTTAAAGCCATTTTCGCTTGGTGTGATTAGTCCTCCTGTTCATACTGGTCATTAAAACATAATGTGCTTTAAATTGAGTGGGGGATGACAAAAATTCACTGTGGAAAAATACATTCCAAAGAGAGAATACGGGCGGGGTGGATTTTGTCCTTCATCACTTACATTGAAAGTGCAGTAGGAAAGAATATTGTAATGGCCCTTATGATAAGGAAAAAAATGTGCATCTACCCTTTAATCGAAGTGTTATCAGCCAACTGTACACAGTGAAAGAGTGCTTCCTGTCATTTCATCAATGGCCTACCTCTGTGTGGACGCTTTGGCGACTTATCTCCAAACTCTGGTAAGTCCTCTTCAGCTCCGACAGCTCTGTGTAATACGTCTTCACTTCAGTTGAACATGTAAGGATTTGCGTCTGGAGAATTTCCACCTTTTCACACACACACACACACACACACACACACACACACACACACACACACACACACACACACAATAAATTCCATGAGATTCCCATTTGTAAATCTTGACATTATAGTTTATACTCTCGTGGTTTTTACATTTTCAGGCATGTTGTTCTCCCATCTCACCTTAGATTTAAACCATCTCTCGAGCTCCAGCTTGTTCTTGTCCACCACAGCCTCATACTGTTGCCTCATTTCCTCCAGGACCTTTGTCAGATCAACAGACTCTGCGCTGTCCACCTCTACATTAACTGTGCCACTCTGCTGGACCCTCAGCAGATGCATCTCCTGCAACATGACAAAGGGATACATTTTAATCTCCTGCCACCTCCAAAAGATGGCGCCCTTGTACTAAAACCATTGACAGTATATATCCCAGTTTCTCAAACCCCAGCAGATAAAGACTGGTTTAGAACTCCTACCTACAATACACAAACCTTTTGCACTATTTATATTTAATTTCCACTTTAGTAGTTTAGTAGTTTTAGTTTAGTTTTAGTTTTTTAGTTTTAGTCAAGTTTAATTTTCTGCTCATATTTTGGACTCTTATCTTACTATATATGATACTGAGCCATCCTGCTTTTCAATCATTCAATGTCTTCAAACTCTTTTTTATCACAAATTATGTTTTTAAAATGACAGCAGAGAAATTCCTCTGGAGTTCTCACCTCCTTGTGGTTCTTCTTCATGTACACCAGTTCATCTTTCAGACCTTCTATCTGCGCCTCCAGGTCAGCAATGCTGAGAGTCATGCTGTCCCGGACCCCTCGGAGACGAAACACATCAGCCTCCACATTCGTACGCATGTTCAGCTCCGTCTCATATCTACAGAGGGAGGCCAGGTGTAGTTGTAATTAAATTGAATGAGTGAAAGGAAAAATGTGACCTTTCGACTACATCTACTGTCTGTGTACTTGTGTCCAACAGGTGTAAATGTTACTCCAGTCATAAAATGAACCATTATTTTTGACAAAATGACTGGAGTGTGCGTGTGGATTTCAGCATGAAGCAACAGAGGAACGTAAACCTACTTAATTTTAAAGTCCTCTGCAGCCAGCTGAGCATTGTCAATCTGCAGAATGACTCTTTGATTCTCTGAACGTTTCATGAGGATCTAAAGGAGAGAAAAAAAACATTGTCTCTTTTTATTCACATTTTCTTGTTTTATTGGACAGACTCATCAGTACATGTGTACTTATTTTTATACAGTAAATATGACAGGATATATTTCAAAAACTCAATTTCTGCAGTAAGTTTCAACTGAAAGCCAATATAATGATTCAGTTTTAGTTCAAACCCACAGTTTATACAGCACTGAGGGAATATGTAGCTATTTTATGAATGATCTTTTAGTTCTTTCGTTTTGTTATTTTTTGATGGATTGTGAATTTATCCATATAGCATTAAATCTGCACATGGCCAAATTAACCTGTTTGGGAGCACTAGGTTCAAAATGTGCTCTTATGCCCCTGTTGATCATCATCACAGTTGCCCGGTTACATATGCACATTAAACACTAGATGTATATGTCTAAAACAATAAATCAGTCACAGTGTGACAAACACAACTCAGCTCAAGCTGCACCAAAGCTGTAAAAATCAGAAATATTTGAAATGACAAAGAAAGATAAAGTTTTAACCACTGTAAAATAGTTGGTTGCATCTTTGTTTGCACACCAAAAATATGCTGTCTTGTTTATTGTATTGTAAAATGTGAGCGGTACCTGAGCTTGGAGATCACTGATGGTGGCGAAGTAGACAGCGAAGTCTCTGGAAACAGTAGGAGATCTCTTCTCAAAGAACTCTCTGATCTGCTGCTCCAGCTTCCTGTTGGCTGCCTCCAGGGAGCGCACCTGCACACACAACCAGAGGGTGATATCACACAATGACAGGAGACAAATGAGAGACATCACATTTATAAAGCACTTTAGTTCTGGCTCATAACTCCTGGCTGGCATGTGGAAGCATTTTTTTGGTGTGCTAAGCCAAAAAAATCTCTTCTTAGCCCTAAGAGTAAATGTTGACAGTTGACGTTACGTTAGCTGTATGTTAAGGAGATAGTGGATCATATTGTTAGTGACTGGTAAATCTAGATTATCTATTTTCCTGGCGGGTTAATTCACATATTCATTTGTTATCATTGTTTTGACTGTTATAGAACACACACATACATTACGTCTACTTTACCTTCCTTTAATAAAGTCTACTGACTTCCTGTCTGACCTGCTTCTTTGTCTGTGATGGAGGAAGTTTTCAAATCCTTTACTTATGTTAAAGTTATGTGAGAATAACAACAAAGAAAATATGCTTAAAGTATCAACAGTAAAAATACTCTTTGCGCAGCAGAGAGCTCTCAAGTTTATTATTATAGGCTACATAGTATAAGGCCTGTTGCATTACGTAATATCACTGATGCATTCATGTGTAAGAAGCATTTTAAAGTCAAGATGCAACTAGGGCTGGGCGATAAATCGATTTTATCGATTAATTCAAATTTGTAGTTAAACACGATTTATTTTTAGTTAAAATCGGTTCTCTCTTGAACATCCACAACACCGGCGCTCCCTTTGGGCTCCCGTAGGTCAGAGTGCGCTGACCCCTCTCCCCACCTCTCCACAGATAAACACAACATGGCAGCAAGCCAGGATGAGCTCGTCCCCAAAAAAGCCACAGTGTCGTCGGTTGTTTGGATTTTGTGGCGTCCGACAGCGAACAAACCACGAGCCACTGCAAAGTTTGAAAGCTGTTGCAACCAAAGGTAGCAGTACGAGCAATTTATTCCAGCACCTCAAGCAGAGGCATGCAGCCGAGTGGGAGAAATGTTGCTCTCTGCGAGATATACAGGACCACAGCCCACAAACACCCGCTAAAAAACAGTCTACAAAAAAATCGATTAAAATCGTAAATCGGGTTTGGTGTGAAAATATTGGAGATTTTATTTTTAAGCCATATCGCCCAGCCCTAGATGCAACAATCATTTATACTAATTATAGAGCCAAACCACAGTCCCAATTCTGTGTAAAAATGTATTCAAAAGATTATCTTAAGTTACTATGAGCATTTAACTTCCGATAAAACTTCAATATATTTTTACACGGAACTGTGGATCACTTGCATTGAGAGTGCATTAGAAAGGGATCTTTTAACGAGCAGTGTGAACACCTGTTTTGATGTTCATATGAGCACCTGACTTTCTTTCTTTTTTTATATTTTTGAACCTGTGCGTCCCTGTGTGCATGCAAGGTATGAATGTGTGTGTTAGAGAAAGCCTATAATGTGCATTTATCAGGTTTTATGATGAGAGACTGCCCATTAAAATGTCTTACCACTCATTTCATGCAGTTTAAAAATATCAGTTTTTCAGAGGTTTGTTTAGCAGTTTGACCATCATCATATTCATCATGGTTTACCTTCTCCAGGTAGGTGGCCAGGCGGTCGTTGAGGTTCTGCATGGTCCCCTTCTCGTTGCCGATCACTCCACTATCGCCGTACGGGGTCAGTGACCCGGCAGAGAAGAAAGACTGGCCCTGAGAGATGCGCGTCCCGAAGCCCCCCGCGCCCCCGTACACGCTGGGCGCACGGGTCTGGAAGGCCCCGGTGGAGATGCGGGTCTGGCCGGAGCCCACCAGCTGCAACCCTCCGCTCATGCCGATAGCGCTGGCGCTGGAGATGCTGCGGGAGCTGCTGATGCTGCGGGAGCTGAAGCTGCTGTTTTGGCGGCTGAGTTGGACAGACATGGTGAGAGCTGGAGCTGGAGCTGGAGCTGACCTGCAGGTGATGAGCAGAGGTGGAGAGTCTCCGAGGAGTACCGCTGCCGGAGACAACTGGGCATTTTATAGAGACTCTGGGAGAGGGAGACACTGTCTGGCCCCGTGCCACAATGTGTGGTATGCAGATAGCCTAATGTTTTTAGGTGTGTACAGTAGCTAGTGCTGGTCTATGAAAGACACGTTGAATATCTAGTCTGACAGCTTGATGGCTGCCTAATTGATATGAATCCATAAAGATAATTGTTTTTTTTCTTCTCCGCAGTCAGTCATACTTATCCTGTAGCAGATTAGAATGACACTTATCACGTTGAACATCAGCTCAGGTAGTTCTAACCGGGAACAGTGCATTGCCTCTAGAATTTGAGATCATTCATTTAAAGCAGATTTATAAGAAATAAAATGAAACCTTACTAAATTTACCACATCCAGCCTGATTTGGTCTGGTATGACCAGTCTCTTATATATGTTAGCAAATGTAATAAAGAAATGTATATATATGTTTCTGTGTCACTGACATTACTGAGTCAGTTATCTGACTTTATGACTCTTTTTATGCAACTATTATTTGAACATTTACAATTATCATTTAAAGGACCAGTGTGTAGGATTTAGTGGCCACTGGGTAGCTGTGGTTCAGGAGGTAAAGTCAACTAATGAGGTTGGCGGGTCGACCCTGCTCCTCCAGGATGCATGTGGGAGTGTCCTTGAATAAGATTCTGCACCCTCTGATGCCGGGCCATCGGTGTATGAATGTGTGTGAACAGATGAATGTGACATGTAATGTTTCTCGGTTTGAGAAAAGAAAGTGAAGGTGTCATCATTTTGTTTATTTATCACTGCGGATTGCAACCAACTTCATTCCCCTCGCCACACCCAAAAGGCCCTTGCTAGAGCCTGTGTTTGGTTTATCCATTCTGGGCTGCTGCAGAAACACAGATAGATCCTCCTAAATGTTACACGCTGGACCTTTAATTGTCACTTGTGTCCACAGTGGCTGCTGCTCAGCTAGAGCCAAAGGGTTTTATAACACATATGTCGAAGAAACCTCTGAAAGGATGGCCTGGGAAATCAAGACGCTCTTTTAACCACAAACTGGTTCTCAATGTTTTTTTTAGAACGACTAAAGATAGTTCTTTTCCAGCGAAGCAAAGGGAGTGGGCAAAACACTTAATGACATAATGGATCATTTAGTAACTATGTCTCTAAACAAGAACTCAATGCCTGACCCCAACACACACACACACACACACACACACACAAAACTGGCACTCCTTATCGCTTATCTAACGTGGTCAGATTAAAACATCCTCACATGATTGACACAAGAATCTAAAAGCCATCTCAATCCACTGTGGGCCGCACCCATAGGGGAAAGTGACAGATAACACTTTGCACGCCACTGGTTTGTGGCAGCAGCTCCTACACACGTACATATTAAAGACCATTAGATTAAAAAAAGTACTCTGTTGCAGATACATAGGATAATTTTGTTTTAATGTGAAGCTTTATTAATAAAATATCAGACATAACTTTTTTTTAATATATTGCTTTATTGTGTACTTTTTGGGACATGATCCAGAACAACAAAATGAAAGTTAGACCAGAGATGTAAGCAGCTCCACTGATATTGAAGAAATTGTTGTTTTACTGACACCACTACACAACTACGATTTTATTCATACTGAAAGTAAAATACTCAATGTAACCTTTCACTTGCCTTACAAGTCCTGCAGCTTAAAATAAAAAAAGAATCTTGAAGTTGACAACTGAACATCTGTGAAAATAAACAAAAGCCGTGATGAGCATCTGCTGATAAAGTGTGAATCTGACCTGAGCGACAGGCTAAGGAACAAGCTGTCTGTCGCAGTTATGTGGAGTCTGGAACTTTATCAGATTTCACTGGTGGGTGTGTGTCGCTCTAGTGAAAGCATTAATGTCAAATCTTATGACATGTGATTGTCTTTATGAGGCATATGAGAATGGCGGAAGCCAACAAGTAACATTCCATTAAGATCATATCTCTGGCTTAGTTTGTGGTAACGCTTGTAAGATTTACTCATTAGTCAGAACAACCTGAGGTGAATGTATGCATGTGGATTCTCTGCTTTCCATTGTCCTGCTGTCACTTCCCCTCATAGCACTTCATGTTGTATTAATGTAGCACATAGAGTACATCAGTACAACAGCTAAAAGATGATGCTTTATAATATTTTCAGGCTGCATTCAATTTGCTTCTGCTCTTCAACATACATCACACATTGTACCCTATTACCCCACTAGAACACTACGTTCTCTGAATGCTGGGCTACTTGTGGTTCCTATAGTCTCTAAAAGTAGAACAGGAGCCAGAGCCTTCAGTTACCAAGCTCCTCTCCTGTGGAACCAGCTTCCAGTTGTGGTTCGGGAGGCAGACACCCTCACCACATTCAAGAGTAGGCTTAAGACATTCCTCTTTGATAAAGCTTATAGTTAGGGCTGGATCAGGTGAGTCCTGAACCATCCCTTAGTTATGCTGCTATAGGCCTAGACTATCGGGGGATTTCCCATGGTGCACTGAGCTACTCTCTTCCTCTCTCTTTCTGCACTCATTCATGTCCCTTTAATGCATGTTACTAACTCCACTTCTTCCCCGGAGTTCTTGTGCTTTCTCGTCTCGCAGGTTCTCATGGATCCTGGTGGAGCCTCCTGCCATGGTCCTGCTTGACTGCCATTGCCAATACTGTTGTTGCTGTGCACCTGTCTGTCTGTCTGTCGCTCTCTCTCTCTCTCTCTCTCTCTCACCCCAACTGGTCGAGACAGACGACCACCCACCTAGAGCCGGAGGATCTGTCCTAGGTTTCTGCCTTTTAACAGGCAGTTTTCCTTGCCCTTGTCGCCAAGTGCTTGCTCATGGTGGTACTGTTGGGTCTCTGTAATTAATGTTAAAGAGTTCGGTCTAGACCTGCTCTATTTGAAAAGTGTCCTGAGATAACTTCTGTTATGAATTGGCGCTATACAAATAAAAAATTGAATTGAATTGAAATTGTCAGTGGAAAATGGACACACGGTAACTGGCCCCAAATCTATACAGTATGCAAACAGTGTTAATGTCGACCACACATTGTAGTATTTTTACTGAAAGGGTAGAGAGTACGTCATCTGGAAAGTCCGAGCCACACCATGACATGAAGGCAATAATCACCTCCAACCAATCATTAAATTAGACACACCAGGCTTTTTTTCTTTCTTTTCAAATATGATCCACCGTTGCCTTTTTAAAATATAAAGTGAAAAACTGTTTCAGCCCAGCCAGTGCTGAAATTAAGGCACAGATGGAAAAATAATTATTGTGTCTTTGTCTTGTTCCAACATGTGTGAACTGTAATAGTAACTGCTTAGAGGGGATATATCTGATTCAAGGAAGCCAGTGTTCAAAGCCTTGAAGTCTTCCAGCCAGTGGCTACATAGTTACACCAGATCCTCTGTGCTGGTCTCTAAAGGAGTATTGAATTTCTTATGTAAACACATTGACTCGTTTTATTGTTATTGCAGTGCAAAAAAGGCCTTTCCAGGTAAGTGAAAAGTATAATAATGGGTTTGTAGATGTATCAGTCCATCGTTTCCTCTACGCACATCCTCCCAGTGCATCTGTCTACCAATCAATCAGTGAGCACTGTTATCTGTCTTTGATTTTAGGCCATATTGCTCACACCAAACTTGTGGTATAAAAGAGTCAATCTGTTCAGTGTGCACCACAAGCATCAGACCTGCTGGATTTTGTTGTGCACGCATTTCATCTTCATACAGGTAACAGGTGACTTCTTTCATTCAGCTGTCAATAGAATTATTTTGAGTAAGTTGTAACTTTTTTTCCTTCTTGTTCACAGACATGTCAGGGAAAGTTATTGTGGGGTTTGCACTGTTGGTTGCGCTGCTAGTATCTGCTGCAGCATCCACACCTGTCGAGGCTAAAGAGACTAATGTGCTGCAGCAGCTTCTAGCCAAGAGGGAGAAAATGACAGACTTGGCTGGCAGACAGGAGCTGGCGCCTCAGGCTCACTCTGCGGCACGGTTGGAGAGACGGGCACACCTATCGGAGGATGAACGCGAGATTGTGACTAAACAAATAATGCAAGCAATTTCAGGTATGCTTTTTGCTCGGGGTGTGAAAGTTCTTCTCTGATTGTTTTGTTTAGCTTGAGTCAATTAGATAAAACAGTGAGGGAGGGAGGGAGGGAGGGCTCCACAAAGATGCCTGAATATGTTCACTGAAGCCTTGTGTGTGGTTCATGTAGGAATGGTTTGTTCACAGAGATGATGAACTCCGAGTGCATGTCAGACCGGGACTACCAGGGCTGGGTGGACTTCGGACGGCGGGACACAGAGTGAGACACAACAATGCCAAAAGCAAACTGAGAGGGCAGACTAAACTGCTTTTTGTTCAGATTTTATACAAAGTCAATGTTTTAATTTCCCTACAACTTTATAAATAAACATTTATTTGCAGAATTATCACAAGAGTCACGTGTGTTCTTTCATCGTGGCAGTAAGAGGGACATACTAAACTGCACTGATGGAAATGCAAAGTTTTATTCACAGGTGGTAAAATGTATACACACACTGACATAATACAGAGCTGTGATGCTAACACAGAAAAAACAGTAGTGCAGAGAAACAGTGGTTTGGTTTATTTAAGCCAAAACACAAATTATTACAACCTGTGTTTATGATTTCTTCCCTTTTTAATCCACAGTATCCTATGCCTTTTTGCTACAGCTGATTGTTTAGAAAGATTTCAAAGAAACATTCTGTTTAAACACTCTACTACTAGTCTTTAAATTACCCTTAACGCCACAGGAGAATTCACTTTGAATAGTTTGGATTTCATTTATGTTCCAGCAATTTCAAAATTCCTGATGATGTGAAATACAGCAGATTTGTACAAGCAAGATATTCAGTCAACGCAGTACAGTAAATATACACATTGTTTCATTGTCTTTGTTGCACCTGATTTGTTTTTGGTGAAAGGTTTGGCTCAGGATAAAGTCCACGCGGTCAGAAGCAGCTCACAGGTGGTGCTGTACAGCATGCAACCATAACACCGTGTTCTATGTGAAAGCAGGTGATGAACTGTAGGGCAGACAGCTAGAGGATGTCAACATTATCAACATTTTTCAGCTCAGTCATTGTGTCTTCTGTCCCTGTTTGGAGCAGATACCATTGCAATACTTCTTGATCAATTTCAGTGTTTCATTCAGTATATTTGACAATCTTATATACAACATGCTTTTCTCAATGTAGCAGCTAATAAGCAGGAAGACCAGAGTGTATTTTAGTGCATTACAAGGTTCTCCAGTGTGACAGCAGTGGTTTGGTTTGTGGTTTCAGCTAACAATAATTTACTGTCTTTTTTTTTTACTTTCCCAAATGACAACTTTGTTATATACACACAATGTAAGTGATGTTCTACTTTGGAAACAAAAAAAAGGACAGGTGATGAGGTTTTTGTAAAACCGATGGCAGGGAAAATGTGTAAAATGACAATCACAAAACACAGTATAAAAATATGTTTTTCTTCATGATGTTTCTTTTTTGAGTAAAAAGAAGGTCTTTCTGCAGTCATACAGACTGGTGAACAGGTGATTGTCCTGAGATGAAGATGTCACGCACACAACACACACACACAACTACTGTACACAAACTCATAGAAAAGAATATTACTGTACACTACAGACAACTTATATGGCTCTAGCACATTCTGTGGCTTTTGTTTTCAGGACCCCAGAGCTGTGGTGCCCTGAACTGCACAGTGGGAATCACATGGCTGGATGCAAAGTCACTATGGTGAATGAGAGAGGAGTTAAGTGGTGACCGGCCCTCATCAGACTTTCAGAGCATGTGCGACTGCTTCTCTCTCGCCGCTTCATTGCGGCCCGTCATCCCCCAGGCCGCCACTCTGTACAACCCCAGACGCTGAAGCTTCTCCACCAAATTCAAACTGAAAATGTTCCCTCGCCCCGCTTTGTCCAATGATGAGCCTCCACCATTGTCTTTTGCTGTGATGCGTGAAGGTTTTGTACTCAGGTTGTAATTTAAGGTGTGGTGGGGATAAGGAGAGGCTGAGATGCCGCGCTCTTGCAGCAGCTGCAGGAGTCCCAGTGATGAAGTGGTTACGTTTGTGGCGGTGGTGGTGGTGGTCCGGCTTCCCAGGCCAAAGTGCTGCTGGTGGGATGGCGATGAAGTGCTCACGAGCTCACAGTTCCGACAAGATGGCAGGCCGAAAGAGTGAAGGCTGTCAATGGAAAAAAAATAACAATTAAAAACAAAAATAAAACATAGCAGATAGAAGAAAACTAAACTCTTTCTTTCTGCACAAACATGCAAGTTCATACCCAAATTGTGAAAAAAACAAGACAATTTAAACAGTTTCAGTTATTTCACTTGTTGTTAGTGTGTCTATTGATGCTGTAACATGGATAAACATGTTAATGTGACAGTTGTTATAAAACAGGACCTGGTGGTTTGTTGAGATGTTAACCTAAAAAAGTCAAGAGACTTTAAAAACAGTGTAACAAGCCAAGAGTACGTGGGGAATGAAAACAAGTTAGAGCAGATGTAAGAGCTTAACAGCATTAAGTGTTAGTAGAAGGAGATGGGTGTGTATATTACAGAAGCACAGTGCATGGTTTTCCTTTGAAGTAGCTGTGAGCATTTCAGTTGGATCAGAGCAAATGTTTAACATCTCAGTCTCTGACGTTAAACCAAGGCTTAGCCAGAAAAGGCTTAATAAGTTATTTAAGGTGGGGTAGTTGATTCTGGAGAAAGATTATAATATAAAACGTCATCAAACAAACTGCATGCATGCACAAAAACTTAAAAACTAGAGAGTGTTAGTTGTTTATATTGTTATTACAAAACTACAGTGACCAGTGACAAGGCAGGTAACTTGTGTTTTTAGGTCTTTGTTGCTATAAAACCCTTCACAAACGTTGTTACGGACAAGTAGAGTGAACAACGACACAACAAGTAATGTGATGGAAATTACTAGGTAGTAGGTTTGCAAACTGTCGCTGCTGCTGCACAGTTAACGTGCAAAGTGGACGAGCATCTTCCCAGAGCCGGCACAGCTCCAGACAGCAATACTCACAACTCTCCTGCTACTAACATCACAATAACAGCTTATCTTGCCAAACTAGAAAGTAAGCTGTCTATGGGCAAGACATTTAACGTTACAAACAAATCCTGGCTCAAATAACAAGGAAGTACTCTGTGGCTTGGTCTGATCCACTTTGTTACCCATTTACAGAGCCAGAGCTGAGTGCAAACACTGGATTTTCTTTCAGCGCACACACAGAGCAGAAAGCTTGTGGACACTGAGGAGATATTTGCTAAATTTGTTTTGGGTTAGAATCGTTGACCCCACCTTTAACCTTGATGTTATTTAGTCAAACAAACATGGCACTGTGCCTCCGTCATTAAATGATGAAATCCAGCATTAATGGCGAGCCCGCAACCATCAACTCTTACTTTGCCTTTTCTCCTTTTAGAGTTGGAGAAAGAGCCTCGACAGACGTTTTCTGCCACTGTGGGCGTAAAGAGCAGAGGTTAAGGGGTAGAAAAAGCAGCGTGAAAGAGAGGAAATCTGGAAGATCCACACTTATTGAATGAAAGTGACACTGCAAAAACAAAAGAGGATTAATGAACATAGAAAAAAATAATTCAGCAGCTCCTTGTTCAGGGTTTTACAGTAACTCAGGTCCATCAAAACCACACAAAATCAAGTTCAAGCTCATATTTAACTTTATTATCCTGTGAAAAATACACAAATACATCAAAACATGCTAAAAAAAAGACACCAAGGCACCAATACAGTACATTGTATGTTTACAGTATGTATATTCTTACCTAGTGGAGAAGGAAGGGATGAGAAGGGAGGGTTGGAGGACTTGGCAGGTGGTAATGGTATGTGTGGGAGAGGTCTGAGGGAGGTTGGGACCGGATGGAGAGACTGCGAGGTCATGGAGGGAGAAAAGGCAAGTTAAACTACATGAGGAGAATTACACTGAATGAGAAACTACAATAGCCAATGATGCTGGAAACTAAAGTAATACTAAACAATTAAAGGGACACGAAACAATATAAATTTGAATAAAAAGGAGGGGAGAAAGCAGGAAACGTGGATTTTTGAGAGCAAATGACAAAGCTAGTGGAAAGTGTGTAGCATGTGTACAGTGTGTTTACAAGTGTCCTACCCATGCCGTGTGCTCCAGAGAGGTGCGACAGGTCGGGTTCATCCTCCTCCAGGTCGTTCAGACTGTAGACGTGCTGTATGTCGACCTCGAGCTCCCTGAAGTCTTTAGTCAGGACGCCTGGACGTGGATGCAGGATGCCTCCCAGGTTTGGTTTGGCCAACTGCTGCCACTGGTGCAGAGTCACCGAGCCTGACGATGACAGAGTAACTTCAGCTGAGGGAAGTTCTGATATGATGGACTTTATTTATACTGTCATTTTTTTTAAACAAACTAACTTTAACAATCAGTTTTTTAGTAAAATGCATTGTGTGTCAAGCTGATGCTTTTACCTTCCAGAGGTTTGACGATCTGCAGGCGGTCGGGCAGGTAGGACCTGGATCCTCCTGAGGAGCCACAGGAGTGCCGTGAGCTGCCGTTGGAGTAGTTGGTGCCCGTCGATGCTGGTGGGCTCGAGGTCAGGCTGTCATTCGGTGTGAGGAAGCCACTGGAGCCCTCACCCTCCTCGCAGTTTGCTGCCAAGGCATGGAGTTTACGTTCACGTTCCACATCGAAGAAAGGCCGCTCAGAGGAGTGGTTCTGCTGGCGGGCTGACAGGCTGCGCAAGGCGGCTTCCAGGTCCTGGCCTCCCGGTGTGCCTGGCTGGCCCAGACGTTTTGGCCCACTATGGTGAATAGATGTAACAATGATTTAAAGAAAGAAATGACCCAAAAAAAGTCGTTTTAGATTCTAGTCAAGAAGGTTTTTGAAAATACCAAATGCGTTTATAAAATGATGACGATTTTACATTTGATATAATAGTGCAAGTATGTGCAAACACACCTGTTGTCTTCTTTCTGAGCATTATTGGAACTGGGCTTGTCCTCCAGAGTAAGGCTGGCATTGTCTGAACCATAGTAGCTGGTTCGGGGGGTGCTGG
This sequence comes from Dicentrarchus labrax, assembly GCF_905237075.1. Taxonomy (NCBI): domain Eukaryota; kingdom Metazoa; phylum Chordata; class Actinopteri; family Moronidae; genus Dicentrarchus; species Dicentrarchus labrax. Next base: position 14,056,355 of record NW_026136721.1, read on the forward strand.
TACAACTGGAGCGAGTGGACACCGGGCTGGAGCCGGGCAGCCCCGGGGAGTGGCATCGAGACCGCAGCCTCACAGCCTTGTTAATCACCTTCACGGTTTCAAACACACGCCACGGGTGGTTCCTGCCAGGAGAAACAAGGCATGAGGGGCCATAAGAAGATTGCACAGAAAATACATCATTCATCTCAGCTGCAGACCTGAATAAAGGTTGTCCTGTGCAGGGGTGTCCATTCAGATCTGTTCCCTCTAAATTAATGGGTATAATGGTTCAAATTCTAACCCACTTCAGGGTTGGATTGAATCCATTAGCTCAAGTTCACATGCCCTCCAGGGATTCATTATGTTGTACTCCAATTAGAGAAATGGTTCTATGTTTTTTGGATCATTGGAGCTGGAGGAAAAAAGGCACCTTTGTTTAGTGTCTATGATCTAATCCTCAAAACACTGTTTGCACCACCTTTTAAAACATATATACATATACAACACTGAAAATTCATGACTTAATAATCAACAATCAGAGTCTAAAGAAAAATGACATCCTTCGGTGTTATCTAACAATCAAAACTATCTGCTTCATCAGGACTCTTTGGGTGTGGTTTGATCAGATTCGATTGACAGTTGCCTGGCAACATGAACACTCCAAAACTGTCAACATATTTTCATTCAAATGAACCCTAACCCTAAATCCTGATTGGTATGCTACAATGATTTTACTGAGCAGAGGCAAAAGAAATTTCTGAATTCTACAATGAACTATTCCTCAACAGGAAAATACAAACATAAAGAACAACACCCACTTTGACTCAAAGTGTTACATTCAGCTAACCTATCAACCACGCAGTACGCCTCAGTATCTTTATTCAGTTGACATGAAGGACCGAACCAAGAGAAGAAACCAGGTAAGATTTTCTCATCTGACCAAGATCAATCTCTAATGTTAATTCAGCAAGGCATGTATCTCACTTTTTCTAGTAGTCCTTTAAATTGTGACTAAACCTTATGAATTTATGTGAACATTTTGACCTGCTTTCAACCAATCCAAGAAAACACTGAGAAATACAATACACAGTCTAGATATAACCTTAACGTTATTTTAATTAGCATTAAATATACAAAACTGATTTCACAAATGTAACGTTAATAGGGTTTCTCTTTATATTGAATCATGAAATAAGTTAGTTCTTTAAACAAAAGGCTCTTTTCCTGTTTCTAGTTATTCCTAATTATTTGCATGAAAACATATTTTTTTAATATACTAACAAACTTACAAAGAACTGTTCTGTACCTACGAAAACATAATTTTAATCTCCAACAAATTAAAAATAAAATTAATAAGTTATATAAAAAATTTAAATTGTTGTCATGCTTAAAAAAAAACCTCTTTTTGAATCTATAGGAACAAATTATGAAATTTAGAGGACCTACAGGTGATCTGTTGGCAAAACTGATCAAGACAAACCGATCTCTTACTGTTCCATGATAATGTTACTAATACATGATAATACAACAAATATTTCATACACAAACAAACTAGCTCAGCTGAGAAAATTGTGCACGCGCCAATTTTCGAAAAGTTGACTATTAGTGAAAAGTTGCTCGATAAAATGAATTAATCATCAAACTTGCACTACAATTACTTCCAGCTCTTTAACGCAGACACTTTACACTGTAGCGTATGGCTGAATGAGTCTGAGTCCCTGTGATGGACTAGCTAGATTTTGTTGTCTTAAATGAGAAATAGCTCTTTATAGCTACAGTTTTTCTTCAGTGTAAAAGGCTGTTAGTGTGTGATTGTGATTTTAGCCTAACAGTACTCGTATATTTCTGTCTTAAGAGAAAGAAGCCTAATTATGCTGGCAAACATCGCAAGTCACGTGCTTGCAGTCCAGCTGCAGAAGCCAAAGTGATTGCACTTAGACAAGTCCTTCAATCAGTTCAGAAGACCAACCAGAGGCTGGTCTCCTTAAACACAAATCTGAGGAAGCAGGTTATGAAATTCACATTCATGGAGATGAGTTGGGTAAAGGAGAAGAGTAAACTCATGCAAGAAAACAGAGATATACAGAAGACACTTGGGACGAAATACATCCGCGCTAAACATGAAATCAACTGGTTGAACAAGGCTTTGAAGCGCACTACAATCTGGAAGGGAAAGGAAGGGAATGAAAGGCTTCAAGCTGCAGTTAAGAAGGCAGAGCAGGAAAGCTTGAGACTTAGAGAGTGTCAAGATACAAACAATGGCTTTTGCAAAGGAGACAAAAATCAGAATGAGGCAGGAAGAAGATGTACATCCTCAGAGACAGTGGAAAATAAATGTAAGACCTTGGGGGTCAAGCTCAACAGGAGGACAGAAACAAGGTATGTCAGTTCATTTTCATTTACACTCATTTTGCTTTGTTTTCAAACAACTTTATTATCAAAGATATTATCCGTCGATTGCCCAGTTCAGATATACTGTAGTTTGTTGTCTTCTTTTTTTTACAGGAGCATGACTGAAAAAAGAAGATCCTCGGCCCACTGTTCCTGTCCTTCGTCTTAGTTTTGAGCACAGCGGCCTCATAAGAAGTAAAATGACATTACTTTATGATGAAGTACTGTTCTCACCCTATCAAACACATTATAAAAATCACAAAATATTTTACTTAAAGCACTTTAAACATAAATTGGAAAATACAAGTACATCAGGATGAGTACCACCACTGGACTAAAAATATATTAAATGAAAAGAAAAATGATGAATGTATGTCACTCAATGCATTTTGCAGATATAAAGCTACAAGCACTGTTTTCTTCTTTTCTTAGTGCGATTTATATTTCTTAATTTATTCCTTAAATAATGTATGAGAACAAATCAATCTTTTAAACATCAGTCAGCTTGGATTTATGCCAGTTACAACAGGGGCGAGTTTTACAGTGGAAACATCAATGAAAACTTCTCAAACTAGTCCTGCAGCATAACCCATTTTCTGCTCCCCATCTGTATGTTCAGTAAAATATAAACAAATATTCCCTCCTGTGAAACACACAGGGGGTTTCAGACGAGGGAATATTTGTTGAGTGGGGGGTCTATTGCTATAAATGAGACACTGGAGGGTAGTGTCTTACTTTAAGGCATGGTAAAGGAAGGAGGGTAGAACTATCAAGGCATTATGCATCAGATGAGTCACATAAAGTAAATATCCTGCATTTTGTCATGCCAGAAATTGAATACTTACACGAGAAATTGAAGCAAAGCCTCCCATATGAGAGCATACACACACACAATCACAGACTCACCTGTACTCTGAGGGAGCTGGGGTGTCCAGGCCTTTGCGGAAGGTGCCCTCTATCTCGGCCGCCAGTGAGTCCATGGGGAGGACAGAGGCCAGTGCAGTGTACCGCTGCACCGTACTGTTGGGTAAGCTCTTATTCCGCAAGTTCTTGATATCCTCTCGGGCCTCACGGAGCATGTCCTCACACTCTGAGTACTTGTCCTGCAGGTCCTTGAGCTGCAGACAGGGGGAGACATATGTGTCAAACTGTAGTACAAGAGGAATACACTGTGCCATTCACAATGCAGGAGCTGGGTATCAGGTATGCTTCTGAAAAGACACACATAAACAGGAGGACTGTAGGGGACACAGAGAAGGTGTTTCTGGGTAAGCATGTGGAGGCTCTCAGAAGTCTGAATTAAACAAAAACCTATTTGTGATCGTGTGATCTGTTTAGATATAATTTTATTTATAAATGTATTTCTCAACATGATAATAGTGTTCAGTAACTAGTTTGTTTCTAAACAATGTGGTTTGGTAAACTCCCACAATAACATTCACTAAAAGAAAGTTAGCTTTGCAAATGTTTACATATGACTCCTGTGCATGTTTGCAGACTTGAAGGCACAAAGGTTTGTTTTAGTTGTCCACATTCTGATTGCAGCCATTTTGAAAGGAAAATAAAACTGAGCTCAGGTAAGAATGTAAAAGGATTCTATTCCAACTTCAAGTGTATATTTGGTCAAAGTGAGTGTCTTGCCTCTGATTTAAGTTTTAGCTGGCTCTCTCGGGAGGCACTCAGGTTTTGGTTCAGCTCCTCATTCTCATGGGTGAGCTAGAGGGACAGAGAGAGGAAAGTTAGGAACGTTTTATTGTGATGTGACATAAATCCATTTGACAGCAAAGGTAAGTATTCAATGTGACCTTTTACATAACTCTTTAAAAAGTCAGTAACTGTTTTATGTAAGCTCCTTGAGGGCACCTTGCCTGGTGAATGTGTGTGTGTGTGTGTGTGTGTGTGTGTGTGTGTGTTTCGCTCACCCCTTTGCAACGGGCCTGCAGGTCAACAATCTGAGCGAGCAGTGAGCTGATCTCCTCCTGCTGTCGGAGAGAGTCCTCTACTTTCCTCGCTAGCTCCTCTGACAAGTCGACCACCTGCTTATTGACAGTGGCTGAAACACACAAGTCCCGTAAATACTCCTGTAACTCATCATCTCTGCTTTATTTTCATATATTCAAACAAAACTGTCAACACTTACAGAGTTCTTCCACACACACCATCATCAGCTCCTGTTCTTGCTCCTCGTAGTTGGTGGTCTCGGTTGTGAGCTCGTTGGCCTGCAGAAATAATGTACATTAATGGCTTATTTATAGTTAGAAGTGTGTTTAGTTTGTATTTACATTTACACAATGTATAATAAGACTGAAAACTGTATTTTTACTTAATCCTAAAAAAGATCAGTAGTTTATAACATAATATCAAATGCAACATTTTAAACAGAAATTACCATAAAAACAATGCTGAACGTCTTTACTTGTTCTTACATTTCTGAGAAACTTCCCTTTCAATTCACTCTGTGTGAGAACTTTGCAGTGACGCATACCTCTAATCTCAGTTTACGGTTCTCGTCCTCTAAACCCTTCAGTTTCTGCTGCAGGAAGTCATAGTGGACGAAGTTGCTGAGAGAACTGCACGATTCATTCCTTTTTATGCTGCAACAAGAAAAGAAACAGTTCTTTGCCTTAGACATCTTTCTGTTTTTCTTACTTAGAAAACTTAAGCTTGCAGAACGAAGTGGTAATGAATGATCAGAATAAATAAGCTGCTGCAATGAAAAGAAATTAAAAGAGAACAGTAATGAATAAGGATCATCATTAACTGCTGATGGGAAAGAGTTTAGCTGAAAGCTTAGCTGAAAACTTACAGAGGATCAATGGAGAGGCTGTGACGTATGTTTACTTACACACAGACTCAGTGCACTGAGGATTATTAACATTAAGGGATCTCTTTTATATCACTGAATAACTATAGCAGGGAGGCTGTTGTTAATTCATTTTGTGTTATGGTACAGCACAAGCTATTGGTTTCTGTCGATTCTATCCCTCACACAACAACATGTTATGACAGTTTTTTGAAAGGCAAGAGGTTGCTCTATGTTTTGAAAAGAAAATGAGGTGTATTTTCTGTTTGAGTGTGGTAATTGTTCAGCCAGTTAGTACCATGAATTACACGCATTCTTATTTATTCTGGAATAAGTCTGGACTAAGTCACAAACCTACACTTTGCTTTAATGGACGTAGGATTTACGTCTATCGGTGAAGTTGCAGATTCCAAACAACTTAACACTGCTCGCGTCTGTATTTGATGACCGGGGAATGAGAACGTGGTGTGTAGGAGAATTTATCGTGGCTGCGAAACTAGCAAAAGGCCTTATCTAGATCTAGAGCCAGTGTTTGGCTTCTGGGCTAGTATAGAAACATGGCGGCTACCATGGAAGAGGACCCTTCCTCTGTAGATAAAAACGGCTCATTATAAAAGTAACGAAACTATTATATTTTAGGTGATTATAAACTAATGAAAACATACCTATGAATATATTATAACATTTCTGCCAAGCTAATTTTAACTAAATGTTAAACACTGGACAAACTAAATACTGTATGTTTTCAAGAAGCGAAATATTTCCACCTCTATGTATTGTGTGTGTGTGTGTGTGTGTGTGTGTGTGTGTGTGTTTGTGTGGGTGTGTGCGTGAATGTGTGCGTAAACTCACGGTGAGCGCGCTTCAGCATTCTCGATCTCCTCAGTGCTGGCATAGAACTGAAGGAGGTCATCTCGCATCGTGAGCTCATGGCGAAGTTGAGCAATCTACAAAAACAGAGTAAGCTAATATCATTTGAGCTCAGTAGACTGTATTATTATATATATATAATCATGTGTGATCAGTGTGACTGCACTAGTGTGTACTATAGAGGTTTGTTTATACCTCTTCCTTTGCTATTTCAAGCTGTTCATCCAGCATTTCATTGCGTGCCGTCAGTTCTTGGTTCTGCTTCAGGAGGGACTGACCGATCCGCGCTGCTAACTCGAGATCCCGCTCTTTCTGCAAAGTGAAACGTAAATACAGCATTTATTTTAATGAAAAATGCATAATAGTATTTATTTATTTATTTTTTGTCTAAATTTAGCAGTTACAAAACCACAGTTTTAGCAAGGAAATCACATTGCAGTTCTTTTTTTTTTTTTTTACAACAGCACTGACAGAAACAAGCGTGCTGAATAGGGTGACAAACAGTGATGGTCAGTGAGGCATATAAATTTAATCCTCTATAATCCCGTTAATCTGCTGTGTCTCTCTCTTACCTCCTCCAGCAGGTGGGTGACTGCCTTGATGTCATGATATGTCTTGGTGACCTGGCCCACTCTGTCTGAGCACAGCACTGCGGGAGGAGGGAGGGAGGGATTTAATGAATGGAGGAAGAGACAGGAGACAGAGCTGTAAAATGCATAGAAAAGATCCTGTAACAACACAGCCTTGCTGACTGTTTGTGATGGGATTATTATGGGCTTGTGAGCAATAACAATTAGTCAATAGGGGCTGCTGTTTTGATTTTGACTGACCTCTTCCTCCCATTTCTACCACAGTCTCTACTTATGAGAGAGAATAAAGTTTGATATCTTTTATTCTATATTTTTTTATATAGAATATATATATTATATTTTACATATTGATTAACTTTTACTTCATTTATTAAGACAGTATTGCTGTTTCTGAGCAGTTAGTGCGATAATTAACTTGGCAATCCCATCATGTGTCCAGTGCTGTCATTTCTCTTTCCCTTTAATTATCTATTAAAAGTTTATGGTTTTCTGTTGTGCTGCTGAAAATGGATTATTCATAGATTATTGAATCATATAAGTGAAGAAAGAGAGGCTGCCCTTATAAACATGCCCTTGTCACATAATTATTATGTTAACCTGTAACAACACACAGTAGTCTCTGTATGAATGAGTGTCTCAAGTAGATCTTGTTTCTCCTTTAAGTTTCCACAGCTACACACCACAACATCTCCAAGTGGTCAGCCAGATACTGATCCTCTTAGCTTGATCCTTTTTAGCCCAGATAAGACGCCAATAAAGACCTCGTTCTCCTGAACACCAATATAGCTCAATGGGAGAGACTGCCAGGGATAAACTGACAAGGTGTTCATGCCGGCAGGGCAGGTAAAACATGGAGGGATCATTGTGACTGGCTATTGACCTGCATTCTGTTTACATCCTGGAGAATAGTTTGTTTATGTCCACTTCAAAGTCAATAAGGTGTGGAAGTGAGTGAGAATGAGTGATCTTCTCAGTTCTGATGGATTTAGTATTGACATGATGCCATTAATGAACTGTATTGACAAAACAAGCCAAAGGTATTAACAATAATCCAAGTCTAAGTCCAATACTGCATTTTGATTGTATTCTATTTATTTTATGTTATTATATTTTGTAATACTACCTGCAATTGTAGGTTTTATGTTTTTTGGAGCAGGATCTGTTTAAGGATGTACAAAATTTGACTGGGCTAGCATGCAATTCTGTATGAGGCTGCATACCTCTAAACCAAAATCTGTTGTGTAATCTTAATTTGGTACAAAGCTTAGCTGGACTAAAGAGATGGGAGGTTGCCATACAGCAAAGTAATTAGATTGAGGTTCTTGAATTTGGCCTGAAAACACAGTGATTGGATAGCTGTATCAGTGTCTAATCAGCCTAATGGAAAGAACCTAACCTTGGGCTGAACTACTGCATAGTAAAGTATACTGTAGCCTCTCATGAATTATATAACATTAAATCATGTCTATAGCACTGTGGGGTGATTTTTCTATTCTCACTAAGTAGATTAAAGAGTAACACAGCGCAAAACATTTGTAAGTGTGATAGTATTTTAACCCATTTTTACCAGACACATGTGAGGAGGGCAGTAAACAGTATAGGCATCATGTGTCACAGTCACTCCAGCAGAATTGATTTTGGGACACAAGGATAACAAAACTGATGATGTTGGAAACTCTTTTAATCTAATTTAAGGGCTCACTGTTGGCTATGTAATAGATCTAGGCATGGCAGCAGGGCCAATTAACTTAAACACTGAATCTTACATCATTCTAATTTATCAAATTTATTTAAAAAATAAATCTTCAGATCTGAAAAGCCAAATTATTTAATTTAATATCTTAATTTTAAAGCCAGCATGCATGAGAGGTCCTTCAAAGCTCTATAAGGAACTTACACATTCAAATACAAGTCTTCTTAAGCACAAAAGGTCGAACTGTGTAATTAACAAAATACATTCCATAAATTAACAAAAGGCTGATCAGATAACAATCCACAATCAATCGACTGTCAGCAGGTTTCAGATACTGTGTGTGTACAAATTATTCACCCAATCCAGTCCAGTCATTCAAATGTTGTCAACACATTTAAAAAAAGTTCACTTAAAAAAGTCATTACTTAGGCCTATAATATAATTTCCATCTACAATACCTTTCATTATTTCATGACAGTGAGGCTCATGAATATTAAAGTACTACGGATGTTTATTATTGACACGAATATGCTGTTGTAATTCTTAAGTCAATTAAGCATCATGTTGTGTCGGACATTCTGTGTATTATCTTTCATGGCTTATTTGCACTTGAATGAATGTATCCTTCCTCGAGCACCTAAACTTTACATCCATTAAGTCTCACCAGAAGAAACATCTGATCTATTTCCTCTTGACCTGACTGCCAGAGCGTGGAGAAGATCAGGGGAAGAGGTGTCGCTCTGCCAGCTAGAGGTTTTAGGGTTTGAGTTGAGCTAAATCCAGGCAGCTGAACTCTGAACTGCGAGCCTAATACTGTACATATGGATGAACCTGGCTGACTTAGGTATACTTATGACGTCGGTTATGTTAGGGGGGGATCAGACAGGCCTGAATGAGCTCCAAGAATAAGATCCCTTATTGATCTCTATTGTTGTGAAGGTGCATAATTGACAAGATTGGCAGGAGCTAAAATGTGTCTCACAGAGCTTCCCACTGTAAATCTGTAGTTAAAGAGCGAGAATTATGAAGAGTTTTAAATAATATTATCAGTGTCAGATTCTTACTGATGGATTTTAGCAAATAACAACGGAGTTATCTGTGCACTGAAAATATATCCAATTTATTTTTCCTATTGCATAACAGAAAAGCCAGAAATGTGCTCAGTGTCCTGTTTCTCTGGAGAGGTGCCTGTGTCGCAGTATTGGTGCGGGTGCCAGCCACATGCCCGTTTAGACAAAGAACGTCCCCTACAGAGGAGGAATAAAGGAGAATCTCTGTTCACATTAACTGCTCTATTAAGGCAGAACAACAGTTTTTTAATCTTAGATGTACAGCCATGTTCTTTATTATAAACACATATATCCATTTGAAAAATACCGTAACAAGATTAATAGTTATAAACTACTCTACACCATAAGCCAGGCAAATTATCTTTTATAAAGATCTTATCTTCGGCACATATTCATTAAGGTTTTTTTAAAAGTCTGACACTGTAATACAGGAATGGCAGACAGTTGCCAACACTGGAGTGAAAGTAGGGCAGCAGAACAGTTTATGTACCTGCCGTCTTTGTTCTTCTGAACCATAGACCACAGACCAGGAGAGGGTTTAGGTGTCATTTGTTAGAAAGAGCATTCAGGTCATTCCTTCAATCTCATTTAAACAATTGAATTCAAAAAACAGAATTCCCCTCAGATTTAAACCATATCACAGGGGGAAAAATAACAGCAAAATTTAAATATTATTCCCTTATTGTATGGCTCTGACCTCCATATAACAACAACGTCAGTACAAGAGAAAACATAAATTCAAAATGCCAGCAATGACAACTAGTTACATGCACACAGGGCTTGACTGTGCTGCTGCAGCATATGTGGACGCACACACACAAACACACATAGGCTCAGTGACCTTCACAGCACTACGAAGAAACATTCAAGCTGAATATATTTACAAAACTTTACACGTCTCGGGGGACTTTCATGTCGATCTAAATGAGTCTTATGATAAGAGCTGCAGGAAGCATTTTGTTGAATGGCAGTCATTCATCATTTGTGCGATGTACCTTCAGTGACATCACTGCACCCTGCAGTACATGCAGTGCACTATAAAGTATTAAAGCACTTAGATAACAAAGACCTTAACAATGCAACGTACAACAAAACACAACAGACCAAAATATCTGACTTGCAGGGCAGAATAATCACAACCAAGACACTTCATACTTCTACTGCTCTGCAGATCACTGATCAGTCTCTTGTGCATGTCAACCTGCCTATCCTCTGATTCATCCTGCACGGCTTTATCTCACCTTGTGTTACTTCCCGGCAAAGGCTCTCCTTGTTGTTGTTATTGTTATTGCTATTGCTGTTGTGGCATTTCTTCTCCTCCACCACCACTACTTCATCCACAAGACTGGAAGTGCTCTTCTCTTCTTCCTCCTCCTCAGATGCTGAGGAGCTCCACACCTCCATGGTGAACAGAGAAAAGCTGCCCTCCGTCTCTCCGTCCATCAGTTAAATCCCCTGTCCTTCCAATTCTACTAAGCGTTCGCTGTGCTGTGAGACACCAGTGTTGTCTCTGGCATCATTCTGCTGGCCGTGGGTTGAGGAAAACAGTATCCACTAGCCTACGTGAGTGGGTGTATACACCTGTGTTTGTGTGTGCAAGAGAATCTGAGCTGCTTGGTGTTAATATATAATCCCAGAGACTGTAAAGGCCATCTGTCGTCATGCCTGCCTCCGTTCACCTGGCCACGTTGGACTACCGGGTAAGAAAAGAGGGGAGGAAGAGGAGGAGGGGTGAAGGAGGAAGGAAAATCTAAACCACGAGCTGCAAAAGCTGATATTGATCACACTGACATTGTCCAAGCACAAAAAGATAAGTATCATAAGGCTTTGATTGAGGAAATAGTTTAGGAGTGGAAAGCTGATGCAGTATAAAAGGATGCTGGATTAAGCCCACCCACCCCTGTGAATTTGAGGGAGTTGGTAGGTTCCGCTCATGCCAATGGCTGTTCTTGGTCTGCGCACATACGTAGGAGCAGATACAGAGAGGGCTCTGCGTAACACTGATGCAGACAGAGTCACACCCACTTCTCAGGGGTCTGATGGAAGCAACAGAGTGAATACATTTTATGATTTTATGTGTTTTGACAGGGATTATTGAGAGGAAAAAAATAATGTCATTTTTTATTCCCTCTACCCATATAGATGGTATTCATCCCTCTATGTATGATTGCTTTTGTAGTATTAGGGCAACCAAAAAGATTGTTTTACATCTTGTATCATTTCCATGGAATCAGGGACAAAGGAATTTCCAGCGAATTTTCCATCACACTCTATTGTGCTGTGATGATCCAGTTTTTCTTCACCCAGTCATCATATTCACCGTCTTATCTTTGCCCATCCCTTGCCCTTGCAGTTGCTATCCTAGACACAGCAGTTTTCTTACAATCAATTATTAACCTGCTCATTAATTTTTCACACACAAACTGACCCTTTCAGGTCAAATGCTGCACGCAAGAGACAGTCGAGACACAGCTTTCACCATCTGTTATATCCCATCTTCTTCCTGTGCTGTCTTTGGAAGCATTTGCTGGTCCCTGCAGAATAAAAACCTTTGAGGGCAGCATATCTAAATGAAACATATGTGGGCTAAGTGGAAATCATATCAGCCTCTACAGTACTGGTTCAACCAGTTGAAGTTCACAGGCCAGTATTATAACAACATAACTAAAAATGCTGAAAGGTTATGTAGGTTGTAAGGAAGTAATTTCTTAAGTACTTTGGCCACAATAACAAGCAAAGACGTGACATGGTCTTCATCTATGAGTCACGTCCCAGTAATAAAAACAACACTCCAGTCCAGTGCTTTGATTCAACCTGCTCTAGACATAATATAACCTGGATGATTGTCAAGAACCTTATATTAACTATATTAACTATCTATTACCATTATGATGAGGGGCAGTTTGTTACAAAAACAGAGGCAATAAAGCACTGAGCACTGAAATCAACTCAACCTACTACTGTAACTCAATGTGACATAAGCACTTTATCACCAGTACAAGTTTCTGCAGACTGAGAGCTGATATCGCTGGTCAATATTTGTCAGAGGAAACACCCTGAAAGGTAATTTGCCACATACAGAAATACAGCAATACATCACATTCTGCTCATGTTTCTGATCCAATATATAAACAATCAGTACTTTTTAAAGCAGTCTACCCGCAATCTGCCAACTCTCCACTACAAGAGTTAAAAACGCTGCAGACAATGTTTATAATATAACCAGACGAGTGAGTTGCCTCTGCTACACTGCGTGTCTGAGTGTTGAACACGTTGAATATTTCCAATGTACTCCATGTCGTGGATCAATGGTTTTTCATATCTTTGATGTTATTTTTGGTGTACCTTAAGAATGTTTTCAATTGTTTCCTTGTCATACTGGTTTGTGGTTTAATCATTTATAAAGACAATCATATAAGGTTTAATATGTTATGTTTCACATGCTATGTGAGACAAAATATTTATGCTTTTTACCAATTGTTTATAGAAAATAAAATGATTAAATAACATTATCCATTATTTTTCTTGTTAATCTCTTCAATAAACAAATCTGCCTATCTGCAACTACTGAAATTGAGAAGGAAAACATTCTAGCAAAATCAAATATGCATCAAGTCCAATATTCTCTTGCTGTGACTGTAAAACCAAACCAATCAGGGCACTGCCAACTCAGGGGTCGGTATGTAATTATTCCACATTAGAATTAGTAATTTGATGCATTGATACCGCAAATATTGATACAAATATTGATTATTGCAACTTTAATAATCATTTGGCCGAAGCGCAACAGATTGTGCACAGTAAAAGAAATATTTAGAGATTGCTATATAGCACACTGAATAATATTTAGGACCAGCTGAAACCTCAATCATAAACAGGACACATACAAACCCAGTGTAACACAGGAATTCAATCAGAAAGAGATGGAACAGAGAAGGAAGCAGTGAGCTACAGTAAAGAACACTGAAAACAAACAACACCATATGCCACCTGTCAAAAAGAGTCAAATACTACAACATGGCACAGCATGGCACAATCTGCGTGAGCCAGGTTAGTCTGTCCTGGTCCTGATAGGAACATGTGGCTTGGCATCAGTTGGGTACAGCCTATCTAGTATTATGAGGACCCAGCCATACAATCTCATGAAATCCCATCACTATTAAACAAGGTCATCTGGAGTAAAGGATATCTTGGAAACGTGTTCAGTTATCACTGTAAAGTATATCTGGCTGATATTAGCACAGTCACACTGAGTGTTCAATGTTATGTGTCGCTAATTAAAACACTAATTTACCGGCTCTGCTAACAAAAGGTGGGTTTAAACATTGAATAACTACCGCACAGAACCTCTAAGACTCCATTTGAAACCTGAGAGCAGATCACAGTGTTTAGGTGTGGTCGGTAAAAATATGAAAACGATATTATCACTCATGCTCATAGTCACAAAGACATACCTTATAGTAGTTAAGGTGTGGATGCACACAACCTCCCATCACCCCACAAGTCTAGACAACCTGTGCAACTAATTATAAACCCTTTACGGGTTGCTACGGCCCTGGAAACTGACTTGCCAACAATGTCATCATGATGTCAGAGTGGCCATCGGGATATGCCGTCTGCTGTACTCCAGTGGAAACTGCTTAGGAGGCCAAGTGACGGCAGGTTAATCGGCTTGGTGACATTTGACATCTGTGCCTCAAATGTGAGTGTGTGGAGGAAGATTAGGCTTCACACACTGAGGTCATTATAAACACTCACACTTTAGTTCATTTCATTTCATTTTCAGGAAAAGACAACAGTACCCTACTGATGTGCCTACGGTTGCAACCAATTGCTATCAGTTAAAATGTCATTAAATATCTGGTGTAATGAATCGCCTAGAAAATGTCAGAAAATATGGGAAAATGCCCACCACAACTCCTAACATCCAAGGTAACATTATTTGCATTTCCCCTAAACAACTCTTCAAAACTAAAAAATCAGTCTATTATAGAATAAGATTGCAACAGAAAATCTACAGAAGCCTGATGCGTTTTGGAAAGAAGTGCTGTAGACTGATAAAGTTCATATCGAATTGAACACAATCAAAGTTATGTTGGGCACAGGAAACATTGCACAGGTGGAGGGAAGAATGGATTCCACTAAATACCAACAAAGTCTAGAAGCAAAGATCACACCATCTGTAAAAAAGCTGAAGCTGAAAAAAGGATGGCCACAACACACCTTGAAAACCACCATGGACTACCTCAAGAGACCCTGCTGAAGGTTTTTGGAATGGGCCTCTGAGAGGTGTGCATGTAAGACGGCCCAAGAATATGGCAGAACTAGAAACCTTTTGCAAGGGAGAATGTGAAAAACATCCCAAATACAAGAATTGAAAGAGCTGGCTAAAAAAAGGTTTGCGAGCTGCGATATCTTCCAGGTGGGGTTACTACGTACTGACTTTTGTACGTGACACAATGATGTTTATTTCGTTTTTTTCAGTTTCTGATATAAAAAGTAATTATGCATTAATGTTTACTGAAATGATTATATTATATTTTATGTTCCATATCCTTGAAAGGCTGTGTTTACAACGTTTCAATTAAAAGATCACCAGAATATGTTATTTGTGAAGGGGTGCCCAAGCTTTCACATAAAATCTGCCTTCTCTCTCCCTACCCCTCTCCTTACCCCTTTCACTCCTGTGTGCCTCTGCTCACGTACACACGTAAAAATCTGTATAATATACAGTATCATTATTTAGAAGTGCTGCTTTTGTATCATTTTCAAGTCAACAACAAAGCTGGTTTTGTAAGTTTCAAAACGGCTGTCATTTTGGAGATTATTTTCAACCAACTATGATGCTAGGTACTCCCTTCCCTTTAAGTTCATAAACTTCCTTTTAAAGTTTCAGCAGCATTTGCCAAATACAAAGCTGCTGTAGTCCACTTCACAAGGATTAAGAGTGACACATTAACTTTCAACAAACAACTTCACTTGTGGTGAACTGCTGGGACAACCCCTACATTCTCATATTTACTTCCCGATAGAGAGACACTGTTTCCATTGTTACACCCAACATATTCTACTGACAGATATGGACACAAGCAGTCTTTATTCATCTAGCTTATTAAACTAACTGGGATTTCTGCTCAGCTGTAAAACATCTTGAAACATGATGCCCAGTATGGAGGTAGCAATACTGCAAAAAGAAAACACTGCAAGTAAATGGCCTAAAATGACTTTGACACTCTGTCCCAAAATATTTCACATCAAAGGTCATTTGGGAATATAAAGTGGGGCTTCATTTGAGCAAAGCCCACAGAGCCTGACACTGGTAATCCCATCACTACACACTATATTGTATGTTACGTGTAAATAAAACAGTACTCACAGAAGTACTTCAGAGTCTCTTCAATCTGCTCATGTGTGAGTCCCAGAACGACTTCTGGTGGCAGCAGAGGGGTGTGCAGCCAGTCATCATTGTCATATCCAAACACACTGTCTGCTCGAAGAGTGTAGTTGGGCTGACCCTCAGACAGGAGGCTCACTATCTCCAACTCTGGCAGGTCTGAACAAAGGTCTGAGTGTGGGAGCGTGATTGTTTGTACATGTGTGCATTTATGTGTTTGTATAAAGATTCATGTGTGTTTGGGTTTATGTACGAGGAAAAACAAAGAAAGAGAGAGGAAGCAGCACTTTAACAACCACAACTAGGCTGAAATGTCACATGGCACACTGCCCTCTACTGACAAATCTATGATCCTACATTGTTCTCTTACTCACAAGTGTACACTATTCACAACTGAGTTAACCATTACTGCTTATTATCAACATGTACAGTGAGGAATTTGCAGATTGTTGAGTAAGTGAAGTTTTCTCTGTGACTTGCCTGTTAAAGTTGACACATCGTGGCAGGTTTGTTGTCCCAGGTCCCTGAGGTTCCCAGGTGAAGTAAGATGAAGAGGCTGCGGGGCCACATCCAGGGCCACCGGCACCTCCCCCTGCCCCTCATGGAGGGAGAACGCTGACTGGGAGTCCAGGTGGGCCTGTGGGGGCCAGGAGGGAGGAGAAAGAGGAGCAGGAGGAGGAGAAGAAGAGCAGGGAGACGAGGCAGGGTGGGACAGCTTGACTGAGGATAGACAGTTCAGGGTGAAAACAAAGTCAAAACTTGGTGTCCCACTGTGGGACTGAGGCCCCCTGGTGGCTCAGGGAGACAACACAGGCGTCCAGGGCATCAGGCTCTGATTGGCCGAGAAGGTTGTAACTAGAAAAAGTAAAATACAAAGCGGAAGAGAGGGAAGAAAAGAAAACAGAAACATTAGGATGTTAAAGGAATGTCTTTAATAGACGGCAGTACAGTACAGTTATTTTGCTGAATATTGCAATTTTGTCATATACAGTACTGTATGCCTAGACCGCTATATAGTCAGTTTTCTTGATTTTCCAGTAAATAAACACATCTAATGTAAAACTGAGACATCCCATATTTAATGTGCGCGAATATAATGAACATTTTTATTTTACCATAGGCAGTTTAACAGACCTATAAGACCTATAAGTATATAACATCTCTCATGTGTTGTATTTTTCAAATCTTTTTTCAATTATTTGTGCAGCCCTACTCTAATCTAACCCTATCTGTGAGAACAGTAACTAACAATGAAAGTGCCATATTATTATTATTATTATTATTATTATTATTATTATTATTATTATTATTATTATTATTATTATTAACTCCAATGACACACTGTGTACACTGCACATAGCCCATGTCAGTGATACAACAGGGAAAATAAACATACTGAACAACATATGTTATTTTGGCTATGGTTTCTAATACAGCTAATCATCTAAGTGATTGAGATCCATTTATTTTTCAGAAGATCTGAACTCTCCCAGCATCAAACCTTTTGTTTGATCTAAAAGCCTTTCACTATAAACAAAGCTGGGCCTGGCCTCCTGTCTGTGTTTCAGGGTCACACAGATAGAGTTACCACTGCCTGAAGCCACACAGATCAAGTTCCTCATAACTGTTTCACTCTTTTAAACACACACAGCATGAGGCAGTACATGCTTTATGAATTACACACAGAGCCATTGACACTAGTAGCCACAGCAACTGTAGGAAGAGTGTGTCTAATTCCATACAGTATAAAGCTAAATGGCAGTCAAGATCTGCACTGATCTTTGTCTGACATCAATACTGTCTCTGATATAATGCTCCATACAGCATGTGGCATTAACGGTATGTCTCCGATTTTAAATATTGCCCAATTACATACACATATGGAAGAATGTTGTAAACTTATTCTCTATTACACCTCATGTACATATATCAGGGTTGGCTAAAAACAGTCTCAACAAAAACTGAAGATTCTAACTTGAAGGGAGGATCTGCTGTTGTATCAGACTGCATTAGTTTTAACTACTGTAGGTATACCTAATAAACCGGCAACTGACTGTATGATGTATGTAGGTTTGTCTTTTTATATAATATCTGCGAGCACAGCACAATATTTTCATTATACACTTTAAGCAAAAAAACACAATGTTGTGTGTATGGATCATAATAATTTAAGTCAAAATACACAGAGGTATGTTCATGAGAAAGATTTTTGACTGTACTTTTTACAACATGAACTGTATTTTACAGATTTTTACATAGATAATAAAAATAATAAAACCTAAAAATATCCTCACGTGGTTTAAAAAAAGCTGTGCCACATCAAGGCGTTATACCTTTACCAGTAACTGTTACTGGTAACAAAAGGACATTTGATACCTTGACCCAGTTATTGCAGTCAATAAAACATGATGGCCAGAGGGCCACGGGTTAGGCCCAATTAAAGCAACAGCTTTTAGCCTATCGTGGTAAGTACAGTGCTAGCATGTGCGCATATGCACATGAAACAAACACAGCTGAAGACTGCAGCTGTGTACACATCGTAACACACCCACCCAATTACACATGAATGAACCCCCCCAGCACAGTATCACTATCACCACCACAAGCCCTTCATTTCCCTTTATCCTCGCTGCTCTCCACTGCACAATCCATCCAATCAGCTGAGTGTGTTGGTCTGTGGCCAACACGTCCCCATCAATCCTCTCCCTCTCATAGATGTCAGAGGAGTCACACAACCTGAATATACTTCAGCTTTTATATATTTACCCCCATCAGACTGTCCAAATCTGGAAGGAATCTATCTGTGCTGTGAGGAGAGTTAGGGCTCTCACTTACACCTACAACAGAATTCATTTTGTGAGTATAAAGACATCTTAATTTCACATGCACACAAAACAAAAGCAATGTTCTCACGAAGAGGCCAAAAACACAGGCAGGTCCAAGGTTTTCACTTGAACACTGTCAGTTCCAATTTAGCAGTGAGTGAAACACACTGCTGGTTTGTTAACCATGCAGCCAAGCGAGACCCTGTCATCCACTTAGGGTGACACTAGGGGACATGGTTATTGACCATCTCTCCCTCCTTTGTATTCTCATCTTTTTATTATGCTAGGCAGGATGCCAGAGAGAAAAAAAAAAATCCTAGCTGAGTAATCACCTAGATCATCATTTGTACAGAACATAATGGAGCTGCAGAGAATATTAGTGCACCAACCTCTGTGTTCAGAAACAGCAACAGAATAATTGGCCAAAACAGACTTAAAATACCATCAGGGGTTTTTGAAAGTGTACTGTAATCACTGCGACTTTAATCTAATAAAACAATAACAAAAGTAGTCACATGAACTACAGTAAGAGAGCCTGGTGTTTCATGCTACTGGACTGAAGTCACGTGTGAACTGAAACGGTTTGCCTTTGACCTTGGAGCCTGGCTGGAACTGAGCTGAACTCGACAGAAGTAATGGGTGTTTGAAAAGCTCTACGTTGGTACTCTCTGCAAACAATGCCCTTCCAGGAGGGTGTGTACGTGAGCAGAGGCACACAGGAGTGAAAGGGAGACGGAGGAGGGGGAGGGAGAGAGAATGCACTAAAGGGGTTGAAGGGGGGGTGCATTTGAGACATGGGTACTTTCTGCAAGCTAGCCAAAAAGGCTCTTTTCTTGTTCCCCTTTCTGTAACTGGCTCTGAACGTATTGCTGCTGCTCAAAAAACAGGAAAAACTGTTAGTAGTTCATTCAGGCTGCAAAGTCAAAATTATTTACCTTGACTGAGACGTTGCAGCAGTGTTGGTCATCTTAAACAGACTCCATTTCAAAACTTAAAATCAAATTTATTGGAACTCAGGTCAGGTTAACAAATACACAATTTGGCCCTCTTCCTAAACTGGCTTGAAATAAAGAGGTATGGAGGAGCAAGGAGAAATTGTTGTTTCAGAATCATTTACTGTAGCTTTGGTCCAAAAAGCTGAAACCAATTACTTTAAAGGCAGCCAGTTTCAATGAAATGTTCATTAATTAAAAAGGTTCTATATGTAATTTCCAGAAAACGATTGTTAATAGTGAAACTGGTGGTCGTTCAGTGAACTGCAGTCAGCACTTGTTGCTTACGCACGCACTCTGTACACAGTCTGAAAGCACAAGTGAGCAACATCCTGGGCATCAGCCAAGAGTGACAACATACACAAGACTAAATGCCGAAATGTCCCTATATTTTGACAAGTAATTCATGTCTGCCCATGTTGCCAACCAATGTCATATTATGTTGCTCAGGTAACAGTATTTGTGGCATTTACATTGAGCCTCTATTCTATTTTAATCCTAACAAGGCAGGCACAGAGGAATTATAAATGGTCTAGTAGCTGGAAAGAAAAAGATATTGAATACATAGCTCTGTATGTCATCATATTGAATACATACTGGACTGCAAACTTGAGATGTTAATGAAATATTGTTATGTTTTAGCAATGATTTAAGGCAATAAAATAAGCGGACATTAGCTCATTGCAGATATACCGGTATGGGTGTATATGTGAGCTAATAAATAGCAAGAAACTGAAGTAAAGAAATAAATTAATATTTATTTATGAAAAAAAATCAATATGGGTATCAGCTTTAAAAGTCCTGTATCGTCTAGGCTAGAGACATTACCGTTCCATGTTATTAGTAACCAGCTTCACACAGCCACAAAAAAAAAAAAATGTCAGTACCGGTGTCCGGTCATACTGACATTTACAACCTCATGGTAAATGGTAAATGGATCTGTACTTGTATAGCGCCTTTCTAGTCTACCTCATGAATAACATTAACCACATTACTGTAACTGACAGTTGTTCTTAAGCTCCAGACTCCGCTATTGCGTTGAATTAGGAGTATAGTTTGGTGAACCATTAACAGCCCATACGTTCTTTGCCAAGTTTCCATAAAAGGACACGTTTATTAGTCACTCTGAGATATCAATCATAAAGGCCATAGAGGTAACAGCTGAGAAATGAGAGTTTCAAACTCAGACGAGGACTTTACACTCTCGCAGTACAGTCTGGTGTCGCCACGTAATCATGGATCACTTTCATACAACAGAGATATGTTGGAAAATGACATCTGTGCTGATATCGGTCATACTATTAATAACATCTCTTTTAAAATATCAAGTCAGCACAATGCAAACATAAAGCCTGCATCATAACAAAAGACAGATGATGCCTGATAGAAAACAAATATTGATGTTTGCCACATTAAAGAGAGCTGGAAAGACTTGAGAAATGTATTGATAAAGATGAAGCAGCTTAGATGAAAAGAATGGTTGGGCTGCAACTAATGATCATTTCAAACACTAATGAATCTGTTTTTAAATGAATCGATTAATCATTGAGTCTTCAGAATCATAGAAATAAGAGAAAAATCAAAATTTTTCTCAGAGCCCAAGGTGACATCTTCAAATTGCTTGTTTTGTGCGACCAACAATGCAAAACTTAAAGTATTCAGCTTACAATAATATGAAAGACAACAAAGCTTCATAATTGAAAAGCTGCAACCAATTAACATTTAGCATTTTTGTGTGTGACAAACAATGAATTATCAAATTTGCATGTGATCAATCAACCAACCACTGTATTAGAAAAGAGTATGGTGCTCAAATGAGAGTTAGAAACAGAAATAAAATAGACAAACAGGGGAAAACAAGCATGGGAAACAAACAACAGACCGCTATACAGAGGACCTAACGTTAGCAAGAATGTCACCCTGACAACTGGGGGAGCTATATCTGGATGGCAACAACATGAGAAAGGAAAGTGGCCACAAAAACCCAAATACCAATTACTCACTCTCTAAAGGGCAATCTGCTCTGTTCACTCAATGTGTGGTCCTTTAAATCTGCTCCAGGAGGAACTGTGAGGGACATGTAAAACTTTGGTTCAAAACATAGTTCAACTTAATCATCCTGTAGATGTTTGAGATTCAGACTCAGAGTTAAAGATTAGGCTAGTGTACAACAGAGAGCCAGCTTGCTGAGTTACTGACTGCCATGATCTTTAAAACAGTAAACAATTATATTTATTAATAATTATTCCTAGGGCTGGGCGATAAATCGATTTTATCGATTAATTTGAATTTGTAGTTAAACACGATTTATTTTTAGTTAAAATCGGTTCTCTCTTGAACATCCACAACACCGGCGCTCCCTTTGGGCTCCCGTAGGTCAGAGTGCGCTGATCCCTCCCCCCGCATCTTCACAGACAAACACAACATGGCAGCAAGCCAGGATGAGCTCGTCCCCAAAAAAGGCACAGTGTCGTCGGTTGTTTGGAACTGGTTTGGTTTTGTGGCGTCCGACAGCGAACAAACCACGACCCACTGCAAAGTTTGTTTGAAAGCTGTTGCAACCAAAGGTAGCAGTACGACCAATTTATTCCAGCACCTCAAGCAGAGGCATGCAGCCGAGTGGGAGAAATGTTGCTCTCTGCGAGATATACAGGACCACAGCCCACAAACACCCTCTAAAAAACAGTCTACAAAAAAATCGATTAAAATCGTAAATCGGGTTTGGTGTGAAAAAATCGGAGATTTTATTTTTAAGCCATATCGCCCAGCCCTAATTATTCCTCATCAGTATTATATCTCACTGGGTTGTCTTTTTGGAAAGCTTTTTATCCATCCTCAGCTGCAAAGTTCCCTAAGACTTGAATATGTACCTGAAGTCTGAACAAACAATAACTACACATTAACATTAACTACCTAAAGTTTACATCAGATTAAACTGTACCTCAGCTGTGCTGTATTATTCATTGTGTTGCAGGTTACTCAGTATGCCACTAAGTGTCTTTGATGATGATTTACTCATAGCTACTAGTTTGTTTCTCTATTCTTAACCCATTAGCCTCATCAGATCACTGATCAAATTAACAAGCAGAAAAGATTAACAATAACATGAGATCAATATGTTGATGTTAATGTAAATGCCAGTGTCCAGGGAGGGAAATTAGCATTAGCCAATTGCTGGCCAAAAATGAAAGTAGCTGAAAGATTTCAGACATAAAATTATGATTCTTAAATGAGTGGGTGGGACAGTGGGAGTTGAGAGTCAGTGGGTGGTAGATCTTCTTTATTTAAAAAGTTAATTTCCCACTCTTTATGTTCAGTCATATAACTGCTCAAATGATTTGCTATATTCTTATGTGTTGTGTTTAGAAACAGGTGCATAAAACAGCAACAGGCAGAAGATTAAATGGGAAGTCTCCCTCACTTTGTAACATCTAACAATTCAGAGATGAACATAATACACAGTCAGAAGAGAAAATGAAAGCCTGAATAAAGACTCAACTAAGAAAGAATGAGCAGAATTAATTATATTTAGTTCAGTCATGTTGACATGACTAGTACCAAGAAGGGAGAAAAACAAACAGGTAAAGTCCTTGTGCTGAATCAAGGCTAATCAACACAGACTGAGTACAGCAACAGAAGACATGCTAAATGCTAATAACACTGGACAAGCAGGCATGGTATAGAATTAATTTGAAATGAGAAAGACTTACTGTGTTGCTACAGTAGTTATCTTAGCTTGTGATGTTCTGTGTATGTAGGATCCTGCCTCCTTAAGTGTGTGTCCATCAAATTAATTCTCTCTGCTGCTAGTGCTGCTGTACCGGCCGGCTTCTGTCCTGTCCTGAGTGTGTCCTGTCAGGAAGGGAGAGAGGAGGCAACAGTGAGCCAGGGTGGAGGTGGGGCTGAAGAGGGAATGAAAGAGGAGGAGGGACATTCAGAGAAAAGGCGTGCTGGTTTATCATGGTAGAAACACCGGACAGGTTATTGTACTACAGCAGCAGTCCAGGATTTCCCTCTTCCTCATAGACACAGACATTTGCATCAGCCAAACACTGCAAAGCTCCAGGTTCTGGTTCCTACTGTATTATCCAAATTAAATTTACACCCATAGTCCAGCCTTTATCACAGCAACAATGCCAAGTCTGTTTCCCAACAGTACTCGTCACTCATTTACAGACAGCAATCAGTGATTAATTACTAGCTATCAAAGTAACCGAAAGGAAAGGCTGCATTAGACAAATCAAGCTTGTGTATGCTGTATCCTCTTTATGCATTTATGTTCATTATTTTAAACTGTAACAATAAAGATTCCTCCTTCCTTCCTTCTAAGGTGTCTACCTTTTTATTTAGACCTTACTTTATCTTGCATGTTTACACTTGTAAGGGATTTACAGATTCTTGATGGCAAGTTTAGACTACATCCTGGGAGAGAGATAAAAACAGATTAAGATTTTTAGGAAACAGTAGTAGTGTGTACTGTAACTAGTTTAACATGTAGCTCACAGAGGCCAGCACTTTTGGTCAAAGCTGGCTTAAGTTAATGCACAAAACTGTTCATGTTCCAACCTTTAAAATCTGAACAAATGACATTTGTAGTTAATTCTGTTGTTGATACTGAAATTTAGGCAAGTCTTACTGAAGGATTAAATGTTGACCAAAAAAGGGCATTTTAGTGTCTTATGCGTCTTCCACTTCTTAACCTCTAAATAGCACAAAGACCAACAACTCCTCTGTTCTCCAACATGTAACCTGATACAGTCATGATATCACAGGAAATAGCTAAAACATTCAATTACATCACACAAGATGTTGTCCAAAAAGTAAGGAGCTTAAATTCCTCAACAGTGCTGAATAGTTTGTGTTAAATCTGTTCTTTAAAGGGGCTACGTCTACGCTCCACAAACACATTTACTGACTGGAAATAACAGAAAAGTATTTCTTAATGTAAAATGGCATTTGGAAATTTTTTACAATAATCAGATATTTAACTGGTTTAGCTTTTTCTGAAAAAGTACAAAACAGCAAAAAAAAAAACAAGGAAGAACTGCAAGATTGTCCCATAAAACTGAGACAAATGTCCACAAGCGCTGCATCAAGGGAAAACAGACATACAGAGAGAAATGTTGGAAATAGTATGTTGCTGCCAAATGCTATTGCCAATCAGAAACCAACTTGTCAAATAAATACATTAATGTGATCAGGAGAGTCTGAGTTTTGTTCCAATGGTTGTAAGGACACACATTCAGATTAGGGTTCTGAACAGTACGGAAATTATGATCAATCAATCAAGTCAAAAACTTCAATTCTGTATTGTATTGTTTGCAATATTAGAGGATCTCAAAACTCTTTAGAGGCTCTTAAATACTGACAACACACACAGTACATTTGTTTATCTCCCAAGACTTTGCAGTCCATTTTATTGTGTTTTTTTGATGATAAAAAGAAATAAACCTTTAGAAAATAAAAGACAGTGTGAGAAAGAGTGAGGGAGAAATAAATAAACTAATTAAGTTTCAGAGCTTTTCCTTGCTTTTCCCTAATAACTAGGCCATAATACCGTAATAATACTTTTTTGATACCTTATTGAGGAATATAAATGTTTTCCAACAATAACCTTTTTTTATTAAAAATGCCTCATGTAAACAAACAACAAACAAGAACTAAAATCAGAAACTGTCTGATCAAAGTTTTTTTTTAAAAGCACAGTTCTGATCAAACATAATGCAAACTCACAGTACTTGACAGTTTAGCAATATGGCAATATAGTAGTTGATACTCACTAGTCAATACACAGTGTACTTTGAAATGTTTTCCAGCTTTTTGTTGTTATTTGTGTTAACAGCCTTCTCTGAAACTTTCTATAAGAAGTGAAAAGTTGTGTGAAGGTTAAGAGAGAAACACACAAAAGAGGAGAGTAAGACAGTGTGAGACAGATTAATTATTATTTCCCCTTGGCTGTATTACATGAAGGGTAATCATGTGCCTCTCACTCCATGCATTAGTACCTAAACCCCATTTTAGTTTGTATTTGGGTTAGCAGTGATGACAGTTCCCTACTTTAAATCACTGTTGAATACACAGTGAATAATGTGCTGTTTGCACACAAAGGTGCCATTCATTCCCCCACCAGTTTGTGTGTGTACAGACGGTGCACCTCCTCTGAGTGTCTGCTGTCTGACTCTACAGTGAAACAGGTATACAGAGCCTACTGTTATTGCAAGGAGGGGGTCACCTCTTTTAACGTCAAGTACTGGAGTCTCAAGTGTTTCAGAGGAGGGGTTGAAGATGGTTTCTAAAAACAAGCGACTGAGATTAACTGTAATGCAACAAAAACGATGTATAAATCTCATAATGTCGAGCACTGAGAGTTAACAACTGATTCATAGTTTTCACTTTCATTTAATTTCCTCAGGCATTACCGCTGGTTACCTATCATTATGATACATAATACATAATGAGCGAAACTAACGCCGGAGGTCAAACCAGAAGACACAAATGAGTTAGCTACAAAAACGCCTACAACAGCATCTTTAAGTACTAGCTTCATTCGCGTCTGAGAAAAGTGTCACTGAAGTAATGATAAACTTACCCTTTGGCTAACACTTGAACATATATTTTAAGTGTTTGGAAGATGGTAAAAACAGGACGACTTGAATCCTAACATCAACACTTCCAGCCCCGGAGGACTATCCCACCCTGCAGCAGCAGCAGCAGCGTTGTGGAAATTTCCCTTCACCAAGTTTGGACAGTTCAATAAACCCACAGCAAAGCGACAGGTCTACAGTAGGACCGTGTGTAAAAAGGGGAACAGATTAAACTTACATGTTTATTTTATTCGTGTCTGTTCGAGGTCGTTGTCGGTGCTGAAGTTTCCTCAACAAACTCGGGGCTCAGCTGTCACAGCGGCCGGTCCGCTCTGTGTTCCATTTGGTCATCTCGAAAGCGAGGCATCATGGGACATGTAGTTCTTCAGCCACATAGCAGTTTGTTTGTAAAAAAAAAAAAAAAAAGAAAAAAAAAAAAAATCTGAACCTCTGTTATACACTCAGAAGTCCACATAAAAATGATCGCTGTAGTTTTCACTGTGATTTGCCATATGATTCTACAGTATCTAATAGGCCTATATATATGAGAGGCTGATGGACTTCTTGAAATTAAGCAAGGCTCTGCTCTGTAGTAGGATCTGGTCACATGCAAAGTATTTTAAGCCAGAGAAATCATATCACACCCTGTTGATATTTTTGGTTTTCCTATCTGACACAGATTGAGCCAGCACAGAGTGTGTGACAGGTGACAAACTTTCAGCGCTAACTGCTGAAGAAACACATAAACACTACATGTAGATGTACACTTAAAGGGCTGCACTGCTAATAAATGAACAAAGATTGGCTATCATTTAGAGATGCAATGCATGTAAGATAGAAGTGTTGGTGATGTTAGTAACAACAACCTTTACAAACTAAACATCAGTCTGATTGTTATGTGTTTCATTAAAAGAACATCTGTGGTTATTTTCAGCTGCCTTTATTACTTTATCTGAAACTTCTCCAACTACTAAGGACACTGACATGTGACTGGACCAAATGCTGAGCTATTTTAACCCTAAGAGCCAACCACCAAGCCCACCAGAGAATGTGCACAGACATACTATGCACTCGCAAACTTGCACACATCTGATCTGGCCTTAACAAATGCCGGCAGTATTGCATGTTGAGAGTTAACTGATTGTATGAGTCTCTGTCTACCTCTAGTGGTAATCGTCTGAATGAACACAGAGATTGTGGTCGTATTATCATCTGGTTCAAATATTTCTCACTCAATTATGTGTTGATTTGTGGATATCTTCTCTCAGTACTCATTTACAATCAATCTGCTTTATATACCATAGAATTAAATGCTTCTCTGCATTTGACAAAACTATGTTGCTCGTTCCCTCCAGATCAAGCATGTAAGTGGACCTTGAGTGCTGTTTTTGAGTGCAACATGGACCAAAGTCCTCAAAATGCTCAGGATAATGTAAAGTTTGGACACTGTAGATGTGAACAGGGAGCAAAGTCCATGAAGACCATTGTAAAAAGATCAAAAGCTCCAGAAATAGCGAGCAAGTGAAATTTGAATGGAGCGTCAACTGCAGTTTCCAAGGTCAAAATCTGTCAATCTCACATCTTCTGTGTGTTTAGAAAATCCCGCTGCTCTTCACTGAATTTGGTCAAAATTAAAAACAAGTTTTTTTCTTGTATTTTATGTTCATTTTAAACCACCTATACAGTAAATGCTACAGCCACTAAAACACACCTTTATGTGTACCTCTCTCCTGGTGCAGGTGGTCAACTGCAGCTCTACTGTTCATTGTTCCCAAACATTCCTCAGTGGACAGCCAACACTACAGTGTCTGACTGTCTTCCATTTGTAAGTGATGATTAATAATTTACCACAGTCTCCATCCATCCAGTGAGCTAGTGGTCTGCTCTAGGCCACTTCCTCTCCCAAGGACAATGGGACCATTTCCTGTGGGGTGCGAGGCAGAGGAGGGAGCTAAACAGGCAAGTATTGTAAAGCAGGGACATCATATCAGCGTGTCCTTCCCTTGAACGAAAGACAGATTTGAGCGTATAGTGAGAATCATGTTTGCTGGAAGGTTACAGGGCAAGACTGGAGCCAAGTCTGCCAGACATCTTTATGACCCCTGCTTTGAGGATAAACAAAAAACTTGCTTGGAGGTATGTCGAACTCTGTAAATATATCTATGATATGACATATTACAGAGACAGATAAAGAGGAAAAAGAACATTGTTCTTAATGGAGAGAGAGAGAGAGAGAGAGAGAGAGAGAGAGAGAGAGAGAGAGAGAAAAGATGTAAATCAAAAGCTAAATATTAAATTAGTCCTGAAACCAAGAGGCCACATGTATCCCACTCTTTTAATTCCCAGCTAATTTCAAAATAAAGAGGCTGTGTTCAAAACAAATAAAGGCACCATTCATGTCACTGCTGCCCCTGCACTATATCCAGGGATATCTGAAAGCCAAAACAAGTAAAAAAAAACACAACAAAAGTAACAGTTTATACAAATCATGAAAGAACTGTCCCACTCAATAAATAGTCTAATAAGCCCCTCCAGCAGCACATGAAGAGTGGGATTTGGGCCTGAAGCTGTTTTTAAAGAGAGCGCTGTCAGTCCTGGCCTATATAACCAGCAGTGGCTCTTGTCCTCCGTCCCTGTCTCTTTCATTCGTCGAGGCACAGATGATGACTGTCACAATGGCCACATCGGAGAGAGCCGTGACAATATGCCTCGAGGCAGGACATAGTATACAGCCTGACCTATCTGTCATCCAGTCTGAGTATGTCACACTGCCTGTAGTATTTTCAATTGCTCTGTCATTATCTGTTTTTGTTTTTTTCTGTGCAAGAAGGAGCACTGATATGTCACAGTGTTGCTCAAGCACTTGCCCCTACCAATATAGTGGCCATGTAGTATCGTAGTTTTATCAATTTAGCCTCAATTATTGGACCTCTCTGAATGTCCCACCATATGTATTCAATGGAAACCTCATTTCCACATTTCTATATGTTTTGCCTTCCTTAAAGCTCTTTACAAACTATATACCATTAATGAATATCTATATGAAAAGCTTGTCATTAAGCCAGCCAGTAACATGTTAAAATGAAAGTTTTGGTTACATAGAGTGGAAACATTAGTCAATTAATTGATTAGTCTATTACCAGAAGCTGAATGTGCAGCAATTTTAATATCAGATCAATTGTTAACAGTAAAGTATTCTTGGACTGCTGTTCGGAAAACAAAACAATTTTATGACAAAAGTCAACTTGGTTTTATAGGAAAAAGGGGATTTTTCATTATTTTCTGACATTTTACACAACAATTAACCTATGAATCTAATAAAGTGGGATAATCAGCAGATTGACTGATGAAATATTTGTTAGCTGCAGCCCTGGTCACTTTTATTTTTTCCGATTTTTTGGGGGGATTTAGTGTAAAATTATTGTTTTACAGAGGCAACTGTGAATCACGACACACGTCACACAAATGTTTAAAAATGCGAACATATGATCTATCACATTCCCACCAACACTTCCAAAGAAACTACCGTCAGAAAAGAGAGAAGAAGAGAGATTGTGTCAAACACATGACTGTGTCTTTCTCTGTTTCCCAGCCGCAGTGACTCACAGTGTCGTCTGGTTTCGTGATGTAATCAAGGTGTGGTCGAGTCCTCATACAGGTGCACGAAAGGCTTGTTCGCACACGGTAAGCACCTTGCAGACTCTTTGAAATGAGAAAGAAAACTCTATGAAAGACCAGTATAGGCCAATTGTAACAATAACGTGCTTGAGCAAAGGTTAAATAGCCTTCTTTACTCTTGAACGGCGCTGTTATTGGGATACCTACTGTAATATATCGTTTTTCCTTGGCTCAAACTTGGCTCTTATCTGTTGGTGCATCATGTCTGCCATGTGGTAATACTGTGTATGTATCTCCACAGGCCTGTAGTTTAGTGGTGGATATAAATATAAAACGTGTTTTAAACGACCCTTTCACTCCTGCAGTAATATGAGATAAACATGTGCTGTGATAATCTGTTTAAATTGAACTACTGATGTTGCCTGAGGCAGTTGTTAAGAAGTAAACTTGGTGTTTTACTGACTCGGGTTCCCTGACAATGCAGCAGACAGTGAGGACTCTCCCAGTGTGTGGAGCAGTGGCAGGGTGGGGTCGGGGGGAGGAGGAGGGCGGAGTCTGGGTTGAGGTGACGCTTCTTTTACTCATTTTTGTTCAGAGGACTGTCGGCCACCAGCAGCTGCAGCGGAGAGAGTGAACACAGGACAAATACACTCAAGTGACCCGTCCCCGAAGAAAACAACTCTGACCTGGAATAAACTAAAAACGCGTCCGTGTGTTTCGACAGGTAAGATTCACTAAATGTATCTTTCTTTCTTTCTTTCTTTCTTTTGTGTTCTTTCTTTCTTTCTTTCTTTCTTTGACGGGGTTTAAACAGCTCACAGTGTCTTTGTCGCCGACGTTCGTGTTTTTCATTCTTGTGGCGTACGGTAGTTTCTACCCTGCTCTCTGTGTAAGTCTGTGTGTTTGTGTGGGCTTTAATGTTTGGTCTCATTTTTTTCATCTTTTGCTTACCTGGGTGCTAATCCAGCCCTGTGTTTGGATTTCATTTCCGCATGCCTGAAACTGCTGCCTGCTGTTTCGGAGTAAAGCGCGAGCTCTCCGGCCACCAAAAGTTAGTTGTAGTTTTATTTAAAACATTAAACTAATTGTTTTTAGTATCCAAAGTGTGGACGAGTTGGGTTTCTTTTGCCAAATCGTAACGACGTTTCTGGCCCCAGTATCGACCATTAAACTTGACGTCACTTGTTAGTGGGTTTCAAGTATGCGCGTGCGTGTGTGTGTGTGTGTGTGTGCGTCCGTCCGCGTGCGAGAGAGGCAGGTGAAGGGGAAAGGGGCTTTTAACACACTGTTTGCTAATGTAGAGCATATTTTTCTATTAACAGAAAGGAAGTAAGAGGTTAGTCAGTTTGTATCAGAGTAACCATCTCTCTCATAAAATTTTATGACCATTAACGTGTTGGCAAGACAACAATAAAGCCTTTATCGTTCCAGCTAACTCATAAATATAAACTTATATAGAGCTGAGGCGATTAATCGATCATCCCATCCACAGAATACTTGTGACAAACATGTACTGGTTCCAATGTCTTTTAAATATAATGTTTTCTGGGTTTTTTTAGTGCTCTGTGATAAATTGAGATTCTGACTATTTGTTGGACGAAACAAGAAGCTATTTCAAAATGTCCCCACACAGTTTTGACAATTTATAGCTATTAATCAAGAAGTTAATTAGCAGATTAACTGATAATGAGATCAATTGTTAGCTGCAACCCTAAGTTTAAATATTTGAGCTCAAACAACAAGTAAACAAGTGAGCTATTGTGCATGAGGGAGTGAGTTCTTGTTCACACACATCTGTAATGTATGACAGTGAATAATGAATCATATCTCTAAAATGTGTTGGGGTTAATATAGGACCCATTCACTCCAACACAGCTGTTCCTGTCAGCGGCAGCGATGTCTCCAGGTGTTTGCCAAATCTTCCATGATGTCATTATGTTAGTTTGCAGGAGCTCCTGACAGGACAGCAGTTTATCAGTCCTGGTTTGTGACCTCTGGAGCACAAATTTCTTTCATTTGATTTCATGAGCAAATCCACTAAAATCAGCATCCATTTTAAATCACTTTTATCTTATCCTCTTTTTTTCTTATCCGATTAAGTCGTTTGCGGTGTCCTCCGCAGCCAACTTTTATATCTGTTAGGTCAAATTTGACATGGGTCACATTGGAATAAGAAGTTAAACAGCTTCTTTTTTTTAAAGAGCCCCAACTTCTGTCTCTTGGACCATTAAACTCTAAGTCACATTACATATTGTTCTCCCTTTTGAATCATCAACAAAGCACTGAGAACAGCGCTAAGCAAGTTTGAGGTCCAACTTGTTTCTAGACCAATGCGTCCAGCTGAGGCTGTTGAATGTGTGTCAGGCTCAATAGGACTGGGTGCCAATACTTTCTGCCAGCCAGGCCTCCACCGAGCTTGTCCTGGGTCTGTGTCATCAAGTAGCGCAGCAGCAGACAGCACCCTGGTTGGAAAGCTGTTCATGTCTGGCCTCGGGGAAGAGGGCAAATGGGTGGTGGGACGGCGGCGGGTGGAGAGGGGGGGTGACTTACTGTAGATTTCGCAGCTACAGCTGTGGTGGCACGGTGATAATCTCCCCCCTCCTGCTTAATTCCGTGCTACTGTCCTACATTAGCAGAGCAAGAGGCCAGGAGATCCTTCAGTTTATAAATAGGTCTACACTTTGCAAAGGGGATTACTGTATGGCATATATCCTGACCTCTTTGTTTAGCTTGAAGGATTTCTCTTTCTCTGGATTCACTGTCTTACCTCGTCTCTGTCTTTGTTCATTGGTGCCTTACCGAGCACTTTCCAGAGGCTCAGTTACAGCCACTGGGCGCACACGTCGTGTGACCTGCTCTGTGTTTGCATATCAACCTGCCTCTGTGTTTTACTGTTCCCATGGAGAAGTGGACGCAGAGAGATAAAGTTTCCCATTGGCTACGATAGGGGTCTTTGTGGTTAAAGTCAAAAGGGAGGCGGCGTGACGGCATCAACATCTCCATGGAGTTAACTTCCAGAGGAAATGTTCATGATACAATGTTGTCGTCAAACCAAAGCAGATTTATTCAACCCAGAACCCTCCCAGACACCCAGTGCTCCCTTATATTATTATTATTATTATTATTATCTCTGACCAAAAATCTAACCACAAGAACTCATCACAGTGCTTAATTTACTTCACTATAGTTAGGGAATCCAGGCAGTTCCAACTAAACAGCAGTTTTCCAGAGAAGGGGTTAATTATATCTAGCCAAACAAGTGTCATGGTGTTGTGTAAATACAGTAATGAAATAATTGTCAGATGTCCAAAAACATCCACTCATGTAAAATGTTTCTGCCGCTGCAGACAGAAGATAAAATCAGAAGCTTCTAGCAGAGCACAGTGGTGGCATAATGCTGAGCAAGTGAAGCTGGCACTGCCCAGCTGAACCTTACCCATGACAGTCACTGATATGAATTATTTACCTTCAACAGTTCTCTTAGTTGGCTCGAACGAGGACAGGGAAATGTCCCTTACCTAAAATGTCAAAGGCCTAATGGCTGTTTCTTCCCATCACTTGCACTTAAAAGCTGTATGAATGTCTGCCAGGTTGGTGATTTCAAGTCTACTCCTATCAGAGCTGTCTAAAACACCCATGCACCTGTCTAACAGCACGCTGGAAATAGCCTGAATCCTCCTGTTTTCTTTGTGAATACATTACCATTGATAATTTTTTCATTACCGACGGCATATCCAAGCAGGGAGGGAGTGCACTAGATTCCAGCACTGACTCAAAAGATAAAGTTTTCACAGTTGGATGATTTGGCTGAGTTGTACTTCTCAGCATAGTGACTCCTATGAGTCCTGTGGTGTCTGTTTTTCTCCTCCTCCCTGTCCCTTAATTACACTTATATGAGAGATTGAGGAGAGGACAGCAAGGGTGTGGCTGAAACAGAGAGCAAATTACCAAGGAAGGGTGACTGACTTGTTGGATGCATTACTTTAAGAACATCCGCATCTCACCAGGACGTTCATTTTGCAAATCGTCACTGTTGAGTAAAAATCTCATAACTCAGTTTTTGGTTGTTTTCTATGTTTCATCACTTTTGAGGGATTTCATGCTCTCGTGGGTTGAGAAAGTTGTGCAACCCTGGGGCCTGTGAATACTTTACAAAACATTGGATGAACAGAAAAATGCACAGGCGTTTAGACAATCAAGGCTGTTATTCTTCATTTTTCTTTTCTTCTTTGTTCTTTTTTACAAGTTGACATTTTTCACCTGGCAGCAGTATATGATAGAAATAAGTCACTCATTTTAAGTAACGCTAACTTTTACTCTTCAGATATTTAGATTTTATGTTTATTTTTTTTCTGTAATTTTGGTTCTGGCTTTCTTAAAGAAGAACTGTGAACTGGTTCAAGAGGAGCACTGTGTTCTTTCGGGTCCCTTTAGACTTTTGCCTTACTCTCCAAAGCGCCCCCTCCTGCTCCCTCGTGCCTCTAATCTCCCTGAAAAATTAATCATCTGTCACATCGCCTCAGTGCTCAGCCGCACACCGATGCATAGCTGTGGCAGTTCAAGAAATAACTCCCTGTCAGGACTTTTAAACAGGGCTTTGGATGCAGCGCTGGCCACCAAACTTGGCCAGTGAACACACAGAGCCATCTTGATGTGCTTCAGCCTTTTTGGTGGCATCCAGTGGGGACACTTGAGACCCGGTTTCCTTTTCACTGTGACAGCAGTCAATGGGACAATGAGGCTACTCTTTTCCTCTCTACCCCAAACAAAATCACACAGAGGCTCTCTGTGCTGTATCAGAGACTTAGTTCATCCTCTTCCTTCCTACCATCAACCAAACAACATAGAGAGAGGCACTTCCTACTTACTGTAGGTCCAAATGACAAAATCATTGCTCTAAAGTAACTGGGCATCAAATGTTTAAATACTAGATTTAAAAAATAATTAAAATTAAGTCTTAAATCTTTATGATGTATTGTTCTCCTGATATGGAAGATGATCTTTGGACATACTTCTCTTCCTCCCACTACGTCTGACATGTAATGGACCTTTTTGTGAACTTTGTTGCTTTGCAAATGAGGGTTTATTACCACACAGGGTACACCCCTTTTTAATCGTTCCTTCTTTATCAGCTCCGTGTAATCTGATCCTGCTCTGCACTCGGGCACCTCCTCCGAGACAGCTCACATTTCCCTTGATTCACAGCGAGATCCCACAGGGAGTAAACAACTGCACACTAGTTTACAGCCACTATACTGCATCCACTGGCTTAATTCAACTCATTAAAGTAGCTTCAGTAAATCAACTGACAGATCTAGGGCCATTATCCATTCTGCTGCTTATTTTATTCATTGGCATGCTGACTGTGGTTGACTGTGTTTGTTGGGAATGTCTCCAGATCAGGCAGGGAAGGGGAGCACACTGTGCTGTATCTGCCACGTTTAGACAAATTCAGTTTGTGTCTTGCTCAAGTGCACACCAGCAGTATCTCATTGTCTGTTCTTTCTCTGTGGGCTCTTGGCATGGCAGCGTTGCTATGGTCTGGATTTTATCAACTGCCTGTTACAGTCAATTGACAAATGCTCTCTCTCTCAAAGCATGAACACTTTTTACAAAATGTGAACTTCAAGCTGTGTTTTTCCTGAACTTAGACGTGGTACAGCCTACAGTAGATTTGTCAGCATAGTTTTACGTGTACACTGCGTAGGCACAGTTGTGAAAGTACAGCTTCTCCTCGTAAACTTCCCCTCTCTGACCGGACAGCCCAGCAGTGTTGGTGAGTCAGATAATGTTGACCACCACTTCCTGTCACCCACCACAATAAATCCATTAGCTGTGCACCACTTCACTTCCTCCCTTATTGATTCATAACAAACAGCTATCCAGTTTACCCCTACTGCTTCCATTACAGTGCCATAACAGCTATTGTTGGACGAGTGGGGGATGAGGGATGTGTGGTTTGGGGACCAGGAGGGTTAGTGGGGGTGTTAAGCTGTATCCCATCGAGACAGCTGAACCCCGACTCTGGAGACGAGATGCAGAGAGCACAATGTCAACTGCAGCCTGTCTGCTCTGCAGGCTCAGCTGGCTGCACTGGCCATTACAGTGTCAGGAGGATTGGGCCGCATGAGTGCAGGGTGTTGTGTTAAAGACACAGTTAATTGTAAGAGGAGTGTGTGTTGCATGTCAGGGGACATATATGTGGCAGGGTGTGTGCGTGCATGTGTGGGACAGCCTATATGTTAAATTGTTGATCTGTGCAGATGGCGCAGGAAGCTTTACAGATGTGTGGTAACATAATCTGCTTTATTTGCATGTCAACATGACATTAGCAAGCCTGTTAGAAATCACAGAGCACCAGATGAGAAGGAAGTTTCTCCGACAAAGCCATAATGTTCTGGCAACCATGAGAAGGTGCAATTAACATAAAACAAATGAGAAATTATTGCTGTAAAAATGTGTTCTGGCTTTGTTTTTGTTTTTAGAAGTTTGTAGTTATACAGAGTGTTAAGGTCTGGACTGTTTCCTGTCGTTTCTACTCTTTGGTTTTGTACAGATTAAACAAACAAGATATAAGATATTAATTAGTGAACTTTAGAGGTGCTGGTAGGTGTATTTTGTTTGTCTTTTGACAGAGCCAGACTAGCTGTTTTCTCCTTTTCCAGTCTTTATGCTAAGCTAAAGCTAATTGGCTGCTCACTTTAGCTTCATATTTAACTGAGAGACATGAGAGTGGTATCAATCTTCTCATCTGACTCTCGTCAGGAAGAATAACAGGATTTCCTCAAATTTCAAAGTATGCCTTTTACTTGATATTAACTTTTGCAAGCTCTGTCTTCACAAACGGGCATGTAAAAGCCTAGTAGAGCAGACAGCAAAAAGCTCTGTGACATGTTATTAACACTTCTGTTTGGCAGGCAGGGGTGTAAATAACAACCAAATCACTGCAAACTCTGTAATGTATGTAAGGACCCACTCTGGATGTAATGATCCCCAGCCCCCCGTGCCTCTTCCCTGACCTGATTGATTCCTTCTGTGACACAAAGAGGAGCTTCAGCCTATAAAATCAAAATCTGGCCTGCTGGAATGTTTTTCATATCTATATTGAGTTTGTAACTGCACAACTTCTTAATTATTGGGAGATTTCAAAATGACAGATCTACAGTTTAACCCCTCTAGCCATTAGGTGTATTCAGCCTCACCCAGTTCACTCATGCATACACCCACACGCTCTGCTGCCACGCCCTTGCTTAGACAGAGCCTGTCACTGCTGGGGAGGCACTCCCAGTCTGACATGTCTGTTGGGGGGGGGGCAAGATAATGAACCTGTTCTCATAATTTGAGTTACTCATCCTATGTCACAGTAGCAATGTGCTCAGTATCGGTTAGTTTCATCAATTTATAAGTGATTATATGTTTAGAATAGTTTACTGTTTGTAAAGTGAAAAAGTGTGTACTTCTTTCAGCACAAGATTTATGCGTGGACACAGGACAGATCTAATATACTATGTTAGTGTGGAATGTCACGCCAGCATTTCAGCATCGGGTGCTGAACAGTATCCATCTCTGCTTTTCTGTTGTAACTTGTTCACTGGCAGCTTTCACTGATCCACATTCCTGGTTTTACAGTGCAGGGTTTTTTTTTTTTTTTGGGTAGAAGCCCCCTAAAGTCATCCACTGAGGCTGTTGCCCAACAAGATAGTGGGAGGTGATGGGTGTGAGATGTGTGTCTTCCTGAGTAAAAAGTGTGGCTTACATGTTACTGCGTGTTTGTGTGGGGGGTTGGATGGATGGTGGTAATAACGGCCATAGAGCAAGGTACAGTGAGAGTGAAAGGATGCATCACTCATTAACTGGTAAAGAGCAAAGTCCAGTCAGAGGTCCACAATGCAACCAACAGCTTTTAGTCTGCGCTGAACAATGGGGGAGGGATCAGTAGATAAGCCCCGATACTCTGTTTTACTTTCATCATAATCATCATGATATACAAAGAAAACAGAAACAGAAAGACATGAAAGAAACATTTTATGTTTTTTTTTTTTGTTTTGTTTTTCAATGTTTTTTTTCTCAGATTTAGTTTTTTCTTTGCTGTATTTTATTTTAAATCAAATAATTTAATGGTTTTCTTATATTGTCTTGGTTGGACCACAGTCATGAGCATTGTGGGGTAAGTAAAAAGAAAAAAAGCCAAGAGGCAACGTCACTTATCAGTAAACAAGTGAGCATAACTTCAGACATCAGATGGGTCAGCAGATAAATACCCGGCAGTACAGTGCTTCAGCAGAGTTTCGGTTACCTAGGCGATATGCGGGGCGTGTTGCAGCATTGCAACAGTTGGCTGAACCTGGTGCCTCGCCCAGGAAAACAAAGACTACACAAACACTGTCCCTGATTTACAGAGAACAGGGAAGTCCTGTGTGGACATGGTGTGCATGCTGTGGTTGTGCTTAAAAGAAAAAGTAATGTGGGCTTTGTTAAATCTGTATTTTTGCCTTCAGCAGTGGATCAATAAAAGGTTTAAAAAGGCCACTGGAATACACAGAACTTAAAGATGAATGTGTTTGATTTATCTGCCGTATTAATCGGTGGCTAGTCCGTGGTCACTTACCATCTTGACAAATCAGCCCTCATGCTTGTGCTTAAAAGGAGGCCGCACCTTAGTTTGAAAGTCATTATAAGCATAGTTTCTGTCTGTGCCCTTATGAGTCAGTGCACTATCTGTAAGGTAGCCTGTAGCTGCAAGCACAGACAGTCCTCTGGGGCCTGGTCCTGCAGGATCTAATGCCAGATTCGCTACAACTGAAATTCACTGAGCTGCTGCTCCCTGTGAAGGTGAGTCTCATAAATGGAACATGTTGGTACTGTACAAGAACATCGGGTTCAGGCGAACATATTTTGAACAAGTGCAGATCGACAGTAAACACATGCAGGCCCAAAAACATGTGGGGACTTGCAAGTGAGTTGCTAGTCCATCAAAGTGGCACAGAGAGAAAACTCAGGACAGACACAAACTAATGAGCAACATGCAGTGCACACACATTATTCAGTCAGTCTATTCCTTATACAGACTGTAATGGAAAACAAAGCCTCCTGTAGAAGCTACAATGACACACACACACACACAGTATGACGCCTGGGGGAGACAAAGTGGGTTGGGTCTTCTGAGGGACTGAAACACAACACGACACATCCTTATGCAAAGCCACGGGGCAAAAAGATGAGGGAGTGGTGCTAATGCATCATTAACAGCTTCAGTGTAAGGCAGCGAGACAAAGCAGTTCATCTTTGCACAAATTCCTTTCCTTCAAACCCATAGATCAACTCTGATTACAGTACTCACTGTGTTGTTGAGTTGTGCTAGTATGAATGTCTTCTGTGAATGTGAGCGAAGGTAAAGGTAGTAATTTAAGTGTTTACAGCTCATTTTGTGCCAACGCAGCAGTTTAATTTTGTGACTTTTAGCCCTGGCTTGTTTTATTAGTAGTAAAGACGGAAGATAAGAATAGTTGCTTATTGCAAGAATCATGTAGTAAGCTATAACCAGCTGTCATGCAACCAGGTTTCAAGAAGTATTTGAAGCAGTATTTGTTCGTTGACTTTGCTCTGTAGATCTGCAGAAGTCGGCTAACACACACTTAAACATATAGTACACACAGACACGAGACACAGCCCACCCCTGCAATGTGCTCAGCAAAGAATCCAGTCAGTAACAGTGAAACATCTGAAAACACTTGTAACCGGCACAGTGAATGCATTGTACTGTATCGGTCATATGTCACATGCAATGGCAGGCAGCTATGATGAATGCAGATTTTTTTTTTTATGGGTTGGGCGACTTCAGCCTGCAGAAATGTGGAGATAGAAAACCAATGTAAAATCTGTGCATGTTACAGCAAAACAGGTACAACCCAGTTTTGACATTTTTACTCAGAGGTGTATGCATTAATGGTGAAGTACATGAAAATGGGGATGCCCTGGTAGCTCACCTGGACCTGGCGCCCCCTGTATCCAGGCTCATTCCTTATCACAGCCTGACTTTGATTTCAGCCCGGATCCTTTGCTGCATCCTCCCCTCTCTCTCCCCTGCCTTTATCTGTGTCTCTCCAGGGTTTGAATAGAAATGGAAAAAAAAAGACATACATTAGATACAGTAGATGACTTTGAAAAGGATTATTTTTACTATGAGACAGTGAGTTGTCCATGTGAGGTTCGAATACCTGAGTAAATGTAGCGAGAATAATGATTTTTTTTATTAGGAAAATGAGATCATGTAGGAGGTGTAGACAAACTTGCAGCAACAAGTAGCGTGGTGGTTACGCAATCTGGATCACTGTTAAAATAAAACTAGACAAGATCACAAGATACTTATTTAATCAAACCCAGAAGGCAACAAAGTGTTATAGACGGATGGTATGTAGTATTTGAAATAAGACAAACTTAAGTTAATGTCAATTTTCAGGCATTCTCTTAAAGGTTTAGGCTAGTGTGTGACGAGTAGTACGCTCACCGTCTGTATATATGTGTACATACACATACATGCACACGCTTTTCACCCTGTGGTGTCTAAACCTGATGAGCAGGTTCCTGTTTGCCATGCGTCAGCAGCAGGCAGCTCCCACGGCCGTATGGGCGGAGGCCCGGGGTGAAAGGTCACTTTGGCTAGCTAGCATTCCTGACTTACAGCTGTCTCTGAGCCCACTTCGCCCTCACTATCCCATGAGCCTCTGCTGCTGCTCCGTGTTGTCATTTTCAGGTCAGGGTGCACGGCTGGGAGGAGAGGGGAGGAGGGGGCAGGAGGGTCATCTTGTGAGCTGTCATACTCCAGTGGCATATAAAAACTGAATGACAGTCTTGTGTAAGGGAGCAGAGACCTCACTGGAATATTTTATTATTAATTCATGAGAAGAGGCAGACGTTAAGTTCAGCATCATCGTTATAGCAGAAGAAATGTTTGACTGAATCTTGACTGGCTTTTTTTGTGTTTTTTAGGTTTGCTTCATCGTTGTTGTGAAAACGGGAGGCAAGGATGGCAATGCAGAGTAAGTGATTCACAGCTCTTGTTTTTAAACATTTAAACATTTTATTTCCTCTTTCAACATTTCTGCAAACTCATTTAATAATATAGTGATGGATTCAACTTGTGCATTTTCATGTTCACTTTTGTCTCTATCACCTCATTCTACAACACTTTTAAAGGATATCATGACCTTTCCTACTTCCAACTATTGTTTTCATGTTTTTATATTGAGGTCACTTCCTTTATAGAAACAAAAAGGTTACTTCTGTTAAAAGTTTTTTTTTTTTATGGGGCGTACAATTAAAACACTGGTTAATTTGGGGAGGGGGGGGGCACAAAAAAATCTAATTGTTAGCAAACCCTAACGAAAACTAATGACACGGTACAACCCCTAAATATCCTCACTTCAAAATTATCAAACTTTGGTCCAACACCTTTGACATCCCACAATTCCTCTCTTTGTTTTTGGCAGTGGGTGAGCCTGACAGCGGCATGGAGAAGGTG
Organism: Dicentrarchus labrax; assembly: GCF_905237075.1. Taxonomy (NCBI): domain Eukaryota; kingdom Metazoa; phylum Chordata; class Actinopteri; family Moronidae; genus Dicentrarchus; species Dicentrarchus labrax. The sequence continues at coordinate 14,097,685 of NW_026136721.1, forward strand.
GCTGAGTGGCAGCAGAGGATGTATGGCATAGACTCAGGCATCCAGTCTGGAGCCACCACAGTCAGAGATGACGACGGCGAGTACACCACCTCCAAGCACTACACCGTGACCACCACCACTGTCACAAGAGAAGAGCCCGGTAAGACAACAAGCAACATCCAAACCAGCCAATATGCGCATATTGTAGCCATTGCCTTAAGTACATATGCCCTGTTTTATCATCATCTCTCTTATTGACAGACCTGGAAGCCATGTACACTACGAGAGCTCAGAGGGTGCGGGCTGCAATGTTCCCAGAGACTCTGGAGGCAGGCACCACCATCTTGTCGACTCAGACAGACCCGTCCCAGATGACTAACGTCCAGCGGCTGGCCGAGCCCTCCCAGATGCTCAAAACAGCCATCATCCATCTGATCAACTACCAGGATGACGCCGAGCTGGCCACACGTGCTGTGCCTGAGCTCACAAAACTGCTAAACGATGAAGACCCGGTAAAGAACACAGAATCATACCTGTTGATTAATTGATTAGTCAATCGACAGGACATCAAAGGAATTTACAGCCAGCAGATTGTTAGCTTAGCACAAAGAGCTACAAGAGGACAACAGCTGTCCGGAGAAAACTAAATCAGCTCCATAAAAGCTCACTAAGTCACATGTTATGACTTATTTGGTAAGCTGAAGAGTAGAAATAGCATTGTGCTAAACTAACCGGCTGCTGGCTTTAGCTTCTTATTAACTGTGTAGACACCAGAGTGGTAGCAATCTTCTCATCTGATTCTTGACAAGAAAGCAAATATTTGCATTTCCCAAAATGTTTGTATTTTTGTAACAATTTCAAGAAAAAATACCACTTTCTTGTTCCAGCTTCTCAAATTTGCTTTTTTTCTCTGTATTATTACCAGTAAAAATGAACTCTTCCTCTCCCCTTTCATTTCCCATCAGGTGGTGGTCAGCAAGGCAGCACAGATTGTCAACCAGCTTACGCGCAAGGAGGCATCGCGGCGTGCGCTGATGCAGTCCCCTCAGATGGTGGCAGCAGTGGTGCGGGCGATGCAGAACACAGGCGACATGGAGACGGCACGGGCCACGGCCAGCATCCTCCACAACCTGTCCCACCAGAGAGAGGGCCTGCTCTCCATCTTCAAGTCTGGAGGCATCCCTGCTTTGGTCCGCATGCTCAGGTACATTGGGACTTAGAGAGAGAGAGAAATCATGGATTAAGGGAGTTTTTTTTTTTCCTTCAGTCAGTAATGACTTTGATCCATGTCGTTTTCTTAGTTACTTATGTATGTTGGGAAAACTCTTTCTCATAGTATAGGTATGAAAGGTAAAATCCACTTCACAACACTGCACTTAAAATATGTCAATTGCATTTCTATGTTCATTTTGCCGTTTCATGGGGTTGTTCATTGAATCTTTTTTTGAAACATGCCAAACAGAGTGTTTACAGTGCAGGTACAATGCAGCCTAGTTTGACTACCCAGTTTGTACTGATGATTACTGGATACAACAGGAGGAAGCCGTTCTAGAATATGAAGAGATGTTCATTTGGCCACCAGCATTAGCCTTAGACAATATTGTTAGAAGTATTTTTTTGGCTTTCATTGCCTTTATTCGATAGGACAGCTGAAGACAGACAGGAAAGGGGGGCAGAGAGACACACAGCTGTCAGATTCGAACCCTGGGCCGCTGCAGCAAGGACTCAGCCTCGGTACATGGGTCGCCAGCTCTACCCACTGAGCTAAGCAGGCGCCCGAGCCTCAGACAATATTGTAAGGCAGCCATGAGAACTGCTGTGCAATTCCCACATTTTCACTACTGGAAAACCTGTTCCTGCCAATATCAATTGCAGTTTAAGCACATTATCTGGGGTGTGTTGACTGGCAATGTGGTAAATGTGAGAGATCCCAGACTCAAGTAGGAGTAAAAGAGGCAGGTAGAAGACATTGGAATCAGTCAAATGGAAAAAATAAAATAGAAATTACTTTGTCACAATTTATTTTGAATGTATGGCAACTGGATATATCCTTTCTCTTTTTTTATAACTTGTCTTTAACTTTTTTTTTCCCCTCCTTCAGCTCTCCCATGGAGTCTGTGCTCTTCTACGCCATCACCACTCTCCACAACCTGCTGCTGCACCAGGAAGGAGCTAAGATGGCCGTCCGTCTGGCCGATGGTCTGCAGAGGATGGTCCCCCTGCTGAACAAGAGCAACCCCAAGTTCCTGGCCATCACCACAGACTGTCTGCAGCTGCTGTCCTATGGCAACCAGGAAAGCAAGGTGTGTTGTGTTGTGTTATTTGTCAATACACGTAATACAAAGGCTGTTACACTGCATGCCAGCCAAGTATTGTAATGTGAGACTGTTGTGAGAAGTTGTTGAAGCTTGTGCGTGCATGTGTTTTGTTTTGGGTGTGGCATGTGAACAGAGTTGTTCAGGTGTTCAGGTGCTGGAACAGCGAGAGTATGGGTGTGGTTATTTTTTTAGAGTAGTAAAATGAGTTATGATTAACTGATGTTTATCTGCCTGCACACTGCACTGTTGTCCATTGTAAACCATAAGCTCTTCTTTACAAATTGATCCTCTAAATAAGTTATGTTCAGTCCATCTGTGCTTTGTATACCCACACACACTCACACAGCCTCTTTTTTTCTCTCGCACAGCTGATCATCCTCGCCAACAGGGGTCCCGAGGGTCTTGTTCACATCATGAGAAACTACAGCTATGAGAAGCTGCTGTGGACTACAAGCCGTGTGCTCAAAGTCCTCTCTGTGTGCCCCAGCAACAAACCTGCCATTGTAGAGGCTGGTATGTAATATATGTTCTCTGTGTGAGCATGCACCTGTGTGTGTACAAGGTAGTCTTACAGGTGTGTCAACTTTTTGTTACCTGAACTGCGGCTAATGGCTTCTTGTTAGCCGCATAGTTACATGACAGCACAGTTAATGAGACGTTGCTGAGAGCTGAGTGATCGAACTCCTCTGTTCCCTGCAGGTGGGATGCAGGCTCTGGGTAAACACCTGACAGGCTCCAGCCAGCGTCTTATGCAGAACTGTCTGTGGACGCTCAGGAACCTCTCTGACGCTGCCACCAAGGAGGTCTGTTTCTACACTGGCTTTCATTTTTGTTTCCTTCCCTCTTCTTAAAAATGTCTTTTTTATTTTATTTTATTATTTCTCCTAATCTGTCACATGAGGAACTTTCTGAAATCGCTCTCTCCGTCTCTCAGGAGGGAATGGACAGCCTGCTGCAGGTGCTGGTGGGCCTACTTAGTTCAGACGACCTCAACATGCTCACTTGCGCCACGGGCATCCTGTCAAACCTCACATGCAACAATGCCCACAATAAAACTCTGGTCACCCAGAGCAATGGCGTGGAGGCCCTGATTCACGCCATCTTGCGTGCCGGCGAGAAGGAAGATGTGACCGAACCTGCCGTTTGCGCCCTGCGCCACCTGACTTCACGCCACCAACATGCTGAGCTGGCGCAGAACGCCGTGAGGAAACACTACGGCATCCCCGCCATCGTCAAGCTGCTTAACCAACCCTACTACTGGCCTGTCGTCAAGGTACACAGAAGGGAGGGAGGGAGGGAAATCAAACTGACCCTTATTTGAGCCCGTAGATTTTTTTAGGTAGGTGGAATTAGTGTGTAAGATAGAAAGGACTCCAGACAGTAGAGCAGGTAGACTGAAAGCAGGTGGCTTAAGGGAACATAAGTTAAGGACTATGAAACAAATACATTGAGGAGTTAAGTGGTTTGGTCCAAAGAGAAAAACTGGAGGGAAAATGGGGAGAACTAGACAGATGGACAGAGGGGATGGCAGATCCGGCAGAAGGCCAGAGTCTCAATCAGCCTGAAAGAGCGTGAAATGCAAATGACAGCAGGAACAGTATGTTTTACAAGAACAGGCTGCAGGGGACAGAAATATAATTTCCTATTTCTAATGGAGAAGCTTGCAGTTGTTTGTCAGCCTTGTTTTACTTGTGGACCAAGTATTGTACAAGTATCATGACCATATTGTTGCCTCTACTCCCTTGCCTGAAGGCTGTGGTTGGCCTGGTCCGCAACCTGGCCCTGTGCCCAGAGAACCAGGCCCCTCTGAGGGATGCTGGAGTGATCCCCCGTCTGGTCAACCTTCTGCTCAAAGCCCACCAAGACGCCCAGAAACATGGTTCATCCGCCCAGCAGACATACCAGGTACATGAGGAGGGATGTTTCAAGGGATTTGGAAAAGTGGCAGTTGTGAATTATTTATGAATGTCTGTATCTTTCAGTAACATTTATTCTTTTCATCTTGCTCCTCAGGATGGAGTGAGGATGGAGGAGATTGTGGAGGGCTGCACAGGAGCTCTGCACATCCTGGCCAGAGATCCCATCAACCGAGCAGAGATCGCCAACCTGCAGACCATTCCGCTGTTTGTTCAGGTAACACAGGAAACTGAAGCTCTCCAGTTTCCAGTAACTTCCTTATGTTTGTTTTGTTTTTGTTGGTTTTACTCATTTCCTTCCTCCCCTTCTCCAGCTCCTCTACTCTCCAGTGGACAATGTGAAGCGCGTGGCGGCAGGCGTTCTGTGCGAGCTGGCCCTGGACAAACCGTCAGCTGAGCTCATTGACAGCGAGGGAGCATCGGCTCCTCTGATGGAGCTGCTGCACTCCAACAACGAGGGCATTGGTAGGACACCCAGATAATGTACTGCGATTAGCTTACCTTAATGTAGCATTTAGCCATTGGTGAAAAGCAACAAAGTCAATTTACTCAAGTGCTGTTCTTAGTGTAAGTGCAGTTTTTCAACTGTGTCCAATTTGTGAGACTGCTTTTACTCCACTACATTTCAGAATTACATATTGCAGCCTACATTTAAAGAATAAAATCGTGAAATAGCGTGTGACGTTAATAAATTACCTATATAGCTAGTTTAAACTGCTACAATTCTCAAATGAATAGATAATTTAACAGGAAACATTCTGCAGATATTTCTTTACATGCTGACATATGCTAAAAATGCCACATAAGAAACATAATGACTTTAAGTACATAATAATGAAGGTATTTACTTTATTACTTGTTTTATCTCACTGAGGTGTCATTCTGTTATGGTATTGTTAGTTTCTTGTCAAGAGTTTGATGAGAAGATTGATACCGTTGATCTCCTTATCTCACTCTCAGCAAGGAAATGAATGATTTGAAATATTATGAGTATATTATGTGGAGGTACCATGACTGAATTAGATGAGGCTTATTAACACACACACACATATAGAGACTTATGTTCTTTATAATTGATGCAGTAAATGCACTATATCCATAAAGCCTCAGGGAGTTGTATAAAAGGAAAAATACATCCAGTAAATGCTATTACCACTAAAACTATATTTATTATATACTTTATTACTATATATACTTGATGTGACTCCCTTTCAGTGCACTCACACTATAACACATTAGTAATAGTAGTAGCATTATTTAAAATGAGTAGATGGTTTTTGCACATCACTGAATATGTCCTGATTCTTTGCCCCTCAGCTACTTATGCTGCAGCTGTGCTCTTCCGCATCTCCGAGGATAAGAACTCAGACTACAAGAAGCGAGTTTCTGTGGAGCTCACACACTCTCTGTTCAAACACGACCCCGCTGCCTGGGAGATGGTGAGTGTCTGGCGCCCCCCATTGCCAGGACATGACAATTGAACATTTAAAGTAGATTTTTAGCCATTTGTTGTTCCTTAACCTCTCTTGGTTTTACATTTTACTCTATTAATAAGCTTTCAATATACAAGAGTTGACATTTGCCCTCTCCTGACCCCTCCGCAGGCCCACAACGTGGAAGGACCCTATCCAGATGGTGAGTAACTATGGCTGAAATGTGCACATACAGCACATTCCTCAGCACTGGGTCACTCCACCACAGGGAGCAACCGTAGTGTTATACTGCTGTAATCTGCTAACAGATTGCCTCCCCACTGCAGCCTACAGTTTTCATTTTCCATCATCAAAGACATAGTTTTTGTAGTTAAACGAGTACCCTGAAACAAGGCCTAGTTTGCATTGATATTTAAGCATATTTCTTACATTCATGTCTAATTTAAATCGGTCACAAATCTGTCCTCTTCAGATCTAATGTATATGGCAAAATCACATTGTATTGATCCAAATGTATGTAATGGAATACTTTGAGCCTGTTGTTTCATTCACTTCAGTCTTTGCCTTTTCTTTGTGTTATGCTTGAATATTTTTCTCTCGATACACCACTACCTTTTCCTTTCTGCCAAGTCTAGAAGGATTTCTCTCCATCAGTCTCTTACCTTATCTGTGTTTGTATCTTTGTCTTTATTCCCTTCCTTTCCTTCTCTTGACTTTTCTCCTTGTATGGCCTTGGTATTTTCTGTCTGCTCTCAGAGCAGAGAGACTGAGGGGAAAAAGGATCAGCTACTCCTCTCCTTATAATCACATTCATTCATTCACATCAAAAAAATATTAAACCATTTCCACTAGCTTGTACATTTTCCTATTCTGCATTATCAGGACGGCAGCAGTAGATAAACCCCAAGTACAAGGGAAGTCAAATGGCATATAATCTGTTGGCCCAGTGTGTAACACGTGAAAAAAACAAATCTGTTATTCCTTGCAGAAATGGATGCCGGTTTCCAAGGCTACGGGTACGGACCTGACATGCCGATTGATGGCATGGACGGAAATATGATGCAAGAAGAATACCCTGGCAGCGTTGTCTACGACAGACAACCGTACTCTGAGTACTGACCTAAAGGTAAGTGCATGCAAATATCCCCAAAAATATTTTCTTGATAAGATTAAATATTGATGAACTGCCATTTCTTTAACAAAACTTTACTTCTACATAGCAAGTCAGTACACAACCAGTACAAGATACAAGAGTGCTCATCACATATTCAGCAGGACAATCTAAAAGTATTTTTATAAAATAAAATATAAGTGAACGATAACATGTATTAATTATTAATATTATTATTATTAGGAAATGAGTGTCAGTCATTGTTTTATCATCATAGTAACAAATGATATCTTTGAGGCAAAAGTGACGTAACATAAGTGCTATTGGAAACATTTAAATCAAGTTATTTTGCACTGAAAAGATGAATGATAGATGTTTCATCAGCATGTCTACAAAAACTAGTTCACATATATGGAGATATGCAAATAAATGGAAAAATTACATTTTGTCCAAAGTTTGAAAGGAACTTCTTTGATTGTGATAGGAAGCCAAGATCTTTTCCAATTTATTTCTTTTCATTGTCATTTTTGTATGCTATAAGGTAAGCAAAGCAATTCAGATGGTGAATCCGAAATGCTTCTTCTGCCAAAACATAAGTGACTGTTTTCCTGATTGGTGTTGTTTGTTGTTTTCCTACCCAGTACAAACCAGTAAGAAGAGCTCAGACCAAAACACAATTAGAATACAGTCAATTTGCTCACTAAGAAAGTTCAGGGCCTTTTTTTAAAGTCTGATGTTTCGAGCTCTGCTTGAGATGCATGCTGAAGTGGTTTTTCTCATCATGTCTTTTTTTGTTTTTCTTACAGAGCCAGAGGAGAAAGAAAGATGGCGAAGAAAGTGGAGGGCGGGATGTGGGACGTAATGGGACAAAGAAGAGAATATAGTCGTCAGTAGAGATTATTCCCTCTGCTCTCAGCCTGATGTAATATATGCAATTATCACCGAGTACGGGACTCATAATCTTAACAGGGCTCAACTTTGTTTTATAGCATAATTTTGCTGATTATAATTCTGACCGTGACAATGCTTCTAGGTTTCTGTTTGAGAACCTTTTAAAAGTGTGCGTGTGTGTGTGTGCGCGTGTGTGTTCATGCTTTTGGATGGGTATTCTATGCCAAAGAGATTTTATTTTGTGACGATAATCATGTAGCTTCCTTTTTTAAGAAAAAATAAGAAAAAAAGAGAATAATAGTTGAAAACACTGCCAGAGGTGGCTCAACGTGCACGGTGCACCTGCTCACCGCTCTGTTTCTTTCTTAACGCCTTTGTAACAGACACTGCTGTCTACGCTGTAGTTTTGACACTATATACTGTCAACTTTCTCCCGCTGTGACCCAACAGTTAAGAGTCGGCGGCACTAATTCAGTAGGAGTGAACAAACGAGGAGATGTGGAGGTCTCTGATGGACCTTTTTGAGAGAGCAGCGTAGGGCTGCCTCCCCCCTTCTGTAATCAGCTGAAATGTGGATTACTTTTTGGAGTGTAGATGTTTGTTTTTAGGAATAGTTTCTCATCTTTTATAAGTTATTCACTAGGGGAGGTTCACATTATCCGGCATTACCAGAATATTAACAAAGATGTCTTTCCTTTATAAACTGAATTTAAAGAAAATATCCTATGTGACTGTAATCATCTGCAGGAGAACAACGTGGTTTTACAGATGTGTTCACCAGATTGACTCATTCATGAGTCCAGCACGTGAGATAATGTAGTCGGGGTCGGCCCTACAGCTGGAGCAAACTACTGACAGGGAAATTTGTCTTTCTACTTAATAAGAGTTTTTACTGAAATTTTGTTTAATAAAAATAAAGGATATATTAAACGTATAATGGTGTCCAAGTTTATTGAGTTAAAACCAGAAATGACTTACCTGTTTTCCAATATATTCTGGAAGCTTTAAATTTATTACACCCATAATGAAAATTCCAAGACTCCAGCATTATTTATTCATTCTGTAAGGTCTTAATGGTGTTTGGTATAGTATCAATGCAACACATTTTTACACGCTAAAAATGTCCAAATCCTTCTCCCAAACAGTATTTAAGGATTGTTGAGTGCTTTATTTTAAGTGCTGGTTTTGTACTCGGACCCGTTGCTTCATTCAAGCCTCTGGAGAAACGGATCATTAAAGGCTGATTGGAAACATTGATGTAAAATATTTTCCTAAGAAAATATTGATAAAAATAATTATGCAGTTTTGCATAGCAACTGTGGTTTTATTCAATTTCATCATCATTGTTACCATGTCCATATAGAAAAACACAATATTACAGTAAATGTGAGGACAGAGAAGATTTGATGTTAGATTATTGCTTGAATTCAAACTTCATCCCTTTATTAGAGCCGTCCTTTGACTAGTACAACTGTGAGTATAGAAAGAGTGTGATATTTTGAGCATTATTCAGTTTCTTCCATGTGTCTGCGCATTCATTCATGCAATAGAGAAAAAAAAATCTAATAATCATAACTTCTATGAGTGAAGAGGCCATAGCAGAGCCATCTGTTCATCAATGCTTCCTGTTATTGAGCTGTTTCTCTACAGCGTTAAATATGCTTGTTCAAATCGGTCTGCACAGCTCAAACACCAGAATCTACCTTTTGATGCCTTTCTATACACTTGTCATGAAAAAATAAATAAATACATTTCACAAGGGTTCACAGGTTTTAGGGGTAGATATCCTCAGTCTATTGCTGTTTGCACCCTGCACCACTCTGTTAAGGCCCAGAATCACCGTACACTCTGGCTCCGAACTGCAGATGAGCTCCAGGCAGGGGGAAAATCTCCTGTTTGTGTCTGCCAAAGCCTTAGATAACATTGTCAAACATGTGCATGGACTGCATGATGTTTTCATCCTGGAGGGAGAAACAAGGGGACAAAGTTAGAAAGTCAGAAAGCTGCAGGTGGAAATGGAGGTTTTTGGAGGTCATTAAATGTGCATCTGAAATGGTTAAAAACATTTGATGCAAAAGACCTTTTGGCAAGTCTCCAAGAACTCCTCGATGGTTACCACTCCGTCATTGTTCTTGTCCATTTTCTGGAAAATGCAACACACAGACACAGATGTTTCAGAGGTTACCTTAAAGACACCATGTGGAGTTTTCTCACCAAATGTGTGTTAACCTGCATTGTGTACGTTCATGTTAACCAGCTCACAGTCTTCTTCACTGCCCTTTGTTGGCACGTTGCTACATTTCTTGGCACATTAGTTTGGTTTATTGTGTCGCCAAATACTTGTACAACAAACCAAGGATCAGAAAAACAACCTGGTGCAGAGTGTTTTAGGGCTTCATGTTACAGCGTGTGCTGACTTGAACCTGTGTGATCATACACAGTACATGGTGTACCAGTACATTATAAGGGATTCATATGAACTGATTCAGTTGAGTGGTTCTGGTGAGGTATAAAAATGGCTGAACAATTACAGTACATATAAAAACTCACTTTGAGTTTAGTGTTGGGGGATGAGCACGGTTTGATGATTTGTGTGTTTTACCTGGAAGAAGTTTTCAACATGCTCTTTGGGAGCACTGTCATTCATGTTGGGGTAGGTATACTTCCCCATCATGTCATAGATGGAGTGCATGATGTCTGTCATCTCCTGCGCAGACAGAATTGAGGAAAAGAAACAAGGACAAATCAAGCGTCAGTAAGGGCTGCCTGCAGAACACAAGACTCAGCTTTTATACAGAGGAAGACAGAATGGATCAAGTACCTCTCTGGTGATGCAGCCGTCTTTGTTGAGATCGTAAAGGTTAAAGGCCCAGTTGAGTTTATCCGTGACGGAGCCTCTCAGGATGATGGACATACTCATAACAAAGTCCTACAGCAAGAACAAGAAAACCAAGCCATGAGTGAGGTCAGGAAGGTGATATAAAGATCAGAAGGAGTGAGTCAAAAGGTAAAAAACAGGGTTAAAGAGAGAGAAATACTGTATATGTTTTAGCAATATGTGGCAGAATACAAACTAGATACAGAATAAGATACTTTTGTCAGTCTCTGTACTGCAAAGTAAAGACAGTGAAGGAGTTACATATTGAAGTGATTTGAGGAAAAGGAGATAGAACTTTTTTTATTCATTTATTGTGTCCTTGCCAAAAAAAGTTCAAAGGAAAACGTCTGTTTTGCTGCTAAATAAGTGAACTTTCCATAGAAAGACATATGGTAGTGTGGAGCAGTGAAAAAGATTGTAATGCTCTTTACAATAAATCAGCAGAAAAATTACAGGATTTACACTACGGAGCGTAAAGGAAGAAAACAGTGAAAGTGAAGGAAATTCAGGAGGAAAAAACATTTGGCTGGAGACTGAAGGGACTGAAGGGACTGAAGGGACGGAAAAGTCACCTCAAAGCTGACCGATCCATTGTTGTTGGTGTCAAAAGCCTCAAACAGGAAATGTGCATACATACTCGAATCTGAATGAAAGAGAATACAACGTGACCATTCAAATCCCTACAGATAAGGTAAGTGCAGCAAATCAGAGTCTGACAGAGACAGGCACTCATACTGTAGGCTACTTGCTGTAGGGCTCAAAGAACAGTCAGCAAGGTTCTGAGTTTGTGAGGATGTTCAGAGATAATCTTAAACCTTGTGGTTTTATATCACACTTTAAAATCGTAATTGTTTGGAAGTGTGCGATGTGTTTGTCAGCCTCTCTGTGTGAATGCTGTGCTGTCTCTTCTGTGCTTGTGTGGCCGGTTCTCTTCCAGATCTACATGGGAGGTCATATGGCTCAGGTTGTTTGCCAACACCTAAAGTTCAATGTCTTCCTGGGCTTCACATTTTATAGTCTTTAATCTATAATCTAATCTGGGTAAACACTTTACAGGATGAATAGTGTTTCTGATTTTATAGTTGTAGAAACACATAAAGACGGAGGAAAAATTGCTGCTTTTGTAAACATTTGATTTGACAGATTTTCAGTCTAAGACTAATGCAGAGGGTTTCTTTGATGGGCACATCTTAAAGTAGACAGTACGAACTAAAACAGGGATATGATCCAGTGTAGAGACTGACAGGAATAAAGACCTGCAACCAACAGCCATGACACATGATCCCTGGCCTCTAGGTATGAACACCATGGTAGAGGATGGAGGACGCTAGATCTTGCCTTATAAAAAGCTCCAAGACAGCACTTCTTTGGACTTTTTGCAGGTAAAATGTTAAATAAAGATTAAAAAACATGAGTTGAAGGAAGAGGATCTGACAGACCTCCCTGAGGGAAGAACTGGGAGTAGATGCTTTTAAAAGTCTCTTCATTCACCACACCACTGGGACACTCCTGTGGGAATTAATAAACACAAACGTATGTCAATAAAAAACACACACATGCATTCTCATGCATATGAATCATTTTTGAATCCACATTGTGTACAAGCACTTCATATTCACATACGAGTAAAACAAATAAATATAATAATAAATAATACAGTATAACGAGTATAACGAGTAAAAGTAAAAAAAATTAAAATTCACATCTTTGACTGACATTTTTGAATCCCCGGTAGAGGACCTTCAGCTCTTTCTTGGTGAAGTTGGTCTGCTGAACGAGGCGGTCGAGCCCCTCCGGTCTGTAGCACACTGTCGACAGTTCGGCATCATCAGCTATACTTCCTGCATGGAGGGATGGAGGGAGAAATTAAACCGTTACTCCAGAGATACACCAGAGCTTATATGAGACTCCTTGCCCAGAGAAACAGGAGAAAGTGGAGAAAATGAAGAAGAGGAAATGTAAGAGTTAATACGTATTTTCCTAGTGACTAAATAATATGAGGGGGAGATCTGAGTGATGATGGACTTCTGTGTCCTGACACTTGCTTTGATTAGATGAAGTGCTGGAGCCAGAGCGATAGCAGGGGAGCAGTTTGAGGAACCGCTGCTTTATGGTCTTTTTATTGGGTTTGGATGGTGGATTACCTGGAAACAACCAATCACAGCAGAGATTAGAGGCAGATAGAGTGGCCCACATAGAGAAACAGCATGTTAAATGGATGAAACACTGGCCAAACTACATTAAAGTACTGAATGACTTTTCCATGCAACTTAGTGCGCTCAAATTAGTTTGCTGACCTGGCTTTGAACCAGTGTGACCCATCAGATCAAAGCTGTTTGGCGAGCATCCAGCATGCAAGGGCTGACTCATACAGAGCATGGTCTAAATGTGTGCTCTAATGATCAAATCCATTAGTTGTTGAAAAGATTCAGTCTGGACCAGAGTGGTGGACCGACTGAACAACAGCCAGGCCAAGTTAACCCCCATAACGCACAGTTTTCTCCTCATTTTGACCTCAAGTAACCTGAAGAATGTTAAAATAATTTAATTCAGACTGACTGACAGCTTCATAAAGTATATATATTCTTTATTTATTGTTTTTATTATCTATTTCCAGCTCTTCGTTAAGGCTATATCAAAGAATTAAGACTATTTATTTATCATTTAAAATGGCAAATAAAGGACCTTGATGTTTAGACACAGTTAAATATTTTATATGGCTGCACTATTCAATCAAATGAAAATGAGATCAATTTGTGCAAACATTTAGCCCGACATTGTTACCAACAAAAACCTTCTACTATGATTCATCTGTGAGTTTGAACTGTGTCTGATAACTGACCCACCAGTGGGGTTGGTTTGTTTAAGCTGAGAGAGAGAGAGACCTAAAAGTGACAAGTATATGCACACACACACACACACACACACACACACACACACACACACACACACACACACACACACACACACACACACACACACACACACACACACACACACACACTCACACACAAACACACACACATTGTGTTGGCTCTTTGCTGTAACAATATAGAGACCCGGAGTTCATCATGGTCGACTGTACAGAGCTTTTAGAAAAACATTTATGATTCTCTGCACCGCTCTTACAACCAGCTCTCTGTCTGTGTCCAACACACAAGCAGCAACAGCGAACTACCAACCATAACACAGAATATGGCTGATACTGACTGAGTACCACTTAAAGGAACATACTGTATTCAACAGGAACACATCAGCACTCCTCAATTATTAATGATTAACATGTTCACACTCACACTATTGTTTTTAATTATTCATCTAACCCATCTATGTAATCTCTTCACCTACAAAATATCATATAATATACATTATGTCTCAATCTATATCTATAATTATAAACTCAACAAAAATATCTTTGCAGTGAATCAAACAGTCAGGTGACACATTTATTTCCTGTCAGTACCTGTTGACAGTGTGCCAGTCAGCCAGCTGCAGAAGTGTCTGACCATCTTCAACAGACTCTGGTGTCTCCTACTCTGGTGTCTCCCTTTCCTCTGCTCCATGTTGGGTTGGAGGCTCTGAAGCTCTGGGATCAGTTTTTAATCATCTTTATGGTTCGTCTGATGAGCTTCTGTTGTGTAGTAGTCAGTTGGTTTTGTCCTTTCAAAGAGGATGTTTGCTCATTTTCTGTCCGTCAGTTCTCTTTTTGATGAGCTCCAGTTCTACTCCTGCAGTTTTCTTAATTTTTGTTTGCTGTCCTTCCTCACTTTTTGAAACCAGAGTTGTTCTCTCTAAATGTTTCCAGGTGATAAGTTGCTCCATGAGGCTGCAGCAGCAACCCTGTTCATCAAGCTGATTGCTGAACAAAACATCTGCATGTCTCCCCTTTCTCCTCCCAGCTCACCTCCTCCCTCTTCCTGCAGGAGCACCAGAGGGTTGACACACCTGCTACAGTAAAACACAAACTTCCCCTTCATCCATCATTTCCTGCATCTATTCTGAAGCTTCGCCTGCTCCTGAATTCTCTTTGTGTTGGGGTCATATACTGTCAGTGGTTCTGTTTGAGGATCTCACTTGCTTTCAGTGTCTAAATGCATCTTATTTTGTAGTCTCTCTCATCCAGAGCCAGACACAGAGGCTTTATATTGACCCAAAACAACCCAACCGCAAAGAGATGCTGTAGGTGTGAGGAACAACTCTGCTGACAGAAGTTCACACACCCAGTTGTTAATTTAATTCTTTTGATTTTGATTTCACAATTAATCTCTGGCTCTCCTCCAGTCCATTGTGAGCTCTCACTATCAGAACACTTCCGCAACGTAGAGACGATTAACAGGGTCGATAAGTGAAATCTCCAATCTTATTTATCATTCGGATAAAGAGGAAAACAACTATAGCTTCAAACAGTTTTACATCCTTATAGCAAAAGCAGGCATTCAAAGAACTGAAAAGAACATTTAAAATGATTCCCAAAATGCATCATGTAAATGATGTTATACACTGATCTAAAATGAGATGAAAAAGTGCATTATTTTGTTCAACGTAAGGTGTCTGGAGACAGGCTTGTGTCCTTCCTGCCACTAGAGGGCAGTGTTGAACTACAGTCAGATGACACTCAATTATTAAAGGCCTCAAAGTCAGAGAAGATAAGATAACAAATATACTGACAGGAAGCTACTATGGAGACACAGTGTTCAATGTGATGCATTAGTTATCTCAAGTCCGTTTCAAATCAAATTTCAAATGTGTTTGGGAAATGTTCATCAGGAACATAAAGGATTCATTTACACACACAGCAGCAGCAGTATAAGTTGAAACACAGTGAGACTCACACGTTCAACACCTGAGAAATGTCTGGAACAACCATTCTACTGAGCAGCAACACAGGGATGCAATGTTTTGCTCAGGGGAATATCAGAAGCACTTGCTGAAAAACCTTTTCCTTCATGTTCTAAAAGAGGTTCAAATCTGCCAGTGGTGTTCACAGTTTCTACAAATGAATTATAAATATAATCTGATTTTGTGAGCTGCTCTAATGCACGATATGGCAACAATCAAACTATCAAATACAGCAGCTGCACAACTATGGAAAAACAAACAAAGCTTTACAGCGCCTCTCTCTCTCACACACACACACACACACACACACACACACACACACAAGAGAGAGAGAGAGAGGCAGTGAGGACGACACAAACATCTCAGCTTTGTGATGCAGAAAAATAAAAATATAAGATGATTTTTTTTACACTAGAGAACCATTTTGCAGGGAGACAGAGACAATACAGCGACTTCACTGTTTTTTCTTTCTTTAGCTGATATTTTTAGATGTGACATTTTGGCATTGATATTTTCAAGTTATTGAAATACTTTCTAAGAGGAACTGTTTGATGTGACTCGTGATTACAGTAATCCAACAAATACAGGGAGGGAGGTTGTTCTTAGAGAGACAACAGATTATAATTGTGTAGCTCAGCTGAAGCATCATTCCAGCTGCTTGTATGAAGACCATAAACATTATCTGTTGGCCGCTGTAAAGGATTTTGTTCACACTGACTCAGCACTTTTTTCAGCAGATGCTGAGATCATCCAGCATCCTCTCCTCAGTTCTGGAGACCCTCTGGGCGACTTTGATTGTGTGAATCAATTTCAACAAATGCAGCCCTCTGGGCCAGATCAATACACTCTTCCCTGCTGTTAACACATTTAAAGACTCTTATCCACTGCTACGTCACACTGAAAACTGTGAAAAGTGAGAGACTCAGAGAGGAATAAAGAAATTCATAAAAAGAATGGCCATGAGACATTCAAGAGGAGTCCTCACCTCTTTTGGTACATCTTTACAACAAACACTTTACAAGTTATCTATTAAAGGACCAGTCTGTGGGATTGTGTTGCATCCACTGGAGAAGTTACAGATTGCAACATATATATATATATATATATATATATATATCATTTTGAGGACAGACATAAGCAGTCAGAATATTTGCTGCTAAACCTTCCACACCTCAAACCTCTGAAGTGGACCTAATCAATGGGCTTTCAATGAGCTGGATCAGGCAACAAGCAAAAAAAGTTTAAAAAAAGACCTAAACTGGTGACAGTCATTTTATCACGACCCTAAACCCAAACATCGTTCCTAGTTCACTGGGAGCATATGTGTTTACTTGGGAGGTCATGGCAGTTTATGTAGGGTCATGCAGCACTAAATGAATGTTTGTAAGCTAATGTTGCCGGGGCAACAGCCTCTGTGCTTAGCATAATCCTCAGAAGGACATGGTTCAGATTATAGACGTCCATCGAACCATGGACACACACACACACACACACACACACACACACACACACACACACACACACACACACACACACACACACACACACACACACACACACACACACACACACACACATTTACTCTCTTGAGCTGACATCATGAGCTCCCCAGTGAATTTCAGTGAGTTGTCTGTCAGTTCATTTCACCTCCCGTGTCCTCACTCAGAGGCAGATATCACCTCATCCTTTACGCAGGATCAGCTTTGACTATTCATTACACAACATTGATGTTAATACAACACTCTTCATCAGTCCAGACTACAGCCAATTCCATTTGGCACCAACAGCATGAAATCTATTTGGCTCTGAGGGCTTTTATGTTGAATTCAGCGAACTGTAACCTCGTTATATAAATGTATAAATGCAGTACTTACGTTATCAGTGTTATCATGCAAACATACAAACACACACACACACACATACACATACACACACAAACACAAACACAAAGAGAAGAAACCGGTTTGTTCTGCTGTGCTACACGTGATTCTACATGTACAACACTGCAGACAATATTACACTCACACTTCACTTTTTTTTTTTACAACATGTTTGTACAGTAAACATGAAACTACACCCAGCAGCCAGTTAGCTTAGCTTAGCACAAAGACTGGAAATATGGTGATGGTCTACATACCAGCACCTCATGTTATATCTCGTTTGTTCAACTCGTACAGGAGCCTGGTTTAAAACAAGTTGCATTGTTACAGGGGAGTAACAGGAGTCTCAGCAACTGCTCATTGCCAAGAAATAGTCCGACAGATTACAGATTAAACAAATGAGTTGTAAAGTATTAATTAGTGAGCTACAGAGGTGCTGGTGGATTTGGGATTTTGTTACCGTTGGACTGAGTCAGGCTAACTGCTGTTTACTCCCATTTCCAGTATTTATGCTAAGCTAGGCTAACTGGCTGGTTTGCAGTAGCTTCAGATTCACTGTACAGACATGAACCCTCACAACTAACTCTCAGCAAGAAAGAAAATATACGGATTTCATGCCAATATCAACTGTCAAGCTCTCCATATAGAAAAGAAGAAGAATACATGACATCATGGTTCAGCAGTCCATCAGGGTCAGTGTGACATGTGAAGTGTAGTGTAGAAAGTGATGACTTGAAAAAAAATCCAGTATCTATAATGCATGGACACAGTCAGGAGTAAACAACATGAGGTTTTCAGCAGCTCCACATACAGACCATTTGCTGGTCTGGTTTTAATAAATCTTTTAAATGTATTTTAATCGACTTTTCCCATGAACAGTTGTTGGTTCCTTCATTTATATATTTAACTGTTGTGTGTTTATTTGACAGATATTGAATTCAGCAGTAAAGGCTGCAGTTTTGCAGGTTTGTTCCTCTGGCTTCACTCTTAAATAAAAAGGTTTGTTTGTGTCTCCTGAACGCCTCCTGAAGCCTCTGTGTTCATGCACCTGTTCACTGTTTGGTTTACCTGCTGCTGAATGGATATCACACCGCCTATTGTGCCTATCAGCCATTAAATAAACCTTCATCTTTATGTCATCTGTCCATTTTAAATGCAACGCTTTGGAAATATCCGGCAACCCCAATGGGAACAGTGCCGAAAGGTGTTATTCTTTATGCATTTATTTTGTTATGTTTAAAAGAAAAGTCTATTTCGGGAAGTTGTCACAAGGTTGTTAGACCAGCCTTACAAAGCACCAAGTGTGTGTGTGTGTGTGTGTGTGTGTGTGTGTGTGTGTGTGAGAGAGAGAGAGAGAGAGAGAGACTGATCTCTAAAGAAGCTTGTCTTTGCAAGCACTCATGAGGAAAATAAAACACTGAAAAGTCTGACAAATAGAGGAGCTTCGCTGATCTAATTAAACCATAAACACACACTGACAGGTATAATTTTACATGACAAGAAACAGAGGAAACTCTTTTTTTTATATTTCCAATATATTTCTGTTCTCTCAGGCATTAGCAGTGTCTGAGCTGTCCATGTTTACACCACCAGCGCACACTACTGATGTGCATCTCTCTCACATTTCTGGAAGTTTTATTTGAGAACATTAACCACTGTCCTATCAACTATCACCACAGTGCATTTGGGAATTTTCACTGAGATTGAGCATTTCATGAAAACAAAACAAACAACATATCATTTATATGTTATTCAGGGCAGCAAATTATGATTATTTTCTTTATTGATAAATCTCTTTAAATATCTGTTAATCATTTAGTCTATCCAGAATTTTTTTTAAAGCCCAAAGTGATCTTAAAACTGCTTGTTCTGTTTGACAAACACATAAAAAGATTTACACCAAAAAAAGGAAGGAAACTGGAACCAGAAATTGTTACAGAAGAGCACTGCTGGCATTTCTGAACCATCCCCTGCTTCACTTCTAGACTGCAGTCACTGAACTGCAGATGTGATTCAAACATTCAGCCCTTACAGTCAAATACATTACTTATATATATATATATATATCCTGTGTATATATATATAATATTTAATTATATTAAAAAATATATAAACTCACTGTCAAACATATTTAAGCTTCCTTTTTATTTTTGCTGACCTGCATGATGCTGTAGATGACCTTGTGTGAGGACTTTCACATATCCCGATTCATAACATTTGGCGAGCTAAAGCAATGATGTAAAGTTCATCCCGAGGTAAAACATCAGATTAATCGTCGGTTAAAACAGTTTCCAACAAATGAAACTGAGGCTGCTGAGCGTCCACATTCACACACACTGACTTTAAACCCTGGCTGGTTTGCAGCAGCTTGTGACAGATGATGAAACCGGATTGTGGTGTATTAAATACTCCTTTAGTGACAGAGCTGAGTCCTACAGTCAGACAGTCTGCTCTATATGTGAGTTTACTCTTTTGAAAAACCAAAAGCAAACTTTCATCATGAGCGCACAGTGACTGGGAGTCTAAAGCCAGGTCAGCAAACAGCAGGAAATAAAGTGTTAAATTTCCCATATTTCTTTTAAAAAACGATGATAAAAATGAATAGGCTACCTGTCAGTGGGTCGTAAGATCTGTCCAGCTCTCTGGAGTCAGACAAACTCTGGTCCTGACTCCTGGATTTCATGTTTGTTTCAGTTCTTACCAGACCACCGCGCTGAACCTGCCGGATCTGTACAGTATGCGTCGGAGCCGCAGCTCATCTACGACTTCATTCCTGTTTGCATGTCACTTTACTGCAAGCATCACCAGCCAGTGAGTGCGGGCTGCAGACTGGTCTCAGATAGAAGAGCGACAAAAAGCGTAAAAAGTCCGCGCAAAAGCTGTCTCCTGTGCGTGCCTGCTCGCCTCTATCCAAACTGAACCCCCTCCTCCGCCCGCCCAGCAGCAGCGCGCACTCACACCCACAGTGCGCACTCACTCTCAGACGCTCCTGAGGATTCAGACACTGAATGTGGATCAACAGCTGCTGCTGCTGCTGCTGCTGCTGCTGGGTCGGAGAAATCTGATGACTTTACTTTGCTGATTGTCCAAACATCCAGAAAGAGTCCGTCTGTCAGCTTGAACATCTGCATCTGCATCTGTTTGAGAGAGGGGAGAGAGAGAGAGAAACTATCAGTGGCGGAATGTAACGGGGTACATTTACTCAAGTACAGTTTGTTCTTTTCTTTCCACCTTGTTCTTCGACTTCACTACATTTCAGAGGATAATATTGAAATTCTTACCGCACTACACGTCTCTGACTCCCAGTCACAAAACAATTGCAGAGTTTATAAAATATGATGTTTTGTTATAAACAGTGTAGTACAGCAGAAACGATCGGTTGAGAGAAAATTGGCAACTGAATTTGATAATTATTTAAATCAATTTTCAGGCCAAAACCTTTTGTTTGAAATATTTTAGAAATAAGGCCAAATCTTTTATGGTTCCGGCTTCACAAATGCAAGGAATTTCTGCTCTTCCTTTCAGTCATTTTAATAAAATATTATCTAATTAGTTGGACAAAACAAGCATTGTGGAGGTGTTACTTTGAGTAGTTAGCAGATTAATCCATAATGAAAATAATTATTAGTTTGAGTAAAATGAGCTCCACCTCAACCAAAGACAACAGTAATAGAGTAATAATACTGTAATGATATATAAGAGTAGAGGTCTAGGGGACATTTCAGCCCTGGGCTTTTACTTTTAATACTTTAAGTACTTTTTTAAATGTGATTACAAACTTTTACTTAAGTAACATTTTAAATGCAGGACCTTTACAGAGTATCTATAAAGTGTGGTATTATTAATACTTACAGAAAACTTCTTCCAGCACTGCAAACAGCTGAGAGGAGAGAGGAAGAGGAGTGATGAAGCAAGCTAGACAGACAGACAGACAGACAGACAGACAGAGGGATGTGGGAATGTATTTCTGCTGATCTATGCTTCACTGATGGATGGTCTCACCTTGGCTTGGGACTTGAGCAGCTTTGGCTGGGTAGGGAGAAGTAATACCTGCGGATCAATACCCTGTCAGCTCCACGTCCTTGAGCTGGTTGAGCAGAGTTAACAGATGACTCACTCATATTTCAGAAAATGCAAGCAGCAAGGTCGTGATTATAAAACAAAATCATTTGAATATCAAATCAATAAATACACACGATAAGCTGGATAGAGACAGAAGAGGCCACAGGCTGATTTATGGGATAAACTTCCAAGAATTCCAGCTTTGTTTCCCACCATAAACTCATGGTATACTCTTTTCTGGGACATCATTAAGGTTTGAAGTAAGGGTTTAATTAAGTAGCTGTGTAATATTTAATCTTTTAGTACACAACACTATCAGGATGATATTTCATTTAAGTTTCAACCTCTTTTTTTAGCACATATTGCCTCAGGATCCTAAAACTGATCACTCAACTGATAAGGGACTGGCTGGTTGAATGTATTCATGTTGACATTCTCACAGTCAGGATGTCAGAGTGGTCCCAAAGTGTTACTTTTGAACTGAACATCTGTCAGTTTTCTCTCTGTAAAATGATAAAGATTGCATTGCCTCCTCAAGTTCAACACTTTCTTGCAAAGAAAATCAGTTTTTGGTGAAAACAATTGACACACATGAATTCTGAAAGCATTCAAGTAATTATTTCAGTTTAAACAACTCTAAAACACATGGTACATACACACAAGCTGAGTACTGACTGTATAGGCTGAAGCCTTATCTTATTGCACTTACCCTTTTAAAATTATTTTATATGTATATATATCATTTTCGATAAGAAACTTTGAAAATGCTGCTGGTTCTCGAGGAAAAGACGGGATCAACAATGTGACCGATGATGATTCAACCTCTGGGAACCATAAATGTCGGCACCAAATGTCATGGCAATCCATTCCATAGTTGTTGACAAAAAAACCCCAAAAATATCAACCTCATGGTGTAGCTAGAGGAAAAGTCAGTGGTTCAAGTGGTGGGATTCATCATATGGGGAGAAAGTCTAGAACATTTCATGGCGATCAGTTTGATAGTTGCTCAGATATTTCAGTCTGGAACAAAGCAGTGGACCAATTTACCATCCATAGAGTTTATGTGTTTGCCTTTAAAGTTAACTCTCACACCATCACAAAGATAAAAGGAACTCCCTTTGCCAAGAAAAGCCAAATGACGCTTGTTGGGGATAAACAATGCAGTGAAGCTTTTTTAAGGACAGGCAGGAGGGATTATTATGTCCACCGTCAGAAGACTGATGGGGAGGAGAGAAAATATCTATCAGCTGCTGGAGGAAGAGCATGACAAAGAGAAAGGAAAGGCAAGGGAGGACATAAAAAGAGGCCTGGAGATGTGAAAAGAATTAAAGAGAGGGATCGTGGTGCATCTGAAAAGGGAAGAGAGGCAAATCTGTGACAGAGAAAGAAGGGAAAAAAATCAGAAGAGAAATAGAAGACTGAGGGAACACAGTGGAGAGGTATTTGAATACATTATGTACCTTGGGACGGTTAAATCTCACAGTATTGATGGTGTTTATCTCCCACAGGGGTTTACAGAGAAGTTTAGCATTGCTGCAGGCTTGAAAGTGGAGCTGACAGATAACCAATAATGAGCTCTGACTGATGCCTGGAGTTATGCAGGGTGTGGAGTGATGATACAGGTGACAAATAACACACAAACACACACTGACAGATACAGTAGAAGTACACACAAACAGGTGAGCTGGCACAGACCGTTAAACAGAAGATAATATTCAGCAAAAGACATAAAAATAGTGCCACATGTCCTCAGGAGGCGTATTGCTGCTTTCATGTACCCTTGGAATGAGGCAGCTTGAGTAGATTTAGTTTTTTTCATATTTTCCGCAGACACAGATGCAGGTGAGGACACACAGATAAAGAAATGAGGGGGTGAACGGATGACAGAGGGAGGGAGGGGTTCAGGCGAGACAAAGTAGGCAATCTCCCCTCAAATGAATATTTGATGAGAAGGCTGATATGCTTAAATGAAACATTAGAAATACACAGCGGCAGTAATGGGTTGTCACAGTGAAACGCACAGGATTGGCTCTGTCTGAGCATCTAAACTGTCATCAGCTCACACTCACACACACACACACACACACACACACTGCTCAGATTATATCAGGGAGTTGATATACTGCCCAATATACAATATAGCCAACAAAATTAGAGGATACTAGACTAGACTAGATTCATGTCAGGGGATTGAGAGCCACCATATTAAAAAGACATTGCACAAGGTGATCTCCAGAAACCATAAACACATTCTCTCCTCCACTCTCAGACACACACAAAAGCCAATACACACACTCAGAGTCCACTCCGTGTGCCACAGTATTATTCCCAGAACATACAAAAGCATATTATCATCTGTGGAAATGGATCTTGGAGCCAACATGATGCTCGCGTGTCCATTAGAGGCTTATCAGTGTAATTTTCTTCAGCACTTGGCCCCATAGTTCTAATTAAGTCTGTGAGAGATAGAGAAATACAAAAGCAAAGACAGAGAGAAGGGGGGGGGTGTTATCATGAATGTTTATGGCCCCACTGCTGCTGCATTAAAGGAGCCGACAGGTGGCCCTGCATGTCGTAACCCATCAACTACAAATTAATGAGTGAGGGTTTTTTATTGTCTGTCTCATGTTAGTGCAGTCATGATGAGAAGCTTTGTTGAAAATGGTTCATTGTTTGTGCTTTCAGGTGCTTAAGGAGTTGAGGGTCAGTTGCTGAAC
This sequence comes from Dicentrarchus labrax, assembly GCF_905237075.1. NCBI lineage: Eukaryota > Metazoa > Chordata > Actinopteri > Moronidae > Dicentrarchus > Dicentrarchus labrax. The sequence continues at coordinate 14,121,709 of NW_026136721.1, forward strand.
AGTAACGTTTTTCTCCATGTTACTGAACAGGACCATACGGAAACATATTACTCCGCCACGTGGTCTGTTGCTTTTTAGACATCCGTCACCTCTCTGTAACCTGATAGGTCTTTGTATTCAGACTGGATCAGTGGGGTCTTGGCTTTATAATCAATGGCAAGGGGTCCTTGCTATGTTAACTACTGCTCAAATGAATTGTCAAGTTCTCCAGTGATGTCTAATTTTAGGCTCTAATATGATGCAGCGGCTACGTCTTTTAAATCAGTTTCTCTCTCAGCTCCTTTAGAACTTGTGTGTGCATTTTTAAATCCTTTGATGTCCAACAGTTCTCATTTTGATTTCTAACTATTGGCTTTTTCCCTTTCAACAAACTTAAAGAAAAAACTAAATTAGATCTTTTAATTCTCTGCATAAATGTGCCCAGTTTTCACAGGTTGTTCCATCTTATCATTAATTACTTTTAGATCAAAGGGTTGTACTCTCCTTCACTTCTTACAGTGATCAATGGCACACATCAATTTAAACCCTTTTTATTGCATGTTCATATTGATTGGGCCTCATGCAAGAACCAATAAACAAATGTTCTCTTATTTTTGTTTGTATTCATGATTTGTTCTTTTTTTGTTAGTACCCACTGATTTCTGGGATTCACCAGTTTTCCTATTTTTGTTCTTCTCTTAGGTAAGGAAACATTTAGGATAAGGAAAAAACATCTTCACAGTCCATAAATTGCTTGTCCAATGCAAATAAACATCTAACAAATACTACTATCTATCTATCTATCTATCTATCTATCTATCTATCTATCTATCTATCTATCTATCTATCTATCTGTTTTTTTTGGTGGCATCTCTCTAATTCTTGGCCAGAGTACTTACACACCACCTGCCCTTATTTAGTGTTTTGGGGCCGTTAACTACGTTAATAATAATCAGCCACACACCTCCAATTTAGGATCAAGTGGGATGTATCATTCTGCACCTAGGTACGAGCGGATTTGGATGGTTAAAAAAAAGATGGTTAAATTCAGAGAAAATAAAAGAAATTTAAGGGATTGATGCTGCATGAGGCCTTTTGTGTGTCAGATGGTTTGTGGAAGTTGAGTTGATTGCAGTTTTGTTTGGGAACAAACAACTAAAGAACAATATCAACTGAAATGGTAACATTCATGATGTCATGTAGACTTTTTACAACTTGAAATCAAAGTGCTGTCAAAATATGTAGCAACACAGTTCCTCTCACACACCCCATTTACTACCAGTATGCAGACGATGCACATTTATCCAACACTAAAACCCACTTTCTTAACGGATAAAAATCTCCTACTCCTCCAAACATGTGTGATTGAACTTGGCTTTTTGTTACATAAGGTGAAACTAGCTTCCAGAAATACGGGAGAGATTTGCTGAGAAAATGTGAATCTGCCACTGTAATTGCAGCACTTTGATCACTGACCTGTCTAGACCCCTTTAAATCCAATCTGACCTCGGCTCATTACGTCGAGAAACTTCTGACAAACAAAAGATTCAGCTGGTGATGTTTATGTGAGCCTGAGGGTGCAGACATAATTAGGAAGTAGCTCTAGGACAAAGTTTATCAGAGATATTGGCTAATTAGTTTCACAACAGGAGGGGGGATTGGAGGTGGATGGAGGAACAGCAAGACTAAGGGAGGACAAAGAGGAGAGGAACAGGATAGTTTCTGTTTTCTCAGAACGACATCGCGGGTTTCAGCAACCATGACCTGACCCTTTGCGTTCATTGACTTAAATATTCGTGTAAATATTGAATGTACTGAGTCAATTTAGCTTGCAGAATACAGATTCTTTTTCTATAAACTCCTCCCTCGTGTGCTGCTGCCACTACTCAAAATACATACTAATTGTGTAAACAGACAATCACATTATGTATCAGTGCATACAATCTCATATTTACTAACTGCTATCCTCACATAATCAAGTATGTCTCCCTAATTAGTTTTACCCACAATCATCTGGCCTTTACTTCTACACGTCTTTATGAAGGCAAGGGACAAAATAAATAAATAAATAATCTTTTTAAGGCAGCTTTAAAGCGGACATATTTTTGAATTATGGTGATAAACACAGGTTTACCTTCTAACATTTGAGTGCCATCACTGATGTACTGTGTATGCAGGCTGTGTTTGACACTTGAATTAAACTTAAATCACTGGAGCTTATTGTGCAGTCATCCGCTCTGCAAACTCACCCAAACCCAATCAATCGAGTGTAAGCTGCCTGACTTTTTACTCAACGGTTCATATGTGCTCGACAGGGGACAACAAGTAAAGAAATGATCCAAGACAAAAGCATTTGTTATCAAAGACCATATTCATCGAATGAAAAGTCATATTTCACTTCTACAGTGTGCTGGAATAAGAAATCAAGTCTCCCACTGACACCCAATGTATCACAGCGGCCGTGTGTGTGTGTGTGTGTGTGTGTGTGTGTGTGTGTGTGTGTGTGTGTGTGTGTGTGTGTGTGTTGGCTGAGCTGATGAGGATGGTTGTTGGAAAGCTTGTGTACAAAGAATGTAAAATTATTTTAGTCTTGATGTTAAAACAGATATAATAGTGCATATTTCTGACTAAATAGTCAAAAGAGGAAGCCCTAGTTGAGTAGTAGGAAACCAACCTTTATTTAAAAAAGAAACATAAATATACCTACAGGAGTTCAAGATGAACGAAACAAGACCCTACACTTGAAGTAATTGCATAATTCAGATCTGCTTCCAGTCCAAAATAATCATTTCAAATAATCTGAATGAGAAAGAGCCAGGATGAGTTTAAAAGGTTGAAATGTATGAATTGTTTTTTGTAATCACTAAACTGACCTCATGTACCAGGGACACACCTGTAATAATCACTATCATAATGTTTAACCATTGTCTGAACTTCTAAACTAACCACTCCCTTCAACACATTCGGACTCATTTGTTCAACTAATGGGGAAATGACTTGTGCGACGTACAGTAGGGGAATGTTAGTCATGGCTTTGTTCAAAAAGCACAAAAAATGATCACTTCAGAGCATCCTTAACTTCATTACTGCTCAAAATGTTCTACTCCATAGCAAACATGTATATACAAAATACTTAAAAGTTTTGAACATGTAGAGCATTAAGTTAACATTCACACAACAAGCAGCTGCAAAGAAAGAGTTAATGCTCTAAACTATGAGGACTTAAACTCAATGCCACCATTACCAATGCTGTTAGGGAGGACATAATGTTTCACTCAAAGCATAAATCTTCTGAAATAATTACTGGAGAGATAAATCATAAGCTGTGAACTGTGATCAGTTTGACAGCAGAAGCTTCTGACTTTATCATCAGTGACAGAAAAGTTGGAGAAGAACATCTTGGTTAAAAACAATTGGTTACACTATCTTAAATCCAAACTTTCATGTGTCAGTTAACAGTCCAGCCAATACTGCAGATTGCACACGAGGAACCACTGCAACACAGGCACTTCCTTTAAAGTTAAACACAAACATGTGAACGACCACAAAAGGAGCAAGTCTGGAGAGTTGTCAGATCTTTCCTTAAGGTGCATCCAGCCTGTCAGTGTGTGCGTGGGAGACCTTTCCATCGTTCAGTTCACAGGAGGGACAGATGATGAGGACTCGAGACGAATCGTGGAAGGAACGACGGCGGATTGTACTGGTTTGGTGTTTGTATTGTACAGTATGTGTGAATGTGTGTGTACATGTCCACACACAAAAAAATTATTGTGTACGTCCCTCTGAAGGGACGAGGAGGCTGGGTGTGTGTGTGTGTGTGTCTCTTTCTCAGGAGATGGTGGAAAACTCTTTGAGCAGGACGTCCTGACTCAGAGTGTTCAGAGAGACATTCTTCCTCACATTCAGACTGATGGAGCGCACCTGGAGACAGAGAGACAGACAGACAGACAGACAGATTTATTACCAGCTCATATGCTTCAATAAACACAGAAAGGATGAAGCTTCAGGTCCAGTGTGTAACATTTAGGAGGATCTATTGGCAGAAATGGAATATAACATTCATAGGTATGTTTTCATTATTGTATAGTAAGGAAATAAGAATCATTGTGTATTTAAAGTATTTCTGATTATTTGTTACCTTAGAATGAGCTGTTTAATCTACAGAGGAAGAGGGTCTTCTTCTACAGAGTCCGCCATGTTGAACAGCCATGTTTTTACAGTAGCCCAGAACGGACAAACCAAAAACTGTCTCTAGACGAGTGCTGGCTTGCAACGAGTGAGACGAGGGTGGTGGAATCATCAAATACACCTCTAGATGCCACTAAGTCCTACACACTCAGCCTTTCACACCATCCCAGTCCCAGTTCAATTTATATAGCTGCGGAGGACTATAAAACTGTCTGACAGGCAGGAATTACAGGAAGCATCGTAAAAATTAAAGTTCCTTCCTGCTATTATAAACAACAAAATACCTTGTTTATTGTAAACAGCAGTGACAAGTGTCACGTTGCAACAGGAAATGACCACTTTTAGGTGTGCAGAGACCTGGGTGAGTTTATGTGGAGTGACACTCTGCTGTGAACGGTGAGTTCAGTTTGGTAAAGAACTAAACTGAGAGTCTTAGGAGACCACATTAAATCCTCAACATGCACATGTGTTTCCCCCTCTCTCTTACCAGCTCCTTGAAGAAGGCAGCCTCTTTGGGCTGCTCCGAGTATCTCTCAAACTGGTCCAAACCATCCTGAAGTTTGAGCGTCAGTGTGTCATAGTTGGAGCGAACCACCTCCAGCACCTAACAGGGTGAGAGATGAGGTTAACAGAAAATGTTTCATTTTCAGATGAACAGACAGTGTGTGTGTGTGTGTGTGTGTGTGTGTGTGTGTGTGTGTGTGTGTGTGTGTGTGTGTGTGTGTGTGTGTGTGTGTGTGTGTGTCGGTCTATCTTTTGTACTAGTGAGATTTTGTTTTACTCAGACTTTCACAAATAAGGGCATTTAAGGAAGGACTCATCATTTTTAGATCAGAGTACGAATAGAATCAAGCAAAGACAGTATAGTCAATGTGTGTACTGTGGTTTTAAATGCACAGGACACACTTGCTCAGAGTAAAGTCCAGCTGAGATAAGAAAGGGAGCTGAATTCATAGTTAATTATGCAGAGATTCTCCACACTTCCATCCCTGCCATTCCCTCATTCAGCCATGAAATAGCCCACAACCAGACCGTTTCCATTATTTTATTAATGTCGCTGAAACACTCCACACAGCATGAAACATTCACAATGAGATGCACAAGCTGCATGTTGTTATGCTTCCCACAGAAGCTTGATAAAAACACACACTATCCTCCCAAACAGGTCCAGCTTCTATCCAGATAAACATACAGATGTTAAACTACTACTAGCTCAGTTTATGCACACAAACACGTACATATTCTCCTTTAGCCCTGGTAATATATCCATTGTACAGCTGAATTATCATTTAGAAATGTATTAACAGAGGGTTAGGAGCTTTTATTTTCTTTAAATATATCTATATCTCTGCTCAGAAAGAAATGCTGTTTTATTTATTTCAACCTCTGATGGTACACTGATGAAAGCATCATACCCAACTCTCTCTTTGCCTCCATCTCTCTAACAGCTCCCCATCTCCCTCCTCTCTCTGTGGAAATGTGGAGGTAGGTATGAACGATAACCTTAACTAATGTGTGTTTAGGTTTTTTCCTCACCGGTGGAGAATGGAAATGACAGAAAAGGGCTAAATGGGGAATAAAGTATGAGCTATGACGAACTGGTTAAAAGAAAAGAAAAAACTGAGGAAAAGTAAACGGGAAATTAAAGAAAGAGTCAAAGGACAGAGGAGAGACCACTTTACAGTTGACTCAGCTAAGAAAGTTTCTGCATCACTAAGCAGACATGGCTGTGTGCACACAGTTGTCATTGTGTTTACCTTGAAGCGCGGATACAAAAGCAGACAGACAGACAGACAGACAGACTAGAGCAGATCATTTTAATGCTGTGTGTTTCTGGAGGCCATCCATCTTCTAGTGTCACAGGAGGGAATGAAGACGCTCCAGATGGATGGAGTGCAGGTTAGTGTGTGTGTGTGTGTGTGTGTGTGCGCTGAGCATGTATGTCAAAAGACAAGAGGGAAGGGAATGCAAGGTTTCACATTTCATTTAAAAAGCAGAGAGGGACAGAGGCAGAGAAGAGAAAAACAAAGACTGGATCTTCCTCAGATTGACCAAAGTTCACCACATCATTTATTCTTGCCTTCTCTTCCTCTGTTCTGCCCCATAATACAGGTTCAAAGAGTCCACAGCTGTGCACCGACCACTGGAGAGCTACTCTGGTTACATTAATGTTCATCAGTGTGATTCAAGAAGCGACAGGCTGGGATTTTTGTATGAATTTACACGAGTCTTTACCTTGAGAATTATTTTGTTAAACCTGAGGTAAGATAGAACTCTTTTGTTCACACGAAAGCACTTGCTGTGGTTCACTCGAGTCTCTACTGCCTTTTTTATTTTTCAATTCGACCTACATTTTATGAATTCTGACACTAGCTTAGTACATTGTCTAATAAATGAACAATGTCCCAAAAATACCTGAAGAAATACAGTCCGTCTGAAGCAGATAACAGCAGAGAGATGACAGATAACAGGAAATGAGGGGAGAGAGAGACGGGGAATGACGTGAAACACGATAGTCCCCAGCCGGACACATGGTTGATGGTCTGTGCCTTAGACCATGGACCACCAGTGTGTCTCAAAAGGACTGTATTTTATCATTTATAATTATAAAAATGATTGTTAGTATGAGAGCAGATCAAAATTAAGAAATTATATTATAGGGCTGCACAATATGGTAATTATAATTTATTTTATAAAATAGTTGTGAAAAATTGTGACGATGTGACATTTGGTGGGGTCTGTACCAAACACATAACAGATGTCCTGATCAAGGCTTTGTCTGAGTCATATCTATCTATCTATCTATCTATCTATCTATCTATCTATCTGTCTGTCTATATTCTGACATAATTTGACTACAGTAAACTAAGTATACAGTACAATTTGCAATAACAATCCATTAATTAAATAGCTCAGCTATGAAAAATATTATCTGCATCACAGCTTTTCACTGATGACCTCTTATAATATTTTGTATAGAGAGAGGAGAGCCAGTGTGAAAAGGTTGTGTCAGATGGTTTGGACAGTGTCTAGACAACCTGTCCAGTCTCTTACTGAAGCACTCTGTCAGTGTGGATATCTTCATTTAAACAACTGTTTTTTGTTTTTTTCCGAGCTCACTCACAACAACACTGAGTGATAAGAAACAAAGCATGTTTTAGCCGACTGACGTAGCTCGTTCAAATCATCATCAATATGTTAATCAGAGTGTTTCTCTATAGATCACGCTACAGCAGGTATGTTCCCATAACATCAAATAATAAACGTATAGTTCAGTACAATGAGCCATTTTTCACACCGCCTCAGACAAGACCCTTCACAAAAACTCCAATAGCACATTTTGTTTAACCTTAAACCATGAATCCTTGAATCCTATAACCCTCAATGCATCCTGCTGAAATCCACTACATAGCTCAATCTATTATTTTATCTCATTAATTAATAAACATTCCTTCTAAAACAACATGTTACCACTAAGACAACAATATATTAGACTAATGTGCATGGAATAATGGATTTATACATAACTTTCCTTTGCATCGCATCGGCCATTGAAAAACCCATATAGGTCAACCAGCAATACTGGATTCTGCCGTACTTCCAACTGAATTTGTGAGTCTAATTTATTAACTAGTCTACATCACATTACATTGCTCTGATTGGTTTTAAGTCTATCCAATTGCATCCAGGTGTATTTTTGTCTGCGCTCACTGATAATGGCCCTGGGAAATCAAATAGTTACTCCATTTCCAGAATCATTTGCACTTGCGAATTGTTGTTAGGTGGAAAATCATGCAAAACCACTGGCAGCTCATTGACACCAAAGCTAACTTCTGCCTTCCCTCTTTGTGTGAATAAATCAGCAGATAAAAGCAAAGAGGTAATTGAAGAATATAATGAACAAATCCATCACTCTCTTTTATCAGCTTGTAAAAAAAATAAAAAAGTTTTCCCTTCCTCACCGGTTTGACATAAATGATGAGGTTTTATAACGAGCTCGTATCGGTGGAGCTCAGCCTCCTTCCAGACTGAAGCCGTTCATTAATGATGAAGGAATAACTCAGCATTTCAGAGGTTATCCAGTTGCTTAATGACTTAATTCTCACCCTGTTTTTACGTGTGTGTGTGTGTGTGTGTGTGTTGTATATGTATGTGTGTGTGTGTGTGTGTGTGTGTGTGTGTGTGTGTGTTTGAGTGGGACTACTAATTATGTGGATGAATTGCTGCAGACAACAGCACTATTTATTGTACTTTAAGATATATACACACAAATAAATCTATAATCTGAATAATTCAAAGAGATGTTTCCTTTAAAAATACAGTAACAGTTAAATACTGTGTATGTAGGAGAAAATTATGAAAGTTGTTTGCATTTCAGTGTGTCCAGAAGTGACAGCACCTAAAATGTGTTTCACCATCCGTCATGTACAGTGTAAAAAGCTTCATATTTGTTGTGTACAGGGTCCTCCCACCTGCCTGAACTGTGTGCAGTGAATCAGCCATGATGAGTTTTAAACTCAGTGGTGTGTGATAACAACTGCTCTTCTAGGTGTCTCATCACAATAAGCGATGTCTGAGTCATCTATCTCTGTCAGTCAGCTGTAACTACTTCTTGATGAATAGACATTCTATCAAAATAAAATGCGGTGAACCCCTTCTCACACACTCCAAAGTGTTTTCCATTGTGTACTAAAAAATTCATCAAGATTTACTTTTGAAATGACAAGAGTGATGTTTCAGTGGAGTTCAGCCCAAATGGCCCCAAGATGTTGCTGAAGCTCATTTTTATTTAGAAGCAACTTTAGTGAGAGAGTAAAAAGAGGGAAAGTGTGTTGTGTTTACCTGTTCTTCAGACAGCTGAGAGATGTGGTTCACTGCAGCGTACGACTCAATTTTGGGGTTAAAATGGTTGATGATGGCCCTTAAAGACAAAAAGACAGCACGGACATTTTTACATCAAGTCATGCCACAAAGGAGCACACAGCTGTCTATGTTCACATTAAGCCATCTATATTCAAAATATTGTTCTCTTTGTGTTAAGCTGCCACCCAAGCTAACAGCAGTTGATGAACATTGATTTGCTTTGCTTTTTCTGATTTACTGGAAATTTGTCAAATCTGAGTTGACAGAAGTTGGAATTATGACTCTCCAAAGATGTATGAAAACACCTCTGCAAACATCTGCAGGAAAACGTGTTGTACGTCGGAGATTTTACAATATGATGACGTTAGCCTGCCTCAAGTCATAGAAAGAAGATGCGTTTGTGTAAACAGACAATCTTTTGAGGCAACAACTATTGATATTATCTTCTATATACGTTCTATATGTTTGTCAGACAATGTCGTGGTCATAAAATGATGATCAGCACTGCAACCCAGCAGCCTAAGAATAGCTGTCTGATTAGTAGGGAATATTTAAGAGCCGCAATCACATCCTTATTTCATGCCTGTTCCATTGTCTGACAAGTGAAACTTAATCTATAAATGAGAATTAGATGGCTTGGTGTGAACATCGTGTGAAATGCTATTCTGCGCTGTAGCATTAAAACTTCCCTGAATAAGAACTAGGAGTCTAAGCCCAAACTATGATAAATAGCCCCAGACCAAAATACAGAAAGTACTTTTGGCTATGTAGTGTTCAATTTCAACCAGCCTCCCTCTAATTTTAATGTGTGTGTGTGTGTGTGTGTGTGTGTGTGTGTGTGTGTGTGTGTGTGTGTGTGTGACTTTCTGGAAAAGCGATTTGTGGGATAACCTTGTTAAGGTGCAAACGGTGTGAAGGTTTGTAGTTGGCAATTTTGACCAGTTACAGACGGGCTGTTTAACACAAAAACTCATTTCTATTAAATTTTGTCTCGATGCCTCCTTCATACTGTTTCAGCACATCTGGGAATTTCAGATGTAAATTCAGAGGCGATCTTTTCCAGCATTAGCATATATATCTATGAAATAAACTGCGTTATACGTTGATGCAATAAACACGGTTGTAAGATGAAAAGCTTATTTTGTACTGGCTTAGAGTATGTCATATATCAAATAAATTAGAGAGAGAGAAGTGAGGAGAATTCTCCGTAGTGCTGATTCTGTTGTCATTTCCATGTTGGAAGCAAGCGTACGGAGGAATGAACTGATGGGAGTAAAATTGGTGCTTTCATTTGAAGTCTCTGTGGGTTCTTTATACCCCTCTGCCTCCATTCATATATTCATCTATTCTTTCAAATATTGCTCTTTCAATTTTCTTCCTCCCCACCTTCCCTTTAACCCTTCTGACTGCTTATTCAAGCAGTGGAGTTTGCTCCATTAGGAGCCCTGCTGAGGGGGAGAATCCTCTGGGTGTATGCCACTCGTACGGGTGCCCTGGGGAGCCTCCAAGCCAGGGTGACCTCAGAGGATCATCCCCTCAGAGAAGATGGAGGAGGGAAGAGAGATTACAGGGGAAAATGGTGGCGGAGAGACCAAGTGAAGTACGTGTGTGGACCAGAGCAGGGTTGGGATGACAGAGATTAAGGTTTTAAAATTATTGAATAGATGGGCCAAGGGGAGGAAGTGGTGGGAGAAAGGGAACAGGCTGGGGAGGGAGAACTTAAATCACAGTTCCAAAGACTTAACTTCATTCACTTTATTTTGACCTTTCTCCCTCACATTCTTATTTGCAATTCCCTTCAATCCAATATGACTCTTTTCTCCTTCTCATGATATACTATTTGTGTGTGCGTGTGTGCGTGTGTGTGTGTGAGTTTTTACCGAACATTGACGAGGGCATGTGTGACTTTGCTGGCTGCTTCCTTCCACTGGCCCGTATTGGTTGATACTCTCAGAACTGGAAGGCAGAGAATGACATATAAACTATAATTAGATGCACAAATACATCTCCTTTAGGCCCCTAACTAAACAATCTGATGATTTTTTTTCTCAATGAATCGAGTAATCAAGAAGCTGGAACCAGAGGATGCTTGCTAGACAAATGACTTAAAGGATTAATCTATAATCAACATAATATTTACTATATTAAAATAGAGCCATGTTATACTCATCACTGCTTCGGTCTTCTCCAACAGAAAAACTGCTTTCATTTACTAATTACTAGTTCACTAATTAGCAATGGGAAGGGAAGGCTAGAAGACTTAAATGTGAAAAATTTGCAGGAAGCTTTGTTGACAGTACCTTAACACTGATTGGGAAAACTGCAAAGTGAAAACACTGGAATTCATTGGTGAATAAATCTAGTATTTCTGTTATTCAGAGGAACTGAGAGCAGCAGATTGGTGAGTATGATATGACTCTTATCACTGTTCAGATGGAACTGGAGCTGCAGAAATGTACATTATGCTGCAGTTGGCTACAGTGGTGGATTTTACCCAGCTTTTATTTGCTCATGGTGGCTTTTAATTGAGACTGACATTATTTGAACAATAGCTTTTATATACAAATTGTTTCAGCTCTAGTCAGGTTAAACTCTGGTGTTTCTAATAACATACCCATACAGTAGAGGTTGTCAAAGACCTGGTGCATTCGTACGATTTCATAGTACAGCTCGTCGTAGCTGTTGGAGGTGGGCAGGAACGTGTCGCCATATGTTATGAACATGTTGAAGAGGTTCACAACCTGGATAGGGAGATACACAGTAGTTGACCACACACATAATGTCTCTAAAACAAAAACTAATCCAACAGGAGAAATGAGAGAAGAAAAACAAACCAAGAATAGGATTTCTAAAGGGAAATCAAATTTATACCACATCAGTTTCTGCATACGCAGCCTGTTTGGCCTCTTTGGCCTCACTAATAAAAGGGGTTTAGACTCTTGTGTGTGATTTGACTCATATGCACAGCTGGACCACAAGCAGCAGCACTGATACAGCATCTGGCAGTGGACACATATCCCTGTGAAACTAATTTCCATTGTGGGCTGTACTCTGTCAAGGTCCTGTCTGCAGGCTTTGTGAGTGTGAGTGTGTGTCTCACCAGTAAGGCCAGATGAAAGATGTTGTGCTTGGCCAGCAGCGTGGTCTCATTTGACAGCAGGAACTTCAGCAGGTTGATGAGAGCTGTGCAAAGGGAGACATGCACACATTAAAAATAATAAAAAATAATAAAATAGTATCATCTATCTATCTATGCCATATTATGTGTATATAATACCATACCATCTGCCTCTCGTCCACATGCACTCACACACCTATACTACCTATATACATATCATTGTAACTTTACGTTGTTTTCTGTTGTTATATGTACTTTATGTCCACCGTCTGTACTTGTAGTCCACGTGGTGTGATGTATTTGTTCCTCATGCCATCATCATCATCACTTAATTTCACCAACATTTTTTTTTTTTTTTAAATGAAATAATCTGGAGTGTTGATAGTTGTCTACCAACAGAGGCATGTGGCAGCAGTCCGCTTTCCTCAGTGTGCATCTCTATTAAGGTAGATAATGGAAACACGGGAGGGGGGGATCCTTTCAACACCAAATCAAGTCCAAGAGGAAAACTAAACCCATAAGAAGAACTAAAATGTGAGTACATAAAAAAAGCTTTTAACAAGCTTCAACACAAGCTGGCACAACAACACGCAAAAATAACATAAACACATCTATTGCTTCAATTTTTTTCTCTGCAGTCTTATTTCATGGTATGCTATTATCACCACCAGGAGGAGAGAGTCTGTGTCATTCAGGGAATTAAACTGATCATTGGTCTGATTAGAGGAATTTGTATTCTAATGAGACTCAGGGCTATGGGGCCATTACAAGCTGAAATGTTCTCCTATTGTGTGTTGACCAGGCTGAAAACAAGGCCACCAGGATGGATTGTGCTTTCTTTAGAGACTCATTATCCAATCTCAATGATGCAATACATTTCCCAAAACAACACGCCCAGTGACTTCAATAGGAAATTGGCTTTGTTTTACAAAGGCAGTACTTATTTACTCAACTCTTAAAGTGATGCCCAGCCAATCAAAACATTTTATAAATTTAAATTATTCATGAGGTGTTGTGAAAAGGTTGGAAAATTAAGTTATGAACATGTGATGACGTCCAAAATCTTTTATTTAACACACTTTGTTTGCAAAGACAACCGAAATCAGCAGAAAGTGTAAAAAGGGAAAAATTATCCCTTGCTTTAATTTTCTGGTTGTACATAGTTACAACTACCATATACAATATATCTTAGAAAGGGAGGCTGTACTGCACAGCAGTGTTGCAAAGTGTGAGGAGCTATTTCAGGCTCTCCTGGTTTTGGAAGTAAAAGTCCTGATTGTTTTTCCCATAGACAATGTTACGTAACTAACAGCTGGAGCACTTGTACAGCCTGGATTAGCATGAAACTCTCCGGATCAAATCATCAAAAGATTAACAAAAAAAGAAGTGAAAAAAGTATAAGGCCTTGGACAGAAAAACTGCTTAAATCAATTAACATTTACATTTTGGGTCACTTTTGGATGAATCAGTGACAATGACACAACCTCTTGTTCACAAATTCAATGACAAAATGTTTTGAATTTGACACCGCTCTGATTCGTGCCTCTGACAGGCTCCTTCTCTATAGGAAAGGTGGCTGAGGATCATGGGTATTGTAGTATTTAAACCTGACTTTTGATTGATCAAAATGACTCAGAAACAAATTTAAAATAATTAGAACTAGTGGCAAAAAAAAAGCACCTATATGTTTGGTTTCTACAGTTTATCCTCAGGGTGACATAAATGTCTGTACCAAATTTTACCTGCTGGTGCCGCTAGACAAGAAGTCAGGGAGTTGTGTTAATGAATGAATGAAAAGAGTAAATGCAGTGGAGGAAGAGGAGCCTGAAAACTCTGACCGTCTGTTTTCAAAATGGATGAGGACCTAGAAACTATCACCAAATTAAGTTTTATTTCCTGCTTTACTTCACTTTCTTTGTTCTCTGATCACTGCTCCCTCACCCTCATTCACTATTTAAATCGCCCAACCACCACCACCCCATCCCTCTCGTTCCTTGTTCCCTCATAACAAAGTTATGGTTTGTTGCCGGCTTCCTGACCTGAATAATGGCAACAACAGACCGAAACTTTGTTTTTAACGTTAATAAATAACATTATTTAGTTCATGCAACTTTGGAAATACTGCACCCACAGCAGGGAGATTTTGCCTCCAGGAACTATCACACAGGAACTAATTTTAGTCTCTGGTTCCTCCAGTCAAAATGCAAGTTAAGCTTTTGAGCTCCTCAAAAGGTTCTTGGTCCCTTGAGTTAAGTTCCTGCCTACCCCATTATTTGATACAAAGGTTTGGTGTCTTTACCTGACCACAGCTCTCTCCACGTGTAATGTAACCTGATTCTGCACTTCTTCTGGTAGCACAGGAGTTTGTGGATGATCTGTACACAGCGCCTGTGTAGGAAATGAACACATAAAACTGTGGTGATGGAGCTGGTTGGTGAATGAAACTAGAAAAATGCCTGTGCGTGATGTGCATGTCTTCTCACAAGTATAAATCCATGGGGAAATCCTTCATCATGTGAGTGACAATAAACTCCACCATCAGATCTAGACAAATGAGTATAGACAAAGAGAAAAAATAACGGTTAGAAAGACACATAAATTGCACAAACCTTTAACCTCAAATATCATTTTGGCTGCAATAATGCAACATCAAAGGAAAGAGAAATTGAACAAGATGAATGCATCTTCTTTCCTAGTAGTGCAAGTTACAGTGCAAAAACAAACAAAGCTATCCAGGAAACAAAATCTGCCAGTAAACATGCTGGGGAAGAAAAGTGGGAAAATGTCCAGAGAATTCATATGATCTATAACATGAATTAATGACTAAGTGCCTCAGTATTCCTCGTACCTAGAACAGCACACACCAGCGGCCGTGAAGGGATGTTCTTGTCCACGGCTTTTTTTCTGTGCCTCATGGGCTGAAAAAATTATTTAAATATACAGAAAGCATGTAAATACACATAAATACACTGTACTTAACATACTAGAAATGGAAAATGTATCAGCATACTGCCTAACTGACTAATAAGCAATATTGTACAAGATAATATTTGTATCTTGATGTATGTCACACAACTGTCAAATGTAGCAAACATGATACATTTTTATGGTCTGTATCCAGGAGTGGGTTTACATTCACGCAAGTATCCGGGTTACAGTCGGTTTTATCCAGTGAGTTTATATATTAAACTTCATGAGAAACTTGGTTACAGTAATTGGGGTAGAGGATTTAAGCAACCTGATTCCCCCAGGTAGTTTTCTTTCTGGAGAACACCGATTTCCCTGCCATGTATACACATATCCGGCTTTCTAATTGGCAAGTATGTACATAATCTCTACAAAGAATAGCTGAAGCACCCACAATATATACTTAAACTTTCCCATCACTATCCCTTTACACGTTCATATGACAGGAATAGGGGTCTGACAGGGAAAAATACCAAATAACATGTAATACAGTCCCTAATAAGCACAATTATATGTTTTTTATTTTATTTGTTCCATCATTTCTGTGCTCACTTTCACTCACAACCAGAAACTCACCATTCTGTGGAGATTGACTCTGAAGTTCATGTTGTCATCATGAAGAAAGGCATCAGCGTACTGGTCCTATCACACACAGAGGTGAAGTCAGAGCAAAGACAATATGTGGAGGGTGCGAATGTTGCAGCAGTGTAACTGCTACCTACCTCAGCTATGCAGGTGAGGATGATTAGGCACAGTCTGGCACTGTTGAGTCGATGCTCATCTGGAAACACAAATATGAGACTCTTAACAGGCAGAAAGCAAACAGAGGGACGGGCAGTGTTTCTGTTTTGGTGTTTTGAGAGGAGTGACTGAAACAAATGTTTATTAAGTGTGATAACAGTTGTGGGATTGAAGTGCAGTATTTATTTGTCACTGCTGTCTAAGACTACTACGTGAGGACATTTCAGGACAAGAAAAACTGAAAGAATGAAGGATTAGAGGAAAGTAGAGTGACAGAGATAAAGAGGAAGAGGGCATGAATGTTTCCGTTTACCTTTTGTATCCTGCATTACAATGGAGGCGTACTTGAGGAAGGTGATGAGAAGGTTGCTAGTCTGCAGGTTGGGATCCAGGGGGAGTTCTGGGTTGTTCATCACTACACAGCAGATGTACAAATAAAACATCAATCAATTTTTGTGTAAATTATTATGGAGAAAAGGGGACATATATATATATGAACCAGACAGAAAGACCATAATTGTGAAAAATCAAACTTTAAGTCACAAAACTGTGCAGTCACTTCCAAGTCAGTTATTCCAAAAATAATGACGTCCTCAAAACCTGAGCCTAAACTCCAAAGTCTACTGTCTAAAAGTGGGAATAAAAAGAGCTGTCAGCCTTGTTTGGCCAGACGCAGGGCTCATTCAAGCAAATAACAATATTACAAAAAGTGATGTCCCATTACTGTAGCTACTGTAGCTCGCTGTGTCTTCCAGAAAAGCATCTTCATCCATTTAAAAATCTCTGCTCACTGAAACATACAGCTTGTTTCATGGATAAATGATGATCTAGTCATTTCTATATCGCTCCTTCCCGCCAAACCCTCATTTGTTTCCATCTTCCTCAAATCTCTACAGCGCTAAAGACAGAAATCACACTGTCAAGAAACATATCATCACAGGGTGCTATACTGTGGAAGGAAAAAGTATATTCCCGACATGTTATTGCAGACATATACGAGACACGTGTGTGCAATTATTTCTGGTCCAAGTTGGGGGTCCCCTAAGTGCTGAGGCTCCCATGACATGGCGTAATGCACGCTGCATGTGAAACATTCATCTGTGTTTGAAGCTAGAGGTTAATATTTCATACAGAAAATGGCTCTTAGGTTTGAAGCAATGGAGGGAGAGCTCGCCAGAGATAGAAACATGCACCTTTTAACAGTTATAGCATGTGTGAATGCTAAATGACTTGCAACAATGTTCACCTTCAATGAAACCCAAAGTGACAACCATGCACTCACGTTTAAAGAGATAATACTAAGTATATGGGATGTTGTAAGAATCAGATTATTAAAATGGAATGAAACCACATTAGAAGTGCCATTAATTGCATATGAGCATCTCTCTTCTATCAGATAACCTTTAAATCTGTTGAATATTTGAAAAGGCTGCTGGTGTGGGTGCATGTGTGCCTCTGTGTTGAGTGTGTCTGTTCAAGGCAGAAGTGAGTGAGAGTCACCATGTTTGGAGGGAGAGTTTTTAAAAATGGATGTAAAAACACTGTTAAGATTAAATTGAGGCAAAGAGGCATCGACCCTTGATGTCAAAAAGCTTTTTAAAAATCCTTTTACTCCATTTTCTACCATTTCAGGTTTTGACAGGATCAATATTTTCAGTTTAGTTCAGTTCTGTTTCAAAGGTGAGGCTGTCATACAAAATATATGTAAAGATAAAGAATTGTCAAGACAAGGTTGTCCTCCCCTGTAAGCTCTGATGTCCTTCAAGGAGGAACACACTAAAGGTGAATTTTGCTGCCAGTATTTAAGGCTATAAGATGCAGTTCCTATAATCACCACTAGACAAAAACAGACTACTAAAGCCAATGGAGAAAACCTCCTGTTTATTTTAGGGAAAGCAAAAAAGTTTTCAGGTCACGTTTTGCAAATAATTGAATTTGTGATGCCAGGTGGAAGGTTTTGACAATATTGCAAATATGTTCAGGTAAAAGGTGTTTGACTGACATTATAACAAATATTACCTATACACTTAACCATGAAGACTGCATTGCCTAAACCCATTTTTCTCCATAATCCTGTTGCGATTCACAATGAAAATGTGGCTCCAAAACCTGACAGGAAGGCAGTGAAGGCAACTAGTAGACTCTAATACAGACTCCCCTTCAGAAACCAATAGGTGATGTCACAGACATCAGCCATCTATGTCTCCTTAAAAATAAAAAAAAGAAGTGTATGACTTACTATCTAGGGAGGGCGGTGTTGTGCCAAGTGGTGTTGTAGGTGTGGTTGGAGTAGGGGTGGTAGGTGTGGTTGGGATGTCAATCTCAGGGTGGCTCTGTTGAAAGACCGAAAACACATGTGAAATTACATTAATGGTGAATAGCTGTCCCTTGTGTCCCATAATGTACAGAAGGGATTGTGCACCTTTAAAGAAATATGTCCTAATAGCAGCATAACATCACTGTATGTACGTCAACTCTTCTTTTGACGTACTTTTCTCATTATCAGAGATCACATCTCAGATGCCATGACTTTTTCCAATGTTTCACAGTAACGGGAAGAGAGGAAAAGAAGAAACAACGAGGACTGAGGAGTACAAAAATGCTTTGCGAAATGTGTTAAAAACCAACAATAAAGTTTGCCAAATATATCCCGGATTTGTCATAAAATTCTCATTATTCTGCATGTTCTTACTGTAATAGATGACTTTTCCCATTGTGATTTTCAGACTATGCAGACCCTTAACAAGCTGCCAAGCTCTCTTATTTTGGAACACCCACAAAGCTCTTCTGAGCAAGAAAGGAAAAACACATTTCTGCTAGATAGATTTCATGTTGCTCCTTCCCAACTTTCTTTTGTGTGACCATGCAGGTATGGAGGCCTCTACGCAATACAACTGAGGGAATAAGCTCCAACTGGGCCTCTACATGTTTTCATCAAAAACAGGTGAGCACATGCACACTAGGAGAAAATGTCCTGTATCTTACCTGTGCTAATACGGTGATGAAGTTGCGGTTAAGGTGCACAGCTTCATAGAGTGCCAAAAGAATTGCTTCATTTGTCCTTGCGAAGAAAGAGAAGTCAGTGGTCAGAACCAGATACTTCTTTTAGCAAGTAAAATCTTCACATATTAAACTGTCAAGAAAAAGGTTTAAGGCTTTGCTCCAGTCAAGCTCAAGAAACAAGAGGGAGGGGTCAGCAGTGGTGTTTTATTTACAATCGCTTCATGCAAGAGCAGGTCACTTTTTTATTTTCTGTATCATTAACTCCTGCACAATGTGTGTAACTACTAATCCATCATTTTCCAAATTTCTTTACATTAAATTTTTATGTTGATAAATGAGTTGACATTAAAGATGTAAAACAACAGTAAACACTGTTTACAGATACAAATAATTGGCTGCATTTTTAATATTGTCACCCCCAATGTTTTCATTAATTTACTGTAAAATCTAAACAACATGACGAGGACAGCAATCAACAACTTTAGAGTGAAAATGTTAATAACAACAAGTCTACACTGTGTGAGTCTAAACTGTCACTCTTAAAAACTTTTAATGTTTTCTCTTACTGTCACATGGTCATGATAAACATGCTCAAATGTTCCCCCCAACAAATGATGAGGCTGTGCCTTGAGCCAATCAAATCTGAGTCTATGCTATGGCAGCTATGGCAGCTACAGCATTCACAGATTCACATTTGAGTTTAAAAAGGCATACTATTTAAATAATAATATTTAAATTATTCACATATTACCTGGAAAATCATACTGATAAATGTGGATGAATACCATATGTAATGTACTGTATACACATGCTGCTGAAAACCACGTGTGCTAAGATCTACTCAACAATTTCAGTTTGATTACTGTTACCATTAATGCAAATATGTTTATTTAAACTAGAACCTTTTACACAATGAAAAAAAAGAGGATGAGTAAGAAAACACAAGAATCACTTTGCACTTACTGTACAGAGAGTTTCTCATCAGCATCTGCTATAAACATGCTGCCCACCTGTGGAGAGATGAAGGATCAAGCTATCAGTGTTGAGAACCAAACACATCCTAATGGAAGAAATAACAATCTATTTAAAATATATCTACTGTAAAAATATGAAGTAAGAGTAAGATCCTACCATACTAGTGAGGGTAGAGAAGAACCCACCCTGGTTCTCCTCTTCTTTGTCTTTGTACTGCCTAAAAAGGGAAAGAAAGAGAAGAGAAAAAGACAGATGTGCAGAAAGTAAGCAAATAAGTAAAAAGAAGTAATGAAAAAGTGTTGAGAATGACAAATAAATTGAAGACAGGAAGGGCCACACAGCAGCAGAGGCAGAGATATATGTTCTCACTCAAACACAGCACTTCTAACCCAACATCTCCTTCCACATCCTGCAATTTATCATCTAAGGGGCATTCAGCTTATACACAAAACAATGAACTGTATGGAGCCGTCATCCATCACTTTGATGCGTCTGTCTCTGCACACAGACAGACAAGACCTTCTTCACAAACAGCATTTTAATTTCCAAACCTTGACTCATCAAAAGATGCATTATAGACTGCCAAAGAAAACTGTTGGATATAAATAACTACAAGTATAAATGGCCTGTTTTTTGTTTTTTTCAGGAGAATAGAAATAGAACATTTGTGGGAGACATCAAACTAAACTGATGACGCTGGCAGCCAACGCATCATTAAAAACATGTTTTTGACACATGGACAGTTTTAGATCTCACCTGTTATATTCTGTCAGAGCTTGGTGGACAACCATACCCATTCCCTGGGAAAGGAAAGAAAAAATCCTTTGATAATTGCCTGATGTGAAGGTCAATACCTACATTGCACAGGCTGTTTGTTGTTCTGCAGTTAAAAAGACACAGAAAGTGACAACATACTTACATCTAGTGTCGGCTCATCGTCCACAATGGAGAGCTTCACAATGTAAGGATTCACAGACTAACAAACAGAGACAATCACTGAAATTAGAAGCTATTAATTACTTGACACAAATATTAGGGATAACACTTTGTTCACACCCACTATTATTCCAAATAAGACAATATTTTGCATTTGATAAGGGTAATGTGAACAGCATACATGGTTTGGATATTACTAAACAGGACTTATTCCAAGTGGAGCTTTTCCAATTAAGACATGTGGGATATCCCGATTTGCACAAATGTCGCGAAACAGAGCTTTTCAAGAAGGTGATTGAGTGAATGAAAGAGGGAGGCTGTGTTATAATGTCTGCCACCGGTGGAAAACTCTGAAAATAAACCCTCTTTTGATGCAAGAGGCCAAATGGTTCAAGCGACTCCAGCTGTTCCACTTTTACCACGGGAGCAACATGACTGTGGTTTGAAAATGAGGGAAAGGGAAGGAAGGATGCATTCTACCTGCATGTAAACAGGAATATTAGTGCATATTGAGTTTCAGTTTTCATGTAAATAGCTTAGTAAAAATACATTTTTGGGATAAGCGGAATATTTTGTGCTTGTAAAACAGTCATGGACCCTTAAAGGACAATTCTCGTTTTTTGTCCCCTGGCTCAAGGGGCTCATCTACAGTACATACAGTATCAACAGACAGGCAGAGGGCAACGGTTCAGTAATGCAACTAAAAATAAAGATCAGCTTTCTTGGGAACAAACAGGGAAGAAAGCCTGTGTAAATGTGGCTCATGAGACGAATGCATCTCGATAAGTTGAATTTTTAACAGTATCAGACTAAAAGACAGACTGATGCGGCAGATTTTAGATGTCATACAAATTTTGGAGTAGACGTTTTACGAAAGTAAATGCAAAGGTGGCTCCTCTTTGCTTACACATGCATCCAAACTTTGTTCCTTATCCTTTTATCCCCATCCCACACAGACACTCTTATCCTTCCAGGAAATAACTGGAGAGGGAAGTGAACTGGAACTCATTTCAGAAAGCATGTTTGCTTCTCAGTCATCAAAATATAGGATATAAATATAAATACTTTGATACCTGACATAACCCAGGCCAAAGATTGTATGTACATCTGGTGCCTTGTAAAAATATTCTGTACAGTTTCCACCTGCACAAATATCCTGCTGATGTGTTCATGGATTAACCTTTTTCCTTCCTAACTTCACTGATTTTACTCATCTGAGCTTTTGCCACAAAACTGCAATAAAGAAAGATAAATTCAAATAAATCTTCACTTTTATTATTCCCTCATGTTCCCCTTGTGTCTGGTGTAACTTAGAATCGAAAAAGATTTCCTAGAGATGACACATCTGTACTGTACATACTAAAAGAAACTTCAGGGGCTGCTTCTATTACATCCTCTATCGTACACAGCCCAGCAGCACAAATATCAGTATCTGAGAGACAGCAGGGGAGAAAAACTGTGGACGAAAGGAGGACTGATCTCTGGAGCTTTTGAATGCACTTTGAGTATCAATTCAGTGACACTTTAGAAGGATTTACTAAGGCTCCCGGCTGCTCAAAAGGCTTTTCTATCAACAAAACAAGTACAGTTCCGTGTGAGTATATGTACACACCTCATATTTCCTGTAGTTGACCAGCAGGGCCAAGAGGACCACAGCATCATAACCATGCTGCCCTCTACTGGACACATCTGACAGAATCTGAGGAGGGGAGAGAGGGAGAACAGAGATGATCAAATTGGGAAGAAAGATGGTTTTAAAATAAGATATAAATCCCGGAATTACAGTAGACATAGTCTAATCACTTACCTGTAGAATGGCTTCAAAGATGCTGTTGATCATCACATATTCCAGTATAGTGTTCTGACTAATATTGTCCGTTACCTGTAAACACATTTTTCCACTTATTTATGAGGTTTTTAACAACACAACAAGCACAAAAAAGTCTATCTTGTTACAATTCATCTTGCTGTTTGTCTTACCGTCACTAAACACAACAGCAGTTTGAGACAAAGGCTCTTCAGACTCTCTGAGCCATCTCCACAAAGAAGGCTGTCCAGTCTCTCCATCAGGTCCTGCAGGAGACACAACCACAAGGCATGAATAAACACAAATAATTTCTTCCACTCCTTTCTTCCCCTCTCAAGGTACTGTCCACACACCTTCATCCTTTGCTCAGCCTTGTCAAACCCCATGAGCATGTTGATGATGTCAAAGCCAGATGCAGACTTGTTCTTCTGGTGAACCCCCCGGAAAAGTGCACAGAGAGTCTGGGGAGAGAGGCAGAGGAGCACAGGCGTTGCTAAAAGAGTAAAAACTGTTAAATGTTTCACATAAACACAAAAATGTGTTTCAGTCTCATGTCTTTTTGGCTCTGTAGTGGTGACACAACACTGCCGGGATAATTTGATTACAGTTTGAGTCTTCCTGGCATACTTCAAATGCTTCTGATGTGATGTAACATGTGCAATGTAACCTGTAGCTGAAAGTGTAGGTGATCCCCCTGAGCGTTAGTTACCTGCAGGGCATTGACCACTTTGATCTGGTGCTCCTCTCCCAGGGCCTGAACACAGTGGTGGAACAGAGAGTTGATGTTGTCCTGGATCCGCTGAACCTCCTCCCCATCTACACTCTCCAACTTGGACTCCAGGTACTCTAGGTTCACCTGAAACATGGAGGAAGGGGTTGTGTGAGAGAAAAATATATTTCGGGGTGCAAAGGAAGAGATGTGGAACAGTGGAAAATGATTAGAGGACCAAAGTTATTAGGAAGTACTGACAATTTCAAAAAACCCTTCTGTCAAACCAGCATCAACTCAGCCAATTAGAAATCGAGCGAAGCAGAGCAGCTGCAGTCTATGCAAATTAGACCACCTGACAACTATCACAGTCCTACACTGTGGAGTAATCTGTACGGTATTTGTTTGGACTGTATCTGATTTGTGCACATCATTACTTCCTCTTTTTCTCTACAAAGTGTGCTATCTCGTGCCACAACTATGTAATGATTATGAGGCTTAAAGTGAAAACAGACAGATACCACATAGGTAGGATCCTCCTACATACCTATGATAATTTCAGTTTTTCTTCACATTGCCTCTTTTCTCCAAAGTATTGCAAGTTCTATACATATTTTTTAATCAATTCAATAATTTTGCAGACTTTTTGAAGACTCGTATTTCTGACATTATCCATATGTCTCAGTTAGCTTTACTGCTACTATTGTGAGACACCAACACAATACAGATTATACAGTATTTAACACAATACAGAGATACAGTATTTCATGTACACAGAACACGTTCTACTCAACATGTTGCTGCTCTTTGTGTAATAATATTCTTCTTTTTCACTTTACCTTCATAAGGAACAGCTCATCCCAGAAGCGAGCGTTGTTTTTGGCTGGGTCTTCTTTCTAAATTAAAGAAACAGACAAGACTTTATTTACATTTCGGCACAATTTTATTTCTCTTTACTTCCCACCGCTGACATTCTCCCATCGTCATACTCACTGCAAAAATCTCATCGTACATCAGCACCACCTTCTCCTTCAAGGGTTTCTTAGAGGACGACGTCCTCCTCAGCAACCCTGCCTTCTTCTCCACCTGAGACATGACTAAGTCTGAGAAAAGAAACACAGTGAGAGAGATACAGATGTATGATATAAAAAGAAATGGCGTAAATAACCAAGATTTTTTTTCTCCTCAGGGGGTTTGTTAAAAGATAAAGTGGACAATGTTCAATATTTATGTTATACTGAAAATCTTCCACAAAAAGACCAAAACCAACATTGTGTTATTCTGTCTCTGTACTTTCCATGTTTCCCAGCCTCAGCCCCCCATTCTTTAACAATGAGGACATGAATCTTAAATAACCAAAAAAAAAAAACTATATAGTTTCATATTCAAAAACTGGTAATTTCCTGAAACCGTTTGGCCTTGTAACAGCAAAGCTACTCACACAGGAGTAAATAGTGTGTTTGATTGGGAGCATTTTCAGCCCTGGATTTGATGCAGCAGTGTGATGATGATGCATGTGGAAGTGTTCATAATTACAAAGAAATGTGTCAGCCAGTGCAACAATGTGGCTCATTAATGGATTAATGGATCATCTTTGGAAAACAGTAAAAGGTGTAAGGCACAGAGGAAGGCTTGGGCCACATAGGCAATCCTTATATTAGCAGGATCAATTCACTGATGCTGGCTTTCACTGAATAGTAACCTGTATGGCCACTACACAAGTCTGCTGCCTACTGTGTCCTCATAGACATTCATAACGCCCTTTCTTACGTAACCTATCTGTCACCTGTTATGAGGAATAACTATCTAACGTTAGTGTTATTGATTGGTTCACTAACTTACAGTTATAGTAACTATAGACAGTAAACAGCTGGACAACTGAGATATTACAGCCACAACTAAATGAACGTTATTAAGTCAGCAAAATAACCTGCTAAGCAACGTTTAAATAATTCACTTAAGTTAGCCAAAGCGGTATTGGGTGGGCTCAGTAATTATCAGCTGACATTAGTTAAAACTGATGGCACATGATAACAGCTAACGTTAGCTGACCTAGCGTTAGGTTGGGATGGGCTGCTGGCTAACTAATGTTAGCTGGGTTCAACTGAACTAACTAACGTTAGTCAACGACAAACAACAACGAGGTCATGTTAACGAGCAGCTGTTGTTGTCTGGTCGACACAAGACGGACTCTTAGTTTATTAGCAGCTCGGCCACCAAACGTAGATTTAACGTCAGTGAAATGTTCAGTCTCCGCAGCTAACGCTAACGCTAGCTAGCTAACGGCTGTCAGACAAGAAGTGTAACTCTGATTAAGCGCTAGCTGTTACCTTTAATGTGATGATGTGGTTACTGACAACGTTACTGCGTGACATTATTTAAGTGTGTGCAGCTCAGTTAAGAGTGTGCTTTGTTCTTACCTCAATTAAAGTGTTAACATCTGTGTCGTAAATGTAGTTCATGAACCTTTGTGACAACAACACTAGCTTCTGCTAGCACACTGCTATCATTAGCCTCCTGCTGCTCCTCAGGGTCCTAGCGCCTCACACATGATGGACTCCATGATGGTCACTACATTTATTAATCGCTTTGAAACAGACCTGTAAATTAATAAACAAATCAAAAATATACTTTAGGTAAAAGGATAGTTTTCACACGAGTACATGTTTTGTTCATTTATAATATAAAATGTCTATTGAACACTGAAAATAAACTTTGTTGTTATGCCATGCTGTTGATTCTGATCTCCCCAGTAATCACAGTCTTTTCTGTGTGATGTTGTGGTTTATTTTAAAGCACGCCTGCTTCTTGTGTTTTTCTGTTCTTACATGCCATAATGTAGGCAGTAGTGCAGAGTTGTGCAAAACATCGTCTCCACTGTTCTTGGATTTGTTGGTGAGCTCAGCTGATCCATATTAACTCCAAAACCATCACATAATGGTCTTAAAATGTAATTTATGTTTTTTTTCTTCAAAACACTTACAAGACAAGGTACATAACCAGCAGCAGCTTACTGATTGTGACCCACCTTTGACCTCTAACTTCTCAGCTAGTTTTAGCCTATGTAGACTGATATGCACCAATATCTTTTTTTTTGTCAATGAATGGTAGACCTGTTTCTCTGCACCTATATAATCAATTGCACATCGTTTTTTGGTCTTCAATTTAAAGCAACAGCTGATGCTTCCGTATTTTGACCTTACGAGTTCCTTGGTAAATTAACTTAACCATTAAGGGTGCAATATCTGGTAAAGACCACACAGAGGGCCTCAATTTCCAGAATAAATGAGACGAGCTCTGCTTTTACCGTGTCATTAGATAGAGAAGGAAATGAGACAAGAGAGAGGAAGGAAAATCAATATAATGAGAGAGAAGTAGAAGAGAGGAATAGCAACTGAGGAGTGAAAGAGAACATTAACTGACACACATAGACAGGCAGGTATAGACAAAGTTGCTTTTAACTTTAGTTTTCTAACTTGAACATTTGCTTATAGTGGTGAATTTTTAGCCTGAAGCTCTTAGTTAATGTTTTATTTTGAGAAGAAACAGACGGTTCAGTCTTTGAGTGGAGATATCAGTGTCACTTAGCTCTTTATGTAAGAACGGCATGACAGTTCTGTAGATTAGCAGAACACCATCTCTATCGTAATGACCTCTGTAAGACAGTGTTTCTCCACTAGTGTACCCAACTTGAGGTACAAGAACATCAGACAAAGATATCTCGGCAAAGACATATTGGTACATTCCTCAGTATAGATCATTGTAATTTGTCCTGATGGATTTGTACATGTGCACAATGAGTATGAAGTGTTGTTATCAGCTTTCAGTGAAGTCATTTTAAGTTTTAGATACATTCTCTATCAGGTGCATTGTGATTTATGTGCTATGATTTTACTTTACAGAATGCTTCTTTGAGAACAAACACACAGACATTGAGACCAGTGGGAGCCTCAATACAAGTTAAACACATCACATAACTCCTGATATAATAATTATTCTTCAAACATTTTCTGCCTGCTTACCTTCACATGTAACTTTTAGAAAATATCGCACAAACTGAGTCTCAGTTTGACAGCTATGACTCCTCTTTGTCAGTGTTGGTTCTCAGTATTATAGAGAACTGCCAGTCGATTCAAAACATTAACAGTTATAACTGAGAAACATGACAGACACCATTGAAAGTAATAGAGAGTTGCATTAAGTGGCTCCACAAATTGTTAATAGATGACTAGTTAACATAGTTCACCGTAGGACAACATCATATTATAATGCAGCATTGATACTTAAAGGTCCAGTGTTATTTATATATTAATAGGTATGTTGACATTACTGAACAATAGCCTGAAAATTAAAATCATTGTGTTTTTGTCCTCTTAGAATGAGCCGTTGTGGGTCCTATTCCATGGAGAACTTGTCTATTGATCTATTGATTAAGGATTAATTGACTTTCAATCAGGAGGACATTTACAATATGAAGGTATTTCCAATAAGTTGACTCAAGTTTGCATGTTTTAAATGTTTTATAAAAATGTTTATGTAATCAACAGCTGATAACATTAGGTGGAGAGTGTACCTGCTTGGACTGATGTTATTGTAACCACATCAACTGCTTAAGGCTTCTATTGAACTGGAGAGGGAAGAAGAAGTAAGAGGGCAGAAAAAGAAAATTTGGATACAAAGAAGAACGACAATGTAAGGACAAGAAAGTCCTGTAAATGCAAAGAAAGCTTGACCTGGATCTGTGAAATATGTGACGTTCTGTTATTGACACTGTGAAGTGCATATTATTTGTATTTTTGGGATTCACAAATATGCGCTGAATCCCAAAAACCTAGAGTGAGGACGGCGACCGTCTGCTTTTCCATTGAGGTGAGAGTTTTCATCAGGTTGTTACAGCTTTACTTCAAGCCCACAACACCCTCTGCTTGCTTCACTGGGTGCCTTTTCAGCTCTGGAAGTAGCGTGTGACACAGGGAGCGGAGTAAATGCCTGAAGAGAAAGTGTGATAGTTGGCAGGTGGATGTGTGTGTGAGCAGCAGGCTGATGTGGAAGGCAGTGGATGTACCACAGGGGTCTGACATGGAGACCCAGCACTTAAGAGTCTGTGGCCTTTGCTCCTCATAAACTAGATTTGAAGAGCACCGGGATGCCCGGCAGCACACCTTGACGCTTGTCTGATAGCTCAACTTCACTGACACAATAGCCTGACTGCAGAGGGGTTTGTTTCAAGGTGAGAAGAAGAAGAGTTGAGTGATGTCTGTATATCAGTCAGTAAAGAAAGGGCAAATGGGAAGAAAAGCACTTCTAGCACTACTTTTATTGTACACCTTCCTTCCAAAAGGTTGATCACAACTTGACTCATTACGGAGGAGTACTATTGTCCTCTGACTCTGGATCTCTCTGAAGTCTGCAGGTCCACTCAGCGTTGGCTTGAAGACTATAGTTGTAATCGTAATTGCCTGTTTTCAGTACTGGGGCATGAGATAATAGATAGTTACAATATAAGATTCGTAGGATCCCGTGTTTTTTAACCTAAATCCGAACTAAAAGTCAGGTTAACTCAGTTTCTGCTTCACCTCTTCTTTCCATTCTTTTTTAGAGGACCATTGTATAAGATTTAGTGGCATTCAGCGCTGAGGTTGCAGCTTGCAACAAACTTGCCTCACTCTCCCCCATTCCAAGCGAGAATGGCCCTAGAGCCAGTGATTAGTTTATCTGTTCTGGGCTACTGCAGAAAAATGGCGGCTCAACATGGAAGACGACCCACTACCCCTGTTGATAAAAGCGGCTCTTCTAAGGTAATGAAAACACAATTCCTATATCAAGGTGACTATAAACTAATGAAAACATACCTATGAATATTATAATTTACTTTCTACGAATAGATTCTCCTAAACAAGAGACCCTTAATGTCCACCAAGTTTAGTACACATTAGACAATATCACCCTATAAAGAATACTGTATGTTTCTAGCTACAGAGGATTCATCTATGTATGAGTGCTGTTTAGGGCAAAATTATTCCATTTAAGTCGACAGTTGCACTGGTAATAACACTTCCGTGTATTTAAAGGACTTCATATTGCCTTTATAAAAGAGAGTTCTATTTTTTTATGTAAATCCAGACCGGGATACATGCTGTGCTTTTTGTTGTGTCTTCATCCTTGGACTCCCTACTCCCTTAACCATGCCATTCAAGCTTTCTCCTATACTGAAAACACACCAGTTATCTCCACTAGTATAACATTGACGAGGATCTATTGGCAGAAATGAAATACAATATTCATAGGTATGTTTTCTTTACTGTATAATCACCTGAATATAAAAATCTTGTTTTTGTTGCTTTAGAATTAGACGTTTTTATCTACAGATGCTGCGGGTCACCTTCCATGGAGACCACCATAGCCCAGAGCAGACAAACCAAACACTGGCTGTAGACAGGGCCTTTCACGGCCACCATCGTTTTCTCCTACACACTTCACAGCCGTTCTCATTCCCAGGTCGTCAAATACAGACGCCAGCTGTGTTCAGTTTGTTGCAGCCAGATGCCACTAAATCCTGCACGCTGGTCCTTAAGTCAATGTTGTGTCAGAACCAACAAAAAATATATTGTCCAAACGTGACCAAAACAAAGAACCACCAACCAGCACCATCTTCATTAATCAGCTGCAGTGCATTAATTACAAAATCACAATACAGTCTGTTAAAGTGAAAATGTATCTTTTTATTGGTACCATACATTAATTATCAAGGGCAGAAACTAACCAAATCAAAAAATATATATCAAACGATGATTTTTCTACAGGGATTGGAGAAGGTACAAGTCACCATTCAAACTCAATCGTAACTGTTGCTGGAATCAACTGTAACAAAATGGAAATGTACAAAACATTATAGAGGGCTTCAGCTGTTTTTAAATCAGACTTTACAGACTCAGCATTGCTACCAAATATGCCAACTGAACTATATGTTGTTAAGCTGGCTTCAGAAGATGACTAATGGTATCATTTTGTTGGTCGTGAAAGACGCTGCATAAATGAAGGTAATTTAAACAAAAACTAATAAGAAATCTGTTTTTAGCCAGTGATGAAACATGAAATTCACCGGTGAACTAAAATTAAGTGAGCACATTCACTTGACATCAAGTTGAAGGTTGCAGTACACAAAATTGTGATTAATGTTAAGTGAAAAATCACCTCCTGTATAGATGAAATACATGACTGTAGTTCTAAAATTTCCAAAATAAATACAAAAGAAATCAACTGGAAAAGTAAAATCATCACTCCATGGTGCCATTGTACCCCCAGGGGTTTTTGTAATTTAATTTACACAAGTTTTAAAAAAGAGGGAGGAGGAAAGAGCAGGTGGGAAGATAGAGGGGGACAGGTTCATGAGTGTTTTTTCTCCTTTTTCCTATTTTTGTTTCTTTACATTAGATCGGGATGGCTTTAGGTAAATCTAAGTAAGAATACATTTTATTACAGTCAGACAGAACTTTGCTACTACCTTAAATATACAAGCACAAATACACAAAAAATTCAAAAAAAAGGAACGAAAAGACAAAATAAAAACATCCACACTAAATTATTTCTCTTTTATAAACATAAAAGATAAAAACAATATATTTTAGAGGGGGGAGGGATAAAAGTCCTGTGTTGCTCCTTGGTCTGTAGCTTTTCAGTATTGGTAGAAAATAAAAAAGTAACAATTGAAATGAAGGCGTTTAATACAAATTAAAAAACATTCTAGGGAAATATATACTGTATAAAAACTCTTAAAATGTGTAACTGTGTGTATGTGTGTGTGTGTGTGTGTGTTCTAAATGCTCTCTGTTTGAAAGACTGCATCCATTGTAGTCTAATCAGAGATGGCTCGGGCACTAGGGGACTCAAAATCCTTCAATCATTATGTTTATTTGTGTGTGTGTGTGTATCTGAGTGTGTGTATGTGTGTGTAGTATCCCTAGTGCCACATTTCAGCTCTCCTACTAGTGTGTGAATTTCAATGGTTTCATAGACTGATTCTAAATTCTGGTCCATCTGCTTCTGCAAAGCCACAAATAAGCTCAGACTGACTGTTTTCTCTCCTCACACATTTCACGCACGCACACGCACACACACATATACTCTATTAAGAAACATTACGAGTGACTTGTGCGTCAACAGAGCAGACCAGAATTGAGAGCCATGTTTAGAGGACGGGTGGACAAGTGGTCCCTAAGCAACTCGCCACCATGTCGAAGCCCCTGCTGCCAACATCCCCTCCACCCTGCCCCTTCCTACATGTGAGCTTCAGTATTGATAGTTTAGTGTGCACAGTTCTCCCCTGGATTAAATCCCTGCGCGTCCTTGGTCACATCTACCCCGGTCGCTGTCCAAACTGAAAATGAGCGAGAGCAGATGGGACATTTTGTGTGTGAGATGAGGGAAAAGGGCATACAGAGGTGGGGCACAGTGCCTAAATAAAGGGAAGTCACAGCAATGATGACAACTTGTAAAACTCCCTCTGGCTCAGTGACATTGTCTGAGACACACTGAGCTCCCTCAGGCCACCTGTGTGTAATGAATCTGAGCTCTACAGTGATGACTGGGTTGATGAGCAGGCGATGGACTGTTGCTGTTGCACTCGTGGCTGTTGGGGTGGGGTTGGGGCTTTGAGGAGTGACAGAGAGGGGTGTGTGATGAGGTCGCGGGGCTCTGGGCTCTGGGCTCTACTGCGATGCCTGTGAGGTGGGGTTGTCGCTCTTGCTCTCCTGGCTAGAAGGGGCCTTGTTGTTCCAGGGCGAGTTGGAGCCCAGAGCCGGAGAGTTGTTGAAGCTGTCCTCGTCGTCGATGCCATTGGCCGCATCGAACTGTGTGTTCTCCAGCCGCGTGATCAGACGCTCGTCTTCGTCACCAAACTCACCTCCCATCAGCGTGGGCTCTCCCACCACCATCACATCCTGCAGAGAAGCAAAATAGAAGAATTAATATGTTGTTCTAGTGGAGAGAATATGTCTCTTCTCCACTAGAGCTACTTTCAAAAGCCCAATCCCACCATGAAGCCTGATGAGGAAGCCATGTTGCAGTGTTTCTGCTGATGCACAATATTTTTTGCTTATACCAAACACAGCATTTAATATAACAACCAAAATGCTCAATTTGGTCCCATTAGACCATACAACATTTTCCCACTTAGTTTCATCATCTCCCACACGCCTTCTGTCAAAAACTAGCCACACTGTCAGGATTTTCCCCCTTTTCTTTTTTTTTTTTAAAGGCATCGTATTCTATTTAAATTTCCCAGTATCCCTTGCCACATTAGTACTTTAAGTTTGTCACTAATGTGTCTTTGTCCTCATGATGTAGTTTGTGCCAGGAAATCAACCGACCAACTGTTAGACCTTCACTATACAGCAGGATTTATCCCTAAACCACTTTGTTTCACCTTGATACAGTCAGGTAATCTCCATTCAATTTATCTGAGCTGTCAAAATTGGCAGCACGTGTGATTATTTATCATTATTATGTAATTAATGTGTGTCATATGTTAATATTTGTAGAGATTTATTTTCACTTCAAATATAAGCGTTCCTGAGGGGAATACTTGTTAGGAACTTCCTGCCACAGCACTGTTTGATATACTGTGCTTTCAAATACAAAAACAACTTCTGTGGGGAAGAACTGCACTTTGAGTGCATCTAATTTCAACCCAGCATCAGATGTCAACTTTATTTCTTATGCTGTAGCATTATGTGGTTTTTACTGTGTCCTGCTTTGGTTGATATTGTCACATGTGAACTTCCCTCAATGAATCTATGCAGCAGTTAACTGTGAACATAGTGGTAATGTTTCTGTTGGAGGTGTAATAGCAGAGTACAGACACTAGGCAGCAGCGATGTACTCACTGGAACTTGGCTGGACAGAGGGAAGCCACTGCCAGGGCTCTTCTTTTTGTTGTTGTTGTTATTATTAGTTCCTCCTCCTCCGCTGATGGTGCTGCCACCTGACATCTTACGCTTCCGCCGCTTGTTTGGGGCCTGTCTTGATGGCTCAGCTGCAGAGAAGAGATGAAGGGAGAGAGTTACAGGTGCATTTACTGTGGTTGTTTATGTGGTTGTGTGTGTGCATGTTGTTCTCCTACCTGGTGGTGCTACCATTCTCTGCCATTTCTGGAAGAGGCAGGTCTTGAGGCAGTCTCTGGGGCTGAGGCTGTATGTCTTGTGTCTGGACATGAGCTCCTGCATGGGCTCCAGAATCACACACAGCTGGAGGAGGGAACAAAGAGAGGCAGCAGGATAGAGATTACACAGTGCTTAAGATCATTAGAGATGCTTCAATTGATCGAGCACCTCCATTATCAGCTGGTGTTCAGCACAAATGACTTCATCTGTGAACTTGAAACTCTCAGATCATAAAATACAGGAAGCAAAGATAAACATGACTCAAGTGTACACACATTACATTTTCTCAATCACCACAGCAGAGGCAGTCTATGTTTCTATCAATCCCCCCATGGACCTGAGGGGGTGCTGTTCACTGCGTTTAAACCGTGTACAACTCCCGCTGCAGACAGACGGGCACTATTTTTGGACTGCTAGTATCTAGTGAGTACTGTAGTAAGGCCTTTGTAGTAAGTATCATTGTTTCATTTGTACACGGTGTAAGCTAAATGATCAGAATCAGATTCTGAGCACACGCAGCTTCTAGTCTAGTTTTGACTTAAAAAAAAAAGACCACGGTAGGACTCGGGATGCAACAAGTATAGGGTTGCAATACTGCTGTGTGGTTTTCTAGTAGTATCAAATAATATGCTAATATTATCTAGTAGTGAGACCAATTTAAAAAATGACATGTATCATTTTTACATTTGCCAACATGAGGTTGTTACTTTTGCAGCATCACTGCACAAGCTTCTTGCAAACAAGAACACTTGACCTGCAATTCCAGTACAGCCTGTCTGCACATACTGACATACAATGATGATACAAGGAATATGGGGGACCCATTTAAAACAGTGCTCTGCAGTGCCAACATTGGTCAAAAACTCTCCACATAGTACCTTTAACAAAAAAGGAGCATCGCCAAGACAATCAATGGTAACATTTACAAAACAGACCAACTGAGACACACTTCAAACCACTTCATCAGAATCAACTTTGACATTTTGAAAGAATGCAAGCTGTTAGGTTTTTTTTTTCTTTTTCTTAAAAGCTAAAAATAAATTAACATTATCAAAACACAATAACAAGAAAAACAGTTAGCATCATTGTAGATATGAAATTTTGAACGTGTGCACCTCACTCACTCGGAGGTAGTTAAGGGTGGAGTTCGACAGGCCACATCTTGTTATGTTTTTGGACAGCTGGTCCAGCATCTGTGGGTCCTGGGCCTGAGAAATCAATAGGAGACAGGTTAAAAAGCTGACACTCAAACACACACATCATTATACTTCAGTGAACTATATGTAGTCATTCCCACTCCCTCTGTATGCACTCACATGCATGGCCAGTATACTGCGGGGGATGAGTTCACGGTGTTGTCTGATGCTGAAGTGCCATGTCTTTATCCTCATCATGTCGTCAAACATGAACTCCAGGTACAAACGCCCTTCTACACACACCTACAGCAGTTCAGAGGACTGAGGTGAGTATACAGCAGTTGGACTAAATCTTATTACTCTGTATTTGCAGCTATGAGGGGTTGACAGTGTCACAAGCTAAGAAGTTTCTATTTCTTATCAATTTGCAAGTGATTTTTATTCCTTAATATCTATGTTATACTAAGTTGTTTTCTAAGGCATATTAATAAATGAAAACATACATATTTTCAAACAAGGGGGTGACACAATAATATGTAGAGACACAAACACACACCTGTGTGAACATGGGCTTTCCATTCTGGGTGACCATGGTGCACTGATCACAGTCAAGGGAGACAAAGTTATTGTGGAAGGACTCCTTGGGATGTTTCAGCACATAGTAGAGCTCAGTGGCACCTCCCTCGAATATACTTCGAAAGTACCTTGGGATCAACGTCCGGCCAATTGCTTTAGAGGAGGCGAGAAAACATGGAGGGGTATGAGACAAAGAAATGCTACAGTATGCAGTCCATTTGTTACTGTAGGAGTTAAACTAAAGGGGGGATACATGTATGAAACAGAGTGTCAATATGTTCCAGTGACTTTGTCTCTTACTGTAGCGTTTGGGTCCATCCTCCAGACAGAAAGTAATGGTCAACATGGCATCATCTTCAAAGAACTCTGTAGTAAATGCATCCCACCACAGGTTATCACACTCCTACAGGGTGCAGAGGGGAAAAATAATCAGTTACCAACACAATTATTGGTTGCTTGTGATTGTGTGTGTGCGTCTGTGTGCGTAATTGTGCCTACAAACCTCTGTCCAGTTCTGTAGCCGTTTGTTGAGTTCAAATATTCTGTAGTCTGTCTGGTTGCCATATGGTGTGTGCCTCCTGATCCATCATAGAAAGACACAAGAGAACAGGAGAAAAGAGTAGCATAGGAATACAGTTAGCTTTTGGTTTTATGAAAGACACACGCGAACTAAAAAAAAAAAGTATCCTGATCGCAGTAATGTTTAAGTTCTCGTGGCTTCCATACTTTTAAGGCTGTTTGAACACCCAGTTTAGCCATGTCACAGACTAAATGCAAAATCTCTATTAAGAGATAAGAGCACAACTTCCCACAACCTTATCTTTACTTGTGTTATTAGTGCTGTTTCACACCAGCTTGAGATAATGGGGAATAATCCAGTCTTACCCTATTCCTGGTTCCAGGTATGTGGGAGGATACATTGGGGTTGGACTGGAGAAACAAGAGACAGGGAGATTATTACATTCAGCTATAGTGCTAATATGCCCTCCTCCAGGAGCTAGTCTGTCTTTACAATCCTGGGACGCAAGCCAAACATGGCACAAATTAGATGATACAAGGAGACAGTAAATAAGAACACGTCTCAGATTCACACAAACACAAACGCACACACGTTCACCAACTGTAGCTGATTTGCTTACTGCAAAGACAAGCTGTGAAAGCACACAAGCCTCCGGAGGTAAACCCTCTAACCTTACGCAGCCACGCAAGTCAAATCAAATCAACTTTAGCATTTAACATTAGCCTCACACAATTTTCACTTAAGTAGTTGTAACTCAGCAGACATATGCCTGGATAATGGATGGTGTTAATGGCACTAGACTGAACAATAAAATACACTGGCAATTTGTTCAAACTATCACCAAAAGACAGAAGACTGACACATGCCAGAGATCTTTTATGTCGCAGACTTAACAACCATGGTCACAATCTGAACATAATGAATACAGGTGAATAACTATGTTTCAGTAACTCGTATCACTTCACTGACTCACTCTGGTCCATCTGGAAGTTCTGTTACTTATTTCCTGCACTTATATCTGAACCAAAAAATTTAAATCACCCTAGGTGTTCGGCTACAATCAATTTCATTATTCTTTTAGTTGAGTTACTGTTTCTTGGTTATTTCTAACCATTTGATCAGTAACTGCCGATGCAAATGCAAACCTGTTCTCTGACTGGTATACAACAACGTAAATTTACATACACGTATTATGAAAAGATTATTTTATTATCATTTAGCCTCGTAACCACAAACTCACTAAAGGGACATTGTATATTTATATATTAAACAAACTAAATATTTCACAAACAAACCATTTACATGTAAGCTATATGAACACCCTAATCCAGAGATTGGGAGAGAAAAGAGTAAGAAAGAGACGGTAAAACGTGCCCCACACGCCACAAGAGTAGATGAGAGACTCCGGCACTGTTGGCAGAACAGCCGCAGACTGGTATTGCCCGGAGTAGTATACATGGGAATGAATTACAATATATTTTAATTTATTTTTCACCTTTTCCCCAATGGTCTGAATAAGTCACTAAATGTGTTGCTAGTCACTTTCTTAGAAATAAACTTGCTAAGAGGGTCAGATGCCAATTTGGCAACACCGGTGCTGGTGGCATCTCACCGTTTCCCTAACAAATAAAACAATATATATTCCATGATGGAAAAACACAATTTCATTTGTAATGATACATTTTTCTCGTGTCTCCGATTTGTTCCAGTCTTTGTCCCAGGTGCTATTTTTATTGGCCCTGGGACAACGGTACATCTTTAATTGCGAACGCAGACATGTAAAATATCACCAATAAACCCTCCTGCACCCAGGCACGTTCCTAGAATCAGTTTTTTTAAAAAGGATTCTACCAGCATGTGTTGTATACTGTATGCTACACAAGCATGAAATGTTTTATATTTAGCACATGGTTCTGGAAAGTGACATTATGCCATTACAGTGGACTGTGAGTGTCCAACCAATGCACCTGAATGGACAAACACCACACCACCTAGGCTCTACATGGATTTTACTTCTTGTTTCTAACTGGTAACAAATGGCAGCTGTTCTGTAAACATCAAATTTCAACCGAACTCTCCACTGAAATCAGTTTCTGTGTGCAATTCAAATCCACAATATAGTGCTGCTTGTTGTTGCCATCATCTGAAGTACTTTCTACAGTTTGCTGATTGGGCAGACTACCAACTACCAAGCTGAATAGATACCAGTGGATGTTTTCCAAACATCTTGTGATGGAAACTAAACTCATGATATGCAGGCTGGATTTAAAAATCAATATAAACATTGAATGCAATCTCACAAACACCTGTAGAAGACATTTAAAGACCTCACCCAGACAGAAAACACGGTCACGAAACTTACCCCACGTCTCTGTCCAGCATTGTGCCGGGGTGGAAAGGGGGAAAAGTGCTACCGTTGGGGGGCTCCTTGGGGGAGTACAGCTTGAACGACTTGGAGGAACAGCCTGGAAGACAGGTGGGGAGGAATAAGAAAGAAGATAAATGTTGTGTTGTTATATTGCAGGTCAGATGTTACTTAAAATGTTAAATATTAATGCTTCCAGATAATGGTAAAATAAAACCCTGATTGGTGTGAGACCTAAATTATATGAAACATGACTAATGTGTCAACTTCTGTGATAAAAAAATGTATTTATTAATCCACAAATGTAATTACTGACACTGTACAACTTACTGTAAGTTGTACCAGCTGTAAATAGAAGACGTAAATTAAAAGCCAAAAAAGAAAGGATGCAAATGAAAGAACACAGAAGATGTTACCTAAGGTTGCTACACCCTTGGGAATTACAGTGGTATTCCTAGTGTTTACTTTTGTTTGTTTGTTTTTTTACAAAGAATGACTGAGGGTGAAGCCAATGCAGCCTGAACTGAGTATTCATCCCGAATACAACAATCGTGTTTCATAAAGATGCAAAGCAATAACATGATGAAGGAGCCTCCTGTAAACAATGCACTCCTGCTACACTCCTACAGAAATTGCTGCCCTACATGAATAAGTATCAAATACCAAACACAAACAAACCAATACTGAGTCTGTTCACACCCACATTAAAAAACCCAAGACTGATGAATCTCTCTCACACACACAGCCTCAACCCTTGTTCTACTCTAATTGCCCAGCTCTCCTATAAAGGCCATCCAGGCATGGCGGCCTCTAGGTCACGACCCCTGCCGTCACCATGGTGAAGCCCCGCCTCATTAATGTCCCTCTGTCTTGTCTCTGCATATTAAACATCTCTGACACCGTGTGTGTGTGTGTGTGTGTGTGTGTGTGTGTGTATAATATCCAGAGATACAGACAGGGGAAAAAATGTGCATTAATTGTATTAACAGGATGGTTTTAAAGGTTTTAATTTGAAAACACAGCAGTGATGTGAAATATATCTACAGTAAGACAATTAAAAGTAACATGACCTCTCTTCTATGAAAAGAGCTACAAAAGCAGATTTTTGGACTCACTACCAAAGTGTCAAAAGAGTCCAAAAGCCAATACAGGTTGAAGACTTAACAATAACACAAACGTGCTGACATCAACAGACAGCATGATACACATCCTGAAGTCCATGATCTAGGTTCACAGATCAATCTTCTGTCAAACAAAAGCCTACTGGTTTCTATTCTACTAGGTTGCCACTATATGCGTAATAATAGCTGCACTGCATTATATAGATCTTATAGACTAGTAAATAAATAATAATAATTTAATAAGGTTTTCCATGAGGAGCACAGAACTTCAAAACAATACTTCTACGTGGAACAAAAAGCCATACAGCCCCCTTCCATCTGAAACCCTGCCTTCACTTTGTGTAAAAACAAGTTGTTTACTGTGTGAGCCAGCACTGCTATGCTATGGGCTGGATGTACCACCACAGGAAAACAAATGGGGTTGATAAATAAATAAATAATCGATGGTTATGTGTCCATTAGTTGTTGAGAGCTCCATTAGCTCCTCTCTTCTCCTGTTAGTGGTTAATGACAGGCAGTCACAATCACATCAGCTGGACTCCACTTCCTCCACTGGGAATCATGTTCCTCTCTCTCTTTACAAGTAGACACAGTACACTATATACATACACACACACACACACTATACATGCACATATCTCCCTGGATTGAGTGATAGTAAGGCAGCCTTCAGAGCAAATATTATCTCAAATGTTGAGAGCCACGGGTGTCTAATACAACATGTCTAATCATCTGATTTCACGTGAACTCCAGACATAAAAATCCATCTAATGTCATCAGTCTCCTCCAAATAAGAATAACCTGTAGTGGTTTTGGACTCTTGCCACCATCATTGCTACGGGGGACAAGTAGCCCATCCAAACGGAATA
Organism: Dicentrarchus labrax; assembly: GCF_905237075.1. Classification (NCBI taxonomy): domain Eukaryota; kingdom Metazoa; phylum Chordata; class Actinopteri; family Moronidae; genus Dicentrarchus; species Dicentrarchus labrax. The sequence continues at coordinate 14,161,742 of NW_026136721.1, forward strand.
TTAGCGATAGCTAATATTAACCTACTTCAGCAAAGTTTTTACAAAAACAGACATAAACCTGGAGTTGTTATTATTAAGCCCCACATATAAATGCCCTTTTCAACGTCTGTGTAGCTCATAACTTCAACAGTCAGACATATGACAAGGAGTTGTCTGCTTACAAAGGCAATTAGAAAGGCAGCTAGCGCAGAATGCTAACGTTTAGCTGTTAGCTAGGCTAAAATGTTAAACACAGTTATTTCGGGACGCGAGTGAACTTCGCTACATAAAGCCACCCAGCACTAATTTTAACCAGCAAGACAGTCATATAAACACAGAATAAACAGGACCAATAACGTCGACATCTTCAACCAGCATGAAGCTGACTGTATACAACACTGGCTGTGGGCCTGCGGGGAGAGCTAACGCTAGCAACACAGAAAACAGTTAGTAACCAGTTAGCTGGTGGTAGCCCTGTTGCTAACGCCTTAGCGTTAAATCCCTTTTCAACGGGAAATCACCGAAATAAGACGCAAAACTACAACCGCGGCTGCTCGCAAACCACATTTAATCGCCACAGCAGCCAGACATTGCAGTCAAAGTGTGTGTTTGGGAAAAGCGACCCTTTACCTGCAAAGAAGTCCAATCAGAAAATTGATGTTTACAGATCCGTGATGGTAGACCGTGTGTACGCTCCGTGCGTAAAAACGGATAGGCCCGCTGGACGGCGGTCGGCCGGACGCAACGTACCAACACAATACGTCCCTCTGAATAGGATCAATGAAAAAAATCTCCTCAAACCGCGAGACTGAAAGGGAATAAGGCCGAAATTGCGGGAGTCGGTCGGTTATGTTTTGTCCCGCATGAGGCCTTGTCAGTGGGCTGAAGCCTGCTGTGGGTTTACATACGGACCCAGATGAGCCCTTTGTTCACGGGAGGACATGAACAATAGCTGTAGGCCCTCCTCCTCCTCTCCCTCCGCAATGCATTTGCTCCTCTCTCCTCTGCCCAGCACCGCCAGCCGCCCTCTTCCCCCCTTCTCCTCCTCCTCCCCCCACTAATGCACAACTGCACATGAAGGTTGTCTGGTAAGCATTTTTTTTCTTCCTTCCTCCTCCCTGCATCCCATCCTTTCCTTGTAACTGACACAGATGAGAATTGGCCTAATGCAGCTGAGTGCAATGTGTGTGTGTGTGTGTGTGTGTGTGGAAATAAAGATCACGCAGACTGCAAAGTGGTTTTCATGTTTGCCTAATTAGTGCACATCAGCTTGCTGCAAACAACTGAACTGAGACTGACAGCCAAGACCCTGGCCATATGCATTATACTCCATGGGTCCATGGGTCCATGCAGTGTGGTGCACAAACAACTGATGCAGCCGCCTGATCAGCCAAAAGTAGATTAAGATCTTCTAAATTAACCTCCATGTTAGGATGACAGACTTGGGTTGTTTACAATTAATTGTGTCTTTGAGTTTGCACACTGAACTGTCTCCAAGGTAGGCCAGTAAATCCATTACCATTGGGAATCTCTCTCTCTCTCACACACACACACACACACACACACACACACACACACACACACACACACACACACACACACACACACACACACACACACACACACACACACACACACACACACACAGGAAGCACTAAGCCAAAAGGAGAATCCCATAGGCCTCTAAATCTGCTTAAATCGCCTCAAATTATAATCAGATATTCAGATCACAGCCAGCTAGAACTCACCCATATGGCCAAAGTTGGGATATAAAAAGAACAAGTAATATTAGGTCAGTAGTTTTTCATGTATTTGATCATCTGATATACAGTATATTCATCCCTATCAAACCCATATCAAGGTTGAAAAACTCTTTCCTTTCAAACACTGAAGTGCTTTCTCCCCGCCTTGATTATTGAATGACGCTGCAGCCACCAGCATGTATGTGGTTCTGATTTATTCACTGCTCATGTACACAGGGAGTGAAAACACAATGTTTCATAAATGATTTATTTGCAAATTAAGCTGCTCTTGGGAGCCACTCTGTGGAAACAGGCTTTCACAGTAGCTGCTGCACATCTGAACACAGGTACAGGTAATATTATTATTATTATTATTATTATTATATAATACAACATTATTTTGGTTCAAGTAAGTTGGTCAAGTATTTTTGAAAGGGGTTTTATAAATAATGTGGTCCATAGATAGGGGGTGTAGACATTTATGTTAGTCTAATGTTGATTCTTATTCTCTGTTGTGTGGAGACTGGATGACCTGGAACAATTTTTAAGATGAACAGTGGTCAGAAAAATTTTATTATTATTTATTTTAAGCTCCAGGGTGCATTTCAAGGATCAGCACCACAAAATGTTGCAGCTGACAAATCTGGATATTGTAAAGATATATTGGAATTTCATATACTTTATTGCGAAAGTGCATTTTTACTTTCTGCTTGCTTTACATTGTATACAATTTTATATATGTTTTCTGCTTTAAAGAAAGGGGGGGGGGTATTGCAAATGTATTAACAAAATCAAGATAAAAAATCTAATAAATACATAATTAAAGCAGGTACTTATCATTCATTTGATCATTTAGTCCATCCCTTCCACCCATATTATGTCACTCCTACATCCACCAAAGTAACAAACTCCTCTCTTTTAATTGTGACCCTCATAATCAAACCGTTTCTCCATCGTCTCCAATATTCTGACGTTTTCTCGGCGATGAAGCCAGGTAAAATGATCTTTCATTGTATGTTTATTTTTCTGGCTGTGTCTGTTCAACTGTACTTTCCCATAACTGAAGCCACCGCTCAGTTCAGATCTCCTCTGCCTGGATGAGCAGTCTTTGAACATAACTCCTAACTCCCCAACAATTGCAACATGAAGACGACAAACTCAAATGCGGACCTTTTTGCAGACTCCCATGTTGGGAGACATCTTGAGTATGGTGAAGTGCAGTGTCGCCTGAAGCCAGACTTGTAGAGAGGATAAGCTGCTCTGAGGCCTGTCTCTCACCCGACCAGCGACAAAGTCGATGTTTGGGCTGAGTTTATGTATATTTGTTTGACCATGGTAAGCCTGTGACATGAGCACTTCACAGCTCACAAGGCCCCAGTCAGTCTTTTGGCAGCATCTTTGTGTGTCTAGTACCAGGGGGAGGTGTAGTCAGTAGTAGCTCAGAGTGTCTGTTGTGGGGTGACTTATGTGGATTTGCCTATCTTACATTCTCTGGCCCCTGTAGCCATGGCAACACGAGCAGTCAATGCTGTCACAACCGGAGCGAGGCAAAGAATCATCCATGGAAATGGACACAGAAGGGTTAATCCTGTGTCTTGTGTGTGTGTGTGTGTGTGTGTGTGTGTGTGTGTGTGTGTGTGTGTGTGTGTGTGTGTGTCTCCAAAGCTTGCCCATTGAAATGGTACATGACGGGGTTAATCCCCACTGTGTGTGTGTGTGTGTGTGTGTGTGTTTGTGTGTGTAGTGATGGAGAAGAGGTGGGGGTGGGAGGTGTGTCAGGATAAGGCTTGAAGGGCTTACACACACCGTCTCTTTCGCTCTCAGGCATAGGGCAGGCCTTATCTACAACCAGCACCCCAACCAGCGAGTCACACACAGTACACCCTCACCCACACACACACACACACACACACATAGTACACCCTCACACACACACACACACACACACACACACACACACACACACATCCACCCACACACACACACACAGCCGCCTAACCTTCACTTCACCAGCTAGCCTCATTTTCCAACTTGCAGTCACACATTCACACCTAAAGCCATAAATCCATGTACAATAAGTGATTAAAGCTGGAGCGTGCGGTGGCTGAATAAACTCCCCAAAGTGCACGGTGTGATGTTTTCACTAAGCTTACACTTAAACCCACAAGTGCAACTTGTTTAATTTATCTTTGTCAAAGTCACAAAAAAAGAGGGTACGCGGGTAGACTTGTACTGTATTTCTCTGAACACCAACAAACCAAGAGACACGTCAAGAAAAATATATTTTTCAGCTGTTTTAATTTGTTTGACCTCGGGGCGGTTTTGTCACTGAATCAGCTGTGAGAAATAAAAACAAGGAAAAGGTCAGAAAGAGAGACTTACCTCCTTCAGTTTCTAGCTGTTCTGACATCGCCATTTTGTCACCCACAAATGCACTTTCACAGCTACATACTGATCTAACTCAAAGAGTTGGTTTTCATGCCTGTCTCTCTCTCTGATATCTCCCATGTCCAGACTGTCAGGCTCAGGGGCACGAGGAGGGGGAGAGGGATGCCTACAGTGTGTGTGCTGTGTGTGTGTGTGTGTGTGTGTGTGTGTGTGTGTGTGTGTGTGTGTGTGTGTGTGTGTGTGTGTGTGCTTGCGTGCATGCGTTTGCTCTCATGCACATGTCGCCCTGTGTATGTGCAAATGTGTGCAACGTGCCACTTCCACTCACTAGTCAACAGGAAACTGAACAGCGCGCACATCTGCCAGAGTTCTGATAACAACCGTCCCAGTCGTCCTTCCTTCAGCACAGTCTTAAACACTGATCTGGGGACAGTCTCATGTTGGTGTGAGTGTAGAAACAGCCCTGACCAAAACTGATGCTTTAGCTTAAGGATGAGTGCCAACTTTAATGAGAGCGGCATCAGTTAATTGTTGTTTTTTCCCAAACAGGAATAAAAACAAAACCTGTTTTCAAAGATTGCATTCACTGTTCCATAATATTTTACCACTCCATAGCAAGAAAGTCAGACGTTCTGTAAACACATCAATAGCACAGATAGTCCCTTTCCTTTATATGGATGCTGAACATCTCTGGAGCTCTTTTTGCTGGCTGCCAGATTTGATACATTTGGCAGCTCAGGCTTCTTTACTCTCTCATTGGATCAGATGGAGGCACAGAGACCTATCTGTCTGATTCAGCTCTGATAAAAGATCCAAAGGACAAGCTGACACTTTTCGGAGGAATGAGCACTAACGGAGAACATTGGCCAGCTTTAGATCAAACAGTCTGTGAGTCAGAATCACCCACACTTATCTGCTGTGGTACTTGGGCTTTACTTTACTTGAGTACTTCTGCTCCACTTTCAGAGCTACTACTGTATTCATATCACTACTACACTTATCTGACAGTGTAGTTACTTTACTCATTTAGATTTTACCTACAAAAAATGAATTATGATACACTTTTTACAGACACTCAACAATATATAAAGTAGTTGAGATTATCTTAACTACTTTATATATTGTTGAGCTAAAAATGCTACTTACACATGTTGGTAGGTTTGGGCAATATGATGATGTATATATGCTGCTTAACAAAGCAACACTGACATATACACTGTGTTTTGTCATAGAAATATATAATTTCCAAGAGAACATATTAAAAACAAACTAAACAAACAAGAAAGTCAAATCCAGGTCACACAGCTATCTGATAAAGCTAGCTTTTTTTTACTTGTCTTACTGCTGCCTGTCTTTGTAGGGCAGTATACTGTGAGTCGATGTAAATGTTGCAGTTTTTACTTCATTTAAATGTTGACAGATGTGTACACAGGGCTGAGTAAAAACTATCATTTTAAAAAACAAATCACTCATAAACAGTGTGTAGTTACTATACTGTGGGTTAACAGAGAAATATCCATGACCTGAAATTGTATGTATTGTTAACTCCACATTAATGCTGCACTCATCAATAATTCAGTTTTTATTGTTAGAATTTCATTTTGGCTGATGTTTATAAACAGTATGTTTGTGTTATTTATACAGTTTCTTTAGCAACTGAAACACAGGAGGCTACATGAAATCTCTTTTTGGGCACCACTCTGTAAATTAACCTAAAAATGACCAGAAGCACAATTGTATCAACCTTAAAACTGTCTGTTCATGAGCAGTAAACTTTTAAAGATGTTCTTATCAAACATTTTAACTGTCAAGAATATGGAAACCCCACACCTCTTCTACATCAGTGGAATCAGCTGGTGAAATAACTACAGGTAACCTCAGTCTGCAAGCTTTGATTATCACAGCAAACATTGTTCTCCCAGTTTATTTGGCCTTTGTTGTAATTGCTTTATCAAAACAGCCATTATAGGGGGTCCTGATCGCTAACCCGGTCGCCCCATGTACCACGGCTAAGTTACTGCAGAGGCCATAGGTTCGACCCCAACCTGTGGCCCTTTGAGGCGTCACCCCCTTTATTAGATTTGTCTACAATATTTGCATTAATGTGGAAAAGGTACTTTTACATGTATTTAATACTACACTATTCACTAAACACATTTCTATGTAATTATTTTATATTTTCATAATACATTATTATTTTACATAAAGGTTTTTTAATTGAAAATATATGATAAATAGTATATACCATGATATGATATGAGGATTTTATCCTTATTGCCCAATGCTGGTTAATAATATATAACAAAACACTAATGGTGCAATTGTTTTGCATAGGCGCTTTAACTTTTTATACTTATATATACTATATATATATATACTTTGTACAATTTCTATTACCTTAATTGAAGAACCTTTACTTGTAATGAAGTATTTTGACGTTGTATTGCTTCTGTTACTTAAAGGATCAGAATATATCTTCCACCACTGCTCATCTGTCAGGCAGAAAATTGTTATGGTTGCAGCTCCTCTGCAAGAGCAAATAAGAGCACACCAGCTTCACATAAGAAACAATAATCAAAGCTGTTATGCAAATGTGATTTACAAGTGAAACTGTATGCAAATGATGCTGTTGTTATTCCGCACGGAGCCATCATTCTCCATTTGATTTACAGTCAGGACTTCACCATGCATCATTACAGGGGGAAGAAATTATAACTGACCTACAATCAGAGGTTGTCCTTTGATTGCAGCGCCCTCTTGTGGCCGCAGTGAGCTAGTGTGTTTGTTTTCATGCTGCCCTACAGTATTTTCTCACTCACTGGGTGAATTCCCTGTTCAGGATTTTCTCTGGCAGGCGAACACAGACACACTGCAACAAGGCAACTTCAGCGGCAAGCGCGTCACATGCTCACACAGGCCAATGGGTGAAAGGATTAACTCATAAAAAGGCTCTGTGGTGAGCCGCTTTGTCATTAATGTAGCCTATTTTATCTGTTTCATTAAAAGAGTGTTCCAAAAAAAAAAAACATGCTCATGTTATAGCAACTTGATGATCAACATTATTAGCCATCATCCTCAGTTTGTTCCCCTCACTCTGGCATTTTGCAGGTGGCTTAGCCTTTAAGGGCGTGTATGTGTGTGTCAGACGTGTGTGTGGCGGCTGGTGTCAGCTGACAGCTGTGTGAGGGGAGATGACAGTGCCCTGATGCTGCGTTCTCTGTTCTCTGGGAGCCATTTTGTCTGTCTCTGATCTCAGAGTCAGGTCTGCCCCCCACCCCCCCATCGTCCCCCCCCACCCCACAGCCAATCACGTCACCGCTCAGCCTTGCAGAAAACATAGAAACACAGTCTGATCTCTCTCTCTCACTCTGTCTCACCCTCTTTCCTTCCCTCCCACCCTCCCACTCCTCCTCCTGCGCTCCTACAGTGCTCATCTCCCACTTGCCTCTCTGTTCTTGGCTCTTCTGCTCTCTGCCTTTTCCCCCCCTCCGTCACCTCTCTTCTCTCCTGTTTTCGCTTTCTCGCCACCCTCCCTGCTCTTCCTCTCTCTTAATCTGCTCACTCCCTCTATCTTCCCCTCCGTCACACCCTCCTCCTCCTCCTCCTCCTCCTCTTCAGGCTCTCTTGTTGTGCAACCCGTTTCTAAACAGCTCAGCCTTTGTGCGTTTTTGTCTGTTGCCATTTCATCCAGGCTGCAGTCTTTACTCATTTTCCTCCAATCAGGGACACCATGTGACTCTCTGCATGAGAGGGCACAGTCCCTTCCCCCTTCTCTCCTCCCTCTCTCTCACTCTGTCTCTCCCCTTCTCCCTCTTCTCCCTCCCTCCTTACCCCCCTCCCCTCCCCTCATCTAGCCAGCCAGCCAGCCAGCCAGCCAGCCAGGCAACATACGCTAGCAATCAGGGGAGTCAAAGAGAAAGCGGGGGGGGAAGGGGAAGAGGAAGGAAGGATGAATGTATATACACAGTGCACGGTGAAACAGTGTGAGATGAGGGGGGAGATAGGATAGAGGTGAAAGGGCAGGGGGTTGAGGAGGGGGTGTGATGTAAGCTCTGGGTAGGTCAACGCAGAGTCTGAAAGCACAAAACACGTAGCTGCGGAGCGCATACTGTATTGTAACATCTTAACGTGGACATAGCACACGCACGCACACACACACACACTGCTCCACTGTTTATGTCATCCACATGTTGGGGCACATGCTGCGTGTGTTAACGTCCTCACGCACAAACTTTGAGGCCACACAAGAAGGGGGAGGATCCTTCAGTGTCGAACACGGCTGTGGAATGTAAACAAGCAAGAACGAGAGAAAGAGAAGGGGATCGACTTTGTAGTTTCTTTTGTCGTTCTGTATTATATTATATTTTCTATCAGTTAATAGCAGAGCAGCCTCCCTCCATGCTCTCTCAGGGCTTTAAATGTACAAATAAAATGGAGGGGGATAACTTGGCATAGGTGTGCAAATTAACCAGCATCACTGTGGGGTCAAGCTTTGGGTTCATTTGAAGTTGACATGAGTGAATGGAGGTGATTGTTCCATATTTGGAGGCAGTGTTTACATTGTTTCTTGGTTACGTCATGTTGTACAGCATGAGCGTAGGTAGAAGTTTCACTCATCGCACACTTTGTTTCGGGGCTCCAGGTTTGCATGATAAAATAGAAATAATGACTGTGAAGACTTTTTTGATATTCCTCTTGGCTTTCTGCAAGTTTAAACATTGCTGGTGTTGTCTTTCTAAAGTTAGAGTTTTGAAAAATCTACAGTGGAGCCAGAGAAGACTCCTTATTCTCATGAGAGTTGAAAAGAAATCTGGGGAAAAACAGAGAAAAGGGAGAATCCATAAAGCAGAGAAACTGAGGAGAAAAGAAAGGGGAACACCAGAGAGAACAATATGAGAGCAATAGTGGAGCACACAAGAGTGCGGTCATAACGTCTTTTTGGAAATTTCCATGACCACGTTGATTAAGTATGCAATCTGACCGCAAGATAGCTAAGGCCCGGTTCTAAACAAACGCTCCAGCCTGTTCTGTGCAGGCTTGTTTAACGGCTGAGGTGGCAGCGTTTGCCTTCATAGCACGGGGTGCTGCGCAGAGATTGAAAACACACGCGCACTCAGACACACACACACGAAAATTCTTGTGTGCATGCAGTCAGATTTAACACTGGTACACCACGTTTCCCTGTGCCATTGTGTGTTCAAGACAAATTGTCATCTGGTGTGTCTAGTGTGTCTTTGTCCTTGCTGATACCAAATCCGTCTGGTTTGATCACAGTGCCAATATCTCTCGCTTTTTTTTCCAGATTTCTAGATCCCTCTTCTTCAAGCGTCATGCTACTTTGGAGGATCGGGATGAGTTGGCATTGTCTCTTAATTTGCTCCTACAAAACTTTCCGCCTTTTTAAAAGAAAAAGTCTGTCAGCTAAAGAGTTTCCAAACCGCAAAAACATGGGACCAGTGAGTGTTTCTATCTTTCTAATGATTAAAGTCGAGACGGGCACCAGGGTAATCTGATCCTGGATGCGTGGTTGGCTAAATTTTCTAAAATTTTCTGTGGTTGACCACAGTGGCCACTGTGGCCTGGTAGGCAGGAGAGAGGAGAGGAGGCCATGTCAGGGTGATAGAGCACCCCACACACACACAGCAACTCACACAACTCTCTCTCTCACACTTACTTCCTCCTCTCCTGCTACTGTATATTGTATGACAATAGATCCTGAGTACATCTATCACGATTATGAATAAATTTTCAGCTGTAGGATTATATTTCATGCCTTTACGTCCTATGAGGAGTGCAACATAAATTGCTGTAACACTTAATATATTGCCTGAGGTTCGGCGGTGCAGGTTTTATTTCTAGACCTTGATTCCTCTTTTTCTTTCCTCCTCTGTCTGATTAAAGTCAATAAAATGAGAAGAATTATCTGTTTGCTGTCAGGCGCTCAGCACCCAAACACAACAGTTTGGGCACTGCAGGGAGTTCCTCGGCCTTCACAGGGGGTGAACAAGTCCCACACCTCTCAATATGGTGGTCTAATGTGATGGATATTACTCCCTCCAGGTCTCTCTCTGTGGCTCGGCTCCCAGAAGCTTAATGGCTGTTACTCAACGTTAACCAATTTTATTAAAAACAGTGACAAGCAAAAGTCTTACGGCGCAGTTGTTATCATGTTGTCAATTTTGCTTTTAAGTTAGGCTTGAAAGGAAACCGAGTTGTCTGTCTGACCCCCCCCACCCCCCACCCCCCTGACGGTGGCAGGTCAAGACAGGACAGAGACACAAGGGGAAGTAGATGTGACAGAAAGCATGTCGATGCTAGTGATTGTACAACTCTGCCCCTCAGATATGCACTCACTGACCTCCTTCCATGAACTCAAGAAGAAAGGACTTCTGTTTAAAAGAGGATGGAAACTCCCTAACAAGGCCATTATACAACAATGGGAGCAGGAGTTACATCTTCAGGGGATGCTAACACTGATGTACCACTTACAGCCAAACAAATGTGGTGATGCTGCATTTTGTAACAAAACGTGACTGGGAAAAGTATCTGATGTATCACCCTCATCATCATCCCGCTCTTTATGCATCCTGAATGACCCTCTCCTGCATGAGCTGTGAAACATCAAACACATTAATAGCTCCAGCGTAGGAAGAGGTACAGGATCAATCATGCGAGCCTTTGATTCGAGCCAGTGACCTTTGCCCTTTAAATGTCACACTTTGATCCTTCTTTTACTTTTCTTTCTGCTATCTCCGCACGAGAGGCCAGTCACTTATTCACAGGACTTCCACTGTGGATAAGTGAGGGTAACATCTTTGCCAAAAGAACAGTTTTTAACCCGGGCCATCAGTCAGAAATCAGCAGCAGCAGCAACCAGAACAAAAACAAACTGGCGGAGGTAGAGGAGAAGAAGTAGCATTAGTGATGCCATGGCAACAACTTCATGCCCGATGTCTGCACCCCCAACAAAGATCTTTTTCTCTTCATCTCCAAACAGTAAAACGCACATTGATGTCAGACTGAAGAGAAAAAGACTACATGTTGATCCATCTATTCTAGTATGTTCTTTGCTCTCCATCCTCTCAGCCATCACAGAGGGCGACCTCCCATGAGCCTTTGCAAACAGAGCCCCAGGGCCCCGGGGCACCTCTCTCCCTGCCTCTCTCTGCCCCAGTCACGCCACGGCCGCGGCTGCACTCACTCACCAACCAAAATACAACAACAACAACAACAACGACCAGAAAAAGTCAGTGACTGGCAACAGCAGCAGCAGCAGTGGGGCTGTCGTTAACGGCAACCATCACCACGGCAGCTACTTACCGGGACACGCGCAGCCGCCCACGGACATCTTCTCACATGTCTGGTGTGAATCCGATCAGAATGATGGTGGTGGTTCTGTTATCCCTGCTCTCTTCCTCTCTCCTCTTTCTCACCAGTCACTGCTGCCGCCACTGAGGCTGCTCACATGAGCGTCTGTTATCCCCACGGTTCACACACACACACACACACACACACACACACACACACACACACACACACACACACACACACACAGACAGACACACACAGCACCAGGGAGCAAAGAGAGGGAGGGAGGGAGAGAGGGAGGGAGGAGAGAGTGACAACGAGGGAGGAAAAGAGAGAAAGAGGGGAAGAAAAGGTTAAAAAAAGAGCACACACACAAAGGATCGGATTCTCTCAGTTGTAGCTGTACACTGTGAATCACACTGCGTGTGTGTAAGTGTATGTGTGTGTGTTATAGAGTGAGAAGAATTCTGTTCCTGCCTCTGCTCTGCCCTCACCCTCATCAGCCCTGCAAATTACAGCTCAGGTGGGAGGAGAGAGGGAGAAAGAGAAGACGAGAAAGGGAGGGAACGAGAGGCTGAGTGCTAGAGAGAGAGAGAGACACAGAGAGAGAGCGAGACAGTGTGTATGTGTGCTACTGCGAGGAAGGCAGAGTGAGTGAGTGAGTGAGTGAGTGAGTGAGTGAGTGAGTGTGTGAGTGAGAGAGAGAGAGAGAGAGAGAGAGAGAGAGAGAGACTGTACTGTCAAAGTGACCTGAGAGGCAGATTTGAGAGAATAACAACCATGTGATGTGGGTCCTTTTTTTCTGCCTTTAAATATGTAGAGGCTGTTTTTCACTGCTGCTACTTCAATGACACACACACACACACACACACACACACACACACACACACACACACGAACACACATGTACAGAAGTGCACGCATGAAGGTTTAAATGATCTTCAGGAAATCTGAGTCTGTTTGTTGTGTGTGTTGTGTGTGTGTGTGTGTGTGTGTGTGTGTGTGTGTGTGTGTGTGTGTGTGTGTGTGTGAGCGCTACAGCCGTCTTAGCGGCTTGTTACCATCCAGTGAAGGTCTGCTACATGGCAGGGAGGGCAGAGGGGGGAGGGAAAAGGGGGAGGAAAAGGGAGGAGGAGAGAGGAGGGGGGCGATTGACATGCCTCCGCTCTCTCTCTCTCTCTGTTTTCTCCCTTTCTATCCCATTCACTCTCTCGCTCTGTTAGTCTTTCTGTCTGCAGTATGCCACACAGTGTTGCTCTCTCGCTTCACTCATCTTCCTGTCTACTCGGCCATTTATCTCTCCTGCCCTCCCCCCTCTCCTCCCTCCTCCCAAACTCCCTCCCTCACTGTCTCGCTCCTTCCTTATTACTCTTTCTTCCGTTCTACCTTTCCCTTCCACTGTCTCCATTGCGCTCTAATCTGTCTCCTATCACTGTTTCATTCATTTGTCTTTCCCTGTTAGATGCAAGTTTGCATGTGTGTGTGTGAGAGAGAGAATTGTTAGGCCCACATTATATACAAGATGACATCTGATTGCTTGAAGGAAGGTATTCTATATTTTTCTTATTGTTAAGAAAGGAATAGACAGCAATGAACTGATCCTGTTTACAGGTGTATCAAATTATCCCATAGAGCTCCATTATTGTCCAAAATAATACATCAGTGAGCAACAGCGTTACACCCACGGACATGTTTCTTCATTACCATGAACCTGGGCACTATAGTTTATTACAGTTATCCCACATACATCATCCAGCTGCTGTAAATACTCACTATAACTTACTAAAACACCAAATGTGTATTCATCCACTGCTGAAAATAGTCCCCGACAAATGCACATCTACAACTCTTTGAGTAACATTTGCTAAAAGCGACAGTGCCAAGCTGTTCAAGAAAATGATGAGGTCTCTTTAAAAAGAGTTAAAGGCAGGAATGAGTTTGGAGCTGAGTGCCAAAGACCGAGAAGTCCGAGATGAACTAATGCATCGTTGGTTTTGGTCTTCTCGTAAATTTTGTTGACAATAGGGAAAGTATTATTGACAACTTTGTCTTTTCAACTAGTTGTTCCCAGCCCAGTTTCAGGAGCCCCAAAAGGAACTGCAAGATAAATCTGAGTCATCATTAGATGAAATAGTTCAACTTTCTGGGATTTCAATACGCTTCATGAGAAAATTGATACCAGTCTCATGTCAATAGCTCCAGGAAGTTTCTGTGCTTGAAGAAAAAGTTTGGCACATAATTCTTGTATATCCACACAATGTTGTTTTTTTACACTTTATGGTTCAAACAAATAAGATCTCACTTGTGAGTTTTAGTCTTTTGTTGCCTTTACAGAGCCAGCTTTGGTCTTTCCCCCGTTTCTAGGTCTTTATGCCAAGTTAATTTAAGCTGCTGGCCGTAGCTTCATATTTAATGTATAGACATCAAACTTCCAACTCTCAGCACCAATGCAAATAAGTGTGTTTCACAAAATGTTAAACTGTTCTGCTACACAAACACCTATGATGACCAAGGGTCAGCAGAGGACATTGATTTGTTTTATGCGGACGGACACAAGTCAAAAAAGGTCTGCTTCAAACAGCACACTTTCAAATCCTCAAATGATTTTGAAAGGTCATGACCCCAACTGAGCCTACAGCCTTCATCAGAGACTACATGATATACATTACAGCACACACACACATGCACATAACTAAGATATATTATATATCTATACATATATATAAACATCCTGTGTCATTTCCCTCCAAAATGACATCACAGAGGTTCTCTCTTTACATGTAATGAGGAACACAAGTCTGCATAGATCGCCTCCCCCACATATTTCTACTTGCTTTTTTTAAGACACTTGCTCTTTGTCTCCCTCCCTCTCTTCCTCACCCTCTGTCTCATTAGGCAGTATCTCATTTTGAGGAGGAGAGTGTTAAGCCAATCAGAGAGGGGAAGAAAGAGCAGAGGAAGGAGGGAGATGGAGAGGGGAGAGAGACGGAAAGGTTGCAGGAGGAAGAGGGCAGAGATGGAGAGAGAGAGAGAGACGGAGGAAAAGAGAGGGCGATGGATGGATGGAGGCAGGGAGAAAGAGAGAATAAATAGCTCTGGCGCACTCGTCCCCCATTACCCCGGGAGGGCACTGTCGCCATGGCAATGTGGCAGAAAAAGGATAGCACAAGCATGATGAGCTTCTAGATACACACACACACACTTACAAATGAAAACTGTGATTCACACATATATCTGCCCACATTAACAGTTTCATATGAGACAGTTTTGACAAGTTCATACTTTCAAGTGGATGTGCGCACACCTTACCATAATTATTTAAGCACACACACACACACACACACACACACACACACACACACACACACACACACAAGTTAACAGTTTTACGGTTAGCATATAGTCAAAGCCCACATAACACAGATAAATAACTGAGACAAAGAAAGCTGTGGAGGCTAAATTATAATAAAATAAGACAGACAGTAAACACAAAACAATAAGGTAAAGAAAATACAGAAGAAAATAACAAAGGAGAACAGGTGCTTAGGATGAATGCTTCTTCAGTCCTTTATTTTTACTTTCCTTGAATCTTGGATGCATTTATCTGGAACATCCACTTGGGGGTGGTGCAACAAGTTGTAAAAAAGACATTAACATATTATTAATTTGTTAGGGGTAACATGTTAGGAAGCAGTTGCTCCCAGCAGACATGGAGCAATAGTCCAACAGTCACTCTCTTTTAGCTCTGTTATGGTCTCTACCATGGGAAATATCTGGCTCCTTAGCTGCTAAATGCTGTACTATGTTCATCAGCTAGTCCCTCACTCTGTCTTTCTGACATTTGGTGCTGGACAGGTAGGGTATGTACACTGGGTTTTTAGCCTGCTGCTGTATGTAGTAAGATTAAAACAATGAGCTGAATGATGCTTAAACCTAGTCAAGAGTCTACAGACATAATAGCAGCTCTGTGAGGCTGTACTTAGGGACAGACTTTTAGCTAAATGCTAAGTTCAGCATGCTAACATGCTCACCATGATATCTTTACACATTTTTGACCTCATGGTGGAGCTACATGAAAAGTTTAGTAAAGTTGCAATTAATCCAAAGGGGGACAGGAACGTTTGTTTTGTCAGGTCATTCATAACCACAAATGTTAACATCATGGTGGCGCTAGAGAAAAGGTCAGGGATCACCAAAGTCAGTAGGATTCATCCTCTGGGGACCACGAATATCTGTAACAAATTTCATGGGAATCCATCAAATGGTTGCAGATATATATCTGTGGGGACCAAAGCAACAACAACCAAACCAACATTTCCATACATAGAGACATGCTGCTAGCATGGCTAAAATATTGATTTGTGCTGCTTTGTCTGTTTCAGATTCTGATTTAATCAGATTTATCCTATCTGGTAAATAGCAGTTCCTCCCATTCATCTCTGTGTAACCCCTGGGACCTGGACCTGTAACAATGTGCTTTGGCTCTTGGCCGGTTCGGAGAGAATGGTCATTAAAGTTGAAGGATTTGTCTCTTGTCCTGCTACAAACAAGCCTGTTACAGAACTTCAATAATGTAAGATCCAAGTATATTAGAGACCAGTGGAAACTGGAAAATTCGCCGCACAAAGTAAAACAAATCACCTAAAGTCAGTAGACTGAAGTTAAAAATGGCTTTAGCATCGCTCTCATGCCTTTGTTGCAGCACACTCATCTTGAAAAGCTGTTTGGATGGCAAATGTGGTGGTTAATTAGCTTAGGAAATCTTGTGTGCATCCAGCCTGAGGGCAACGCAGAGAATGAAAGAGGCTGTTCTGAGCCAGCCAGCCCTCTGTAAACTCTTATGTAAGGCAGAATCTGCATCCTGTTTCTCTCAGCTACATTATTGATGCAGGCTTCTGTTACCACTGACTGTGTTTGTGTGAGTACGTGCCCGCGGACGTGTACACCTGTAAGTCACAAGCCGAAAAGTCTCTCACCTCTGCTGTTCTGTAGAGAGGGTGGTGTCCTCCAGCTGATGTCTTGTCACATTCTCTCCTCCCCTTTCCACCTCTCTGCATGTTCTGTTGTTCTTTCTTCACCTCTTTCTTTTTCCCACTTCTATTAATGTAAGTCCCCTTTCTCCTCCTCCTCCTCCTCTGTCTCTCTCAGGCCTTCATTTCTCACTAACAGATGTTCTCTGCACCATGTGGGAGGGCATTCCTCGTCTCTGCTTTGAAAGCTTAAGAAAAAGAAGACTTACTCGAAGTAATCAAACAAGGACAGCGAAGGCAACACAACTCCCTAACTCAGCAGTCTCGCAGTAACTTCTGCTGTCCTGCTTTCCCCTGTAGAGAAGGTGTCAAGTTAAAGATCAGAGTGCTTTTGCCTTTTTATAACACACTGCTGCTCCCAGTGTTACACAATATCTGAAAGGTCATAGACGTGCATACACAGACACACACTCACGTGCAAAACAGTGCATGAGTGAGTAGCAAAGATGACTGGAAGTCAAATAGAAAAACACTCTCACATACACACAACAGCAGAAAGTGAGAGGGAGGCAGGAAAGCATAAACCTGACTCCTCAAACCTCATGGGTTCTTTAAAAATTCAAACATGCCAAAAGAGCACCGTGGGAGTCCTCCTGCAGGTCAAGAGTAAGGAAGGGATGAGAAGCAGAGGGGAGGGGGGGAGAGTGATAGACAGAGAGAGGAGTGAGAGACATGAAAGAAAAACAGGAGAGAGATGTTTTCATGTATTTTTTTGTCTTCCTTTGTCTCCCCCGAGAATGAGAGTAAAGTCTAGCACTATGTAGAGCTTCAGGGAATGAGGGAAATGTCTGTTTATGAGTGAGTGACTGAGAGTATTTTACATGTCCAACCAAAAACAGTGGCCTGAGTGGAAAAAAGGGGATAGTGTGTGTGTGTGTGTGTGTGTGTGTGTGTGTGTGTGTGTGTGTGTGTGTGTGTGTGTGTGTGTGTGTGTGTGTGTGTGTGTGGCCATGTACTGACATGGTGGCTGGGTGCTGGATGCTGCAGTAAGGTGACCCACTTACACAGAACACCCCCCTCCTGAACAAACACACACACACACACACACACACACACTTACACATGCCTCTGCACACTCCTGAACACTCACACCTCACCCGCTGGAGGATGCTTTGGCCCCATTTCAGACAGTAATGTGTTTCAAGAGTTGTGGAAGATGGGGCCGGGAGAGTGTGTGTGTGTGTGTGTGTGTGTGTGTGTGTGTGTGTGTGTGTGTGTGTGTGTGTGTGTGTGTGTGTGTGTGTGTGTGTGTGTGTGTGTGTGTGTGTGTGTGTGTGTGTGTGCGTGCGTGCGTGCGTGCGTGCGTGCGTGCGTGCGTGCGTGCGTGCGTGCGTGCGTGTGGTGGGGGAGAAGGAGAAGGGAGAAGGATAAAGCAAAGGAAACAAAAATTCGGGAAAGCAGATAGAGGTCACTGAGAAGATGTACTGTAGGTAAAGTGCACACACCGGGTGGTCCTCAGGATCATAATAGACGAACAGGGAATATTGTATGTGGTAGCTTGTTAAAGTGCGTCTGTGGGCACATTTCCCTCCCAACTAATCTAGTGCAGCCATTGACTCTGTGTACGTCCATGACATTCAGCAGAAAGGTCAACTCCTCGCCGGTATGCACGAGATAACAGGCCAGACACATCCATAGTGCTACAAAGAAAAACAGTGATATAATACAAGATAACGCCACACAAATGAAGAGGTGATGAACCCGAATCCATTATGCATCCATTTCATTCATGTATGAATATCTGATTTGTCTCCATTGAGGTTTGGTGGCTTGCAGGGAGCAATCAGCTCAGTGGGAATTAACTCATTCACAACTTGAGAGGGCTCATAGAAAAGCAAGAAAGTGTGAGTAGAACTTAATGGGAGATGTATAATATCACCATCTAGTGGAGAAAATAAATCCCAACATATTTATCTACATTATTATCTGGATAGAATACCTACCAACAGGAAGCAGTACAGCGGGGACACTAAAACTATAACTCTCTCTTCTGCTGGGTTTCTCCCAACGGGCCTTTACAGCAAGTACTGTGACAGCGCTCCTTAAACATGCTGCTCCCAAACCATTTCATAAACAAAAATCCACATACAAAAATGGAAACATTATTTGAGAACATCCCACTTAAATGAGTTAAGATAGCTCAGAGTTTTTAAGCTTGACTCATGTTAGGTACCGTGAGTCAGGATCTCTCGGTGGAGTTCTGCACTGGCTTTAAAACTGAGACATGACCCCCAATTTTTGTTTTATTTAATTAATTATTGACTGTTGTCTCACAAGGCTAACTGGCTACACGTTGTCTCTTTCCCTCTTCCCCACTGGGCATTGCAACATATGACATGCAGTGACGCAGATGACAAATGGCAGAGTCATGAGAGCGAGAAATTTCTTAATAAATTACATGTGAAAATATCTGAACCCATTTAGGAAAATAAGCTGTTTTGCTGAGACTTAGAAGAGAGGATTCATACCACTCTCATGAATGTCTGATTAATATGAAGCTGGAGCCAGCAGCCAGGCTAACAGTTTCCAGAGGGACTAGAGGATTATTATTGGAGAAGAGTTGTGCAAACCTGCTCTTCACTTAGCCTATTTTAAAGGTCCAGTGTGTAACATTTAGGAGGTTTAATGGTAGAAATGGAACATAATAGTGTATGATCACCTGGAAATAATAATCATTGTGTATTTGTTGCCTTAGAATGAGCTGTTTCTATCTACAGGGGGAGGTCCTCTTCTACGGAGTCCCCCATGTTGAACTGCCACGTTTCTACGGTAGCCCAGAACGGACAAACCATACTCTAATTTCACACTATTTCACACAACCAGAGGTTTAAACTGCTACTAATCAGGTGTGAAGCGACAAACATGATGTCAGTTGGTGAAGCTGGACTGGTTGGACCGGATTCATCCTTAAAAAGACACTCCCAAACTCTTGTGCAAGTCCTTTACTGTGTGGTGGAACAACTTCTGTATCCTGGAACAATTGGAGACAGGGTAATGGGTACTACAGTAGACAAGAGGAAAACACTTGGCTGCTGTACTGAATATGTAAATGTAATCAGCCATCCAGAGGCCATCATATGATTTGTCAGTGGAGCATGAGGTTTTGTGCTGTTGTGGGTCTTCATTAGCTAGAGGGAGAAATGCAAAGCCCAGGTGAAAATGCTGGTTTAGACAGCTGTGTTCATTATCCACACATTTAGAATAATCATTCACCATATACCAGGTAGCACAGGTGGAGCTGTACTGGAGTAAGTGGAAACAAAAAAAAAAAACTTTAGATTTATTGTGAAACAACACTGGTTCTGATTCATGTGACTGCAAAGTACAAGCCACGCAGGGCCTCGGCAGTACAGTATAAGTCATGTGAACACAAGCGATAAATGCTGCATTCTAATGTATTCAATCATAATGATCTAGTGTACAGTACAAATGCTTTCTGCAGCCTGAACACATTTTAATAAATGCAAAGACTTAAATCTGGGCCTCGGTAGGTGCCATTTCAAGTTAAACAGAATAGCAACATTGGTGTTAGGCTCCAACAGCGAACCACGTCAAGGTGCAGGGTGTGTACACACATTAATCAGGAAAGTCAACATATCAATATTGCAATGTCTGAACATGCAGATAATCTCTGTTTGTCCTGGTGATGAGGCAGACCATGGGAAGCACATACACTCTTTGCTTTGCTATACGACACCACTTCAAGGATTGCTCATATTATTGTCACTATGATACTGATGTTGAATGCACCAATATAATTTCATGATATTCCCAGCAGTTATAACATGGGAAATAATTGAGCGCTCGGGTGCATTTAATATCCTTACAGAGTTTTCTTTCCGGTTTCACAATAACTCCCAGTTACACTATTAGCGCTCTCTCTATTAAAGCCTCCTGCCATAAAGGGGAAACGGAGCCAAACAAATCATTAATTTCATACTGTGTGAGGCAGTCTGAACAGTGTATGACAGGGTTATCCCTCTTTTTGCAACAGGTTTTTAAAAACTGCCTCTACTTTATTAATTGGTACAGTTGACTGTAAAGTGTGGCATAGGAAGGGTTAAGTACCGGTATATAAAACCTAAAGTGATCTTGTATTTAGGTTTGTGCTGCCACCTTTCGTTCACCTGCGGTATGTTCATTATGAGTAAAACTTTTTCATTTGGACGCAAGATGTCGCTTTTGAGCAATAAATAAATAAATAAATAAATAAATATAAAATCCCCCGCATCAACAGTTCTTCTGACAATAACTCTGATTTGTGACTTACCCGATTGTTTACACAATCATCATGATAAGAAAGCAGCTCAAAAACATTATTACATGTGTTGTCACGAAGATATAAAACATTTAGTTTATTTATTTATTTTTTATTTACTATTTACTTTTGTCAACCACATTTATCAAACAGTCGGAACAAAAACAGCGTTTACCCATCAACTTCAGATTCAATGCAGCAAAATAAAATCTGTAGCTAGCTTCCAGGAGAAAACTCATTGATAATCAACGAGGAACAGAAGCGATACATATAGCTGACCTGGGATCTGATTTCTACTCATCTCCTCCGTCACACTAATGTAACTGGCGGAGTCAATCTGATCCCAGGTCGGTCTTCTCACCGCGCTCCCATGCGGTGACCACGTGTCTGTGTCCGGCCTGCCAGCGGACCATGTGGAGCAGCAAGATGGCGGCGCGGTGGAGGGGGAATGACGGGAATTTAAATGCCGGTAACAGCGACTTTCTGACCAGCAACACTCCCAATGAGGTACCGGTTTGTTCATTTTAGATAGCTGGACATTAAAAGAGCGGCCCACGAGCGGGTTTCGATGTATTAATAACGGTGATTCGCCGGCGCGCGAGGCCACATGCGGGCACGGCGACACGTGGCTGAAATGAGGGAGTAGTACTACTGAGACACTGACCGTGTAGCTACGGGGGAAGCTCACCGACACGTTAGTTAATGTGGTTTAATTTTAATGTTTAACATGATCTCCTCCGGTAAGGGTTCACGTGCGGACGCTGACAGGGAGACCGCTTCATTTCCTCTAAAGTACAACGTGTTCAGATAAGGCTGCACCCTGGACACCGGTGGGGCTCACTTCCCCGAAGCCTTTCTCTGATTTTTCTTTACCTATGCTCAAATGTTTCCAGTCAGGCGCGGGAGTGGACAGCTGTCACCAGAGAGCGATTACAGTATGCGGTGTGACAGTGGGACAGACTGTGTTACAGTGGGACAGACTGTGTGAGGGCTCTGGTTGTAGCTTTCCAGAGGTGGTGTGCGAGTTGTGACCCGTCTCTAGGGCCTCCTGTCCCCTCAACCCTCCTCCTACCTACATGCACACTCGTCCTAAAGAGACGTAGGATACTTTAATCATTGTCCATGCTAATGAGTGAAGCCACAGAGAGGGTTTCACTGTACATTGGTTATTGTTCACAGTGAGAAACGGAGCCCATCATTCAAATGTCTGTTCAGATAATGTCTGAAAGGATTGCTGGGTTAAGCAATTAGTTGAGTGTCAATCTGCAGTCAATTCATTGTTTTAAATCCCTCTCAAGTAATGTGGTTTTGGTAGTAGTTGATGATGAGCGACTGATAAAACATGACTTTGAATATATGGACTCGGGCGTTGACTATTCATAGACAGTGATTGATCAGTTTATAAAGAAAGTTGATAGTTAATCATAAGTTTTTTGTTTTATTATTTTAATTAGTTGAATATCTTTCTAATTTAAAGATGAATGTGTCCCTATCAATGCATTTATTTATTTCATTGCTTAATAAACATGGATTACACTTCAGCTCTGCCTCACTGGTTTTATTGCAGCTGTATTTGAAGCATTGTCAGAATTGGCAGCTCTTCCTGTTTATGCTGGGAACGTTGAATTTGAGCTTGTTGCGTCCTGTGCCTCAGCTTCTGGTCACACCCTGTGGATAGGAGTGTATTGTGACATTAAAGGAGGTAGAACCAGATCAATGTTCATGCAAATCCACAACACATGTGTTTAATATAACGTTTGTGTCTCTGCAGTTGATCCTGAGTCGTTGTGATGTGGAAGTTGTGGAGATGGACGCGCAGTCCTGCGTGGATCACTCAATACGGGCCATTTTTGAAGACTCCGCTGTCGTTTCAGAGGTCGGAGTTAAAGCGGATCATTTCATTTAAACCATTCTGAGGAGCATATCTGGGGGTAGCCCAGGACTATTACCTTTGTACATGTTGGTAGGGAGTGAATTTGGCATATAAATCATCAATAAATGTGGATCTGGTACCCTTTTTCAGGATAAGAGTGGAGCGGAGGAAGAGAGTGAGACCCTGCTGTCAGCCCTGACTGAGATGCTGGACAGTGTGGAGGATGTCAACGGGACTCTGTCTCCCTTTGACACCCTGCCAGACACCAAGCTCCTCACCCACCCAGAGCGCAGGGACAACTCAGTGGTAGGTGCACAGTCAGGAGTAAGAAGCACAAGCCTGAAACAACTTATTGGGAAATAATAATTAAATAATAATAATCTAGTTCCACAAATCCATTCTAATGCATTGCAGTTGTACTTCATGGTCACACTCTAACTATAAGCAGACATTAAACTTAACTTACTACCTCATGATGATCACATGAATTCGCCTGATTAGGTCTTACATGTTACATGATAGCTTAGATAAAGATGAATAGTACCTATAAAATAGTCTTAATTATAATATCCTTTTCTGTTAATGAAAGAATAGACACTAAAGATCTAAATGTTTTTTTCTTCCCCCCTAAGGAACTGTCACTTGCTGAGAGACTTAGACCGAGATCCAAATCATCAAATGTAACATTCACAATTAACATTGATGGAGAAAAGGAAGATAAGAGCAAAACAGAGAGAAAGAGCCCTCCACATCTGTACAAACAACAAATTCGGACATTGTTTCACGCCAGAAATAAGAAAGCAGAGGCTGAAGTCGAGGTCTTCACCACAACGTCTCTCGTCAACCTGGTGAATCTCATGCACCCTTATTGTCTGAAGCTGCACGTGGAGGAGGAGGGGGATAAACTGAGGAGGAATCACACATTATTCTCTCAGGAGGAGGTGTGGAAGTATGAGAGACCCACCGAAGAGAGCGATGAAGAGATAAATGTTGTGTCTGATGACGAGGTAACTGTGAAAGAGACAAAGGAGGAAGAAGAATGTGATAATGGCAAACTCTTGAAGAGTGCGTTGCTGAATGGAAACTCACCCAGAGCTCCACCATCCAGAGGGAAGAAAAGGGTGAGCTTTGGCCCTGTTCAAGTGTCTTCATTTGATGAATCAGTGGAAAAGGGATTGAAAGAGCAAAATCTAACAAGTGGACACACAAGTGAAACGGTTCCACTGAACAGCACAAAAGCACTTGAAAATCCAACTAGCTCAGCATTTGTACCTCAAACATCGTCCTCAGAAATGAACAAGGCTGAGGTTCTGCCACCCAAAGGTGAGACAAAGGCCAAGTCACTCAGCCTTCAACAGTACAGACAGCTGCGCCAAAAGAGACAACCCCTGGTGGAGAAACAGGGGAACTATACCACCAAGTGGCCCTCTGTTTCTGAGCCCCCGAAGGAGCTGACCCCCATCCTCTGTTTACAGGGACAAACACACAACGGCTGTGGACCAAAGACGGCACACCATTATGCAGATGGTAGGAGAAGTGGCGCCAATCAGCTCCCCACCTCTGCTCCACCTAGGCCTCACCCCTCAGAGGTCAAACCATCTGCTCTTCTACGTCGCAGCGGGTTAAAACGCCCCAGGACTGAATCCAAAATCATCTCCCCTGCCAGTCCGCTGCCAGACGTCACAGCTAACCTACCGGTGAATGTTATTGTGCCAGAAAGCAAAAACAGTCCAGCAAAGAAACCCACCGTGCTCAGTATTGATCCCCCAAATCCTGTCCTCCTTCCCCTCCCAGTTAGCCAAACAACATCACCATCCACTGACCGCTCCTCCCCACCAGAGTCGAAAGTGGAGTTCAAGCACTTTCAAGAAATCCAAAATGAATCCTCAGTCATACCTCTTCAACAACAGCCATCCTCCTTAGGGCAAAAGCTTAAGGTGTTAAAACCTCGGGTCTGCACCATCCTGTTTCAGGAAATTCAAAACAAGTTTACTAAGATAGCTTCAGGTGTCTCCTCAAGGTCTCCAGCACTGTGCCCAACCACAACACAAATCCAAACTTCTTCAGAGTGCAAGATACTACAGTCTCAGAAATGCAGTCTGATCCCGACAGAGGAAATCAAACTGGAACCAAAGACTCCTCTGTCGCAAAGTGCAGAGACAGTGAGGCAAACCAAGTGTCCTTCCTTCTCATCACATATTAGTCAGCTGCCTACTCCGGTAGATGCTTGCATACCAGTAAAGGAGACACTGTCAGAGGTTCTTCCCAGTAAATCCCCGCCTGAGGAACCATCTCCTCCTCTTCAGTTTGGCTGCAGAGTGCAGAGTGCAACCACTGACTCAGGTAAACTGTTGAAACATGTTAAATATAATCCATGATGGCACTAAAGCTACATTTTCATCTTCCAAATCTAATCTTTCCGGTTCTGTTTGTTCTTCTACTTCAGGAATTGAAGCGCCAGATCTGACCAGCCTGCTGGAACAGTTTGAGGAAACACAAGGTGTGTGATCAGATTACTGATAACACTATTGTTCGATGCTTGTGTCCGGTCTTGTGTAACCTTTTTTTTTTTTTTAATTCTTCCTCATCCAGCCAAAGAGGAGAGAGTGGAGCCCAAACTTATAAATGCCACTTCACCTTCAAACCTACAAACAGAAGGAGGCCTGAACAGAACTGAGCCTGTAGGAACAGAGCGAGCCTCCACATTACCACTGACGCCCCCTGTGGAAACACTTAAGCCTTTAAGCACTTCAGAATCACCTGGGACTCCGGAAACCCTCAGGAATATACTGCATCTTCAAACGTCAGAGGATGTGGACATACCAGAGCCCCTCGGCACTGAAATCATCCTTAGCACACAACATGATCTGCCAGCAAGACGCAAAAATCCTCCATCCAAGGCCATTCAGATAATTGACCCCCGTCCTTTACCGTCCAAAAAGACTCACAGTAACCTTTCAGAGTTCCCTGCTGCTCACACCTCTCCTCACCTATATTCATCTATATCCTCCGATCACAACTACTGCGGACCTCTAGACCGTTCACCCACAAGTGCTACTCAGTGGAGCAGAGCCTCTAAACTCAAGGATATCACTAAAACCACAGATAAATTGCAGGTTAGCACCCACGACTCAAATGCTGCTGCTGAATGCCAAAAACAGACCTCCATCAGTGACATTGACCCCAACATCAGGGCTGTTGATGACTCTGCAAAGTCTGTCACGCAGCCTTCCTCTGAGGAATCGAGGACCAGATCAGAGTCAGCAGACAAAGTTCTGTCACTTTCAGACAGCGCTGCCACAAAGCAAGACTGTGTTCATGCCACTGAAGACAAGAGGGCCCCATGCGCCCTCCCTACACCTCCACCCAGCCCTCCTGTCAGAGGGAGGAACAAAAGGAGGTATCGGAGAGGATCTCCTCGTTCTGATTCTAGCTCCAGCTCTTGTTCCTCATCGTCGTCCTCCTCCTCCAGCTCTGCATCTCGATCTCCAAAAAGACAAAAGTAATCATCTTCTGTAACTCATGTCTAGTTTTAGTCTTTGATTGTCCTCTCTGTGCATAACTCTCAATTTGTCCATCTTGCAGGCGCCATCACAAGCGTTCAGAGAGCAGTTCATGTTCATCGTCCTGCTCTTGCTCCCGCTCCCCACCTCGGCGGCGCTACAGGTGGTCTTATTCTAGATCAAGATGCAGTAGGTCGAGATCCAGATCTTGGTCCCGTTCAAGGTCCCCATCCATATCCCAATCACCATCCCCACGGATGTGCCATAGGCAGTGGGGAGAAGTTTGCAGGTCAGTTAATGTTGAAGATTTTCAGCAAATAAAATATAGGTGTACCTTTTTTCTTTTTTTTTAAATGTCTATTTTTACTTGTATCTCTCTCTGGCTTCACTGTGTGTGTAATCTCAGTCTTCCTCTCATCTCAACTCTTCATCCCTACAGCAGCAGAGACTCTAGGAGGCTCAGGAGAGAGCACGAGATCAGGATTCAGAAACTTAAAGCCATAGTGAGTAAAGCATTCCTGACATGTCAGCTGTGTAATGAGTGTTTGAGTAATGAGAGGTGAGTAATTATAAAATCCCTCATACAGGACGAGCGCAGGGTGGTGTATGTCGGACGCATCTGCAGGTCTATGACACACAGCGAACTGAGGGAACGCTTCTCTCAATTCGGAGAAGTAGAATGTGTGTCTCTTCACTTTAGAGAAAGAGGGTACGTATGCACACTGAAAATTATTAAAATTAGGCGTTAAAATGTTTCTATTGTCTTTACAGTGTTTTTTTTTACCATTAATCTGTATTTATCATTATTAAAATCCTGCGCCTTTGGTTCCCATAGTGACCACTACGGCTTTGTCACATTCTACAACATGGATGATGCTTTTGCGGCCATTGATAATGGCAGCAAACTACGGAGACCTAACGAGCTGCCGTTTGACCTCTGCTTTGGTGGAAGAAGACAGTTCTGTAATTCAGACTATGCTGACCTAGGTGAGCCTCAAAACCACAAAGTCAAGTAGGTCGCTATAGTGAAGGCTGGAGTTTAAGTTAAAACTATTTATAGTTTCTCTCTTGGCATACACTGTCACGGCCCTGTCACTGTTAGTTTTGCAAGTTGCACCATAAAAACCTAAATGTGGTATTCCTGGTAGAATCATGAGCCAGGTTTACATTTAAATGCATATTTTAAAAGGTTTTTTTAGAAAATTGGTAGAAGAAAATGTGAATCAGTGCTCCTTTACATCCACTGTTTTTAAGTCAATATTAGAAGTTTAGCACACCACGATAAACAGGTGGTGGTGCAGTTGGGTGCCATTAAACCATTGCAGGGGGTTTTATGTGCAGATAAAAATATATATATATGGAAACACTTGGAACTTAATGTAGAGTTGAGTTTCTGACAGTGCCAATGTAAACTGTTACTGTTATTAAACAGAACAAAAAGTCTTTCATAGCGTCATCAGGAGCAGGTTGTTGATTTGTTCAAAAACATCATCAGCCTAAGTGATGCATCTGGGTAATCGGCTTACCAGCAGCTGTTTCCTGACACTTTGACCTGCTCCTGATGTTGAATTTCAAGTCAAACTGAAAGCTTGAAACAATACCTTCTTGCTTGTGTTGGATCTGGACATTGTGTGCTTCTCAAAGTTTACTGCAGTGAGACTGTATGATAGGTATCATTCAGTGCCATTCAATGACTTAGATACACCCCTGTTCCTTTTATTGTGGAAGTCACTGAACACAACAGTAAACGTTCCCCCTTTTCCTCAGACGCAAACAGAGATGCGGACCCGTCTCCTGCCAAGAGCAGGTTTGAGGACCTTGACTTTGATTCGCTGCTGAAACAGGCCCAGGGCGGATTAAAGAGGTAGCAGAGCTGTGTGGAAGGACGAGTACACCAAGCTGGATGTGGCAGAGATAAAAAGAACCTCAGGGCCTTGTGCTCCAGTTATGTAGCAAACCTTTGTATGTTAGTAGTTTTTGCATGTTTTGACCCTTATATGCATGCAGTTTATGATGTGTACAGTTAACATGTCAAATATGTAGCACTGTTAATTTGATAACGTTATTAGTGGAGCCCACTAAACATTTTTGTTGCGATTCCATAACACTGATAATGTTTTATATATTTGTATATAAAAAAATAAAGGCTCTTTATTGTGTCTCCTGATGCAGTGCTTTCATTAGTAATGTTATTAGTTACAAGTAAAACTGTCCACTGGCTCAGAACAATTCTGACCTACTAGCCAGTAAATCAGTCCTCTCTCTTCTCTTTGTTGTTGTAAATCTTCACAATGACCCAGAATCACGTTCCAGCTCTTTCTCAGTTTCTTCTATAGGCTCCTGTAGTTGACTCAGAATCCAGACATTTTTTGCTGTGCGTGCCCCTAATCTTAAAAGTGATTTTCATTTGCTGTCTTCAGATCCTTAGAGCCTTATTCCCTTCCTTCACAGAGTCAGCAACTTAATTTATGCTGACCACGTTATGCTCATTTGGAAGCTTGAAGACTGTCCTATTAAATATCAAAGCAGTGACATAAAATGTGGCTTTAACTTGGACATATCCAACATTTCAACATATTTTTCTGCCTCATGACTTTGTAAGGTTGTTCTCTGCCCTTCTATAGACCTTTCTCATGGCAGACATAATGCATTGTCAAACAGGTGTAATAACATTAATTATAAATGTATTCCAATTAATTGTTCCACTACCACAGCCCTATTGTATCCCCACTGGCTCATTGTCATGGTTCTCTAGCACACCTAAATGAAACAGAGCCATCATTAATATTAATATACAAATTAATATTCCAAGCATATTATCTTTATATGTCTTACAACATGTCTGTAAGGGAACTTTTGGCTGAAAATGTTCAGGTTTTTATGGAGAACTTGTTCACTTTATTTATCTATTTTAAAGAGCTAGGCACCAGCATACAGTTCATCACTTGTAAAATGGTGATTATCAGGCCTCAATAAGCTGAGGGAATTAGTAGCCCATTCAACTGGCTGCTTTTGCATCAGTCACTGTCTAAATTGCTGGTAAATATCAGTCACAAATACTAAATAAACCAAATAAAACCACACTCATATATGTTTATGCAAGCACACCCTCAACCAGTGGTAGAAGAATTATTCAGGTCTTCAGATCTTGTATGAATACAGTGTTTTAAGTACAAGTCCTGCATTCAAACTCTTTATTAAATAAGAGTGCAAAGGTATTAGGGACAAAACATACCAAAAGTAAAGGCACCATTATGCAAAATATATTATAATTATCGATGCAATTTGTGCATCACTTTAATGTTACAGCTGGTAAAGATGGGGCTTATTCCTATTTATTTATATACTGCTGGGTAGCTTACTTGTAATAATATATAATAATTAATTTGCTAACTTATATTTTGCAATTATCTAGTAGCTAAAGCTATTACGTAGTGGTAAAAAGTATAGCAAAGTATAATATTTGCCTACAAAATGTACCTCAAACTATATAAAAAAAGAGTTTCTGTTGTTTGGTTTGCTCTGTCTGCCCCCCTTCCTGTTTTCAGGTGTACTGTCCCTTTAAGACGTTCACCCGGTAGTCGGACGCGTACAATCAACGTGCGTCTGAATCTGAGGTGGACTTCACTCATCACAAAACAAGAGCTGCTTTTCCAATCCGCTCCGAGTATTTACAACTTTAGACTTCAGACCATGTTAGCATCATGTTGGGCAGTGCTTAAAAACTGACTGGTCTGCGCAGGCGTGAGAGGACGGAGCAATAAAAGTCAGTCAAATTGAAGGCTGGCATACAAAACCATGAGTGACAGTACCGCTGTGTCAGTGCTTGTGTCTGAGTATTAGTAAACTGAACACTGAGAGAGAGAGACTACAGCCAGCACTACATTTAACCATGTCGGAACCGGGCAGTGCCAGGGGCCAAACCCAGACTGGGGCGAGGCGCTTCATCAGTGGAGTAGTGGAGGGTGAGTATACTGGTCCCAGTGGTCCCAGTGTTCACACAGATCAGCTGAATCAATAAGTGAATACCCACATTAGGATGCAAGCTGCCTGGATTTACATAAAGTATAATTTGTAGCAATGCAGGCAGGATATTGATCATGTATTGATCACTTCTGGTGAGGTGGTTTTTACTTTGGTGCTTAACTTGACCTTCGCTTGATGCAGGTTTTTATGGGCGGCCGTGGACTATGGAGCAGAGAACAGAGCTGTTTAAAAGGTATGTGGCTTCTAAGTGAGCTTACAACTCCCACTATGAAGAAGAGCAGGAACATACCTGTAAATGGAGGTTGAATACATTTTTTTTAAAGAAGTCAGATAAAACCAGAGCCCACCCTAAAGGTGGCACTTGCTTCATAGTGGGTGTTGTCCCATAGTGGTGTTTATTATCTGTTGTCCTGGGAATAAGGTCAACAACACTGGACAAACAATATTTAGCAAACATGAATTTATCTGTTGTCTGTGTAATATTTTCTGTGATCATTTGTCTCGATTCATTTTCACTTTTTTAAGACCCTCTAAGAATACAGACTGATGTACTGTACTAATACTAATATACCAGCTGACATAATACGTGTTTGGTCATTGCTGGTGTTCCACAGAGAACAGAAGTGGGGTTTGAACACATATCTGTACGCCCCCAAGGATGACTACAAACACAGGATGTACTGGAGGGACCTGTACTCCCCTCAGGAGGCAGGTGAGTTCCACCCCTCGTTCATCGAATGAAATCATAAATCTCACACATCTCTTGGAACTGGACTTTGGCCCCAGTCTGAATAATGAGTTGTTTTTAAACCATGCCATACATCAGGATCCTCATTCAGAACTGTGCAAAGTTGTGTTCACACACTGAACCAAGAGGAAAGAAATCGGAGGAATGTGAAATGACAGATAAAAAATGAAAGAAGTTGATAACTACAGTATAAAAATGACCAAAGTCCCATTCAGCGTCATCATTATCTCCTTAGAGACAATGTTTAATTGCTCGTTTGGAGCCTCTCCTTTTGTTAGTTGGATGCATCTTATCAGTAATGTTACATACTGAAGGGCAGTGATGATTCTGTCTGATGTATCCAAGTGCAGGTAGAACAGGCAGATCAGTGGACTTTAGGCCATAACATATTAATATATTTGTAGATTTGCATAAATTAAAGGCCTAATGATGCCTAATGATCATTTACCTCTAATTCGACAGCATTTATTGAAGATATTTCTCTAACTGGGACAACAGTGTCTTTTTTTTTAATACGATTTCTTTTCTCATATTGTATTCTTTTCCCAGAACAACTCATCGCCCTGATATCCGCAGCTAAAAAGCATGACATCGAGTTCATCTATGCCATCTCTCCCGGCCTGGACGTTACTTTTTCCAACCCCAAAGAGGTCGCTGCCCTGAAGAGGAAGCTGGACCAGGTAGGACTTTGTATGCAGAGGTGAAGGGTGGAGCACGAGAGATAATTTAATCTCAGCTGTATGGAGCTTTATGGCTCTATGGGTGTTTGTTGTGGACACCATGTTACTTTATATCAAACATGCAGCAGGAAAATAAAAGCATTTGACAGGCAGGCATCTGATGGCACTTACGGTCTCCAAACTTCAAGCTGTCCTCTGCCTCCTTCAGGTAAAGGAGTTTGGCTGCAGGTCCTTCTCTTTACTGTTTGATGACATCGAGACTGAAATGTGTCCAGCTGATAAACAGGCCTTCAGCTCCTTCGCCCACGCTCAGGTGGCCATCACTAATGCAGTGTACCAGCACCTGGGTGAACCTGAGACCTTCCTCTTCTGTCCTACAGGTCGGGCAGTGGGGTTGCTCAAAACTGTCTGACTGAAATGGAACTAGCATACTGCCTTTGTTTCTGTGAACTGGTTATTATTTAGTACCAGTGAACATAGCCTGTGCGATACCTCTAATTTACATAATCAGCTCAGTTTTTCTTTTTTCATCAAGGTTTTCCATCATTCACACTTGCTCTGTCCCTGTTTAATTCAGATTATTGTGCTGCGTTCTGCACTCCCAGTGTGTCCCAGTCCGCTTACCTGCACACTGTGGGAGAGAAGCTGCTGCCTGGGGTAGACATACTGTGGACTGGTAAGGCTGCAATGTGCGGGAATCTCACTGAACCTGTGCTAATGTGTTTAACTCCACAGAAATAACCCAAAGATGGAGTTTTATAACACATTTGTTT
This sequence comes from Dicentrarchus labrax, assembly GCF_905237075.1. Lineage (NCBI taxonomy): Eukaryota > Metazoa > Chordata > Actinopteri > Moronidae > Dicentrarchus > Dicentrarchus labrax. Next base: position 14,194,011 of record NW_026136721.1, read on the forward strand.
CTCTCTAATTTGTGTTATTTAGGTCCCAAAGTGGTATCCCACAAAATCTCTGTGGAGTCTATAGAGGAGGTGTCCTCTGTCCTGAAGAGGGCACCGGTCATCTGGGACAATATCCACGCAAATGACTATGACCCCCAAAGGCTCTTCCTCGGACCCTTTAAAGTAAAAAGATAATTTTAGATGTTTATAGATGCCTGTTTATGCTTCCGGTGAAATGATGAACATTGTCTTTTCCTTTTAGGATCGTCCCACTGAGCTGATTCCCAAACTGAGAGGAGTGCTCACCAACCCCAACTGTGAGTTCTACCCAAACTTTGTGGCCATCCACACGTTGGCTACATGGTGCAAAGCAACAACTGATGAAGGACAGAGGGATGTGGAAATGGGTGAGCGTCTAGTTTTTCTTTAAAAAAAACACAACTGTGCACACAACACAGCTTTGGCATGTACGCAGAATATCGTATTTGACTCTACTTTTTCAATACAGCAATTTATCTACTATTTGTAATGATGGTATAGCACATTAATATGGTTACCAGTTTACATCAAACAGAGCCTGAAATGTGATATCTTTGGAAATGCCGACTTTGTGCAGTATCTCACTGTCTCTGACCTCCATCACCAGGCGACGAGGAGCAGGATCCGTGCTACAGCCCGCAGAAGGCCCTGACCCTGGCCCTCACTGACTGGCTGCAGGAGTTTCTGAGCACCGATCAGTCTGGAGGTAGAGAGTCATGAAAGAACACTTTTATAAAGAGAGAAGTTTCATGATAATCAAAACACAGAGATGGTGTGGGGAAGGTATTAAGACATGGTGTGTCATCACCCTGCTCATCCGCCCTGGCCCTTGTCGTCCTCCAGCTCGTCTCAAGAAAGAGTCATCAGATGAGGAGCCCATGCAGACTGACATGGGAGAGAGCGCCTATGTTCCAGGACCTGGAGAGAACCCGCTGTACACAGCGGAGCCTCTGACCCTGGATGACCTGAAGCTGCTGTCAGACCTTTTCTATCTGCCATACGAACATGGGCCAACAGCCAGGACTATGCTGCAGGAGCTGGACTGGCTGAAGAACAACAGTCGGGCTGCTGCTGCAGAGACAGACAAGGTATTGCTGTGTGATTATATGTGTTCAAAAAGCAGATAATGTTGTGACTCGTGACTCTAATGCTTAAACATTGTTTTTAAGACAGCAGAGTGGTGCTCAAGAGCGCAGCAGTTTGATGGCATGTGCGAGGCGGTGGTGCAAATGTTCAATCGTCTGTCAAACGCCCCTAACCGCAGCATCCTCTACGACCTCTACAACTACATCTGTGACATCAAGAGTGGGGTCGGTCTGGCTCGAGCCTACGTGAAAACACTGGGTGAGAACATCAGTCTTCTAATGATGATGAGACTACACAGGCTGGTGTGTAAAAGATGTGTTGGGAATTATATTAGTTATTTCTCTTAAACTAGCTACATAGATGACTTTTAATGAGTGATTAAGGCTGAAGACACACAGGACTTCATGGCATCCTGTTCTTTTCGAATGGGGGCAGCATGACAGAAAAGTTAAATGAGTGAAACTTGATCCAGAAAGACACCAATCTCACCATGGGTGTACTGTGTATGTTCGTTGCTCAGCAATTAAAATGTGTTCCTAGTTCCACTACTAAGAGAAAGATGTAAACGTGCAAAATAGTGACGTATTCCTAAATATAAGCTCTAACCCTAAACACTGTTTAAATCTGCACCATCTATTTCAGTGATTTATGAAATTATTCCCGCTACAACCTTTAAAGAACAATCCCTGCAACAAGGCACATTCCTGAGTTTATATCTGTACATCCTTGTTGACACATCACAGTATAGTATTACATTGCAGGATATATTGAAGACAGAAACTGTAGTCAAGTAGGAATTAATGAGATTGTATTGGCAGAATCCTCACGACCATTAAAGTAAGCAGTAATCCCTGCATTCAGATGAAGAAGATGATGGATATGCCCTCAATTGACAGCTTCAGGACGTTGCAGAGGTGTCTGGTTGCTTTAATACGTCCAGTGTCTTTATCTAACAGTAATCAGTTGTGTGGATTTGCAGAATACTAGGACAACTGCTGAATCCAACGTGTTGTGTTTCTTGACTTTATAAAAATCTATAAAAGTTAACCTACAGATGTTATGTTGTGTGTGTGCATTCTATAGGAGGGCAAGGTCAGCCCTCAGCCCAGATAATGAACGATGATCCTGAACCCTGGGGCTTCAGAGGAGGCCTCTCTGGAGAGTTCCAGGTAACTTGAGTGCCTAAAGTCAGAGACAAAATTGAACCTTATATTCTTTCTAATGGGTCATTTTGAATCTGCCATTTTCCCCACTAAGTGCACAGTGATAGGTTTTGTTTATTGGACAAGGAATCTAGTAAATATCTTCTTTTAAGTGTTATTTCATCAATAATTGTTCTGTGTGTTTCTACATGAACATGAATACACTGTATTTCTGTACTTGCAGAGGATGCTGCCTTGCCATGGAAACAGAGACCTGTTCAGACATCCTCCTATGACGGAGGTTTACTGCATGCGGCCCTACTGCCCCGAAGACAAGGTAAGGAGGGCAGATCCTCAGACAGAGTCACATTTAAGTTCACATTGAGTAGTGATGTTACAAAGTATTGTCTTTGTCCTAGACGGAGGTGCAAATGATTTTCAGGGAGATGCAGGGTGAGGAAGGGGGTAAAGGCCCCTTGCTGACACAGCCTCCACTCATCTGTGATAGGTAAGTAAGAGTCACATTTCTCTATTTCTTCTTTCTATTTCTGCTCTCATACCTCAATTGTAAAATGTCCTCTGCCCCACTGCAGCCTGTCAGCAGGAGAAATCCCCCCCTCTCCCCAGTGTGCTCTCGTCCTGGAGGATGAGATTGGGGTGTGTGGTTACGCCCTGGCAGTGACCGACGCCAGACCAGCCGCAGCCAAGATTCAGGTGATCAAATGCAATGTGTAATCGTCTCCACAATACAGTATGAAGATAAAATGCAATATTACTATAATTATTTTATTCTATCTCACTCCTTTAGAGGGCAGTAAGTGATTCAGTGTTCAAGGACTTCCCCTCCCTGGTTACTGTTCAAGTGCTGCCCCGGGTCACCGATCCCTCTCCAGCAAAGCGTATGATTGGTCGGCTGTTGTCCTCCATCAGGAGCAGTGGTAGGTCAAGACCTTGCACAATGCCTGTGATCATTCTTGGATGGAACTGGCCTGCGACTAATTCGCAAACTGAGGTTGAACAGGCTGCATGTTGTTGTTCAGTCAGTCACACAGCACAGTGGTCTTTAACGGTATTCAGCAGATGATAATACTGGCTGGGTCTCCTTCTGGGAACTTTGCATCACTGACGCTGTGTGACTTTATCCCAAGTTTGATCAGTTTCATTTTAAATTTAGAGAACAAACATTAAATCTCAAACACCATCTTAATTTCCTTGTCCGTAACTTTCCAGGTTCCAGAGGAGTGTTCTGTGAGTTGAGGCAGAGCGATCGGAGAATGCTCGACTTTTACACCAAACTAGGCTCCTTCAAACCCATAAAAATGGCCGGTCTACCTAGAGACATCGTTGCCATGGGAACAAGCCTGTGAACAAGATCAATCACAGGGATTTTCCTCAGGTTGGAAATGTTTTGAGATACTGATACTGTGATACAGATGTCGTGTGATTAATTGCTAACTTTGCAGCTTGTCAAACTGAACTCCATTGTAATTTTTAATTAATATCATTATTTGTGTAATTTAGTAACCATCACCATTTGTCCGTGTCCTCCTACATGACATTTGTCAAGGAAATGCTTAATGTAACAAAGTACTAATATAATGATAAAGTGTAACAGAATACTACTGATTTTGTAGACATGAAAATTGTAAAATGTTGTCAACATATGCATTACACACAGACACATTAAAAATAATACATATAACAACACATTCAAACAAGAGTAGATATTTTAATTTTTTGTGTTTTGAGAGGATACAAAAGGAATATATGAATGGTTAATCTTAAATAAAATAGCTGGTGTTTCACTTGTTCTCTGGCTTGAGAAGGAAATGTTTTTTAAAGTTTATTAACATATGTGAGGCAACTTTTTGAGGTGTATCAGAAGTTGATATGCATGAAGTGACTGGACTCATTACATCATAAATCTTCAGTGTGTCTAAACAGGTAAGATAAAACACAAAGCAATGAGTAAGTTTAATATTTCAAGTAAATTAAGCACATTCATTTCTCTGTTTTATTTTATTGTATCCTGTTTCACCTTGTTCCCCTGAGTGTCTGACCAGCAGAGTTTGGCTGCAGGAGAGGAGATCCACATTACCTGGAGTTTGATAGACTGATGACTACAAATTTAAGTGTTTTACCCAGACTAATCTGAAATATCAGAAGTTTCTAACCAAACCATGATTTTTAACTCAGCAGCACCGATATGAAGTAGTTAAGACTTAAAAATACATTAAAGAAACTTATCGTGTGGTGACTGACTAGTGACAATTTCTGTGTGACTGGTGGGTGTAAGAGTCACAGACTGGCAGCTCAAACCAATCACACACGAACAGAGAATTAGTCAATTGTTGGTGATATTGTTGGTGACACTCCCCTAGTGGTGGTGTGGCATTCTCCTACCCTTTTTACCATCTCTACCTCCTTTAAATTATCATACTAAATAATTATGAAATATATAACTATGAGTCAAATGACATTATTGCACAGTAGAAGTGAGAGGGGAATGTAGGACTCAAAACAACAGTGTTGCATGTTTGAAGACCACTTCTTAATAAACTAAACTATATTCGACCCCTGCAGATTCAGCCCTGTCCTCATCATATAAACTCCAGCCCTTCATACTTCACATCCCCTATCTTTGTCTCGGGCATCAGCACCCGACCGTCTAGCGTAAACGCAATCATGTAGGTGGCGATCCTGCCCGCATCCTCCTCGGATTTCAGGGCCAAAATGATCTGATCGTCTGTGTCCGGAACAAATTTAAAGGAGGAGAAGCCGTGAGTTGGGTTGAGTGGTCCAACGTGCCGTACTGTTACATAGCTGAAATCTGCGGGGCAGGACAGGAGGAGGTTTGTGGCACGCCGCTCGTCCGCAGTCTCTTCGTAGTGCTCGTGACTGGCACGGCGAGGGAGGAAGAACCAGCGCTGGAGGCGCTCGCTCCATGCTGCTGATTCATGGATAAGGTAGCCTATAGAACAAAGAGAGTTGTAACAAAATGAATAAGAGGGTATAATAAAAACTAAGAATAAAAAAAAATATGGAGACTATTAATGTGAGTGTCAATCATGGTTTCCCTGCTGTGACAGTTCAGTCTGGGTGACTTACTAAAATCTTAGCCAAAATCAAGAGGACAGACACTGAGTTCATAAAAATGTTGCAACCACAGCAAAAGCTTTACAAGAGCCAACTTGTTGTGCCCTGGGTTTTGCCTCTCAGGCTATATGCAAACTGCTCTACTCTCCTTTTGGTGAGGATGCATGCAGCCTTAGAGGAAGAGCTGCACACATTTCTAAGAACTGAAAAAATCTGTCTTCACTTCTGGGTTTTATTCGTTTATTTTTGGATTAAAGAGCCTGACATCTCAAACAGTAACTACGATGGGATACAATTCAGACTTTGTATGTGGACAGGACTATAATGAAGAAACCAAAAAAATTGGTCATAACCTGGTGGTTGGATCCCTGTGGCGCTCCGCAGGGCGTTGTAGTATGGCACCCAGTTCTCATGCTCCACGTCACCGTGGTAGCCAACAACTTTAACCCACTCTGGGTTGTTGTTGACGACTTCCCCGGAGGTGGTGGTCCACTCCTTGCCCAGACCACCAACATACAGGTGCTCATCCTTCACAGTCAGCCACTCTGCCTTGAATCCTTCACACAAAACAAGGACTGATTTATAAGAAGGCACGTGAACTTCATAAAACGGCCGCCAGCCTTTCCAAAGTTACTGAGTCGCTGTTGTTTTTGTGCTGCCAATTCTGTTTCTGAGGACTTGGATGTGTTGAAAGGATAGAAGTAAAACATTTATTGGAGACTGACCTTTGGAGACCGAGCCATCACCGTCAGGCAATATAACCCACGGGACAGCCTGGTTGCCCTCGATCCGGTACACCACACCTGTCCGGTCATCCACACTGTACAGGTGACCATTAAACACCACCAGCTCTGACAGCTCCATACCTGCAGCACAGTTAGTCAAACATTGAGGTAACCCACATACTGATGGATAAATTCAAAGAATAACAGATCAGTGTGTGTGTGTGTGTCCGTTTCCCTCTACCTCGTCCTTTCTCAGCCAGATGACTCTCCAGAGTGACTGTCTCAGCTTCCCACTCCACCTCTAGCCTGTCAGCGCTATATGAAACCGTCAGGTAACCTCTCTTCATGTAGCTGAACCACGTCTGATCCTTAGAGCTACGTGACGCTGTGTCCAGGTCTGCGATCACACCGATACGGTAGCGCATGCCGTGTTTTGTCTTCTCTGGCGGACTTAAAGGGTACGTGTCATTGTAAGGTTTCTCCCTTTTCTGGTGGCGGGAGAGGCTCCGTGCAGTTTGTCTGTTAGTGTCACTGAAGATGTCATCCTCACCCTCACTGTGCATTTGCAAACTGTGAACCCTGTTGCGATGGTAACCTCTGGTAGCTGTGTCTCTGTTCCCTACTGTCCGGTGCAAGTACAGCATAAGCACTAAAGCCAGCAGGGTCGCCACAGTGATCGCCCGCCATTTAGGGTGGAAGCGCGAGTCTGAGGCGGTAGCTTGTGTCATGGACGCCAAGGCCAGAGGGAGGCCTCGGACGGCAACACCAAAGGAGGTCATGGGAGTATTGTCTTCATCCTCACTGTCAGGCTTCGACTGGGGTTGATAGTCACTATAGCCTGGGATTGGGCACAGACAGGCACATCAGAAAAGAGGCATGATTGAGGATGTGGTGTAACAAAACTGACAAAAAGAGGAATTGCTGTAATTGTTTTCAGCTGACAAGAATCAAATCATTATTTGTAATTGCTTTGTATTGTTAACTTCATCAAAAATCTTTATAAAGTTTGAATAAAAACATTGAAAACAATAGCTGGGGAGGATGAAAGAATGAACACAGGGGAGGAACAACAAAACAGGCTGTTCCTATTGTTCTTTGTTCACAACAGAGCTTTGTTGTGCTGTTCAGGGAAAACCTCCATTATGCATACTGAGTAGGTAGCTGGCACGTCCTACTTCCTCAGGACGACAAGCCTATAATTAACCTCGCTCTTCTCTGATGTCAAATTATTTTGTCCTCCTGAGCCCCAAAGAGTTTTTGTTTGTAGACTGAAACTTCATATCACTAGTGCCGTGTGTCCCGAATTCTACTTTTGACCGTTACAGACATAATCACTGTGTCCCAAATGGAGGTTCTTTTTTTCCCATTATGCGTAATAAATATAACTTGAATCACTTTATTGACTCACTCTAGTCCACCATGGATGTTCTGCTAGTTGTTCCCTGCACTTATGTGAGTAAAACTATTAACTCACCCTAACTTTTATTTTATTTTTTTTAACAGGAGGGAGAAGATCAAACCAACTATTTAAATATTTAAAGCTCAAACTAATTATTTACATATAAGCTAAAGGAGCACCCAAATCCAGACGTCCAGGGAGAGAGGGAGAGTGAGTGAAAGAGAAGCTCAAACATAGACCTGCAAACTGCTGACTGCTGTATTTGAATATATTTCTCTGCTTTTTCCTGATGGTCTGAATACGTCACTAGATTATTTGCATTTTAGAAATAAAGGCGCTTTGAAGTGCTGAAAAATTGATAAATCTAGTGAGAAAGTTTCAAAGTCGACAACCCTGGTGCCGGTTGCATCTCGCTGTATTTCCTTACAATTAAAGTGATATATATATTCCATGATGCATAAACATAATAATTTAATTTGTAATGATACATTTCTCTACTGTCTACTGCCAGAATCTTTGTGCCCCAAGTGCTATTTTGATTGTCCCGGGACAAAAAGTCATCCTTCATTTTGAGTGCTTAGAAGTGAGCCACCTCACATGAAATATAGACCACCTCCACTTATATAATGAATTCAGTTCTATATAAGTTACATAAAACATTAATCTTTCGGGGAAAGGGCAGTGGTGCAATTTCACACAGCAAATGTTTGTTTAATGAGTGTGACTGTTGTTTAGGCCGTTGTCTAGTAACTTCATTGATCACGTGACAAGATGCGTAAGGATCTGTGTGACTTTCCACCTCTGCTAAAGAATGCCCTATGGGAAACCCTGTTCCTCTGCAGATTCGCTGAAGTGCTTAAAGCTCAGTGGGTGAAAATGTTATCAAGTTAAGATGAGATGTTTTTTCTACATTTTCTTGGAGGAAATAATTTGCAAATGTTAAATCTGTCTAAAGAACATATCAGCGAGAACCAGGATTAATTCAGTGTTAAACTACGGTCATAGGCCTTTTCCAACAACAGGGAGCCGGCTCCGTTCTGGTTCTGGTACCTAGTTTTGAACTGTTTGGAGCCTTTCAACCCAAAATTAATTAGTTTTCTCACATTTGCAAAAAGTTGGTTCCCATCTGGAACCAAAAAAACAGCAGCTTTTCCTTGGCAAAAAAAGTGTGTCATATTCTACAGGTTGTTGTCCATCAGATTCAGACTGACCCACATGCATTCACCAGCAAGTGAACTCTCTTCAGATCTATGTAGAGTTGGTTATCATGAGCCATCTCTACTTCCACTTGAGTAACAAATGGGCTTTTCAATCATTTTAGGTTTCACAGGCAGGTACAGGACTGTTATGACATGCCAACAGACACACGGCCCACTGCAATACGAGAGCTGTGCTTGTTTTGTGACAACAAGAGTGCCGAGGTGACCCTCGACCTTTCTGTTGTCAAGGGTAACCGACAGGTACAGTAAATAAGCTTTAGCGCAGTCGTAGGTTGAGCTCCCTCATATAAAGTGGTTTAATTCACTGTATAGTAATGACATTAGTATCTCTGGTATTTAAAACACATCTTGAAACATTACCTCCCTTTAATAATAGTAAAACAAAAACCAGCAACATTTAAGATTACTACATCTTTTTCTTCCACATGCAGTACTAAAGGTCCTTCAGTCCTGCAGTTTGGAATGCAATTTCCTGCAAAAGTAAACCACTTTCCAAGCAATTACAAATGGTTTGAGATTGAAAAGTGTGATTGTAGCATGATATTGCATGAAGTTAGCGCAGTAACAACGGCAGCTTCAAAATGAATGCGATCTTGAGCTGCGGATGAGCCACTTACACATTTGTGGTGTAGCTGAAGAAATATCGAGGTGGGACTGAAGTAGCAGAGCACTTAAAGAGTAAATAAACAGATAAATCATCACCATATAGCAACCCAAAATAAATGTCACAACAACGTCAACATAATGTTTGTCTCTGCAATTTCAACCTAAGGAAACAATGCTCAGTGTGATTCAAACCACATAATCTTACATCACATACAGCTGCAAAGCATTACTTTTCCCGTCTGCCTCTTTAGCTGCTCACACTCCTTGACTAACATGCTCTTTAACACACACACACACACACACACACACACACACACACACACACACACACACACACACACACACACTTAATTGGCAAACTCTTGGCCAACATATAATGCCCTTATTGTCACCACTGCATACATGGCTCCTATTTCCCCTCCTTCTACAGCACAGACCCAAACACAGCCACGCTGTACACTGTATAAAGAATGTAATTATTCACCCTTTCTTCGCCTCTTCTCCCCTGAACACGCTGCAACCATCATGTTGTTCTCCTTGGCACGCATCTCATAATAAACTCCACGTCCCTTCAGCCCTCTGTCCCACATGAATAACTGATCTCTATCTCACCAAGTCTCCTCCTTTTCTCTCCATTACACTATCTCAAGTTTCTACCTCTTGTAGCAGAGCAAAGAAAGAGAGCCAGGATTCATTAAAACTAATAAAAATGAGGTAAATCAGGAAGAACCGGTTGGGAATGTAAACCAAACCTGTAAAACAGTGTAACACTTCTCAGTTTTAATGAAAGTGGGATGAAGAAAAAATAAGCTAATATGCTGCTTTTTGTCTAGACATGTCTAGAGTATACAGCTTCAACAGAGATGTCTCGCTGTCTATTTATGACATTTACATGTATTGTTTACTAAACAGATCTGAGCTAAACCCATCTGGATGGGTAAACAGGGAAAACACCAACAAAAGAGAACCACCCTTGTGTAAATGTTTTAGTATGTGTGAAGTATTAAACGGAAAATGATAACAAAGCCCACCAGTGTCAACAGAAACACCTGGTTTACCATCAACAGTAAAAGAAGATGCAACAGATGCAGACAGACAGGTAAATACCTCAAGACTGATTAAAAGAGCCTTTTACTGCTGTACTTGACTGAAAATAAAACAAACTGTGGTTCTCATTATTAAATGAGTGCATACAGTTACAGAACCGTGTTAGATAGCTGCTGTACTTAAACACTACAGCTCTCACAGACAGACACACACACAGACAGACAGACAGACACACAGACAGAGAGCTGCCTGTGTCCCCCCAGAAAGCCACGAAGGCAGAGAGACATTACGAGTCAGTGAAGAACCGGCAACTAAACTTTAACCGGCTGCCACAAAGTGAACAAGACGTTAAACCGTAAATATATTCAGTCACACTAAAGTTAAAGGCTTTGTGGTCGACGCACTGGAGAGTAAGGGTGCTGTCAGTCAGATACTCTCACACCCTGGAGCTGGAAACACACCGGTTAGCCACCATGCTAACATCAGCTAGCAGCTTGAGCTTGCTAGCTTTAGCCTCCGCCAGGCTAACGTTAGTACTATCCACAGGCTTTAACACTGGACTTCACCCTGAGCTCAGCCTTCATCTGGTCCCCATTTCGTAGCGTTTAAAGCTGTGTGGCTTACCAGCTGCTGAGGGTCCTCAAGTCCGCCTGGTTGGCCATATTTACCGGACTGTTTGGTCAGAAGTTTCTCGTCGATGAGAGTTAGCTCCTCCTGCCTGGAGACTCTGAGCCAACTGCACTGATGTCTCCACACACTGTCACCACTTAACCACTGATATACTACACATCTCATATATATTGTATAACAGTAGAAACTGGCATCTAAACTTTAAAATGAGAGGAATGTTTTAGAGATACATATTTTACTGCTGTGTCTCTTTGGCTTTGACCACCCCCATTAATTATCTCTATGTGTACCTGCATTGATATGAAGTGGGTGGACAACATGTTAGGAAGACAAACATCTCTCATACAACCACACCACAAACTGCAACCTCTAAAATAAAGCAGAATGAACACCCTAACAAATGTGAACCTTAATGAAGGTAGGATTTACTGCTGCTGTGTTTGACTGCATTAGTTCAGCTACATGTTGGTACATACTGTAATAAACTGTCCCTGCAGAGACATTTGACCAGACAGCCAGAAACCAAACAGCATTCAGATGATAGAACAAGCTGCCAGCCTTGGTTTTCTGTGTCACTTGAGCCCAGTTATTAAGTAAAATAAAGTTCTTAAGACTAGATTTTCAGACAGGGTCACAAGATCCATAAGTATAGTGTACATTAGTGGTAGTAATTAAAAGTTACCATAAACAACATCACACAGTGAACCTGAGGTTTCTGGATCCCCAACTATGCCGGATTGGTAGTGGTGCTAAAATAAGGAAGAATAAACTGCACATATACATAAACAACATCATCACAAGAGTTCTCAAATATAAATATTTATTGTGATTGTTGTCTTTATGATCTACAGTCAGGATTAATAGAACACTTTGTGTAAACAATAACATGAACAATTATTTAAGATGCTAGAACAAGGGCAGTAAGTAACAATGTACATCAGCTAAACTTAGTCCCATTTGTCCCAATATGACTACTGCTTTAGGATAGGAAGTGCAAATATATAGCTTTCATTAGCAACATTTATAAAGTGTGGATAACACATTAAAGTTTCCCTGGGTGAGATATCAGCATTGTGAAGGTTACAATAGAAAGCTACATTCACTTTGTATGTCAGTACTCTTGACATGATTCTTTAAGTTGTGGTGCAGACTGTCACTGGAAACACAAAACAGACATACATACATACCCCAAAACACTGGAAATATGCCAAAACCAACCATCAGCTCTACAACTTATAGTATGCTGGTGGAACAGTATTTCCTGTCGATAACTCTGTGCACTATTGTCATTAAACAATCTGCTTACAACTGAATACGAGCCGGTTTAACTGCAGTATCATTTGCAACAATCACGATCCTCGTAGTGACTCAGTTTTAGGCACGCAATGTTTTCATAATATGATATAGTAGTTGAAACATAATAAAGGTGTTGTAGGACATTTTCTGACAACAGTATACAATGAGCATATTAACTAACAAAACTGTAAACTAGACGGTCAAAACAATACATGCCACCTTATTGATCAATCAAAATGGACAGAAATTGTACATTTACCACAGTGCAAACCTAAAATAATGCATATTTTGTAAGTATCTGTGCACAGTGACTCTGCTCAGAGGTGTATGTTGATACAGAGGTATGTTATAAGCCGATGGATCAAAGACTGCCGCTTCAGCTCTTCCCCATCATCTTCAAGAGAAGCTATGGAGGAAAGAATTAATTAAAACACCACTGAGTTAACAACAAATAAAGTGCCAGCCATCACACTATATATTATTCAGAAATGCTTTTTGGAAAAATGACTAAAATGGTTGGATATTTGATGAAAAGATGGCAGACAGTTTCCAGGATTATGTCCTGGAAATCAGCGGTTCAAGTTGACTATTGGTCACATCAAATAAAGCTCATTCTCATAATGTCAGCTCCAAGTTGTACATCAATACTGGACATTAATATTATAATGCTATTGGTCAGAGAAAGAAAAAGGAAAGAAAATAACAATAGTTCAGTGTGTGTACCTTTGTTAGGTGATACTCCCCATCTACCAGTTGCTCAATGATACTGAAGTGGTCTGTGTTGGCCACATCCTCCATGGTCACACTAAGTCCTGATGCCTCCAAAGTCTTTAAAGCCAGAAGAAAGAGGTGAGACTATAGTACATTACACATACATATCTGAACACATCTGAACATAGCCAAATAAATTAACTTTCTCAGTTTAAACAGCAGTATGATGTTTTCACTGAGAAATGAGAGGTCACAGTAAAATCAATTGCTAGAAAACTGACCCCCCAAAAATTTGGGCACTTGATTAACTGATTGATTCAAAGTTTTTAATAAAAAATGGAAAAATGGAAAATGTGTGACTTTAGTCTGTTTCACATGATTCTATATTGAGTATTTTTTGGCTATGGACAAAACAAGTGATTTAAAGATGTTAACTTCCACTAAAAGAACTTGTGATGAGCATTTTTTACTATTTGTAGACATTTTATAAATAAACCATTGATCGAAATTGATGATAAAAGTAAATTAGCTTATCTTTAAAAAAGGTACCCCAAGGAGTTTTGGACCACTAACGCAATGTTTTTAAGAGTAGGTTCACATTTTGTTTGTACTGTAAACAAGGATGCAACTGCACGGGATACACATTCCTGCCACTGGTTTTAAACTGTTGCACGGTCCACAGCTGGCAGTAGTAACACACAAAGAAACACAACAATGTGCCAACAATGGCAGTGAAGAAGAAGGATGCAGACTGTTTGCAAGAAAACTCCCCAATAAATAATTCCCTTCATGCTCTAATCAAAATATTCATGCTCCATCAGCTGCACTGACTTTGTAGTATTCTTCAGACTGCTTGCGAAACTCCGGCGAGTCGTTCGCAGCGACGGCCACAACGATGTGGCAACTGGAGGAGGAGAGTTTGAGCTGAGGGACCAACTTGCTGGGGCTGTTCCTCACCGCCACCTCCCTGCCAACAGGAGACAACCAGGGGGGGGGGGGACAGAGGAGTCAAATACAGACTGGCACGACAAACCCGCAGAGAACAATTACACAAACACAAAGACCTTTGCACACACAGTCCTTCTCCACAAGGACAATCACACCACTCAACACAATGCTCTCCACACAGTTCATTTACATGCACACACATAAAAAAGGATTACTGCAGGGTTTCTCAGGTTTATCTGGATCTTGATCCCATTTTCAAAACCTAAGCCGTTAGATTTCTCAAGCTGTCATGTGATTTAAAAGAAGCTCAAAATGTATTATTCTGAAAAGATTATACAAGTCAAATCTGTTTTTATAAGAAATATGTATGCATTAAGAGTCTCTAAAGTAAAAAGTAACTCAAGCACCCAAGGCTGAGAAACTCTGGATTATTGTGACTAATCAGGTTAAGAAAGGAAATTTAATTATCTCTTATGTTGTAAGAGTCTGATTACTGTACGCTGTAACCCTGTTTATCTGGTCAGTAATCGGATTAAACCCCTCCAACAGAACTCCACCGATTTACCATTGCACTCCTAAAGCATTGTCAGACTCACAAGAGACCTTTAAGAACAAGAAGGAACAGAATCAAAAGAGCAAGACCAGAGTTGTCTGCTCGTATTACAGATATTCTTCCTTGTGCCTGCTGCCTACATTGCCCACAATGCAACTCAACTGCCGACAGTCCACTCAGAGATTGCACTTTTTGCACATTTTAAACTGTACATTTTACCATATATATATATATATATATATATATATATATATATATATATATATATGTTCTTAATATATTATATGTTGTATGTATATCTGGAGTTTGTAACGAAAGTAATTTCCCCCTGGGATTATTAAAGTATTTCTGATTCTGATTCTGATTCAGGTGTGTCATGCTAGTTGCGGCTAATGTAGCTTCAATCGATCACACACTTTCTGTCTTGCACTAGAGGTACAGTCACATGCACTGCCATAAGGAACATACTCTGTCATCTTCAAAGGCTCGTTGACGTAGGTGGACAGGATGGGCAGGAGGTCATATATGCCACTGACAAGGAAAGCACCTAGAACACAGTTAGAGAAAAGACAAAGGTTTTTCAGCACTTGTGTCTAAATTTTGTAATTTCAAGCATCTTTGCTTCTTCCTCAGTATTCTGTTTGTCATAATGCAGCAATGCATTTTCTTTATCTCTACCACTCATCCTGTTTCACCTAATGGATCTCACCTTTGATCTGAGGTGTGATGCTGTACTGTGACCAGTCAGTGGAGAGTACCATTGCAGCCAGGTGAGCCCCAGCAGAGTGGCCACACAGGTACAGACCACTGAGGGAGAGATCAGAAGGACACACAGTATTATGTGACGGTGGGAAGTTTAATGTAATGCATTAAGATGAACTAACTTGAAGCAGGGGGATAATGGTTCATAGAACAGACGTGTACCTGATGTGAGAGTACTGCTGAATAACAGACACGACACTCCTGCGTACTTGAGACACCATCAGGTCCATGTTACCTGGAATAAAAGGGGTACAGGCAGAGGACTGACGCTCCAGATTCATCTTTATAAAACCTTTCCCCCAAGAAGAGAAACAATTTTGTCTGAAATACAAAGACTCTACCTTTGGGGGCGATGTCATAACCGACGGCAACCACCACTACGCCTTTATCCACGAGTGGAACAGCCATGAATCCCGACTCCTCCTTACTGTATGAACACAGAACACCGACATGAAAAAACCTGAACGAGAGATATCTAAATATGCATTGCAATGAGAATAAGACTCTACCTGAGAAACTGCCAGTAGCCTCCATGCAGGTAAATAACAAGATGGACATCTGAAACAGAACAAATCAGGCCTGTTAATCCTCACACGTTACCTATGCCTCTGCATGACAGCGGGGCGGAGTTGGGCTGTCATGGGAGTCACACATGTCCGTACCCAAAGAGTTGGTGCTGGGTATGTAGACATCCAGTTTCTCTCCATCTCCTTCCCCATATGGCACGTTGAGCAGGGTTTGAGCGAGACCACGGGCGCGCTCAGTACCTGGACACACACGGTATCAAAGCATGACACTCCAGTGGAGACTAGGGTGAAACAATGTGATAATGAATACAGTAGGACAATATAAAATGTGTGTACTGTCGAACAATGCTGCAAATCCATGTGAGCAAAATTGGGTTTTAGCATTAAACTGGCTGAAGTTTCTTGGTTTGTTAAATTGTTTCATTCATTGGTTTAGACAACAATAGACATTCCCTATACTCATTTTATCCATTAACAGTTTTTCATGGGGTGCCCAGGGGGGGTTGAGGCGCTGACCATGAACGGAAAAGTCCCCAATTTAAGTCTGGATGGGGACCTTTGTTACATGCCCCCTGCGCCCGCCCCCTCCTCACTTCCTGTCATCTCCCTGCTGTCAGTTCTCTAATGAAGGCATGAATGTTATATCCTATTCATAATCTAGTTTCCCCTTACACAGAAACATGTTTAATTATAGTCCAAAATTCTAAACAACAAAGAGGGGCAACATATTTTAGAGGCCCTCATTTCCAGTTCCTCCATTTAAAGGTCTGCCACAGTATTCTCACCAAATTCAGTTTACAGCACACATATGTTCAACTAAGTAGGAGTGGGAAATAGATTTTGGTGCTTTTATTCTTTGTTAAAAGTAATGTTTACTCTCTCCATAGAGGAAGCTGTTCAACAAAACTCATTAAGAACTATCACCAATATGTAACTTACAAACTTATCCTCACATGTAGTCTCATATTTTGGCAGCTTGCGTTTTTAAAGTCAAAATATGTTTTTAAAAACCATGTATCCTCCTCTCTCTGGCTACAGACAGAGAAACACATTTCCACGGGGATACAACATTTGTCAAGACACCTGTGCTCCTGTCCGGCCTGCCTGCTCGCCTCAGCCGGGTTTCTGCGCATTGTAGTTATGCATCTAGCTTCAAAACAGACCGACCTTCCTTTAAAGCCTTCACATGAGCCTTGATCACGTCGTCTGCCGACATCCTGTGCGACCACTGGCTGGGTGAATACTGCCTCTCAAGCTCCTGTCACACGGAGAGACGCTGCTGTCAGCCGGGCGGCCATGAAAGCCGAGATACCCACCACCATGAGCCGGTGACATAAACAGTGTAAGCACGGTAAACAGCGCCCCCCACCTGCTACCATTAACACTCTCACAGTGACTGCCTTCATTTTAAATAGGAACAATTCAATGAAAACGTTCAATTATATACTCACAGTATATACATAGTATATACTATATAGTACTGTATAGTACTATATAGTATATATGCATATATATATACACCTACAGCTTGATGCAGTCAGCTACACTATAATTCTGCTACACCCAACAATCTGATCATGCAGACAGAAAAGGGAAAATACCACTTGAAGTCAAACTCTTACATTTTTGTTCATTTCGGTCCAGTGCAACATTTTATCTCTTGTCTTTACTCGCCGAGAGTCCTCCGACTGATGGATCCAAGCAATGTGTGCAGCAGCTGTCCTAGCCTGCTGAAGGACTGGACTTCAGACTCATGGCCTACACTTGACTTACACAATTTAAAAAGTAAACCGATCGAAAAAGCTAAACAAACAGGTCAAACAGGTGGAAACGTGTTTATAGTCGAGAGAAAAGGGGGAAGAGAAAGACACTGCAGCTGTTCGACATGAAGAACTGTTCTTCCGATTGACCAACCATGTGACCACTGGAGACTTTTAGGAAGTGAAAGTCACTGCGTTTTGATACACAATTGCTCAAGTGTGGTGGCCTAGGAAATACATTGCTCTCTGTGCAGTGGTAATGCAGGTTAAACTGTGGAAAATGCAAAATGGCATAGTTATAGATTCTGTATCTGAGCAACCTTTTAAAATGCACCATCAAACTCCACATACTTTGTTTGTGTAAGTGTCCATTTTAACAAAGGGAATATGTTAACTATGTAACACGTGTGTTCATTATACAGCCAGCTGGCTTCACTGCCCAAAATTTGGTCTCGAGTTGATCATATATATATATATATATATATATATATATATATATATATATATTGTGTGTGTAGAGGATGTCTTATGCCACTGTTCTCTGAACAATTCCAAACTTAATCTCATTAAAACCAAAACCTTACATTATTACATTATTCTTGTTCTATTATTAGAATATATGTTATATATACTGTAGTATGTTAAATATATACTGTAGTATGTTATATATACTGTAGTATGTTATATACTGTATTATGTTATATATATACTGTAGTATGTTATATATACGGTAGTATGTTATATATATACTGTAGTATGTTCTATATACGGTAGTATGTTATATACTGTATTATGTTCTATATATACTGTAGTATGTTATATATACTGTAGTATGTTATATACTGTAGTATGTTATATATACTGTAGTATGTTATATATATACTGTAGTATGTTCTATATATACGGTAGTATGTTATATACTGTAGTATGTTATATATATATACGGTAGTATGTTATATACTGTATTATGTTATATATATACTGTAGTATGTTATATATACTGTAGTATGTTCTATATATACGGTAGTATGTTATATACTGTATTATGTTATATATATACTGTAGTATGTTATATATATACTTTAGTATGTTCTATATATACGGTAGTATGTTATATATATTGTAGTATGTTATATACTGTATTATGTTCTATATATACTGTAGTATGTTATATATACTGTAGTATGTTCTATATATACTGTAGTATGTTATATATACTGTAGTATGTTCTATATATACTGTAGTATGTTATATACTGTAGTATGTTATATATAATGTATTATGTTCTATATATACTGTAGTATGTTATATATATACTGTAGTATGTTATATATATTGTAGTATGTTATATACTGTATTATGTTCTATATATACTGTAGTATGTTATACATACTGTAGTATGTTATATATACGGTAGTATGTTATATATATACACTGTAGTATGTTCTATATATACTGTAGTATGTTATATATACTGTAGTATGTTCTATATATACTGTAGTATGTTATATACTGTAGTATGTTATATATACTGTATTATGTTCTATATATACTGTAGTATGTTCTATATATACTGTAGTATGTTATATATACTGTAGTATGTTCTATATATACTGTAGTATGTTCTATATATACGGTAGTATGTTATATACTGTAGTATGTTATATATACTGTAGTATGTTATATATACGGTAGTATGTTATATACTGTATTATGTTCTATATATACTGTAGTATGTTATATACTGTAGTATGTTATATATACTGTATTATGTTCTATATATACTGTAGTATGTTATATATACTGTAGTCTGTTCTATATATACTGTAGTATGTTATATACTGTAGTATGTTATATATACTGTAGTATGTTATATATATACTGTAGTATGTTCTATATATACGGTAGTATGTTATATATATATACTGTAGTATGTTATATACTGTAGTATGTTATATATACTGTAGTATGTTATATATATACTGTAGTATGTTCTATATATACGGTAGTATGTTATATATATACGGTAGTATGTTATATACTGTATTATGTTATATATATACTGTAGTATGTTATATATACTGTAGTATGTTATATATATACTGTAGTATGTTATATATATACTGTAGTATGTTCTATATATACGGTAGTATGTTATATATACTGTAGAATGTTATATACTGTATTATGTTTTATATATACTGTAGTATGTTATATATACTGTAGTATGTTCTATATATACTGTATTATGTTCTATATATACAGTAGTATGTTATATACTGTAGTATGTTATATATATACTGTAGTATGTTATATACTGTATTATGTTATATATATACGGTAGTATGTTATATACTGTAGTATGTTATATATATACTGTAGTATGTTCTATATATACAGTAGTATGTTATATACTGTAGTATGTTATATATATACGGTAGTATGTTATATACTGTATTATGTTATATATATACTGTAGTATGTTATATATACTGTAGTATGTTCTATATATACTGTAGTATGTTCTATATATACGGCAGTATGTTATATACTGTATTATGTTCTATATATACTGTAGTATGTTCTATATATACTGTAGTATGTTATATATATACTGTAGTATCGTATATATACTGTAGTATGTTCTATATATACTGTAGTATGTTCTATATATACGGTAGTATGTTATATACCGTATTATGTTCTATATATACTGTATTATGTTATATATATACTGTAGTATGTTCTATATATACTGTAGTATGTTATATATACTGTAGTATGTTCTATATATACTGTAGTATGTTATATATACTGTAGTATGTTCTATATATACTGTAGTATGTTATATACTGTAGTATGTTATATATAATGTATTATGTTCTATATATACTGTAGTATGTTATATATATACACTGTCGTATGTTATATATATTGTAGTATGTTATATACTGTATTATGTTCTATATATACTGTAGTATGTTATATATACTGTAGTATGTTATATATACGGTAGTATGTTATATATATACACTGTAGTATGTTCTATATATACTGTAGTATGTTATATATACTGTAGTATGTTCTATATATACTGTAGTATGTTATATACTGTAGTATGTTATATATACTGTATTATGTTCTATATATACTGTAGTATGTTCTATATATACTGTAGTATGTTATATATACTGTAGTATGTTCTATATATACTGTAGTATGTTCTATATATACGGTAGTATGTTATATACTGTAGTATGTTATATATACGGTAGTATGTTATATACTGTATTATGTTCTATATATACTGTAGTATGTTATATACTGTAGTATGTTATATATACTGTATTATGTTCTATATATACTGTAGTATGTTATATATACTGTAGTCTGTTCTATATATACTGTAGTATGTTATATACTGTAGTATGTTATATATACTGTAGTATGTTATATATATACTGTAGTATGTTCTATATATACGGTAGTATGTTATATATATACTGTAGTATGTTATATACTGTAGTATGTTATATATACTGTAGTATGTTATATATATACTGTAGTATGTTCTATATATACGGTAGTATGTTATATACTGTATTATGTTATATATATACTGTAGTATGTTATATATACTGTAGTATGTTATATATATACTGTAGTATGTTATATATATACTGTAGTATGTTCTATATATACGGTAGTATGTTATATATACTGTAGAATGTTATATACTGTATTATGTTTTATATATACTGTAGTATGTTATATATACTGTAGTATGTTCTATATATACTGTATTATGTTCTATATATACAGTAGTATGTTATATACTGTAGTATGTTATATATATACTGTAGTATGTTATATACTGTATTATGTTATATATATACGGTAGTATGTTATATACTGTAGTATGTTATATATATACTGTAGTATGTTCTATATATACAGTAGTATGTTATATACTGTAGTATGTTATATATATACGGTAGTATGTTATATACTGTAGTATGTTATATATATACTGTAGTATGTTATATATACTGTAGTATGTTCTATATATACTGTAGTATGTTCTATATATACGGCAGTATGTTATATACTGTATTATGTTCTATATATACTGTAGTATGTTCTATATATACTGTAGTATGTTATATATATACTGTAGTATCGTATATATACTGTAGTATGTTCTATATATACTGTAGTATGTTCTATATATACGGTAGTATGTTATATACCGTATTATGTTCTATATATACTGTATTATGTTATATATATACTGTAGTATGTTCTATATATACTGTAGTATGTTATATATACTGTAGTATGTTCTATATATACAGTAGTATGTTATATACTGTAGTATGTTATATATGTACGGCAGTATGTTATATACTGTATTATGTTATATATATACTGTAGTATGTTATATATACTGTAGTATGTTCTATATATACGGCAGTATGTTATATACTGTATTATGTTCTATATATACTGTAGTATGTTATATATACTGTAGTATGTTCTATATATACTGTAGTATGTTCTATATATACGGCAGTATGTTATATACTGTATTATGTTCTATATATACTGTAGTATGTTCTATATATACTGTAGTATGTTATATATACTGTAGTATGTTCTATATATACTGTATTATGTTCTATATATACAGTAGTATGTTATATATATACTGTAGTATGTTATATACTGTATTATGTTATATATATACTGTAGTATGTTATATATATACTGTAGTATGTTATATATACTGTAGTATGTTCTATATATACGGTAGTATGTTATATACTGTATTATGTTATATATATACTGTATTATGTTCTATATATACTGTATTATGTTATATATATACTGTAGTATGTTATATATACTGTAGTATGTTCTATATATACTGTAGTATGTTAAATATATACTGTAGTATGTTATATATACTGTATTATGTTATATATATACTGTAGTATGTTCTATATATACGGTAGTATGTTATATACTGTATTATGTTCTATATATACTGTAGTATGTTATATATACTGTAGTATGTTCTATATATACTGTAGTATGTTATATACTGTAGTATGTTATATATACTGTAGTATGTTATATATAGGACCAGGAAGCAGAGCTGCTGTCTTACACATTTCTCTGCGCTTTCTTTAGAACAGTCACCCACCCAAAACCCCATAGAGACTGTGTCTGTCCCCCGACCACCTAAATTATTTAAATTATTTAAAGAAATAAAAACAAGAGGAGTTCAACATAAAAACCTAATAAAAATTAAAACCAACTCCTCAGTAGCACAAAATAAGAGAATGAAATGTGGATTGTTAAATAACAGGTCTCTGTCTTCTAAAGCTGTTTTAGTGAATGAATTAATATCAGATTATGATATTGATTTACTTTGTCTTACTGAGACCTGGTTGTCCCACGAGGAGTATGTTAGCCTAAATGAATCCACCCCCCCCCCAGTCATATTAATACTCACATTCCTCGAGGCACTGGCCGAGGAGGTGGAGTGGCAGCCATATATGATTCGAGCGTTTTAATGGACCCTAAACCTAAACTAAATTATAACTCATTTGAAAGCCTTGTTCTTAGTCTTTCTCACCCAAACTGGAAAACATTGCAGCCAGTTCTATTTGTTATAGTGTACCGTGCTCCTGGACCGTACTCTGATTTTATATCTGAATTCTCAGAGTTTCTATCAAGTTTAGTCCTTAAATCAGATAAAGTAATTATTGTAGGTGATTTTAATATTCATGTGGATGTTGACAATGACAGCCTTAGTAATGCATTTATATCATTAATAGACTCAATTGGCTTCTGTCAGAGTGTAAATAAACCAACTCATTGTTTTAATCACACTCTTGACCTTGTTTTATCATATGGCATTGATATTGAACATTTAATAGTTTTCCCACATAATCCTTTCCTATCTGACCATTATTTAATAACTTTTGAATTCATACTATTAGATTATAAGCCATTAGGCAAAACTTCCTACAGCAGATGTCTATCTGACAGTGCTGTAGCTAAATTTAAGGAGGAGATTGCTTCAGTGTTTAATTCAATGCCATGTCTGAATTTAACAGAGTCCTATAACGACTTTAGTCCCTCTGAAATTGATAATCTTGTCGATAGTGCTACAGGCTCACTACGATCAACATTAGACTCTATCGCTCCTATAAAAAGGAAATTATTAAAACATAGGAGACTAGCACCGTGGTATAACCACCAAACCCGCCAGTTAAAACAAATATCTAGGAAATCTGAAAAGAAATGGCGCTCTTCCAAATTATCAGAATATCGCTCAAATTGGCAAGATAATCTTAAAATTTATAGAAAGGCCCTCCGTAATGCCAGAGGAGCCTATTACTCAGCACTTATAGAAGAAAATAAGAATAACCCTAGGTTCCTCTTCAGCACTGCAGCCAGGCTGACAGAGAGTCACAGCTCTATTGAGCCACATATCCCCATAAACTTAAGTAGCAATGACTTCATGAGCTTCTTCTATAATAAAATTATTACTATTAGAGAAACAATTAATCACCAACTGCCATCAACAGTTATCAGTGGCTCTCCAAGTTCAGGGACTTCTGTCAATGTAAACTTAGATATATATTTAGACTGTTTTTTGGCTATCGATCTTCATCAGTTAACTTCAATCATTTCTTCATCGAAGCCATCAACCTGTCTATTAGACCCGATCCCAACTAGGCGGCTTAAAGAAGTTGTTCCCTTAATTGGCACTTCTTTACTGGATATGATTAATCTTTCTTTATTATCAGGATATGTACCACAGTCCTTTAAAGTAGCTGTAATTAAACCCCTTCTTAAAAAGTCCACTCTTGACCCAGGGGTTTTAGCCAACTATAGACCGATTTCTAACCTCTCCTTCCTCTCTAAGATTCTGGAGAAAGTAGTCGCCAAAGAGTTGTGTGACTTTCTACATAACAATAGTTTATTTGAGGATTTTCAGTCAGGATTTAGAGTTCATCACAGCACAGAGACAGCTCTGGTTAAAGTTAATAATGACCTTCTGACTGCTTCTGACAATGGACTTGTCTCTGTACTACTTAGTGCTGCATTTGACACCATTGACCATAATATTCTTTTACAGAGACTTGAGCATCAAATTGGCATTAAAGGAACTGCACTAAGCTGGTTTAAGTCATATTTATCAGATCGCTCGCAGTTTGTACATGTTAACGATGAATCTTCAACAAATACTATAGTTAGTCATGGAGTTCCACAAGGCTCTGTACTTGGACCAATACTATTTACTTTATATATGCTCCCTTTAGGCAACATTATTAGGAATCACTCCATTAACTTTCACTGTTATGCAGATGATACGCAGTTATATCTATCAATCAAGCCCAATGAAATTAATCAATTATCTAAATTACAAACATGTCTTAAGGACATAAAATCCTGGATGACCTGCAATTTTCTGATGTTAAACTCAGAAAAAAACGAAATTCTTGTTCTTGGCCCCAAAAACCTTAGAGACTCACTGTCTAAAGATATAGTTAGTCTAGATGGCATTAACTTGGCCTCTAGCACCACTGTCAGGAATCTTGGAGTTATCTTTGATCAGGATTTGTCATTTAACTCCCACATAAAGCAGACCTCTAGGACTGCCGTCTTTCATTTACGTAATATTAGAAAAATTAGACACATACTATCACAGACAGATGCAGAAAAACTAATCCATGCATTTGTTACTTCAAGGCTGGATTACTGCAACTCTTTATTATCAGGTTGCCCCAATAAGTCCATTAAAACCCTCCAATTAATTCAAAACGCTGCAGCACGAGTACTGACAGGAACTAGAAAAAGAGATCACATCTCTCCTGTACTAGCTTCTCTGCACTGGCTCCCTGTAAAATGTAGAATAGAATTTAAAATCCTCCTCCTCACCTATAAAGCTCTTAATGGTCAGGCCCCTTCATATCTTAAAGAGCTCATAGTACCCTATTACCCCTCTAGAACACTACGTTCTCTGAATGCTGGGCTACTTGTGGTTCCTATAGTCTCTAAAAGTAGAACAGGAGCCAGAGCCTTCAGTTACCAAGCTCCTCTCCTGTGGAACCAGCTTCCATTTGTGGTTCGGGAGGCAGACACCCTCGCCACATTTAAGAGTAGGCTTAAGACATTCCTCTTTGATAAATCTTATAGTTAGGGCTGGATCAGGTGAGTCCTGAACCATCCCTTAGTTATGCTGCTATAGGCCTAGACTATTGGGGGATTTCCCATGGTGCACTGAGCTCCTCCCTTCCTCTCTCTTTCTGCACTCATTCATGTCCCATTAATGCGTGTTACTAACTTCACTTCTTCCCCGGAGTTCTTGTGCTTTCTCGTCTCGCAGGTTCTTGTCGATCCTGGTGGAGCCTCCTGCCATGGTCCTGCTAGATTGCCATTGCCAATACTGTTGTTGCTGTGCACCTGTCTGTCTGTCTGTCTCTCGCTCTCTCTCTCTCTGCCTCTCTCTCTCTCTGTCTCTCTCTCTCTCTCACCCCAACTGGTCGAGACAGACGACCACCCACCTAGAGCCGGAGGATCTGTCCTAGGTTTCTGCCTTTTAACAGGCAGTTTTTCCTTGCCCTTGTCGCCAAGTGCTTGCTCATGGTGGTACTGTTGGGTCTCTGTAATTAATGTTTTAAAGAGTTCGGTCTAGACCTGCTCTATTTGAAAAGTGTCCTGAGATAACTTCTGTTATGAATTGGCGCTATACAAATAAGATTGAATTGAATTGAATTGAATATACTGTAGTATGTTATATATACGGTAGTATGTTCTATATATACGGTAGTATGTTATATACTGTAGTATGTTATATATATACTGTAGTATGTCATATACTGTATTATGTTCTATATATACTGTAGTATGTTATAGTGTCAATGGTTCAGACTGTTGTTCTTTTTCCAATCACCAAGGCCCAAACGTCGTGACGTCAGTAGTGAGCTGTCGCCCGTCTGTGGAAGTTGATAGGTTGAAAGATTCACGTGACTCTAAGCTCGTTGGTGTAATGTCGCATAAAGCCTCCCTCAACCGCCTGCGCGCTATATTCAACATTTACTTTCAGGACAACCCTTCCTGTGGCGTTAAATTACTAACTTATTCGGGTTTTTATTCAACTGTTTTTAGTATAGTTTTTTTTTATCACGTGATTAAGGAAAATGGAGTGTGTGGATTTTCCAAGAGTTCTTCCCAATTCACCGATGAAAGCCCGGGGACAGATCCAGGTTCGTATCCGAGGGATTTACTAACGTTAGCTAACGTTATTGTATTAAATATATCACACTCTACTAACTAAACAGGACATAGTATACCCTATCGTTCGGTGTGTATGTTATATGTGTTACTGTAACTGTACTGACTTCCTCGGCGACTAACAGCCCTTCCTTTGTTGTTTGCAGGTCATCTTTGGACCGATGTTTTCAGGAAAAAGGTGAGTTATTTATTCACAAACATACAAACAACAACTCTCTTTGCAGGTGTAGCTAGCTGCTGTTATTCATTTTTACTGTTTTAGAGTAATGTTAAAACAACATTGTTTTTTTTAGTAGTGTTTCCGCCCAGACTTTAACATCCCGCCAAATTCCTTGCATGGTTTACTCGGTTCCGACCTATGTAATCTAAATGTCTGTCAGTCATATGTGGTGCAGTGTACAGTGGCTTTGCAGTATGCTTTGTAAACACATTTTCGGGCCACTTCACAATGATGTTGCACATTATACTAAACAATATATAAAATGTATTCCCTCCTTAATGTGCAGTAGCAAGCTGTCTGAGGGAGGCACTGTGACATAGCTGAAAATATACCTTGTATTTTCATATATAACCAGCATTAAATGTGCCACATGTACAGATGGGTTTCACTGATGTTAACTAAATGATTGTCATTTACTTTGCAGCACTGAACTGATGAGAAGAGTGCGGCGCTTCCAGATAGCCCAGTACAACTGCTTGGTGATCAAATATGCCAAAGACACACGTTATTCTGACTCTGGCATGGCCACACATGACAAGTAAGTCACCTGTTTTAATTAACTTAAGTAGTCCCTCACATATACAGAAACATATTTGTCTCTGTGTTTAGGGATGTAATGAAGTCAGTAGACTAGAAACTCTGTAATCAATAAGAAATACAACAAGGGGTGGATGAGCTGTCATTGGAAGTATGAAATTATGTGTCCACTTTTGTTTTGAATTGAATTAAATCATGAATTGCATTAGTTAGCTGGGAGAAATCCTGTCTTTCACCAACCTGGTCCACTGTCTGAGCAACAGGACCTCTAGTGGTGAGCTTCGTTGGCAGATCTAGATTCCTGTCAGGCATTATTTTGGTGGACTCCTGAATAAAGCAGGAACTAATTTAAAAAGTATTTCTCAGATACATTTTAATTAAAAATGTTATCAAAGGGCAGAAGCAAGGTAACAAACAATACACTTAATTATTGAAAATTAAGTTGTTTTTCCCCTCTATTAGAAATACAATGGAAGCTGTTCCAGCCAATTGTCTGAGAGATGTGCGGGCTCTGGCACTGAAAGCCTGCGTTATTGGAATCGATGAAGGACAGTTTGTAAGTATATAAACTTTCTTTTTGCCCTAAACTAGTTACTGTTCACCTCCATAGAGACCAGGATGTCTTCCTCTGCACTAGTGAGGGATGGGAATTCGGTGGGATGAATTCCTCTCTAACTCAATCTGTGCCTCTTTTGTGTTGTAGTTTCCAGACACAGTGGAGTTTTGTGAGGAGATGGCCAATTTAGGGAAGACAATCATTGTAGCTGCCTTGGATGGAACCTTCCAGAGAAAGGTGAGTGAGTTTGTCTCCACGTCAGCGTGATACTGGCAAACACTCACAGTTCATATTGACAAACGGACATTGTGCAGATGCTGCAAAAGCAGATAGAGCACTACTGTGGGTATAACCACAACAACATGCCAAAGACAAGAAACACATTTTTAAGGAAGGACTGAAAACAATCTGCATGAGCAGCACTAAAACAGACTGTTGACTGGGCTCTTTACTCAACACTATAATGTGTCTCTTCTGTCCTTGTAATGTAATTATACCTCCATCCATTCACTGGTACTGACTGGTTTTCTGCTATCCTGTGCAATCTTGTAGCCGTTTGGAAACATCCTGAACCTGATCCCTCTAGCGGAGAGTGTAGTGAAGCTCAACGCCGTCTGCATGCAGTGTTACAAAGAAGCAGCATACACCAAGAGGATAGGAGCAGAGAAGGAGGTGAGGAGGCAAACCTAAGAAAAGTCTTCAATAAGTTAATCAAAGTGTTTCAGAACATGTTTCAAAGGGTGGTGGTGTGACAGGGTTGGATAAATAACTATATTATGGTTTGTCTCTCAATGCTGTAATTGTATTATAACAAGATCATTTTACTGAAATCTGTCACAGCCTGAATCTCAAATAACTCGACATGTAGATTTTACACTAAAAATCCAAATGTGTTTGACTCAATAATACTGAGATAATTCTTAGAGTTGTTGGGATATTGTGGCCATATCACCCACCCATAAGCAAAGTAAGTGAAACAGTCCCTTTTCTTTCATTAAAATTAAACTTGTTTCTGTGTCACAGGTGGAAGTGATCGGTGGAGCTGACAAGTATCAGGCAGTGTGTCGAAAGTGTTATGGAGGTCTGATGACTGACAAAGAGAACAGTGCTCCTTTCAGGAATGAAACTCCACAACATGTCAAAGGAAAGCTCATGGACTCTGGGATTCCCAGGAAGCTTTTCTCTGCTCTCCACCTCTGAACACAAAAATAAGACTTTGTTGCAGAAGTTGAGTGGAAATAGGCAAATATTGTGTTTGTCCCGTTTTAAGCCTTTGTGTTTGGTGTCTAATGGTATTCTATTTTCAGTTTTTTTCTAGATTTGGTTTTGGACTTAATAACCCTGAGTAAAGAAATGTAAAAGTATGACTTTTAATACATAGGATCTAATTTGGGTATTTCTTCAGATTTTCAGAGACCGTTGGGAAATCCTTTCCTCAAACTTATAAAACGTGCACGTTTTTAACTCAGTGCACTAACTGTGAGATATGTAATCCAACGCTCTTGCATACTAGAGGACCAAAATAACCAGTTTAAATCCTGGCAGGCTCCAAGGGTGTGCAGTGAGCTGGCAGTCAGGAATGGAAAACTGTATCATCACTCCTATATTAAACCCTGTACTACTGAAATAATATCCTCAATAAGATAGAACATCCTGTGAATGACTTTATTCCATAAACAAAAGACCTCAAGTAAAAGCTGTTGTGCTTCTGACACCATGACATGAACACAACAAAAGCAATAGGCAATTTTACAACTCAGTGGTCAAATAAAAGTACTTGGAAACAATAGAAACACAACTGAAGCCAACCAGAATCTGAGCAGTATTTTGTGCCAGTTTTTTAAAAAACATTTGTAGGCATAATTATTTTACACAAATCATTCTACTCTCCTCACATCTAAAACACGGAGCTTGATGAAATATAAATGAATCTAACAAATAATTTGCAAAGAATTCAATGTGTGCTACAAAACATACATTAAACGTAGCTTACATGTCAGACTGTACCCATGTGTTAACATTACAATACTATAATGGGACACAGTCTAAAGGCACAATTTAGAGATCAGTGGGACCATTCAAGTAGGGTAATTATGGGCTGCAGTCTTCACCATCAGAAGTATACACTGGATATAAATGTTCACTGAAGAGCAGATTTAAATGAATTTCCATAGCATGAAAATCAACTTTAGCAAAAAATCACTCAGGCACAGCAGTGAGGGCAGCTGTGATACACAGCTGTTTAACCTAGATATAACTTCAATATTTGATTGTGCCACATTTTATTAACTTTCTTCCCCAAAAACCTTTAAAAAGTTTCATTTATCTCCCTAAGGCACAAAAGATAAATCATTGTTTTTTCATACATTTTTGGCTTCAGTAAGTTACGCACTTGTTTTCTATAGGACTAACATGATAACAATGACTTTCCACTAGCACAAATATCTCCAATATGGTACCATACCAGCATGATGTTTAATAAATATAACCACATTACATTTCTGGGTTAACAGAACGAGAGTCAGCTCACACCACTGAGACAATTAGCTATATGTTTGAGCGTGACTCAAGGCAGAGGTGTTAAACTGACAAACGTTTTACTGTCAAGCACAAAGCGACAAAGTAAACCACTAGTCTTCCTAAAGACAGGCTGAGGTGTTAATCTGTCATTGGTAAAGACATACCCACTGCAGTCTGCCTTTAACAGTTCAGATTAAGGAGTCTGTAAACAGGAGATAAAAATCAGTGTTCAGAAAACTAAACGTCACCAAGACCTTGGAGGAAGTGTGAGGCCGCTGTGTTGACAGGCTGAAGAGGAAGCATTGCCGTTGGTAGTTCATAAGTTACCCTTCAGTATAAGGACATGCTCGGAGGATAAACATGTTCAATACGTGCGTTATCTACATGCTCCTCCCTCGTCTATCTCAACGTTAGCTACAGGTTTAAAAGAGCAACACGCCTCTACAGATTGGCACACAAACCCATTTTCAAATTGTAATTATAATTTTATATAATTATTTAAAGATATTGTGGGTTTTGATGGTTTCTCATGTCACCATCAATAACACTTTTTGATTAGAGTGGTTTTAAAAATACTACTAGTTGAGGGTGGGGGACACAGGAGCCATTTTACTCTAGCACAAAGATTACAAAACCTTCTTTCAAGGGAGATTTTATGGTTATATGGCTAATGAACTTAACTGCATAATCTCTACAGAGCCCACATTTTACAGAAAACTAAATCACAGGGGGACATTTGGCTTTATAGGGTCATCTACCACTGAACTCTACTCCCACAAAATCATTTAATTTCATGCATCCCAAACTGTTTATAGGTCCTAAACATAAATGCACCAAAGGGGAAAAAAGCAAATAAGAAAAGAAAATCCGGCACATACAACCATTGAAATAGCAACTTTGCATAGTGACATCTATGTACAAATGCACAATATCAGGTTCCAACAGAGCGTAAAGAGGAACACATTAAGTGTTTGCTTCTTCCTCTCTGATTGGAGCTGTCACAGGTATTCTTTATAAAGTCACATAATGTGACCCTTGACCTCACACCGTACATTCCAACTACCTCGCCCCTTCAGGATCAGCCCATTTGAGGTAAAAGTTGCGTCTTTGCACACAGGTCTATGGTCAGATTACCCAATCAGCCTGATGTCTTAAGATCTGACCACAGACTGTTTCACGTAAACCTCTGTGTCCCTCATCTCTAACTTGCAGTTGCACTGCTCAGGTTCTCAAATCTGACAACACTTGGAAAAATGTGTTTAATCAAATGTAAAACTACATCAATATGATATAGCTCTGGGTCTGCGCAGTGCAACTACAACCAGTCTACCAACAGATGACCTGGAACACCTCCCTCCCTTTGTGTGTGACCTCCCTTTGTCTCAGTAGTTGGGCGGTTGGTAGCCGGCGTCTCCTGGCGGCTGGGGGTTTGGGGTGAAGGGCGGCTGCTGGTGAATGTCGGGCATATTGCTGGGATAGGCTGTGTAAGTGGTGGGGGTGTAGGTAGTGGGGTTGTAGGAAGTAGGGGCATAGGTTGGAGGGTAGGGGGTGTGGTGATCCAGGGGCGGGTCTGCGTAGGTTGGGATGGTAACTTCATTAACACCACGGCGGAAACGACCCAGGGCAAAGTAGGTCAGGATTCCCTAAACAATTAAATAAAAATGGTTAATTATGCAGAATTTCAATGAAGCACTTTGACCAGTTTAACTGGATTATTTCATACCAGTGTAACAATAAACCTTTTAGGCTTGCTTATGGGAAGTCATCCTCACAATGACATTTAGTCTATCAATATATTACATTATTGATACATTACTGATGTTTGCACGGCTGTAAACAAGTCTTCTGAATGGTGCATTCAAGTGATGGTGGGAAGCTCCAACACATGAGATTTTAAAGCCAGTTAAAGAATACAGACAAACAATAAGCAAATGTTGGGTGTTTGCTCAGCTGTTGATAAGCATGATAAATGCAAGAGTTATACAAGATCGAAAGTCTGAGTGAGATCAGTTTCTAGTAATAAAATGATTGCTGTTCACCAGCTGACTCTAAAGTGTCAAATGTCAGAGCGTCCTACCAGTACTTGAATGCACCAACCTGGTGGACTACAAACCATATTTGACTTCAAGTATCTTAAAGAGATGTAAAGTCTCTTGTAAGTTTGCATACCATAGTGGAATGAGCTGAAGCCAGTGGCTGTTTTAAAGGAATCGTTTGACATTTTTTGACCACCACCACAATAACACTCTCAAACACAAGAACGTCTCAATCTTCTCATCTTACTCTTGGCAAGAAAGCAAATACGCATATTTCCCGAAATGTCAACCTGTTGCTTTGATATAAGAAATATACAGAAAAGCTACAATATCAGGATTCTTCAAATTTACCAGCAAAAAACAAACAATAATCAGTAACCTAGTTGACATTTGTCTGACCAACAATTATTAACCTTCTTACTCAAACTAGAGCTCAGTGGCAAAGAAAGGAGCTAAATCGGAGCTGTTTTTTAATGAAAGTAGACAACAACAGTCCCACTCACCCAGGTGGCGATAGAGAAGAATGAGAAGGCCACGGTGGCGCGTCCAGCGTCCATGGGGACACCTCTGATGTCATGAGTGCTACCCCACTGACTGGCCAACAGGCAGAAACACACAAACCACAGGAAGGTCCACGCCCCTAGAAAACATACAGCGACACAGATGCACAAACACAACACACAGATATAAATGATTGTTTTCACAGCATGAAAAGATAACAAACGTACTCAAACCCCTGATATGAAAAGTAAATTCCTGTGAAAAACACAAAAAGGATAAAAACAACGTCAACAGAATAAAAAGGACTCTCCTGTTGCCCTCTGCTCAAATGACCACAGGCTGTTTTTCAGACTACCACTTCTTTGTTTCCTTGAAGAATAGCTGCCTGTGAACTGTGTCGTAACAGCTGATTAATGTTTAATTTCATCAAAATCTCTGATGTCATCGTCCCTTCCTCCACCCTGCTGCTCACTTATCATCTACTGTGTGCAACAATGAATAATACATGTTATGTTATGACAGGAAAACAGGCAGCGGTTTGTCCCACTTTACACCAGTACTCAGAGGCTTTGTGTATCATTGTGTATCACATTCAAATGAGAAAGCTGAAACTGAACTGGAAGGGCTGAGAAAGATTATCATCTTCAAACAACCATTATCACCAGTTAATCAGTGGAATAAATCAACATGCATGTCTTTACATATTGTATTAATATCTTAACGCAGTATCTGTCAAAAGAAATGTGTTTAATATACTAAAGTAATCAGATCCTTTGCTGGATGGGAGTAATGTGTGGTCTACAGTAAGTACGTATACATTGTATATATTGTATTCAAGTTATTCTGTTCAACAACAACAATTATTCTGTTTCTGACCTACTGTAGACATCTAATTCAACTTTTGAGTTCACTTTAAAGCAACATTAACATATGTTTTTGGCAACTACGGAGCAGTTGAACAAGGTGTAAATACAACATTGACATATCATCAGCCCATAAAGTTGATACAGTTGCTTATTTGAACTTACTTACCGTCACCAGACACATGTAAGTCCAATATTTACTCTAGTTTAGCTGTTTTTGGTTTCCACAAAATCCTGAGGAAAATACCTGGCTCTTCAGCTGCGAAATGTTCACCAGCTAGTTACTAACTGTGTCTGCCTGCTGTGTGATGCTGAGCAGGTGGTGTACATGGGGGGGTTTCAGAGCTTTTTAACTGAAAACAGCTGCCTGCTGCAGCTGGAGAGGAGGTTGATGAGAGCGGTGAGGGTGAACCAACACAGTAAAGTTGTTCCATAGTTGTTGCCATAAAGAGTAGAGTGATAATTTTCACTATGAGCAACACCTTTTACTTTACACAAAGTCATTTGAGCCATTGACAATATAGAAAAATATTGATCAATGCAGCTTTAAAGCTCCAACAAAAGAACGCTCCTGCTCACCTGAGAATCCCAGGTCTGCCATGACAGCATACTTCCTTTCCTGTGCGTTGCTCATGAAAGGCACGTAAACATCCAACACCAGGAAGCCCACACATGCCAAGAAGGCAATCACCCCAATACCAACAGCGTACTGACATGCTGAGTCATTCTGGTTGAAGATGCACTTTGCTTCGGCACTGTGGGCAGAGTTGATGTATCCCTCTGTCGTGATGCAGGCAAACACCACCATGGCAAATATCTACATTGAGACAGAGAAAAGAAGAAGGTTTGCAAAGACAAAAGAAGAAAGTGTCTCGCTAAAAGGGGACATACTGCTGGCTTTTAAAGCTTACCCGTTAACTACACACTGAATACTTTACATAACTGCTTCACATTGTGAGACTGACTACTTCTCAGGCAGTGGTTTCAGTTTATGAGAGTTAATACTTGCTAATGGTGCATTTAAAGAACATTGTACATATGATATGTTTCCAGAGAGCACAGCTGTAACAAAATCAACCACAGAACATAATGAATCACTATGTGACAAAATGAGTCGTCCTCAAGCTTTAAGCTTGTATCTACTGAAAGCAGCCTTCGCATTAGAGATTACTGAATAAAAAGAGTAAGAAGATTTATTTTAACATACATTTCAAGAAAGTCACAAGAACTTGTATCTATTTCTACTCCAACAAATTGGCCAACACATGAGTATAACATGAAACATAGCGACATTATTATGTGTATGTGTGTCATCATAAACAGTTTATTTTCTTTTTGCTGACCCTGCACAGCTCTTGTGCTCGTCTTGTGTTTTTAATAAAGTGAAGAAGAGTGCTAACTGCCTGGTCCCTCTGACCGTCCCGTGGTCTGTTGCTGTCTGCTCTGGTTACCCACCTAACCATGTGACCTACTTCTGAGTGCAGCTGCCTGCCATGTGACTCCAGAGATGCCACCGACTCCCTAACAACGCTCATAATGAGATCTGAGAGGAGGATAGAGAGGGACTGTTTAACGGGTGGGAAGCAAGATGAGGTGAGAGGTCAGAGAGACAGAGAGAGAGAGAAATAGGCCAGAATGGATGAGACAAAAAGTACCAAAAAGTACAGAAGACAGAGATATCAGGGAAGTGAAAATGGGGATTTCCAAAACACAAGACTAAAGTGAGACAGAGGTACCGTTAGTGGAGCAGATGGATGTTTTTATACATAAATGGACAGATGGAAAGTGTATGTTCCCAAATGTACCATATGTGCATACAGTGTGTTTTCTTCATGGCTCCTTGTTCATTATTTAGCATGAATATACTGGAAGTATACTGTTTCAATGCAGTATTTAGTCAGGACAGCAGGGTCGCTAAAGAATATAATTAAATATATAATACTGGCTGTCATAGAAGGTATAGTGATGTGATTCAGCACCTAAAATGACCTAAAGCTACTGTATGCAGCCTTTTCCTCACTCAAGAAGCAGGTGCATTATGGGACCTGTAGGCAGAGCGAACAATCCTCCTCTAGAGCCATAGGTGCTGGCTCGCTGACATACGGATAAAATCCACCAGAGATACATGGCGATCTAACCAGTGTGACTCTGAGATGAGTTGAGCACAGCTGCACTAAGTATGTGTGTTAGAGAGGGAGATCAGTGGCACACTTTCACCAAGAGTAAAAGAGAGGGTCACCAGGGGAGAGGTATCACCTTACCTGCCAATCAGCCCCTGTTTACAAGTGACACACACATAATCTCTCTCACACACAGTTTCAAAAGCACATGCATGCAGGCAGTCAGCAGTTGAGGCAACCAAAGGCACATTCTGTCCTCAGTCCTCCTCGGACGCACTCAACAGGCGTGTTCTCTTAACGGTCCACACTCACCCTTCATGGACATGAGCTAGAGGCATAACAAATCATTCACGCTTCACAAACCAAGGAAATAATCATTTATAGTCTCTGTAATCCAGGACGTGAAAGCAGCCATGTGCCATAAAACTCCCTCACATTGCTTTCAATGAGTATCCTTACTGTCTCATATCACAGAGGAGATGGACGAGGACAGATAAACCAGTTCAACACTTCAGTCTGTGAGCTCACAATCACCCAGGGTTAGACAACAACGTCTTATTGTGTAACCTGTCTGGTTAAGATTCATTTTACACTTTCCAGATCAGTGTCCTAACCACAAAAACAAATCTATGCCATATGATTTGCCTAGCAACAGGTGATCAGCAGTGTACAACAACTTCCCAGAACTTTCCCTGGTGCATGAATTCCCTCTACACAGACAGCCTTTGTGTGTGTTAATGAATATTATTGTCTTTTGTCCACTTTAAAACGCTGTGGAAGGATTTCTTATAGTCTGCCTTTAGAAGTTACATGAATGTAGTCTTCCTTTGGTGAACTGCACTCACACTTCCTATATTTAGTTGGTGTTTTCATTAGTGGACGTCTCAGTGTGTCTGACAGTTTTCTGTCTTTTGTCCTCTGACAACAGCAGTGTTGACCTGTGCTGTCGCCGAGTTGCTGTCATACACCAGCTGCATGCAACATGAGCCTCGCAGAGACGCAGCAGATAGTAGCCTGTTGTTCAGGCCAACACAAATATATCCTTTAACCGCCCCACACAGGCGCTCTGCGGGCACCGGGCCAGACGCACCTGCTCACAGGCCACGTTGGATGAACTTTCTGCCTCTTCTCAACCTTTGAACATTGTTAAGCAATAAACTCTTACATCCACACTCTCTCCACTCACCCAGCTGAGCAGGCGCACGATAGTTTGCGGTTGTCGGATAAACTTGTTGAAGTCGAAGCCACCTCCTGCGAGCTTCGCCCCGTACGCACTTGCACCGCCCGTCTCCTCCATGTCTCTCCGGTTCAGCCGATTCCTCTGGAGCTCAACTGTGTGGTTCTGAACCGACCTGACAGGAGGACAGTGTACCAGCTTCGTCTTAACTAAACCTAACTACTGCCAGCCCCCGCTGTGCTGCTGCTTCCCTTGCCAAAGCGGAGAGCCACCCACAGGCGCTGCGCAGGCGGCTGCGCATCAGAGGGGCGGAGTTAGGAGCCGGGGAAAGACGACACAGTGCGACTCTTCCTGATCTCCACCACGTTTACTTTACAGATAGATATTCTCATTAGTCACACCGAAAAGACAGCACAGAGCACCTTGAGTATATGTTTATTTAACCACAACAGTCTGTGTTTACAGAGCAAACAGTTTGAACCCTCAGGCCTCCTCAACTGGTTCATCTTCCAACGTCTTCTTCTCTTCCTCAATTTGGGGCCATTCATCCACAGAGGACTGAGATACCTGAGGAGAGAACAGACACATGTGCACAAGAGTTTGGCTGCTTGCTTCTTTCAGTGGTTGGTTGTTTGATCCATTGACAGTGTGTGTAAGAGTTTGATCTCACCTGATCAAAGTCTCCATCTGTGACTGTCTGCCCCACATCAGCATCCTCAGTGTAGTCTGACAAATCCTGTGAGGAAAGATACTTGAGGAGCTCTGTGTCATGGTTGAGATAACACAGTGTGCGATCATGTAAACTGCTCAGCCTTTGAATGATGGAGATACAGAAATATTGACTTACCAACTCGACCTCATTCGCAGCTACTATTCTCTCCATCTCAAAGCCCAACCTGAGAGGAGAAGAAATACTGGTGTCAGATATGCTGGAAACATTTTTTAATGGTGTAGTTGTAAGCATGTTTTTTTTGAGGATTTTAATGTAAAATTTATACTTTTTTTGTGGGACTCACATTGTCGTTCCAAGCAGATTATTTGTATAAATGTTGTAATACATGTCCTTTTTACGGCTGACTTAGAGGACAGTGCTATGAGGGAACAACAAGCACTGCAGGACATTTGAAACTCAAGCACTTGGACATCTGCTGTCTTTCATCATCTTTATTGCGAAACTGTGATTGTAAGCTGCGTCAGAGACCAGTCATGGTTTCAATTCCTTGGTGACCAATAGAGGTTAAAGATATGTGACCTGCAGACCTTAGGTCTAATACAGCTATCACATACAACCCCCCCCAGAACATCTCCAGGACAAAACCGTTGTTTGGAGCTGAAACAAAGATTAGGTATCGTTCCTGATGAAAGGTGCAATGCATTTTAACATAATTTCTATGTAAGCCATATATTTTACATTATTTGTTGTTGTTTTGGATCTTTGCTTGAAAGCTGCTGTATTGGCACACAACATGGAAACAGGAAGAAGACCAGTGTGCATTTTCACCTAGCATCTGCCATTGTTTCTTCTTTAGCAACTGCAGATGAACTGCCAACCTGTAGTTCTTCCCGTAAGTCAAACAAAAAAAGAAAAACTGACCAAGGATCAAGTGGCACATTTCTTTTTAAAAGAGGAAGTAATGGCTTTGTGGGAAATGTGGTCATCATTCATTTTTCAAGGTATCAGAATTAAACAGAGAAATAACTCACAGAGACTTCTCTCCAAACTGCCTTCGCCCTGAAAGAAGAGTGAAAACATTCATTCACAGTAGCAATGGAGAGGCAGCCCCACCAGATAAAAACAGCCCTTTCTCACAGCAGCCATTTTGACATGAAATAGTAGGGTAAACACAGGTGTTAGCAATGACGCTAATTAAAGCTTAGTTCCATTTAGTGTATCAGAGCCTTTCCAGTGAGCCGACATGCACAACAGCCGCACCCTGACTCTGTTTGACCCGAATGGAACTGAACCGTAGTTAGTGTCCATGGTAACCACTGTGTTTACCCTACTATTTCATTTTAAAATGGCTGCTGTGAAAAAGGTCTATTGTGAACTTACTAAATACGACTCCAATCCAACAACAAGCGGAGACCAAGAGAACGAGGAATGTGAAACATCCAAAGACCACAGCCACCACCCAGACAGGCAAACGATTCAGCACTGGAGGAGCAGGAAGACGAAGAGGAGATGAAACCAGCTGTCAGAAGGATGTTTTACTGGAATCAACAGGAGTGGATCAACTGTACCTTCTTTATCCAGATACCGCCTCTTGCTCTTAATGGTGTTGGTGCTATCAAAGCTGTCTGACACTTCACAGTGGTACGTCCCAGCACTGCTCCTCCCTACAGACAGCAGCAGTATGGACTGCTCTGGAGGCTGGTTGACTACACGGTAGAAGCTTCCTTGGTCACCTAGAAGGGTTTTGTTGTGGAACCACTTGTACAGTGGAAGAGATCCCTTTGCCGCCTTGCAGTAGAACCTCAGGCTGATCACGGCATAGTTTTCTCCAACGTCATAGTCGTAATGCATCATCACAGGCCCACCAACCAGGACTGTTGGAGACATTACAGATCAAATATTTAAAAACTATTGTGTACCAGTGATATGTCTGCAGGTTGGAGCAGTGTACATACCAACTTCAAGAGGAATCCACTGACTGTATGCGATCTTGTCTGTATTGTTCGCCTGGCACTGGAGCCTTCCCAAGTGCTGGCCCAGGAGCAGTGGGACCTTAAATATGGTGTCTCTCTCTTCAGATGTCGTACTGGTGACTAATTCTGTCCTGTTGTAAAGTGAGAAGGTAATAGGCGGAGTCCCTTTTGTTGACTGGCAGGTGACCATGGCAAAATAGTTTTGTTCATCCTCCTTTAACACGGTGAAGGAGATGTCAGCGTTTGACACTACGTCTGAGGGAATATGATGAAAGAGAATTTTATTTTGTGCAAAGAAACCATATCTATAAAATTTGAACCTGAGAGTCTACTCATAACAGAGGACAGCTAACCTTTGACTGTGATCACAACTTCAGTGCTGTTGGCGGTGAAGACTGTTTGGTTAAAGTTGTTGGAGGCGACACACATATAGGAGCCGCTGTCTTTAGAAGTAGTTCTGAGGGGACACAGATAATCAATTTCTTCTTAGAGTTAGATTTCTGTTGAACTTTACGGGTACTAGTAGCTATATATTTCCTCATGTCCAGTCTTTATGTTTCTGACACCAACAATAACCCCCGCTGGATGAAAAGAGCTGCAGAGATATTAACACTAATACAGTTGATTCAATGTAGTAATGTGGCAGGTGTCCAAATACAACCTCAATGGGATTCATTCCACTGACCTGTTGATCAAGAGTTGGTCATTGTGGGAAGAAGACTGAGAGACAAGCTGACCATTCAGCAGCCACTTGTAGGATACATGATTTCCAGCGGCGAGTGTACATTGCAGCTTCAGTGTCTCCCCCTCAAAGAACTCCTCTTGTTCTGAACGGACGACAATCTGTGCACCTTTCACTGGTTCTGAATTACAGAGTGAAATCTTCTTGTTAGGGAAGAAAAGATTCAGGTCATTTATAAATTTGAGCTCCTGAAATTAAAAAGCAAGAAAAATTCTTGACATTTTTATAGTCTATTGTATTCCTCAGTCCTTACAGACGTATTTCTCTACTTTTACAGATGATCATGTCT
This sequence comes from Dicentrarchus labrax, assembly GCF_905237075.1. Lineage (NCBI taxonomy): Eukaryota > Metazoa > Chordata > Actinopteri > Moronidae > Dicentrarchus > Dicentrarchus labrax. The sequence goes on from NW_026136721.1 coordinate 14,235,056, forward strand.
ATTAACTTAACAACATCCATAACTAGTCTAGTTTACTTACCAGGACACCTTGTAATGGTGTTAGACTCTATTTTACAGCTTGGTTTTCTGATTATTATTATTATTAGTAGTAGTAGTATTTTGTTTACTTGTATAAGTAAAAAATATCACTATTCAAGTTGGACTTTACATTATTTGTTGCTGCACTATAATGTTTAGCAAACAGCAGGCTGGCATATTATCGTTTTATCAGAGTATTCTTTGCAGTCCTTCTGCAATGTAGGCTATGCTTTGTCATTCGTACTAAAAAGGCTAAAATGTTCTGAATTCCTGGTGTTAAAGTTCCACAATCCAAATGAAATATTTTGGAAAAACCTTTCATCTGCTCCTTCCTTTATTTTACCAGATCTTATTGGGATTGAAATCTGTTTTTCAAGAGAGATTTGGCTAAGAAGGCAGCAAAAAAGCAGTGAGACAATCATAAATGTAACACAGAAAATATAATCAGGCAAAAGATTTGTTACACTGTCACAAGCCAGTGACCATTTAAGATGCACACCTTACACTTCACAATAACATACCCTTTGAGAAATGTGTTTCTCATTGTGTTTGAGCTTCTTGTAATCTTACTTATATATATATTATCTGTTGCTGTTACAGGAAAGACATGTACATATGATATATCATATGATATAGTCCTGGTAATAAAGAGACTCACCAACAACCTTCAGGTAGTGTATGTTGCTGACAGTGGGCTTTATGTTGGAGTTGTTCTGCACTTTGGCCTCACACTCCAGGTTGCCCTCGTGGTAAAGTTTGATTACCATGGGAAAGACTGCAACCTCCTCATCCAGGGAGGTGTAATAGCCCAACACCTTGTCACGGTTACCCTCCCTAGAACATAGGGATAATTAGAGTGCTTTTCTATCATTACTGTTACATCTTAATGCAGCGGTTAGATTTAATGTGAACTAATACTCACTTGAATAGCTCCAGCAGGATAGATTCATTCTGTGAGTGATTCTTCAATTCACAATGAAAATCTACAACAGCTTTCACCAAAGCCTCTGAAGGGCCAGACAGTCGTGGATGACCCAGAAATAACTGACCTATCAACAAATTAAATACAACAAAACTGCACAAACACAAACACTCAACACAAAGAATCATGAGTTACAAAGATTATTAATTTGAACACACACTTAAACAATACAACCGACTTACTGCTGTCCTGGCTAAAGTAGCACAGCCCTGTAGAGGAAAAAGAAATCAATAGTTTCCAAGAGTTTTAAATTGGGAAATACAACGTGTACTGCTGCACAATTTGTGCTGATTAGCTTACCCAGTATGACCACAAAGAGGAAAGCAAACATTCTTCAAGAAAACTTGTTCCCTTTAATACAACTGTATACTTTGTATATAATTACACTATGATGTGTTATGCTTTAGGAGTTTTGACAGTTGTGAATTGTGGGCATGAAGCACTGCGGGTGAAAACACCCACACGCACTTAAAAACATGTGCAAATAGCTGATAATGTTACTCTATACCTCCCTGTCGTACCCGCCCCTCTTGGTAATATCACAAGATTAATTATTTCACTCATGCCACAACTGTCAGGGTGTTCTATTTGGAGAAATGTGAATATCAAAACAACATAAAGTCAGACACATTGAATCAAGCAAAACTTTTTCATTGGTTTATTTGAAAAAACAACAAAACATAATTTAATATCAGGATTTTTATATGCAAAAAACACGACAGTATATATTAGTTTGGCTGAAATATAATATGTTTTAATTGAATGTTCCACCAATTTCTTATAAGCGACTTGGCAGTTTAGTTAAAGTCCTAATTTCCATCCTCGCAGATTAACAAAAACTAGGTTTAAAATGGAATAATGACATGATGAGTGCAGGTTCCTCCTGTGTCATATTGTGATCTCTGCGGTCTGAAACAGAGAAATATACAGTCATGATGTTGTCTTCTTTATACCTGGTTCACAATTTCTGCTCCACAACTGCTCCAATAAAAGCCAAAATGTATTTATTATTTTATATAGTGAAAATGCAAAAATATGATTTTTCTTCTACAAGCAAGAATACAATTACATATATATATGAAAAATAAAGTTTCCAATAATCAATTCATAATAAATTTATATTTATTTTGGTTTAAATGGAAAGGAATTTACTATTTACTCTATAACTAGTAACTAAGGGTAGTGTTTATGTGCAGTGTTGTTATATGTTCTGCAGGCCTGTATACCTGATACAGATCATCACAGTCTACTGAGGAAGTATCGGCCTGTTTGGCTCCTGACTGGGACGTGGGTGCAGACATAGGACGTGCATCGGAACTGGGACTGGAAAGCACAAATATAGTTGAACAGCTTGATCTGCGTTACTGAACAATGTAACTTTCTGAGGTCCGTACATACTTTGTTGTAGTAATGTGGGCGCGGGCTGTGAAAGACATGAGAGGTGAAAAGCATTTAATATAAATTCAGTTGCAGATTTCTGAATTTGAATTCTGTATAAATCCTCATACACACAGTAACACACACCCACCTTGCTTGTGGTCAAACATCTTGTAAACACAACCTACACCCACTGCAAGCATCAGAAAAAGGAAGCAGCAGAACGCTATGGTAATGACCTCTATGGTGGCAATGAAAACCTCTGTGGAAGAGAAGGGACAAGGCCAGTGAAGTATTACATACTGTTGAAGCAGCATGTAAGGCATTTATATATATACGATATGTGCTGTTTACTTGGTGGTGTTTCAGTGGAAGATGTTGCTCGGGCCATGGAGTTAAGGAGCCTCTCTGATCAAGAGTAAAAAGTGTGTTGTGGTAAAGAGCACAAAGACCCCACACAGAGAAGACATCTATGAAAAGGCACACGTGAAACGTTAAGCTGACTCTGTTTTGTATTTTGAAGCTGTCATTTTAAGGCTGAAATAGTTGCATAATGTTGCTTTAGTAGGCAGATTTTGTTTTAGACAGAGCCAGTCCAGCTGTTTCCTCCTCATCTTACTCTCAGTAAGCAAAAGAATAAGCACATTTCCCAAAGTGTGAGACTTTTACTTTAAGATTACAACACCCGGTCATGATTTTTTCACCTGGGACTCGGACCAGCTCAGCAGCGCTCTCCACCCAGGGCCCAGAGTCATCATAGCTGTCCCTGACCCTGCAGCGGTAATACCCAAACTCCTCTGGGTGGAGCGTGGCCAGGAAGAGGGTTCGTCTATGGTCAGCTAGGGTGTAGTGAGACAGGAGAGGCTGAATACGGGAGTCCTCAAGGACAGAGTCGTTCAAGAGCCAGGACACAAAAGGGAAAGTTCCTCTGCTGATCTGACAGTTCAGCCTGGCTGCAACCAGTCTGGAGTCAGCTCTGAAGAGATATTCAACCTCCACTTTCACCTCCCCTCCGACTGGGACTGGATGAAGAACAGAGAGAGAATGAGAGATAGATTATCAAAGAGAGACATCGCAATCACAGAAAGACACAATTCCTTCCCATGTCTGTGTAGCTCATACCCACTTCCAGAGTCACAGGCTCACTGATCAACTCTTGCACTTCAGTATTGATCTTACATCGAGCCACGCCCATGTCCAGCCCCGGTACAATGTCGACAGGGAACCAGGCAGCAACGGATTCACTTGCTGTAACAGATCTCATTTCCTTATCATCTAGTAAAAGAGAGATGTTGACAGGAGGACTCCCTCTTGTTGACCAGCAGGTCACGTTGCCATGGTAACTGGCTCCCTCTTTGGAGATGGAGTAAGAAACCCTTGGTTTTGAAACGTAGGCTGGTGGAGGAACGAAGAGGGGAGAAGACGGGGACGGGGATGGACTTTAATCAGGACTGTATGGCCAAAAGTATATGGACAATGATTGTGTGCTTTTAAGTCAGTTTCCATCTTTGCAGCAACAATGGCCTTTTCCTGTTTCAACATGACAATAACCCCCGAGCTCAAAGCCAGGTCCATAAATAAATGGTTTTCCCAATTTGGTGTGTGGTGTGTGGTCTACCCAGATCCCTGACCTCAACCGCTCTAACACTTGTGGGATTAACTGAAACGCAGACTAAGACACAGACATTATTGCCTAACATCAGTGCCTAATGGGACTGTATGGGACTATATGGTGTATTTCAAAAAGGTTTGTTATATCAGTCTTGGGTCTAAAGGGTCAACTGGGTACATTCGGTAAAAGAAATCAGCCATTTGTTGTTGCCTGATGAAACCCTTTAATTTCTTCTACGTAGACTTTGGTGAATTTGGTGGCAACTAATAGTTGTTGAGGCATCAAAACCAAAAAAATCAACCTCATGGTGGTGCTTAAAGTCAGAGGGTTGCCCAAGTCAATAGGAATAATCCTCCTTGTGAATGTCTGTGCAACATTTCATGCCCACCCATCAGTTGTTAGTATAACCCAAAATGGTGGAAAAAACAATCTTGCCATCACTGCTAGCGTGGTTAAAAACAACCATGAGTTATTTAGTACCTCCACATTCTGGTAGATCTTCAATATACTTAGTTACATTTTTTTGTTGACACATACCTTTGACTGTCACCTGGACCTCTGCGCTGCTAGAAAACCTCCTGATGTCCTGCACACTGGACCAGGCCATGCAATAATAGTACCCAGCATGCTCTGGAGTCACCTCCTCCATCACAACCTTATTCCCAGTGAGGTGGAAGAAGGGAGAGGTTGGAGATGTTATTTCCTTCCTGTTGAAAAACCAGGTGTAGGAAAGGTGGGAGCCCCTTGTGACGTTGCAGCTCAGTACAATGTGTGACCCCTCGTATGCGACGGGGGGGAAGGGTTCAGAAGTCACTCTGGTGTTTAATGCTGGAGCTAGAAGTTAGGGAAGAATGGATGGTTTGAGAGGAGAAGAGGAGGTGAAGTTAGAGAATAATTTTCTCCAGTAAAGTAACCAGGATGTTAAAGATCTAATCAGAAGAATGTATTCTATGTCTGTTTGTGTCTTTTACTCACTGACTACACTCAGCTTGATGCTGTTGCTGACTCCTGTGCTTCCTCCTGCTGTTGCCTTGCAGTGGTACGACCCCTCTGATGTTGCAGTGACCTTCAGGTAAAAGGGTACAGATTGGTCCCCTTGGATATCAGTGTCTGTGAAGATGAGGTCACCACTGTCCCCCATCAGCTCGTAAGTGATTGGCGGAGACGAGTCCGGTGCAATACACCGGAAAACCACCCTTGAACCGAGGTAGGCCATGTCAGGACCAGTCAGCACAGGGCGAAGAGAGAGCGATCCACCTGAAGAAAGAAACAATTGGAGTTTCAGGAATCCTGAAACGTGCCTTTTTTTCAAGTTTTAAAGAGAGTATGAGCAGATGCAGACACACATTATTTTATTTCATTTGAATAAATGTTATGAGATCAAAGCACACAAGCTCCTGAATTAACAGTAGTCTTCACCTCCTACTATATAATGCAGGAAATATCTGAACAGTTCTGAACCAGCGAGGACAAACAAAAGATCTCTCAGCAAACTGTGCTCCATATCTTAAGCACCACTTTATGAAACTTACTTATCTTGATGAACAAACTTGCCAGAGCTGAAAAAGAAATGAGCAACACATTTCAGTAACAATATTAGTCAATTCAGTTATTTATTTATTTATGTCACCACTTTAAATCAAATTCAACAAACTCACCCAAAATTGGCAACGCATTTAGAGTCTGTAGATTCCTCATAACTGTGCTCTCTATTTATCTTTGACATGGTTTTGTTAGCCCGGTTCAGTGTGTGTGCTTGTGTGTGCGTAAATACTAGGGCTGTCACACATGTGTTGCAAGTAGATAACATATTAGACATCATGTTTGGTTTAATTTTAAAGATCCGCGCAATGATGAATACAAATAAAGCTTTGAAAAATGCACAAACCACAAAAGTTTAATAAGCAGGATGCATGCAAACATTCACAGTTAACTGAATACAAGTAAACAAATTCACAAGATCCTGAAAATATCAATATAAAATATTTTCAAAATAATAATAAGACTAAGATTAAGAAAATGCATCATATGAAGGTAAAATTAAGACCGTTGAGGGAAAAATGTCACAACTACATTTTTCATCTTTGTACATCATGTAACTGGAAAAGTGAGAGTTTATCAGTATTTTCTTTTTTTCAGCCACCCCCCAGGCCAGGCTTTATCTTTACGCAGAAGTCTGTGAATGGACAGGTCTGACAGATGGGTGACTTTGGGTGGAGGGGGGTTTGAGGTTTGCGTCCTCTTCGCTGGGTGCAGAACGGACTCTGTCTGTGAGTGTTTTTTTCCGTCTCAGCATCGTGGCATGTTGTTTCACCAGGAAACGCTTATCTGAGCTGCTCTGTGAGGGAAACACATACAAATGTGTTGACACAACATGCACACAGATACAGTAGAAAAGCATATCACACTATAACATATCTGAATGATTCACTTCCAACAACCAAATTAACTGGGTGTAACTCAAATATTTCCTTATCTTATCCTAAGTATGTAACTTGTTTGATGACATGTGACCTACCATAACCAGCATGTCTTTCAGTCTCTCAATGGCCTTCTGATTGGCTCGTCCTCGTGACACATATGAGGTTAAGATTATTCTGAAGAAACAGAATGTATTTCATGTCACATTCAAAGACCAGCAGATCAGATGAAAGTGACGAGCATTACTTTTACATGTGTGTATGCAGCTGTAGTCTTAAAGTGGATTATATTCGTTTTCCTTCAACATGGAAAAACTCATCGCACTGGAAATACAGAGCCAGTGTTTGCATAGACTCTCTTGTCTTTCTGCATACTTACACCTCAGCTAATATGAGTGGCAGGGCGAAGGCTTCAGAGGCCAGATAGCGGAGAGTGGACTGTGCCAAGCTCGGGAGACTGTCCACACACACACCCATCACATTAAACACAGTTTCTCCATTTCCAAATGGACCACAGGAGGACCTAGAGAACCAGGAGGAACAAATGGGAAAAATGAGCAGCAACAGAGAAAATATTCAAACTATAAATGGATATTTCTTTCTGGTGCTAAAAGGGCAAATATATTTACTTTAATAATTTAACAACTAAAGAAACAAATAACACTGTTACACAAGTATGTTCTCTGTAAGTAAGTACAAAATGACAGTAAACATTAAAACAGTAAAAAGGAATACGTTATGTTCTGTGTGACTTCTTGCTGGTACAAGTTGAAGCCAATTGTGACTGAAGCCATCAGGAGACCCAGCAGCAACATGAAGTGGAATAAAACGGAGGAGCTGGAGGCTCGAAACATCCTCTGCTCTGCCACGCAGCACCGCAGGACCGTGAACTGAAGACAGACAGACAGACAGAGAGAGTGAGAGAGTGAGAGAGACATGGACACTGTTGGAAAATGTTCAAATACTGTTGATGACCACTGGTGCTTTTTGGGGATCACGGCAGAACCATGTACCATAGACAGGGTCAGACACGGTCGCAAAGAGAGACAGAAAATTATACTTTGATGCTATTTAACTTGCAAACATTTCAAGACTGACATGAAGAGAGATGAAAGTTAATTTGTGAAGAATGTGAATAAATCAGCGTCGATTATTTAGTTAGACATTTTGGAAACTTGCTTAATTGCTTTCCCTCCATTACAAGAGAAGATGGGTACCACACCAGTGTCAGTACGACAGTTAGCTTAGCATAGTGTAAAGACTGTAAACGGGGGGGTAGCTAGCTTGGCTCTGTCCAACGATAACAAAATCCACTTACTAGCAACTCTAGAATTCACTAATTAACATATTATTTCTTGTTTGCTTAATCCATACAAAAACAAAGTGGGTGTTCCAGACTATTACTTGCAGAGGGACATATAAATATATTTATATATTTCCCTGTTTCCACTCTTTACGTTAAGCTAACTGGCTGCTGCTGAAGCTTCATATTTACTGTAGAGACATGTGAGTGGTACCAATTTTCTCTTCTAAGTAGAGTAGTAAGTAAGTAAATTTCTCCAAATTTTCCTTAAAAAATGTTTTATTTGTTAATATAACTTAAAGTAAGTGGTATTACTACACTTGAGTTTATTCATCTCATGTTTCAGGAACCTTTTTGATGTAGAACATGGCCATCAGTGTGACAGTTCCTATCAGAGGCAGCAGAGGGCAGTAGAAGACTCCCACCCAGGACACTGTCTGACTGTACACCAGGTCCAAGACGTTGAATGGGATCAGAAAGCGCTGTTTCCCTGACAACCGGGCCAGCAAGGATGAGGGGTATTTCTCCTGCACTAACCTGTCAGACAGAGGAAAGATAGTTTGCACAGAAAGTAGTATAAACTTATATTGTACAACTGAGGTCTTTCTCTACATTACGGTAACGGTTTCCAGTTAACACCACAATGACTAATACAGAAAGAAAATATTCTTAAGCAAACCCACTTCCTTGGGTAGTTCAAGAGAAAGGCATTGCAGAAAGTGGCGAGAAAGTTGAAGATGCACAGCTTGTACATCTCTCTACCAATCTTGTTCTCCCTGCACTGAAAAGGAGATGCACACAAATGATAAGGGGGGTTAAAAAAAACACTCTGCAACATTACTTGGCACTTGATTAAAGCTCAGTCTGTGGGACTTTGAGTCATAACCCTCACTCTTAACTCACTTGCTGATGTTCTGCTATTGTGATGAAGAAGAAGAATAAGTAGATCCCCAGTGAGGCCAGCTTCAAGAAGATGCTCCTGAAGAAAAGACTCTGAATGAGTGAATCCATCCATGTGTACGCAGGTACAATATGTTATCCTGTGTTTATTTCCCCTTACCTCACAAGAGTGACATTGACCTGCGTTGTGAAAGAGTAGTCTTCAAAAGATGAAATCTTACGGAAGATGTGAGGGAGCACCAGGTTGACAAAAGTGATGGTGATGGGAGGGAGGTACTGGAGGACCAGACTGACCAACCAGTGGTGCCCACTCTAAGAAACACAGTCCAGGGTGTCACATATGAAATCTATTCACCAAATCCAGGACAGATGTAACAAAAGCAGATGATCAAGTCTCATACATTACCTCAGACTGTGACCATTCCGTGGCAAAGCAGATAAGGTAGAAGGCTCCGCCCAGCAGAGACAGAACGAGCAGGTTGAGGACAAACCTGAGCAGGTAGAGGCGCGCCTTCTGTCCAAGTGTCCTCTGAGCCTTGCGCAGGGAGAAACTCTGCTCCTCCAGGAACAGCTGAGGGCAAATAGGAAAGAAATACAGGATAATCTTTCTGCTGTGTCAAACATTAGAATAGCAGTATACACACAGACATAGACAAGAATCAAACCTTCCTTTAGTCAGGCATTTTCACACAATCATAAAACTCAAAATAAAAAGTATTAGGACATGCATTGGAGAGGTTATCTCTTAAGGCAGAAGCCCAGAGAAAACAGTACATTTATATCTTTTTACAGTGAGTTTCGCATTTATGTTTCACTTTTGAGCTGGTTTTACAAAAGGGTGAGAAACACAAAACAACTTTCAACCACTGATTTATAAAACTGAAACCAGTCATCCTGGAACACAAAATTTCCTCATCTGCCTCACTGTGACAGTTACTGTGTCGTGTCTGTATAGGCGGACATGCAGAATGAGAGTGTATGTGTGTGTGAATATATATGTTTTGGAAAAAGTTTCAACCATCCAAGGTGGCAGATGGATACCATTTATTATCAGTTGTAAATAAAGCTGCAGACCTGCAGAATTTCAGGTTTGTTTCTAAATATAAGAATTAACACACAGGTGAAAGATTAAAGAAACGCATTGACTAGATGAGTGGAGAAACATAACATTGCAGATTGCTTCCTTACAGGGCATTTGGATGTGAACTATAGACTTTGACCTTGGGTCATGCATGCTGGTACTATGTGTGCGTCCATTCACCTTGAGGTCGTTTCTGATGAAGCTGCATTTGAGAGTAGCAGAAGCAGGGTCCTGGATGGTGAAGTCCCAACCACAAAAGATCTTATAGCTCACATTCATACTGTAACGCTTCCCGAGCATCCAGGTGTGCTTGTAGCCAACTATCGTTCTATCAGAGACATTTACAGATGAGCAGATTTAATATGAGGGAAAATGGCTATTGAAACTTTATGTTCTTCTGCACTTGTATCCCAACTGACCTGCGGACCACCATGATGAGACTGAGGAAGAGGATGGTGAGGATTCCAGCCAGGTATAGCAGAGGTGTATTCAAGCACAGTAAATTTAGAGAACCACGTGTATAGAAACCAAAGAAGACTGGAGAACGATCCAGGTAGCCCTGCAGAAAGGAGAAGAGACATTAAAAACAAATACATAAAAAACACACACACACACACACACACACACACACACACACACACACACACAAGCAAACAAACCCTTACCGATCCCAGGAAGAAATCCAAAACGGAGTCATTGCCTCCAAACTTCAAAGGTTCTGTAAAATCACAGAACAACACAACAGTGTTTGTACAGGAGTCTACTTTGAGTGGTGGTTCATTTACTGTCGTCTGTCATTACAGCTGACTCACCACTGCTGTTGCACCTGCCATAAAATGCTGTGGGCCCCAGAATGAAACCGCCAATGAAAGCACAGTGGAGCAGGTTTAAGTAAATCAGATATCTGAGGAAAACAAAGTAAGCCTTCACGCCAACTCCAAACCGGCCTGGAACAGATCAGTGAGGGTTGAGATTTTCATTGTATAACAACATGTGTTGTGTGTCAAATCATCTATTCATGGCAACACAACATACTGGAAATCAATAATCCATATAATGTACCTTCGATGGCGTGGAGAGTGCGCTGCCATGGCAACAGGCCTAATAGAGCTCCTCTCATCTGTGCCCAAAACCTCTTCCTGTTGATGCTCTGGCTCCGCCTCCAGGACTCCCAAAAACCAATATTGCTGATTTGCATCTTCCTCCTGTCCCTAATGAGAAGCGTAAATATGATATTTAATAAAAATAACTCTTCTATAACATGTTTGAACTCTGACTCCGCATGAAAATACTATTAACAACATTTAATCTGAAAACACAACATAAAAGTGAAGCAGCACATTTTAAATTTCCTACCTAAGCAAACAAACTTTTCCTAAACTAAAGTTTGAACAGAGAGGATTTGAAAGGGTGCATTACTGATTTTACACAGTAAGACTGATCGTCCTGGGGAGTACCACTCAGTCTGTGAGAGCAGTGGTGGTGAGAAAGGCGTGGGTGTTCAACATCTGTGAATAGAGATGTTATTGAGTTGCATTATGGGAACTGTAGGATCCAGTTGTCCCGTGCTGTGTAGATTTTGACCTTTTTCTAAAAATAAAATCTGCCTGGCCCACGGTAGCTCATCTGGTAGAGCATGTGCTTAGAATACAGGCCAGCTATTGCAAAGTTGAAATGATTAAAACAAACAACAAATATTCTCCTGAAAGAAACAAAGACTGAGCAGCAGATATTTTATGTATCTGTATCAGCAAAGCTCTCTTCTAAGGGTTTTCTCAGACAGTGCCTCACAGCCGGGAAGTGTGGACCCCCAACCCAACAGGATTATGGTAAATTTGAGGGGTCACAAGATAATTTAAAAAAAATAGGAAAGCTGAAGGAATATATTACACAAAAACATATATTTGTTGCATTTCTTTCCATTATGCATGTGATTTGCTGAGTAATACATCTTCAGGCCCCTAAAAAGTACTCAAATACCACAATCTAAGGGGGGAACCTCACTCTTCGGTCGTACTGGCCACCACTCACACAGACATATGCAAGTCAACTTGGTCTTACAAGTAAACAAAACTTCATTTTATGGGTTTGCACCCCAAGAAAAGTTTGTATTAAAGTGGAATACCAGTAAAAAATAAAACATGATAGTTAATTTAGGAGGAAAATCAAATTCATATTGAATTACAGGGTGCTACATATTGTGCTAGAGTAGGTGACTGAATACCACCAGAATGTCAAAGTAAGAATAAGAAGGAGCAGATTTGAGGGGTGGGCTCTCACACCTGGCATCTCTCTTCCCCTGAATACACATGACCATGTTCCTGAGCGGCTGTGTAGATGCCTTGTCTTTTTGTCCTCTGGACAGGTGGCCATGGCTCTCCCCTGTCTCCGGGCCACCCTGGTGGGTTTCCCAATTACCCTGTGTGTTCTGGTCGGGCCGGCTGGCCTGTATGCTGGGCAGCTGATCAAATATCTCTGTCTGATAGTACTCGCAGGAGTCGGACGACAGGGAGGAATGGGTGCTCTCCTCTGTAGTGAAAATGACACATAGAACATAGAATGTGTTTTTCTCACAGGAAATAGTAAAAAGGGCCCACAGTTATACTTTGAACAGTTGAAAACCCAGAGATATTCAGGTTATAATCATATAAAACAGAGAAAAGCTTTCACATTTAAAAAATTTTGGAATCACCAAATGTTGGCAATAATAATAATAATAATAATAATAATAATAATAATAATAATAATAATAATAATAATAATAAATTGGCATTTATGCTTAAAAATGATTCAAATAATTATTCAATTACCAAAATAAGTGTAGTTTGTAAAAGCGATTTGACTAATTGATTAATGGATTAATAATTTCAGCTGTTGATTTGTTTATGTCCAAAATGTTTTTATAGATCTGGATAGAGAACCATATGTTTGCTTTCTTCCCTTTTTGTTTTTCTCTGTATGTAATGTCAGTAGTTTCTTGTAAGCCAGTGTTATTTGGGTACATTGGAATAAAAGTAATACAATTCATAGATAATGCAAGTGTATTATTTAGCATCGCATGACTCTCTGAGCCAAAATAAAATACTAAAATTGAACCCTTGAAATATTTATATGATTTAGACCTGAGCAGCACTAACATCTTGGCATGTTTCTTGAAAGCATTAAATTCCATATTGGCCTTTTCTGTGTGGAGGTTGCATGTTGTGCAGAGTATCATCTGATTTACTTCAGAAGTAGAGAAACATCTATTTTACAGTAAGTCATATGATGTGGTTTTGGATGTGAGTGTGATAGTGGGCCTGTGTTAGACATAAAATTAATAACTTATTTATTAAAGTATTAATAATTCATAATCATGGCTCTTTGTTTCTGTAAACTGTACGTTAAGGTACACCATCCCACACAAATTCACAGATGATTAAAGTAAAGACACAGTGTTGAACAAGCAAGATGTCGTCTCTGCCTCTAACACATAAATGGCAAACGCACGGCCACATTTGTATTATTTTTTTGTTACCTGACAGGAGTCTCATGAAGTTGACAGTAGGGTGCGCCTCCATTTTTTTCTCCCTACACTTCCTCTTCAATAACAAATGTCCAAACCCCAACCTTCTTCCTTCATATAGAACCAAAGTCAGCAAACATCTCCACCAACGCAGCAACTTAAGCTTCTGTGAAAGGTTACTTCCGCAAACTGAATCAAAATACCCTACTTTGCACCTCACTTTTGATGCCACTCTGACTCCGGAGCGGCTGATCTGGAGTAAGTGTTGTTCCTCTAAGTCCTGTTGGTGTGGCTCACTTTGTGGCAGGTAGAGCAGATGTGAAGCCTGTCCACACATAAGACTGTGTGGCTGTCAGAACTTGACAGCTCACAGGAAATCACATGACAGGAAGCAGAAACAGGCACTGCATCAGTGGCTGAAAATATAACAAATAATTTCACAACATAACAATACATACCCACTGGAATAAAAAAACAAAACAAGTCATAAGATACTGATGGCTATAATCAGATGAGTACGTTTGAGGTTTAGATTCAGGCACTTAACTGTAGATGATAGTAACACAGAAAGAGCTTTTCCAAGTAAGGATTTATTGTGCAATAAACTCAGGAACAATGCTTCAAAAAAACCATTTGATTTCAGATTAAATTTTAATATTATTTGTCACCAGTATGAGTTTAAAGCTATACAGTCAATGGTTTAAAGCAATGTCACAGCCAAAAGCTCAATTTCCCTTTAAATGAAGTCTTTTTCACTGAATCCATGGAAACTTTGACAACAAGTAGACTAGATGTGATGTTCACTGGGTAGTGTTTCATCATTTGGAAACTTTTGAGTCTAATGTACAAGATGATGTAGCACCAAGGCTCTTTCCACCCACTTGCTACACCACAAAGACATTTGAGGCTTCCAGTCAGTTTACAAAGAAACATGAGTATGAGAGTTACATGCTGCTTTGCCTAGTTTCAATTCAACTGACACTTGCAGATCATTTTCATTTACACTGAGACATGAACACTCAGATATGTGTGTGTTGTTTGGAAACAGAGGCTGTTAAGATTAAGCCATTTCTCTTATACCTGCTTCCTCTTACCAAGCAGATATTGGGCGAGCAGTGGTGAAAACAGTAGTCTATTTGTTTTACTGATTACTGACTTTTTATAATATATCTCAATATATCAAGATAAAAACACTCCACTACAAGTAAAAGTCCTGCATTCAACGTTTCACGTAAGTACAAGTACATATTTATGTCGCATTTTATGTTATAGCTGGTTTGAGATCATTTTGTATGACTCTGTTGTTGGTTAATATTTTAATATTTATCTTTATCAATGCATCATATACCATTATATATATTTTTCAGCTTAAATAAATATGATGTTGTTTAAAGTAACCAGTTTCTGTAGTATCAGCTGTCAAATAAACTGCAAAAAAAATGCAAATACTCCAGTACCTAAAAACTGTACTTAAAGCTACAGTAGGTAACTTTTAGAGAACTACAGTTTTTGTCATATTTGCTGAAACTGTCACTTTATTTCTAACAGACATACATGAGATTTACCCCGCCTCCTCTTAGTGCTCCTCATTTGGTTTAAGTACGGCAGATTCTTGCCATTAGGAGCACTCGGAGGACCAGAGGAACCAGATTTTTTCACAGATGATCTGTCTCATGTACTACTGTCAGGATATAGTCCAAACTTCAGCAAAAAGAAAAATTAATAATAATAAAGTTATTTTTATAAAAGTTACCTACTGCAGCAAGTTGCAGCGAGTACATTTTGTGTTTCTATTTCACCTAATGCTAGTGGTTACATGTATACATTAAGTAAGACCTGTGCCCCTGTTTGGACATGTCGAAACACAACCAGGTATGTTGATAACTTTTAACTCTACTAACTCACTTTCTACTGTTTGATTAGACAATCTTCTACACTGCCATTACCAGGAACTTATGGACACATCAGGTTTTACTTCAAATGTTAAAAAAACAACGTCGCTTCATAGGTGAAACATAAAGCATGTGAATAACAGATGAATTATGGGTTAAAATAGGAAGGAACAGCACTTGTGTTCCAGTAATACATGACAGTGTGACACTGAGCCAGTATGCAAAATTCATACTAGCATGTGCATAATGTTTACATATGTACTTCTCCTACTGTGACATGTCAACAAAAACACCAGGAGCAGCAAAATGTCACACATATAATCATTGACTAGTTTATGAATTTTCTTTAAACCCTTTTAGCTTTGGCCTTTTTACTTGGCAGTGAAGTAAAATAAATGTGTAAGGTGAAGCATGTCCGTCTGCAAACAACCTCACTCACTGGTTATTAGAGATAGCCTGGGTGTGGCCAGGTGAGCTATGTGCAGGTGAGTCAAGAGGGCGGGCCAATACACTTGTAGCTTTGTGTACAGTAGGAGGTTACTTGTTGTAGCATACTGTTTGTATTACCTTTTTAGGCTTGACCATCTATCTTCAACAGATGTGTTATGCAATGTCTTACTCTATTTCCAGTTCATTTTTACTTTCAGTGTAGACTGAATTGATTGACTCACCCTTTAAAAGGTCACGTAACCATTTCTGTGATTTAATTAAAACACTGAAAATAACACTGATCGCCTCCATATATCAGGTTAACACGTGTGTGTGTGTGTGTGTGTGTGTGTGTGTGTGTGTGTGTGTGTGTGTGTACCTCTGCATTGTTTAAGCAGACAAACAACAGCAGAAGAATTTCGAGCTTGAATAGGACTGAACCAAGAGAGCTAACTCAGCGGGGGTCGCATTTACGTTACCCCATCATCAGCAGAGGGTCATGCCGATAAAAAGCGGGCCAGTTTGATGTTGATTTTTGGAAAGCAAGACGAAGTTTAACCCGATAACTGTGACTGTCTCACTGAACGCTGATAGCTCTCGGTCTTACTGTTGAAAAAGTACAAAACGCAACATCCCTCCGACAAAATGGTTCGTCCCGCCGCTGTCCGTTAGCGCGTGCAGTGTATTTTGACTGAGTGGTCGGTGAAGTCGCTGAACGGGTGAGTGGACACTAGTTGCCTCTCTTTGGACAATTTTTAAGCTGTGTTTGAGTTTTATTTTAACTACTTCAAGATTTAGTGGAGCCGCCGGTTCGTTGGCCCCTCCAAAGTAAAATGTTGTCAGTTTAATTAAAGTCACTGACAGGTTGACGAGCTCTCCGTCGACAACAGACTGCACAGCAGAGGTCGGTGTCTTTAAAGGGAACAGACGGCGGTACTTGACGTGAGCTGTGAGTTCATTCAGCCTGAAGCAGTACTCTCAGACAATCTCTGAGCTTTTGTCGTCTTTCGAGCCACCACAGGGAGGTTTGTTGTAGAAACCTGAACTCTTTCTCTTTTCGCTTTCTCATATATCATAAACTTTAGGCATATGAACACAGATCGATAAATAGGGAGGTAGATAGGATATTTTTCCAGTGTGTGCCACATCTGTGTGTTTTACCATCGGGGCTTTCAGTGCCTGTCAAGTATCCAACATTGAACCTATAATTTGGTGTCCTTTGGCGGTGAGGCTTGCAGTGTTATGGGCCCCAGAGTGCAACAACAGAGGAACTGTGTGTGTACAGTGCCTGGCTGACTGGTAGAGACACTCCTTTGAATGCACATTTTTCTCTTTTGTCTGCCTTAATCCCCTCTGCCAGTATCCTGTTACTGTTCTCAGTTTAATATCTGCCTTCGTAAGTAAGTAGTGAATAGTTTGTTTTGTATTAAAAGTTATATCCAAGTATCTCTGCTGCCATGTTTACTGTAACTTTATGCCTCCCTGCTTCCTCTGTTGGGCTCAGCTCTCTGGGTACTGGTTGTCATGCAGTTGTTGAAACTGTCAGGGTGGATAGATTGCCCTCCCTTCCCTTTATCCCTATGTCTAACCCTCATATCTGCTAATAACTGCCTTCTGCTTTCTTGCCAGTGGAAAATGCCCCCCCCTTATGTGGTGTTTTTATTTGTGGACAGGGATCCTTGTATCTAGATTATACCGCTCCTCTGTACTTCTTGTAGCTCTAGTGAACTTTTTGTCCTGGTTTCATACTGCTTATTTCCTTTTTTGTGGAACTGTGTTCTCTCATTAACTTGTAACCCAACTTAAACTCATTTTGGACCAGTCTGTATTCTGTTAACCCCTACTTTGTTTTCCAAGTATATTTTATTTGGCAGTAGTGCAGCTCAACCCTGACCCCCTGTCAAGACTGTGCTGTGTGTCCCACCCTCACAATATCCTGCTTTACAGTCTCACAAGACTGCTTCAAAATTTGTAATCACATATACATGTTAAATTAAGACATAAAGAGTCACTACGGGTCTAAAATGCACAATGTTAGAGAATGAGCAGCCACCCCAGTAAGGCAGTGGTGCATAAAGCCATTGTGTTTGCTATACAATGCCCTGCACAACTGAGAACATTTAACTCAAACTAAACACATATATGAAATGGGATTGGATGGGGAAATTGTAACATGATCCTGGAAACCTCAACTAATGAGAAAAGTATGTTTGAGAGAGAGGGAAAGGAGCAGATGTGTGCGGTAGATTGCTGTAACGGGGCCCGAAAAGAAAGAGCTCAAGAGACGGAGCAAGGTTGATGGTGGTAGAAGGGCATTTTTGAGCCGTTCAGTCATTTAGTCATTGTGTTGGCTGACATTCAGAGCTACACCCTGGTGTATGCACACAGCTGACATAATTTTCACTCAAGACAAGACCCAGAAACACCTCCGCACCAAGCAGAAGTCCATGTCTCTGTTGTGCTATGATTGAACTCATCACATATTGTCCTATATGTTGTCATTCACCCAGGACTCATTACAGACAGCACTCACATTAAACAGACACAGCCAACTACTCTTATCTGTGATGTGGAGGATGCTTTTATTGTAAGCTCCCGGGCGAACATGAGTGCGTGTGTTATTGGTAGTGGTGTTGTGGGAACTGGGCTCCCCAGCTTGGTGGTGGTTGAGCAATAGTTCAGTATGAGACGAGACAAGACTAACTCTCATTTACCTCTTAGGTCTGTGTGCAGTTTGTTGAATGGTGAGCTTACTGGATGTCTGTGGGATCAAGCTCTATGTATATCTACATGCAGGAGAAATACTCCTTTATACTGCAGAGTATCAAACCCTTACAAAACCACCAACCTTCAGATGTTCTCACAAGAGCATACACAGTCTCGAGAGTCACATCAATATTTGGAACTGTTTCTGAAGTGGGTGCATGTAAACAGGAAGTGGATCAGAGGTTTTTTGCAACCTACATTACAGTGAACTTCTAACATGTTGCACAGTTGGACCAGATATTCCTCTTTGGTGATAATTCAGGCTGTTTTCCTGCTTCTGAAAAAAGCTGTTTCCTTATCCTAAAGACATCCAATGATTAAAATGAACTAAGCTCTTTTCAGCATCCTTTCTATTAGGGCTGCCGGTTCTTAATTCAGTGTTGTCATTTGTTGTCTTTCCAAATAACTGATTATGATGAAATTTTTAGACAACACTAAAAATATTTTTTTCTATATTGCCCTCCCTTCTTTTGAGCTGCATGCAGTGAAAAAATGGGGTTGGCTGTTTTTGGCCAATCCAGGCACTTAAATACTTCATCATATTAGTTTAACAAAAATGTATAATTTTGATAAAAAGTACTGCTAATTGATTTGCCTAATTGCCCACAATGACCAAACCCAAAGATATCAAAGAGAGAGCCAGTATAAATATTATGGCAAATTCAGTCACCCTAAAAGTGAAACTAAAGTAATCCATCTGTTTATGTGGATATATGTTATCTTGATGATGTATGTTTTTATGGCCAACTATAGTCTCCAAAGAGCAACTATTAAGCAGAATTTATAGTTTTTAGTCTCTGCCCTGCTTCAACACGACAGGCTTGGATAAATCTGCTGAAGAGGTTTTATTAGTCACTAATGAATATCTGGATTCAATTTCTTTGAAATCCTAAACACTTCACTAATGTTTAATTTTATGACGTCTGTGATGATGTTTTAAAACAACAGGACATGTCCCCTCGGGGTCTGGGATGAAAGTTTATATGCAGTTGTTGCACATAACCGAGGACAGGTGTTTGGGCTGAAGTAAAGGCCTTTAAAATGCACACAAACACACAGGAACTAACACGCTTCCTCTAAAACCTCCCATATGACACACTGACAATGCATCATTCTGTGTTTGACCATGAATATTCATTTGATTGGTGACACTTTGCCATATGACTCTGACCACAACCCTCATCACAAGCAGTGCCACAATGGAGCTCTCATGAGTCTGGACAAAAGGACGTTATCCATGTCACTTGGCATTGATCGGAAAGGGCAGTGAATAACGGCAGCGTGCAAAAATGGATGAATAATATCTTAAACAGCAACATTTGAAGTTGTTTTTTCCTGTGGCCTTCGGTAGTTATATAAGATCCTATTTACACTTTTATCCAGATACAGATCACAAAACATATTAATGCAAAGTGTAAATGGGACAAGAGGTTCAAAGAGCCACAGACAGCTCTCAAGTTTGGTTTCCTCTGTGCAGTCAGAAGTGTGTGCCGGACAAGCTGTAACATGACAAGAGCTTTGAAATTCCAAGTTGGTCTGCTGGCATTTTTCCCTTACGTCTAACTCACTCACTTCCCACTGCCCCGCCTCCCCTTCATTTTTCCCCTCCTCTCTCAGGTAGACGAATAAACACCATGGTGGGAGTGGAGCGCAGGTCTGAGCAGGTGAGGGCATGATCCCTCTGTGATTGGTCGACAAAGAGACCGACGGCCGGACAGATCGAGACAGACAGAGGAGAAGAAGAATGGCTCGAAATGTTAACTTTGACCTGAACCACCCTCTCGTAGAAGCTGGACTGGAGTAAGGGTTTTAGTAGTTCTATGTTCCTCCTGTTTTCTCTCTCAGTTTTCCTGCTTTATTTGTTGTTTCAAGCTGTCAGCTTACTTAGCGCTACTGTACTTCGCTACACAAAGGTTATGAGGAAAATGAGGAACTAAGAGGAGGAGATTAGCTGTGCTCTTTGATGTATTGTTAGACACTAAACGGAAAGGCAGATCATAATGCACATTGTCCTAGGGCTTTCATTTATGTTTTTAATCCATGTGACCACTTCATTGTCTTCATAAAAAAGGCTTGTATCTGTTTGTTTGAAATTATGTTTGAATATGTGCGTGTGTTTGCATACAGTGTGTCTCTATGTGAAGGAATCTTTGAAAACAGTACAGACCTGATTGGCCCCTATGTGGCCCTCTTCCTGTGCTGTCTGTGTAAAAGTACTAAGTCAAAGGGAACTGGACTCGCTGTGTTTTCTTGTTTTTCTTGTCCTGCTTTAAGACAAAAACAGTCAGTCCAGTCTGCTTTGACTTACAGTACATGTAGATAGTGCCGGAAGAGGGTGACACAGAAGGCAGTCTGAGCTGCACTCCTCACAAATAAATGTAAATGACATCATAGACTCTTCCTGGGTTGTTTGATTGCAGTTTCCCCCCACGAGACTACTGCTGAGTGAGTCAGAAGGTCATTGCGTTTTATCTCTAGCGTTGTCAGTCCTCAGAACACACTGGATCTGTGATTGTGTCTTTGATTCAAACCTGTGTTTCTGAGCCCGTATCACCCTCTGTCTTTGTATCTGTCCTAATATCCACGTGTCCCTCTGTCAGGAGTCCAATAGACGAGGAAGGTGTTCACGACTCATTCAGCCAGCTGATAGCAGAGCAGAGTCAGAATGGAGGACCGTCCGAAGCCTTCGAGCTGCAGCAGCTCCAGAGAGACCTGGATGAGGAGGGTCGAGGTACTTTGTGTTTGAACATGTCTGCATGTGGAGGGCTGAATTTGTACAAAAGCTAGGTATTATGTGAATATGATTTTAATATTGGGATGTAAGACTAGGTATCAGGGATTATAGTCATATTGTGAGATGGCTTAAATGGCATTTTCTGCTCATAAGAGCTACAAAATAATTAATTGCTACACTTTTTGAATTCATTTAACTTAAAATCAGTTTTGGGTTTTTGTTGGTCATCATGACCATATCAACAAAAGTCAACTCAAAAATGTTTTGTGTCTATCCACAAAATCATCTAATTATAGATGTTGAGGTTAAAAATGTTTAATCAATTAATGTCTTTCCCAGCAGAAGCAGTATTTTTCATGTGTTTTTTATTTTATTTTAATTCCACAGATGATGTAGGCTACCTGTCCAGCCCTGGACATGAGTTTAGAGGAAGTAGGCAGGTGCGAAGAGACATGGAATGGGAGGATGATGAAACACAGACAGACCCCCTCATAGGTGAACGCTGGTCCTCTGCCACCATGAAGGTCCTGTCCTCTATGCCCAGTCGCACCATTGGTGAGTCCTGCAGAAGGCCTGTGATACTACTGATGCAGGGATGTCATACAGAGGGATTATTATTGAGTGGTTTAGTATAGTATAGAGTAGGGCTGCTCGATTATGGAAAAAATCATAATCACGATTATTTGGGTCAAAATTGAAATCACGATTCAAACGATTATTTTTCAAACGATTATTTTTTTTAAACTTCAGAAACATGCTGCATTTATTGGACATTTGTCAAAAACACTTTGCAAGGAAGTCCTCAGTTACACTTTCCTTTCCCCATAAACATTTTTAAGTCTCCTTTTTACATTGACAGTCATAGTGCACTCTTGCAATCGCTACAAAAAGTTAAATAAAATAAAATAACACACAAAAGATAAGCCATAGAAAAACAATTTGTGCTCTCAAATTTTAGTGCACTGTCACAACATTTGAAATTACCTGTTACTGTTATGCGTTACCTGTTCCAACGAAAACAACGTGACTGACTCATGTGCAGTGCATGCTGTGGGGAAGGGACGGAAATACGCATGTGCGAAATACGCAGACTGTGGCTTCAGGGATGCAGCCCCTGAATTGGGACACAGCTTTTTTCTATACAACGTTGCACAACAGAAAATGAAAAGAAAATCGTTTCCTCACGATTTTATTAGTTTTGAGATCGTTTGGCCCCAAAATCGTAATCATGATCAAATTTTGATTAATTGAGCAGCCTTAGTATAGAGTGAGATTTGATGGCACAGCAGACTGCTGCTGTAGGCTGCTGCTTGCCAGGGAATGTTTGGGACCGGTTATTCAACTTGTCAGGAATTGTTGGGTAAATGATGTCTGTAACTTTATAAGGAGTACGCGCTAGACCTTATCTGTTTGGATTTAGTGGCTGTCATTCTCATGAAAGTGCCTTTATAGTACCATACAAAACCAAGAAAGTAAGTTACTGTATTAGCATGGGTTGGTTTAGTGGAACCTGAACACCTGGCTGTAGTGGTGTTGTGTGCCACATGTGTACTGTGAGCTACGGTGTAACAGATAAAAACAGATGTTTCAGTTGAGAGTTTCATAGGGAAGCAGTGTGTCTGTCATCTTCCTGTCCTGGCCTCAGCTTGTTGATAAAGATGGCTCGATAGCCGTTGTCTGATTTATTTAGCTGTGCCACATGATATATCTGCTGATTTGGCTTTTAGCACGGGAAACTTAAGTGGGAGGTGACTGCTTATCTTTCAGTTCAGTTCCCTTCTGCATTCAGGCACATAAAGTCATTTACTCATAGCTTTACTTTAATGTGTTGCTCTTGTTCTTCCCTTGATTCTTTTATATGGTGACATTTCAATTTCAGTGCTGATGCAGATCTGACACATTTAATCATGAGATGGTTATTTCAACTAAAACTTAAGAAAAGATATAAGTGACATATCCTGAAGCCATTATCTTTAGGTGCAAAAAGAAGCTTTAGTATTCAGTGTTGTAAATGCTGCTGATCCTATCTCTGAACAGTCCGATCCTCTTTCTCTGGCAGGCCGCAGCAGGGGAGCCATCATCTCTCAGTACTACAACAGGACCATGCAGCTTCGGAGACGCAGACAGAGCAGACCCGCCATCCGAGACTTCTCCCGCTCAGCCAGACCGAGCATACGAGGCTACGGCATGGAGGCCGACAGTATAGACGCGGAGGGCACAGAGGGTGAGGAGAATGCACTGATAAGACACTAAAGTAAATACTCATCCTTGTTTGATCAGTTTATAATGTAATCAACACTGCCCCTGTGTGTGCTACAGTGAGTAAGAGGGAACGTTTGGTGAACAACCTGCAGAACCTGTCAGTGAGTGACAGAGTCCGGATGCTCCGAGCGATGCCTCTCAGTGTGGCTGAGAAGAGTGACCTCAGGTAGATGTGGTCCTTGCTCTCATCATTCCTAGATTGTGTTTTTTTTTTTTTTTTTTTGCATTAGTCTGAACGTCTCTCTTTGTCTCCCTGTCTACAGGATGTTGGCGCTGCAAAAAGAGAAACGCACACTTTCAAGCAGCAAGCTCCCCTGTTGCAGTAGACTCAAATATTACATAATCATTGTAAGTCACTTACACCACCAGAAACATCTTTCTGTTTTCTATTTTTTTCCCCAGAAGTCATTTAACCTTTGACAGTGTATCTAGATACTGTAACAGTTTGTATTTCTAGCTTCCCCATTATTAATCAGGCAGACAATATAAGTGCTGGGACTGAAAGATCATTCTTGACTTTGGAAACAGCCAAAACAGTCTCACCACAAGGTCCTTTTAGAAGCTGTATCATTTTATTTTGCAATACAATAACAGAACTTAAAAATGCCAACAATTTAAACATTGCTTCCTTTTCTAACAAAATATTATAAAAAAACCTTAAACCCTCTCAATATACGCTAAAAAGCTTGCAGTGACTGTAGCGCTCTTCACAGCAAAAATATTTTTTTAAATATTGCTGCCTATTGAAGAGTTACAGCAGTAGTTACAGCAGTTGTTTCAGCTATGCATCAGTATGGCCGTATATAAAGAATCAATATCATACAGTAAATTAAAACTGCCCAGCACTACCAACCAGCCCTAAAGCAGATTAAGGTGTAGAGAAGCATAGGTGTAGATGCTTACTGTCTGCATAGTAACAAAGAGGCACATTTGATTGACTGACAGGTAGTTTGATTGAGTACTTGCCTTTGTCCTTTGTACACACTTTCGGTTTGTGTTCCCAACCACATCACATCTGTCTAGACATAATGACCTCATGATTGTTCCTGTTGAGGACATTGTTGATGAAATGTATACTTCAGGTTTCCTGTGAGTTCTTAAACAAATGTAAATTAATATAATATATTTATTCTATATATATCTTATAATATGGGACACAGAAACACACAAAAAAGAGAGCACAACACATTCCCCTCTAAGGCTGTGATTGGATGTCAGTGGGTATTTCCTGTAGCTGTTGTCATGAAGGCAGTGTAATCGCTTTGTTGCCCAAGCATATACAGGTCTGAGAGTGTGAGTCAGATTTAATACTCTTAAAAGCTAAACGACAAACACATGTGTACACTTATCCTAGGGTTGCACTGCTGCATTGTGAGTCATTTTTAGTAGAACATGGATACGTTTCCGTGTCTCTGTTTCCTTTTTCTGCCTACAGATAGTTTATAAAGTATTTGTAACATTTCAACTTTTTCTGTTTGTCTGAAGATGTTTAACAGGTGATCTAGTATATGTGACAATTCATGAACATACTCTAACCAAGATGTTTTTTGTGTCTAAACCTAACCAAACTAATAGGCTGTTGACATGTTACATATAATATTGTAGGCAGTCATCATCTTTTCTTAAATAATAATATATAATGCAATATAAAAACAAACGATTACTGCAATTTTTCCCCCCCTTTCTCGTCCCAGGCTGCCAGACAGAGTTGGTACAGCTGGCTGTCCTTCCTGCACTCCCTCCAGCTGTGGCAAGTGGCACTCAAGAGAGTGAGTGGACGTTTCGGCACTGGTGTCCTCTCATACTTCCTCTTTCTCAAGACCCTACTCTTCTTCAACATCTTCCTGTTCCTTGTGACGGGTGCGTTCCTGGTGCTGCCTCAGGCAGTGCACCCTCCAGTGCTCCCTGCAGAGAGAAACTTCTCTGGACTGGAGCTCCTCACCGGAGCGGTAAGCTGTGTGCTGTGGTACTATTAACAGCTTTCACACACTATGAGGCCACACTCACCACATCCTTGATATGTGTGTGTGTGTGTGTGTGTGTGTGTGTGTGTGTGTGTGTGTGTGTGTGTGTGTGTATATATATATATATGATGAGATTCCAATAACAAAGCCATCTTTAAACAGCTGGAATTAAAGCCCTCCACGCTAATGCATTGTTTTGCTTATTGTTCCTTCACTTGAATACTTCCATACTTCACTGTGCAGAATGTTTGGTGCTAGATGGCTAGTTTCACATTCATCTGCTGAAGCGGGAATGTTTCTCTAGTGTCCCACACCTAGTTTTGAAAGTTTTGGTTCAAAGTACAACTTGCACAAGTCTGATGTGGAAACCTGAAACCTCCAGTGCACAAACAGTGAGAATGTACTCGGTGATGTTTTGTGTTCAACCGCTAAACTTTAAATATTAAAAAGATTTCCATATTCACAGATTCAGTAGTTTTATTTTGAAGATTTTTATATTTGTCTTCATATTTTGTCTTTTTTATTTATATATATATATACATATATATATATATATATGTGTGTGTGTGTCTTTAAACATGTCTGAAAAGTAAAAAAAATCTCTTTCTCTCTCGATCTCCTTTTGTCTCAGGGCTATTTCTCAGACACAGTGATGTACTATGGATACTACTGTAACTACACACTGCATAAGAGCTGCAGGGATGATGTTGGGGGGCAGAATGTCTCTGTGTCCAATGGTACCAGGTTGGACTGTGTGTCGAAGCACCACTCTTACAACATGCCGCTTGCATACTTCTTCACCATAGGAGTGGCTTTCTTCATCACATGTATCATCCTTGTTTACAGGTATGGAGTGTTTTTTTTTTTTTTTTTTTAAAGAAGGTCAAAATGTGCATCCAAACGCAAAATATACTAACATAACAGGTTTAAAATTTCAATTTCCCAACAGCATGTCAAAGTCATTTGGGCAGAGCTTCCGAATCGACAACTCTCACAGTATCTTGGCCATAAAGGTCTTCTGCTCCTGGGACTTCAAAGTCATTAAGAAAACCTCTGTGAGACTCATGTCTGAGAATATTGGCACCCAGCTCAAGGTACATGTAAACACACACACTTTAATTTATAAAAACACATCCTTCCTCTTTTTGTCTCTTCCTCTGTCACATAATTGGCTCACAGGAATGTGATGATCTAATTAAATCTTTTCCTTCTTTATCCCTCTGTTTCCCTCATAATGTTCATCCTCTGTCCCTCTCTTTCACCCTTTTCCTCCCTCAAATTATCTCCCTCTGTCTCTCCTTCCTCCACCCTCTCCAGGAGCTGCTAGCAGAGGTGAATCACAAGAATGTCAAGAACACTGCGTGTCAGAAGCTGTGGAGACTGTTGGTTCATGGCCTGGCATGGGCTATCTGCATAGCAAGCACCGCTGCCTGTGTGACTGCTATTTACTACTTCTCTGATCACATGCACCAGGTGAGGTGGGGTGGTTTTAGGGTCCAAAGTCGGCATTAACTGTGGCTCAAAAGTTTTTATTGGTAGACACTCAGATATCAGGCTGTATTTGTTGTCCCTTGTTATACAGTCTTTTGTCTTCATGTTTATTAAAGCAGCAGCCATGAATACGTACAGTATGCCCCTGCTGTGCACCATACTGTCAGACTGTGGTCCAAGCAAATCAGTAATGCTTCTGTATATCAAACAAACCACTGTACAAAACATGACTGCTAATAGTTAAAAGCAGTAGAATAACAAAAATGTGTGAAAAATAAATACATAACAATTTCTAACAGACAGAAAATGGCAGAACAATCAGCAGTGACTAAAGAGCACATCATCTAGTTCTCGTTCTGTCTCCCCAACAGAACCTTCAGCAAAGATCTCGTAGTACCATCAAGGACCCTTTGTTGTTTGAGGCCAGCCTGCTGGCGCTCCCCGTCATGGTGTCCCTCATCAACCTGCTGCTGCCCGGCCTGTTCAACCTTGCAGCCTGGATGGAGGACTATGAGTCACCCTCTGTACGCACATACGTCGCCATCGGCAGGTACGAGCAGGGAGACTGGATGTTGCAAGCTCACAGGTATCAGAGATTATGGTTTAGGCTGGTAACGTTTGCTGTCTGTGTTCTAGAAACTTGTTGTTGAAAGTCTGTGTGCTTGGGGTCCTGTGCTACCACTGGCTGGGTCGGGTGGCTGCTGACCCTGCAAGTATTAAACTGAAGGTAACATAAATGAATCATTTTTACTTTCATATTTTCATCATATCAGCATTGAGGATTATTAATAATCTTGATTATTATTTGTTTAATGGCTGACTCTGCTCTCTCTCCAGTGCTGGGAGAGTTTTGTTGGTCAGGAACTTTATCGCTTCCTACTTATGGAATTCATCTTTACTCTACTAGACACCTTGTTTGGAGAGTTTCTTTGGAGGTTGGTTATTCATGTTTTTCTTTCCCCTTGTTGTTTAAGGTAAATAAGAAAAAGTCCCACCAAATAAGTCAAGTATAGGTTTTTTGTTACCCGCATGTGAGCCTAAAAACTCACTTAAGTTCTTGATTTGTCATTTCTTTCTGTTCTGTTGCTATATTGTATTAAACCATATCACTTTTTCTTCTTTTGTCTGCAGGTTGTTTTCTGAGAGGGTGCTGAAGAGGAGGAGAAAACCAGTGTTTGATATCGCAAGGAACGTCCTTGAACTCATCTATGGACAGACGTTGGCCTGGTATTAAACTTAATGTTCAGATGAACACACTGTTATGTTAAGTCAGTTTGTTTGTGGGTAATGACAGTGAACATTATGTTTTTCAGGTTAGGTGTTCTCTTCACTCCTCTCCTGCCTGCAGTGCAGATTATCAAACTCTTGCTGCTCTTCTACATCAAGAAGGTGCTTAAATGGGAAACAGTCCTGTTATATTGCTCAAAATAAAAGCTTAAACTGAAATTTTCAAAAGTTTTTAACTTTATGGTTAAAATGATCCCTTGTAGTGGTGTGCTGTCAGAAATTCTGAGCCTATTAGACAGCTTCAGATTTTTGCCACCTTTGGACACTTGAACAGTTCGGATCCTTGCAGACTGTCTATAAACTGTGTCAGTATAGTAACCATACAGTACGTGTTGTGCACTGTTTAATATGTATTAATATATATATCCTGGTTGTATAGTATAGTTGTTATTAATTCTCTGATGTCTTATTTTTGGCATTTGAAGTTAATTTGTGACCTTGGACACAGTAGATTGATAACAAAATCTCTGTGGACTTCCTCTGACAGTTGTGATGGAAGCAGTGACCTTTGACCTTTGTGTGTTTTTTCTCCCTATAGAGTAGTGTAATGATGAACTGTCAGGCTCCCCGGAAGCCATACAGAGTCAGCCAGATGACCACCATCTTTATCACCCTCCTCTGCTTCCCCTCCTTCCTCGGTGCCTCTGTGTGTGTCACATACACAATGTGGAGGTACTAACACACACACACACACACACACACACACACACACAGGCTAAAATACACACTTCATGCACTTGTGGACATGCAAACAGGGAGAGAGATGGTGGAGTGATGGCCTTGCCACGTTTGCGGGGTTTGGTTGCCTTGCTCAAGGGCACCTCGGCCGTGAACAAATGTGAATAACACACGAGGAGGTTTCCAGCTATGTGAAAATAATGGATGAGTCCATTATTTTGTGTATCAGGACACCTCAGAACCACACTTATACCATACTTATATTCAAGCAGAGGTACTGTTGCTATGGATACCTGTAGTTAAAATACACTTTGGGCACTGATTTAGATCAAGGTGTTTATGAGAAGTATTTCTGAGCTCTCCTGTTTTTAGATTTTATTGGATACTTGGCCACCAATCAAAAATATATATATTTTTTCCAGGGCCACGGTCAAATTATCCTCAGAGAAAGATCAAATAAATGTCTTGTGTGACTGTGTTGGTCTTCTGTCCTCAGTATCACACCCTCCTCGTCGTGCGGTCCCTTTCGCGAGCTCAAAACGATGTTCCAAGCAGGGAAGCGCTGGGTGGAAGAACTGGAAAAAGATAATCCCAACCTGTCCCTGCTGGCCAGGGCTCACGCCTACCTGGTGGAAAACCCTCTCTTCCTGTTTCTGGGAGCAGGTATCTTCCTGTGAGTGTGCACGCACACACACACACACACACACACACACACACACACACACACACAGACAGACAGACATAAACAAAGACGTTGGACGTTTTGGTCCACTGTTAGAGTCAGTATGTGCGGTATTTCTTCTGTATTAATGAGGTCAGTCTTGGTTATATTGATCTGATGCACTCTGCGTCTTCTTTCCTTCAGGATAGTCATCTACTTCCACAGTCAGGTGGTGGACGGTCAAAGGAAGATCATCAACTTACTACAGGAGCAGATAGAAAATGTAAGACATCACCTACAAGTAATGTTTCTCAATCTATGCCGTCATAAAGATAAAACAGGCTACATTTGATGACTCTGCTTCCTCTTTTCATCTGTCTGCTCAGGAAGGAGAGGATAAGAAGTTTCTGATCACTCGCCTCCAGTCTATCCATGAGCAAAAAAGAACCCCCGCCCGAAGACTCACAAGTCAGGTCGGTCTTTGCGGCTCTACAACAGCACTTTTTGCCTGAAGCTAAAACAATCTGTATACACTGACCTCCTGTGCTTTGTTTTGTTTTCCCTCTAGGACTCAGGCTGCTGAGATCCCAGCCTCTCCAGTAGACAAGGCTCCTCAATTGTCTGAGCACTGAGGTCTGGAGTGATCTTAACCCCATTATAGCCAGGGAAGGACAACTGTATATGTGACCAAATTCAAATGCATTTGGTAGATTTAAAATTTGTTGAGGATTGTAATGGACATATCACGTGAAACAAAGCTGTCTGCTTTATACAGTGCTGTTTATAGAGGAAATGCCGACGTTAAATGATACAGACAGTGGAACCTGAAAAATCTTAAAGCTGATGCCATCAGTTTTCATAGATTTCAGTCATCTCTCATAGAAGCACTTTTCATCTCAACTGTGAACAATTTTTTTTAAGTTTATATATAGTTTTCTGGTGAAAAAAATGTATGTAGTCTAAAATGTTTTTTTTATGCTTTTAATTTTTTTAATATTTTTATCAGTATGTATGTTGTAGATAAACATTGAATGTTGTGGGTGTGAGTATGATAATACTGGAAAGGACTTAGTTTTTCCTTTTTTGCTTTAGGCTGATAATTACCACTGTATTGTCATACTTTTGTGATTAAATTATGTTTTATCATATCAGCTTGTATTTGTATTTATTAGTGCTTATGTTATGTGTGGGTACTACTACAGCACAGGAAATATTTGTTACAAACTCAACCGCCTGAAAAACAATATGGACGTGATTTGTACTATCAGCATACAGTTTTAGTTTTTTTCCCCACAAACATGCAAATAAAAAAGTACAATGTATGGAGACACCATATCTGACTGTAAGACATAAAATATATTTTCAGTAGAAAAATAAATATACAAGCACTCTTAAGTAGCCTGGAGAACAAAGAAATAATCTTACTCTTTGTACCTTTTATTAGTAAATATTAACCATTAAATTATAATTCCAAACTGAGAAAAAGCAGCATATTTGGTGGAGGGTAGAAACAGCAGCACCATGGATGGATTTCTGATTGTAATAGTCAGAATTGACAGAAGAGAGCACCAAATCCCCACAAAACAGTCCAGTGCCTTCCCATCAAAACTACCACCATGACAGTTTCACCTGCACAGACATGATGTACGGTACATATTTACTGTATATATACACACACTGTACCTACCTGTTTTATGTATTTGTGTACACCTCACAATAATAGCATATCTACAGTGTGGACCCCAGCAAGACTAGCTGTGCTTTAGGACACAGCTAATGGGGATCCTAACAAATAAACACATACAGTATATATCTGTCTATGTCTTAAAACAAAGAGCATGTGATCCCATTACAACAGTTAGGGTTTGATTGTATTTGACTCAACAATCAGGCACTTTTTGTTCAGTCTTTTAAAAAGCTGTGTTTTGTTTGTCGTTCATGGAAGACGGTGTTTTGAGGGTATTGATAGTTTTCTCATTCGAGTTCTGTTTTCATGTTCCTTGTCTTCCATTTATTTGCTGAACAGCTCACCGACATTACATTAACACTGCTGCACTTAAAAGAAAAGCGACTTAGTTCCCGTTGTTGAGCATGCCCAGTAGCGTCCTGGGGTCCATCCCCTGCTGCTTGGCCATCTTCTGCACGTCAAAGCCCATGTGCTTCAGGAACTGGATCACACTCATCTCCTGTCCCGTCAGCTGGTCACGAATAGTCGGGCAGGAGGGATTGCAGTGTGGCCACGGGCAGCTGTCAATCAAATGTAGAGGGCAACCCCTTATGGGTGGAGTCTTGTGCTTTTGGTTGCTGTGACTGCCGTTGGTGTGGTTGCTGTCTTGGAGGCTGCGGTCCCAGCAGTGGAGGGCTCTGGGCAGGGAGGTGCCTTTCACCTGAATGTCCATCCAGTAGCTGCAGGGACATCACACAGAGATAGGGGGTCAGAGGCAGAGGAAAAAGAACACAGATAACTTCACAGATCCTCTCAAAAACATTACTAAAGATTATATATGTTATTACAATGTAAAATGTACAGATTGTGTACTTACATACAATCTTTGTGTATTGTTCTACATGATTATGGGTCCTGTCATGAGGATTAAATTAAAATGTAACACTAGGATTGGGCGATATGATGAAATAAAATGTGAGAGATTTTGTTTTATACTGTAATGTCTATCTATGATAGATTGGCTGATAGTAATTTATTTACATAAACTCATAACATACATCGGATTTTTTGATAAGGACCCCTTAAATTTCGCTTAACTACCAAAAAAAACTTGTCAGTGCTCTCTGGTGGACAAAGTATGTAAAAGTGACACTGTGTCTAAAGTATCTTGAAACAATTTAGTATTATTTAGTTATTTACATCTATGCAGATATATCATATAATAAAAGTCTTGATTTACTTACGTTCTAGTAATGAGTTCATGTGACAGACAGGCCGGAGCAAACATCGCCCTGCCATTAAAAACACAGAATCACACAGTAAAGAAAACAGCCCTTTTTACTTCACTCTATTTTGTGTGTGTGCGTGTGTGTGTGTGTGTGTGTGTGTGTGTGTGTGTGTGTGTGTCAGTCTTACGGCACGTCGCGCAGTGTGCTCCTCAGTTCCTGTCCCAGGTTCTGTATGTACCTCCATTGGCCCTCGTGGACGGGGTGTTCGGTCAGGTGGATGTTGTCGACCGCCAGCTGGGCCTCGTCAAACAGCCACTGCACCACGAACACCGGGCCTGGACAGGAGAGAGGACGTGCTGCAGGTCAGACCAGATGACACACACCAGCCACCGTCTTTACCTTGTGGAGAAGTCACTCACTTTTTAACGTGGGGTAGACTTTATACCCGAAGAAACAGTTCCACTCCTCTCCCACGTGAGCCTGTCTGCAGCTCTCTGGCACCAAACCGCCCCAGTACCTGCACAACAGCAAAGTATCATCACAAAATCTGTTTAATCCCCCAGCAGTCCATCCATCTGCCCTTTCAGCTGTCCACCTGTCCTACCTGATGCCTTTCTTTATGCCCTCAGTTGGGGCACAGCTGATGGTATCCAGGCAGTCTGTGAATTTGAACTGTTTGTTGTCCAGGAACCATCCGGAGTCTGCCAGACCCCTGACCTGAACTCCCTGGTAGCCCTGAGACTGCAGCTGCTCTGCCACGTGGTCCACGTTCACCAGGACACCTGTACCGCCCGCACTGGTGGCAGGAAGAGTGGGATCAGAGGGTGCAACTGAGCAACTATCACACATACAATACGGTAGGCCACACACACACACACACACACACACACACACACACACACACACACACACAGACGTATGCTGAACTGACCTGCTTCCTGCCAGGAGCAGAACCTTGGCGTTGTCCAGACCTTTTGTCAGCAGCTCGTTCACCACCTCCTTAATGATCAGAGAGCCCATGAACGCATAATCACCTGAGAACAAAAATGTTATTTATTTAGTAACATACAGCCATATGACACAGCTCTGACTCTTGGGGTAAGACAACGGGAGTTTTTCAAGTCATAGCTAGAAACTACATGTGTGATCACCCAACACAAAAGAATGAATGAATGGGTATATTTAAAGGACCAGTGTGTAGGATTTAGTAGCATCTAGCAGTGAAGTTTCAGATTGCAACTAACAGACGCTGCCGTCTGTATTTGATGACCTGGGAATGACAGCAAGCTGTGTTAAGGAGAACCTATGGTGGCCAAAAAACTCAACAGCCCTATCTACAGCCAGTGTTTGGTTTGTTCGTTCTGGGCTACTGTAGAAATATGGCAGAAAGGGCCTGCTGTGTCTGATAAAAACAGCTCCTTCTAAGGTAACAAAAACATAATGATTTCAGGCGATTATACACAAATCAAACATAGTTATGAATATTAGATTCCATGTCTGTCAATAGATCCTCCTTAATGTTAAACACTGGACCTTTAAGGGATGAAATAATGCAGGTTGGTTTGTAGTGCTGTAACTCAGAGACTGGGATACCCACACAGCTTGTGTGTCATGGTATTCATAACCTGCCAAGAGTCTAAAACAAACAGTATAATGAGGCATTTCAATAAGTCATAGATGCTCCAAGTTATGGAGGATTTTCAAACATGTATAGCTGACATGAGAGCTCAAATCAAAAAGCTTCCACACAACAAAGGCACAGTAAGCTGAACGAGACAATGAGCTTCCAGATCATAAATTCACTGTCTATAAGCCCTAATCTGTCTCTCACTCCTTATCTCTACCTTTAAACAGCTAGTAAATCAATAGATCTTTCTTTTTATATCCTCAGCCAGAGCTCACAAACTGATTTATTGTGTCTTACTGTGATCTGTCTTCGGTGTGACTCCACTCCACACATCACTGGAGCAGTATGGGATGAACCTGCGGGAGACAGAGAGAGAGACAGAGAGAGGAAGAGAGAGACAGGGAGACAGAGAAAGAGAGACAGCTTGGAATCAAATAAAAGCCAGAGCAGATTTTACAGATGTAATAAAGGCCAGGCTGACTGGGTGATGGTAGTCAGAACACAAACACTACAAGATTGCATTCAAAGACAGTGTTTCATTATGAAATGTATGAAAGGATAATACATGGCTAAATGAATACCAGCAGAGATAGTAAAGATATGTGTCTTATGGGTACTTTGTACATTGTAACTGAAAGTAGAAATACCCGATTGGAATTTGAAGTTAAAGTCCTGTATGATACATATAAATTAAAGAAGTGGTTTTTCAGCAGGTTTCGCCTTGGGGCCCACATTTCCCCATGGTCATTGAGTCACAGCCCACTTTCATAGCAAAGCAAATTTAATTTTCAATAGATCTTCCTAAATGTTACACACTGGACCTTTAATACCCTAATATTAAAGTAGAATCACTCTACTTTCTATATGGAATAACCCCTTTCAGGGTGCTAAACTATTTGAAGTATATGGAAGTATTTAACTTTTGTAGATGGTCCAGGTACAGCTGAGTAAGTGAATAATATTAACTCTATCAATGCATCATATTGTAGATATTATACATCAGTTGGTTCTCAGTTTTATATTGACTGGATCTTGACAATCTCTTGACAATTATTTTCTCCTTTCCCAGGAAGAGTTATTGTGGAGAAAACAAGAAAAATGAGAAACAGCAAAACACACGAGTGCATTAACTTATACAGAGAGACACAAGTTCTTACACCATGTTGGCGTTCCACCAGTGAGGGTTTTCCTCTGGCTGAGGAGACAGAATTCCTGTTCCTGTGAAACAGAGAAGCTAAGATGTAACATTTGCTTCAGTTTCTGGACAAATGTCCTCAGCAAGAGTAAGAGAGGTTCAAATCTCGCAGGCTACCAGAGAGAATTACAACCCTTGACGTAATAGTTGAGGTGCGTGTTTACTGTAAGTGTGTGTGTGTGTGTGTGTGTGGGGGGGGGTCAATAAGTCAATAACTTTTCCTGCTTTGGTCAGCAATTACATGCAGTCATAAAAGAGCTCTGTGGCTGCTGCACTGGCCACCAGTGTAAAGTATACACACACACACACACACACACACACACACACACACACACCACAGAGTCATAAACAAACAAGGAGTCCCCTGATGGCTGGAGGGAAAGAACCAGAGAGTTTGACTTTTAAAGATGAATGCAAACTCAGCTAAAGAGGAAACACAAACATGAATCTATGAATCTCCTTCATTCGGGGGAAGTGGGTGTTTTTCTACTGAAGAAAGCGAAAGCTCTGTAAAGCTCTGTAGAGGAGATGTTTGCAAATGCTGCACAAAGCAGGTAACACTTTCATGCATGTATGTGCAGGAGAGATGTGTGCATCGCTGCACACAACGCAGGAAATAACATGTGTGTCCTGTTACCTGTTCTGGTTTGTGGCCACTTGGTGGAGCTCATCAGTCTCCTCATTGTCCCGTACCTGCTGTCACAGGTCTGCCTGTTGAAACAGTACCAGCCGCCTGAGCAACACACCACACACACACACACACACACACACACACACACACACACACACACACACACGCACACACACACACACAGCTTGTTAACAGGTAACATAGAGTTGCATTTCATATTAGTGTATAGTAGTTAGCAGGTTCATCCTCACCTTCCAAGAACAGCAGCCACCTCTTGCTGCCTTTAGACTCCTTGATGTAGTACCTGAGTGCCAACAGCAAAACAAATCACTGTGAATGTGTCAGGCACGCACGCGCACACACACACACACACACACACACACACACACACACACCCCAACTCCATGGGAGGGATGCTACCTTTGATCCTGACATGAAAGATCTGGCTCTGATTGCACTGCTAAACATCTCTGCAGGAGTCTGTTTAGCGAGTTTCAGAGTTCTAAATGGTTATTTTCTTTAAAACACGAGCAGAGGAAACTCATCATGCTGTTGGAAACACAGACGCTTAACAGCATGGGTGGCATGGAAAGCTCCTTCTTACTCACACAATCACAGTGCTTTAATAGCGTAAATCACCAATAATAAAGTTAATTGAATTTATACTGTATTTAAAGTGTACCAGTAATGTCTTGGTTTTCTAACCTTAATTATTAGGTTCTCAAGATTTATCTTTAGAAATAATGTAAGTCTCTGCATTTGCTCTCAGTACTGATACAGAGGTAATGAGATAGTATTCATGCACAATACACCTTTTGAGGCATGTGAGATTGAAGATAAACTGGTTTATTTTGAAGTAGTTGTGTACAGACAGTCAGTCAGTCTGCAGTCTGACATGGACACCTGCTCCCTGTGGGTCTACAGTGAGATGAGTTTGTCTTAACATGTATGTTTTAGTCTGTAACTCAGAACACCTGAATTATTAAGTGCAAGTCTTCAAATATTGTTGTAATTTATATTTATCAGTCTAGTTTTATATTGTAACTAATAGACCCAATAACGTTGATCCGTCTGATTTAAATAGACTCATCTGCAAAGATAAAAAATAGAAGTATTTGCGTCTCTGTAGGATGCGCGCACCTCTCTCTCTCTCTCTCTCTCTCTCTCTCTCTCCTCGCGCGCTGCCATCCCTCTGATTTGTCCTTTTGATCCATTTTGATCACATCCGGAGTGACAAGAGACTGAGGGGCAGGGAAGTAAACTAACCCGCCAGAGAAACGCAAATGTGATGTTTGGCGCAACTGTGCGCCTTCATGGCTTCAACCAAACAGCCATACATAACGCAGACAGACCTACCAAGTTACTAAGTTATTGGTGCCAAAAGGTTCACTCACCCTGCAGGTGACCCGTCATTGCAAGTCACAGAAACATTTTTCAAAAAGTGCAACTTCATGTCTTGATCCAGTTTCTGCGCAGAGCACGGGTACAGTGACTGCGCGAGGTTCTTTATCTGCACCATGAAGTTGTCCATGTTCCCCTCCACGGCGGTGAAGTCTAACGGGAAGCTCTCTGCTCCTTCCACCCTCTCCCTGTGCGCCGGAGGCTGCTGCTGCGGCTGCACACGGCGGGTCTGCGCCCGGCCGCCGGCCACTCTCTTCGCCTCCACCGGAGCGCTCATGTGGATGAAGAGCAGCAGCAGGCAGGAGCGCACCGTGGACAGAGCGGCCGAGTTTCTCACCAAACCGCGGCTCTGCATGTCTAACTGTTACTGGAAAACGTCTTTTAAGTGTGCGCAAGGGATCTGAGTAAAACACAGCACATCCTAAGAGTCGGTAGAAAAGAGAAAAGTTCCTTGAGGACGCACCGAGACCTGTTGGAAGCTACCGGTCATGAGAGGTGTGCGGAATGAACGCAGGTTACGGTTCTCCATGGTGCCTTCAGAGAGGGTGAGCTGGTTTTAAAAAAGGACCCCAAACGCACGTGCAGTCCCCACATTATTTCAGTCTTAAAACCAGCAGTCAGTCAGCGCGTCATTACGCGCGCACAAGTCCCTGAATCCAGCCCAGCTCCACCGAAGATCTGTTGGCTCTTGGTTCAGGTCCTCATGAGCTGCGGACGAAGTGGAAATTTATTTGAAGTCCCCCCCCTCCGCCCCCTTCCTGCCCCCTGCCCCGCGTGCTTCTCACTCCCGCGGTCCAATCGTTATTATCGTTGGCTGATGCTCCTCGCAGGCGTCGGTCTCACAAAAGAGCGCGCGCATGCCTGGCACGCCCCTTCAGTCCATACACTCGGTCCCTTTGATGTTGTGTCATCATATGACCACGCTGCCTTTGAAGTGTGCTTGATTGAATATGGTGTGTGAGGGGAGAACCGGACAGGGCCACAGAGGGTCACACACACCATGCAGCGGGGGCCCAACAGACACCACTGACACTCAGTTCGCTCTGTTTGTTGCTGCTAAAGAGATTCATCCTGAAGAGAGGAGTTAGTTCTGGGAGTCTGTAGGAGAGATAAGGTCACTGGAAGGCTTTAAATCATGACTGTGGCATGTGTGGACACAGAGATATGCAGCTCTCTTTGAGTTTCACTAACTCACCAACACACACACACACACACACACACACACACACACACACACACACACACTCACACACAATTAACACTTACTACTGAGACCATCGTTTTGAATGAGTCATTAAAGCTGCTGCATCTAACCTTTGTATTACTGTCTTTATTTGAAGTGAGTGTGACAGCTACCAGCTCTCCATTACTCATATGTAACAGCTCCATATCAGGACATTTTCAGCAGATGGACATTTCCTTCTTCTGCAGCTCTTATTCCTTTACAAATATAGTTTGTGGAGCACATTCTGCCTTTTCATGCATCACAGCCTCTAATCATGTTTAACACTCTTCGTAACTGTCCTTTTCTTTTTGTTTGCGCCCACTGAGGGTTCAGAGCAGCTCATAAAACTGCTGGTTGTGAATGCCATGAAACATGGAGCTCTCACTCCAAGAAAACCTGAATACTGCAGGATGGCCACTCGTCTCCATTACTAATGCGAGCAAGGGACTTTCAGGTTTCAACTTTATTTCCAGTTACAACAACTCTAAACTTTAAAACAGTGGTTCTCAAACTTTTTCTGGCGTGCCCCCCTTCAGAAGCCAGAAAAGTTGACACCCACCAAAATTATGGGGGACGCTAATAAAAAAGGATACACGTTGAGGTTACGTGAGAGTCTTGTTTGTTTATTTTCCCTCCATAAATCATATTCATTCAACTTAGTTTCACTCCACACTGGTCATCCACACTCCTCCTGCAGTGCCTCCAAGCCCCACCAGTGGGGCCTGCCCCACAGTTCAAAGAGACACTGCTTCAAAACCACAGTTTTCTTTCTGTGGTTGCACTCATTATTAGAAGCAGTGGGACTTTGACTTACTTTTCCCTCTAAATTATGAATTTCCACATAACAGCTTGACATCAGGCAATGAAGACCAGACCAGACGTCTGGTTAAAGCCTCCTGATCTGTTTGTAAAAAGGTTTTTCTGCCTAATTTTAATCTAAAGTACTTTTTTACTCTCTGAAATCCAATATCTCATGTATTGATTCAAGTCTTAAAGCTCTTCTTAAGTTCACTTCCACTGAAACTGTTTCAATCTGTATTTAAAACAAGATTCATCTGTAAGTCTGACATTCAGCAACATACGATCATAGTTTGTTTTCTGACTTTGATAGGCTTTGGGGTTTTATTGTTTTATTTTGCCATTCATTAATCAGGGATTAAATGTTTCTTTTGTGTGGAAATGTTGCCTAAAACACGACAAACTCCGAGCACAGATGCCTGCATGTGCTTTCACTCCATCCAGACAGTTTTGAAGTTTCTAGCCTGCTGAGCGAGGAAGGAAACTGATTGTTTGTTTGTTTATTCAGACGGTGGCAATTTCCCCCCAGAACTGAGAACTGTATTCACCTCTCTCTCTCTTTCCCAGGTGGAGTCTGACTCTAAATGTTGCCGAAGTGTTCAGTCAGTCAGTTGTGTGTCGTCTGAAGCTCTGGCCTCACACCTCCCCATCTGTTTGCACCACATGTCACGTTGTCTTTCCAGCCTGATTCCAGCTTTGATCTAATTTGATTCTTGCTGAAAATGGCCTTGATTCTCTGTCTGTGCAGGTCATCTGTCAAACTGCATATGGTATATATGGTATATATGGTATATATAAATATGGAGTCGTCCATATGGGGCACAGATTGGACGTGTTGTTGCCAGTTAACAGCAGGCGGGATCTAATTTCTTCTGTTATGAGCATCACTGCAGTTAAAGTAGGAAGGCTTGTTAAGCCAGATTGGTTGTGTTGGACAAGAAAATGATCTTCATGTTGTTTTATACAAATATTATGTGCTTTATTTAGAGATTTAACTAATTTATCTTCAAAGATTTTAGCACCCATTAGTTCAATGGACATAAAATGTCAGACTTAAATATGATTCTTCTAAAAATTTAATAAAAATTTAAAATATCTTAAGGATGTCGTATTTATCAGACGCAAAAGACTGAAAGAAAAAAACCTCATAAGGATAAAACAAGCAGAGATGGGTAATAAAAAGTAAACATAAAAAGAGACACCACTTCCTGTACAAAGGTGCCTCACTCTGCTTTTATCAGTCCCCTTCATGTTCTTATACATGTGCACCCTCATACTGTACCAGGGAAATGTGTCTGTCTAACAGTTTACACCAAAATCTCTGTCGCTCAACTGGGTTGAGATCGGATAAGAGTGAAATCACATATGATTAACTTCACTTTCATACTCATTAAACTATTCAGTGACTCCTACTGTCCTGGGGATGGAGGCATGGACCTTTTTCAT
Organism: Dicentrarchus labrax; assembly: GCF_905237075.1. Taxonomy (NCBI): domain Eukaryota; kingdom Metazoa; phylum Chordata; class Actinopteri; family Moronidae; genus Dicentrarchus; species Dicentrarchus labrax. The sequence goes on from NW_026136721.1 coordinate 14,275,657, forward strand.
TGCAGATATTTCCACTTGTTGCTGCAGGAAAAGCACATGTGTAACTACTATAATTTACAATTGCTCAAATGTCCCCATGAGCAAACCACTGTGCACACAAATAGAGGAACTGGACTTGGCATACCTGCAGGGTATTTAGCCATAACTACTTTAATTTCTCTTTTGATTCTGGCAACCCCCGTGTACAACAGTCATAGTGTTTCCACCGCCTGGTTTCACTGATTTCAAGGGGAATATGACCGAATACAACCTGGTTGCAGGCATTAAAAATAACCTTATTGAAATAACCACATTCAATTGTGTGGATATGTAGGTGATATAGAGGCATCAGTATTAAACTTAGACTGTTTCATGACCAGTTAGAAACTTCATGTTGTAGGTATAACCTGTGCTTTCCCTGACATGCCAAAATGTGAAAAAAGGCACTATTGTATCATGCAATCACCTGTACTGTATGAAAGCATCACATTATGTTTCTCCTCTCATATTTAAGTTTATTCTTTAATTTTTTTATTCTCTCTCTCTATATATATATATATATATTCAAAACTAAATTGATACAAGAAGTGAAATAAGCATCATCTGCATTTGTGACTTATTTAATATTTTAATATATATATTGCTGAATATGTCATGAGAACATAGTTTCTATAAAAACTGTGAGATCTGTGGAAATGATGTAAATGATGTAAAGGGAGACCCATTGTAGATGTAATAACTGTAACTCTCAATGCTGTGAGCACCACAAACAAAATCCCATGTACCCCTGTAAAGAAACACCTCCTCACATTTAGGTTGAACTGGCCCTTTAAACTCTGTTTGTAACGAGTCAATAAAGTTTATTCAAACAAACACCGCGACGTCACGACACACAATGGCAGCCAGTGGTACAGCTGTGACGGTTCTCACTCCAAATGGGAGAAGACAGACAGTCAAAGTGTCTCCAAACACACCGTTATTACAGGTAACTAGTGTCTGAAGAACCTCTAATGCCGTCTGACTGTTGTTGTTGTTTCATTGTGTTTCTTTGTTCCTCAACCAGAGCAAACTACTCTCCTCTGAGTTAGCTTGTGAGGCTAACAGTCGTTAGCCAGTGACAGATCAGTTTCAGGCTTCTTGAGGGTGAAATTAAATTATTTTGGTAATCAGGTGGCAACTCTTAATCTGTGAGATTCAGCTCATGTTTGTCATCTTCAGGTGCTGGAGGATGTGTGCAAAAAGCATGGATTTAACCCCGAAGATCACGGGTTGAAGTGAGTATCACTGGTTGATGTCACCGATAGCTAGCTGTCACCGTGCAGACTTACAGGCTACATTAATGTTAGCTTTTATTCCTGGCCTGAGCCTAGACTGCATATAAATACTCTAAGAGATGTAATCAAATCAAACCACGTGTGTGTGTGTGTGTGTGTGTGTGTGTGTGTGTGTGTGTGTGTGTGTGTGTGTGTGTGAATCTACAGGAGGGCTCTGTCTCTTTTAGTTATTAAATCTTAGTCTTTAATTCAAGCACTGATTTTTAATCATTGATAGGAAAATCAAATGTAATTTTTGTTTAATTTGATTTTAAGTTTAATTCTTAGTTCAGTGTGACAATTGCAGTGATTGAATTTACCCTCTGGGATCATTTTATAATACCCGGAGAACTCTAGAGGAGAGAGACTTAATCCAACTTAATGCTGCTCTTTATTTTTTAATATACTGTAAAACATCAGAGTAAAGCAGGTCCCCTTTACTAACCTGGTGTGACTATATGTTATTGATAAATAAACACAAGGCCTGGTCTGGATTTTATAGAAGTTCTTTGGATGTATAAAACTTCTTAAAGCCGACTTGGTCGCCCTCTTGAGCCAGTTGTAAGCTGCTCAAAACGTCAGTCGTTCATTTTATGGAAACCATGAGCACCAAAGTATCAAGTAAGTCATTTGTAATTATTATGTTATTCAATAGATTAATTTTTATACAAGTAATACTCATGGTTAAATAATGGATTTCATAGTATTTCCCATTTTTGCTGAACAAAAGTTTTGTGCAAAAGGAATTAAAGGCCTGTCCCATGTAGAGGCCTGTCCCATGTAAAGGCCTGTCCCATATAGAGGCCTGTCCCATGTAAAGGCCTGTCCCATATAGAGGCCTGTCCCATATAGAGGCCTGTCCCATGTAAAGGCCTGTCCCATATAGAGGCCTGTCCCATGTAAAGGCCTGTCCCATGTAAAGGCCTGTCCCATGTAAAGGCCTGTCCCATATAAAGGCCTGTCCCATATAAAGGCCTGTCCCATATAAAGGCCTGTCCCATATAGAGGCCTGTCTGAAGTAAAGGCAGGTTGAGTTCAGTGATTGAAGCAAATAAAAGCTTGGGCTATTAACTGAAGTTTTACGGTATATATAGATTTGACTGTTCCATCGTGCTCACTCGTCCTTTCTTCTGTCATAAACTCTTGACAGGTTTCAGAGGACCACTATTGACCTTACGCGGCCATGGAGGTTTGCCAATCTGCCCAACAACGCTAAACTGGAAATGGTGACGAGTACAAGGAAACAGGCTGTAGCTGACAGCCAGGTTAGTTAAAGCAAAGTGTGTGTGTGTGTGTGTGTGTGTGTGTGTGTGTGAGAGAGACAGAGAGTAAAAATAGAGTGTTAAATTGTAGAGGCTGACAACATAATAGTACATATGGTAACACATGGTTTAGTATGGCTTTAAAAGTCTAAAAGAATTACTGGTTGAGAATTCCCTCTCAATACATATCCCAAACCCACATGGATACATTAGCTTTGACTCCTCTGACATCCAGTAATATTACCTTTGTTATCTTTGTGATAATCAAATATCACAATATTCTCTGTACTCAGTCTTTGGTTATTCATGTGTTTTTTTTTTTTTTTGTTTTGGTGTTATGATTGGTGGCTGCTGTGGACTCTTGGAACAGATAACAATATTAATATTAATTATGAATGTTAATTGCACTCCGTCCACAGTCCTATTGTGTTAGTTAATTGTGATGTAGAGTGAACTATGGACCTACAGAGTGTCTCAGTAAGACGTTCTGAGCCACCAGAACAACAACTTGACACGTTTCAACTGGTAATGGAAACGTGAATCAGCGTGGTATGGTTTGACTCGGCACAGCCAAAAGAGCCAATACTTGTCATAGATTCTTCAAGTCTCTTAACTCCACTGGAGGGATGAACCCTGTTCTTCCAAAATAAACTCACTCATTTGGTTTTATGATGATGATGGAGAGTGCTGTCTAACATGTCAGCCAAAATCTCAGACACTCAGTTGGGTTGAGATCTGGTGGCTGGGAAAGCCATGGCATATCCATCCAACCAGTCAGTGACGCCTCTAGTTTTTCCTTTAACTCATCACTCGTCTGTATATCGCAGTATGATAATTAAAGCTAGAGTGTCACAAAACAGGTGAAAACACGCTAGACTGTAAGAAAGTAATCTATGATGTGCCTCACTGGATTATTAAGAGCTTTCACTTCCACAAAGTTAAGTACGCACAGGTGAGATGACGCCCTGTATAACAAAGTGCAGAGAATCTGAGCCACACGGGCACATCCACATGTGTGCCATGATTGTGTCAGACAGACTATACTGGCAAAAGAGTTCAAAGAGGAAATATTTGCAGGAAAGAAAGGAAATACCTTGGCTTCAATGATGCAACACAGAGTGTAATGGTTCTGGTGCCAGAGTATCAGTATTGTATCACATAAAACCATATCAAGATTTGTCCCACCCATAATTATGTTTGAGGGGGAAAACTCCCAGATGATATGTTGCCTTATATTGTAGTATCATTATTATTTAGGCTTTTTTTCCCTGTCAGCTGTGTGAGGTTTTATTGTCGGTACCTGGAAATGTGTAAATACTCTGCCTGTGTTCCTGCGTTCTCTCTGATCTGATCTGTATCCAAAAAAACACTTTGTTGTAGCTGAGCTGTAGTTTCCTATGACATCATGGCATCATAATCTAAGCAGTAAAATCACGGCTGGGTTTGATCTGTTGTTCTTGTTCATTTGATGGATGGTTGACTGTTGATACCTCACAGATTTTATATACTCACACACACTCACTCTTGTACCCCACACACACACACACACACACACACACACACACACACACACACACACACACACACACACACACACACACACACACACACACACACACACAAGACTTGCTCAGGCTCTCCCAACATTTACCTCAGCCAGACTGAGTGTGCGAGAGTGTTTCGTGCTTGGTCGTTGACAGCCAAGGCGCTCTTTTCATCTCTCCCCGGACGTGCAGTGAGCTTTCTGTACTGGACAACACGGTTGTTGAGTAAACATAAACAACTTGTAGAATGACTCAGAGAGTGAAAGAACAACAGAGAATTGCATTGATGCCGGGTGTTACTCATTTCCAGATTGAGGTGGGCCCACATGTGCAGCTTAATCAAGTTCGATTATCAAAGAATTTTCTTCCTGCAAAATGGCTCAAGACTGTAGAGCCAAGAGCTTACAAATGGCCACCTAGGGAGATTTTGGTACTTAGTACAGTGAGTTTCACTCCTGCATTTAAGAGGTTTGAGGTAAAGATACAGCCACCTAGTTTGAACTTTTTTATTTTAAAGGTTTAAATTAATATTCATAAATAACTTTATGGAAAAAGCCAGTGCTTGTGATTTACGTATTTTAAATAGTGTAAATTGAATAAGGTCTCATTGAAAATCTATAAAGTATTTTATAAGAAAAAAACAGAAATTATAGAAAATTCTGAAAAATAAACAGTTTTAATCCAGGGGGCCAATATACAATGTAATGTTGGATCAAATCCAGTCAGGGTCCTTTGTCACATCTGTCACATCTTTGTTAGTAACTCTTAAAAAAAATGTAACACCCTTTAAATTCCTCTCACAACCGCTTATAGCACGTGCATACTGTGTGTACTGTGAGGTTAGACACCCAGCTCCAGAGGCGTGTGTGGACTGTTGTTCATCATTTAGACTCATTATTGATTCCTCACTCTGGTTTGTGTGTAAAGTGTGGCACTTGTGGCATTTGTTTAAACTGCAGCTGTGTGTTACTGTGGTTTCATGTTCCTCAGGTGCGGATTGCACTACAGATGGAGGACGGCTCTCGGCTCCAGGGTTCCTTCTCGTGTGGACAGAGTCTGTGGGAACTGCTCACACATTTTCCCCAGATCAGGTGCGTGTATGAGTGTGTACACATGTACAAAATGTGTGTGTGTGTGTGTGTGTGCTTTTGTACATCAATCAATCTATCACTGTGAGGACCAAGCAGAACTGATTTGAGGTCATTTTTTCTGTTTTTTTACTTCTTCACAGGGCTGTTCGAGGGTGAAGTTGGGGTTACACATTGAGAGTAGTACAGTGGGAAGATCCGCTGGTTCTCTGAAGTGTTTTTCCCTCTTCTGTTTTCCTATTTCAAATGTTTCTTTAACAACCTCAGTGTTATTGATTTTAGAAACGCAGGATGAATCTTGGCCATTAATTTTAAGTATTTCAACTTTTCTGAGAAACTATATTTTATCCATTACTACAATACCCATGAGCTTCTGTTGCCGTTGCCATGGTGAAGAAGCCAGTGATAGGTTTGGTTTGGGAATTGAAGTGTTTGTTGACAATTAAAAAACAGTTTTGGAATTCATCCAAAGTTGAACTATAATTCAAAAGTGAATTTATCCCACAACTGCCCCAAATTCCACTTTTTGCCAAGTTTGCCAACACTGGTCTCTCTGTGATTGGTTTTGTGTAAATGCTTGTATGATTCAGCGTAGGTCTCATGCCGGTGTCACCACATATTTTTCAAATTTGAACCCCAACAATTAAAATGAAATATACTCTATGATGCATAAACGTAATCATTTCATTTGTAATGACACATTTTGTAACGACAATTTCATCAATTGATCTTTTATTCAGTTTCTTGGTTAATCAATTAGTTGTTTGGTCTATAAATGCCATAAAATCCCTGTTTCCCAGATCCCAAGGTGATGTCCTCACATGTCTCGCTTTGTCTACAACCCAAAGATATTCAGTTTATTGTCATAGAGGCCAAAACAAACCAGAAAATATTCACATTTGAGAAGCTGAAATCAGAATATTTCTGTCTTAAAACCTAATTTATCTAAAATAGTTGGTAATTAATTTAATAGTTGACAACTAATCAAATAATCGACCAATTGTTGCAGCTCTACCATATTGTGACATCACACTACACCAGTAAGGCGGTAGAGATGGTCCTCACAAGTATGGATGACAAACATGTTTGTGTGTGTGTTTGCTGCTGGAAAGCGAAAGTGATCCTTGTGTAGGAATGAATGCAGGCCAACACTGTGTTAGATAACATGCCTTTTTCTCATCACTCTTCTACTGTGGTTTAAGCTTTCCCACATATCATCACCACTCATTCAAACCACACACACACACACACACACACACACACACACACGCACACACACACACATGCAGCTGTTACTCAGTAGTTCCAGCTGTGCGGTCCCAGGTGCTCGTGCATCCGTCCAGCTCTCATCTCTATTAAATGACATCACTCCATACCCTGATCCTTTTCCAGGGACGTTACACTTCCATGAAATGAATATTAGCTCTGCACCAGAGGAAAAGCTTTGGGAATGTTGTGGAGCAGAGGGGGAAGCTTTGATTTTCAGAATGGAGGAGAACAATAGTAAAACATTTATGGTTCAATTAGTTTCTACACGGGATTGTGCACACATGGTTTACACATGCAGACAGCGCGCCACTGCATTGCATGAGGTTTTATTGTAAAATCACAGAGCTGATCTTCACGAACAAGGGAAAATCACTTCTGTGTTTTGCTTTGTCACTGTTGGGTCAAATAAAAAATAATCAGCCCATAATTTAAATCTATGTTTTTCTTATTGTCGACGCCTGATTCCAGTGTGTCGGAGCTGTCTGAGTCAGGATCCACCCCTGTGTGTGTTTACATGAGAGACGAGGTATGCGGTGTTCCTTCCATACTCCTTTTTTCAAGAGATGAAAGTGAGTTTTATGGTAACGTGTGTCTGTGTGTCTGTGTGTCTGTGTGTCTGTGTGTCTGTGTGTTGTGTGTGTGTGTGTGTGTGTGTGTGTGTGTGTGTGTGTGTGTGTGTGTCTGTGTCTGTGTTCTGTGTGTCTGTGTGTCTGTGTGTCTGTGTGTCTGTGTGTCTGTGTCTGTGTGTAGGTGAGTGGGGAAGAAGCGCTCAAGAAGGCCACTCTGAAGTCTCTGGGTCTTACAGGAGGAAGTGCCATTGTCAGGTTGGTTTCCTGTGTTGAAGCAGATTTAAATATTGTGTACAAACAATATGAACAAACATAAAAATACAACGTAAACTTGAGAGTTCATGCTTTATGATAAAGCTGTTATTTCCTTTTCGGTTTAAGGTTTTTACTCAAAAACAAACAGGGAGAGGAAGATGGTGGGGAAGTCACTGAAACAGCTGCTGTGCCAACCGTACCAGTTGCCAAGGAAACCACACCTAGCCCGCCATCTCAGCCCGATCCTGCTCCGTCACGTCTGGAGACGCCAACAACGGAGGTGCCAATAAAAAAATCAAGCCCCGATAGGCCAATGGAAACCCCCCCTGCGCCTCCTCCTGCCTCTGCCGCAAGCACACTTCCTGTTCAACAGGAAAAGGTTCCAAACTCCCAGGATGCAGTTCGGCCAAAGTCTTCTCCCGTGGAGAGAGGACCACCAGAGGAGGATGGTGAGAAACCAGGGCCATCAGGACTGAATTCTCACCCATCTTCTTCCTCCTCCTCTTCCGCCACTCCCTCAGTTCCCTTCATTCCCTTCTCTGGAGGCGGTCAGCGCCTCGGGGGACCCGGGGGAGGTGCAGTGTTACGCTCACTATCTTCATCCTCATCATCCTCAGCTCTGTCAGCTCTTACTGCTGCAGTAGAATCACCCAAAGCCAAGAAAGCCAAATCCAGCCACGGTTCTGCTACCAAGGTGAGAAGTGAAAATGGAGAAAGTGCTGATATTGAATCTTGGTCAGGAGTAACTTTTAACCTCAATTCTGATTTAGTGCTCAGTTTTTTCTTTTGTTTGGCTGTTCAAATTATTATTTAAACAGACCCATATCAGATTCCAGTGTGAACAGGTCATGGCCCTGAAGTGACCCATGTGACAAATGTCAGAGTGACATAAAAGTCACATGAATTCTGATATGACTGTTCACACTGAGGTCACATTGCAAAGAAATCTGACCTGTATCTGATCTGAACACATATGAAAGTGGTCCAAATTAGAATTGAAGAGATCATCATGTAAAAAAACATATATGAGTTATATATGAGCAAAAGAAAATCTGATGTGGGCCAGTGCAGTGCAGTGTGAACGTAGCTCTAGTGTTTTATAGTGGGACAATTCTTACTGTATGTCAGCTTTAGGAAATTGTATGAAGTCGTTTTTGCTTACCCTACAACAGATATTTTTAGTGGATTGCAAAAGATTGGGCTGAGACTAAAAGTTCATTCTTGACCTAAGAAACTTTGGCTGACAACAGTTTCTTCACATGTAACTGAATATAAATTGTAGCCCTTTCTGTTCTTTCCACAGCGTCAAAACCCTGCCAACCAGCCAGATGAGGACATGGACGAGGGGGAGGAGTTCTTGGAGGTAAACCCTTTTGTTTCTGACCTTTAAACCTGTTACCTGTTTAGTTCAGTTTGCCTTAGACACAATATGATTCTGCAACTCATTAATTTAAGGGTTTGATTCCCTGACAGGTTACTAAATACAATAGAATTGTGATGTTTCAGTTTGCTTTATGTGGTTCAGGGCCTCGAACTGTATGTCAATGTGTTTGTTTCCCGCAACTGTCCAAAATTCCACTTTCAACTGAATCTTGAATCTTGAACTTAACAACCATTGTCCCAAATTGAACATCATGAATATAGTTTAATAACTTTGTTTCAGCTAGAATTGAAATCATCAGAGGTGTTTGGCCACAATCCGTTTTTATTGTTCTTTTAGTAGAGTTACTGTTTCTTTGTTATATTGATAAATTTGATCAATAAATTCTTTACGCCTCTGCCCACCTTCACTCACACTCTTTACAGCCAGTAGAGAGGGAGCCTCTCATCTACCACCTGGAGTTGATGTCCCGTCACTCTGAGGACCACGGGAATCTGCCCGATGAGTTCTTTGAAGTGACTGTGGATGATGTGCGCAAGCGCTTCGCCCAGCTGAAGAGCGAGAGGTGGGAGAAGGAAGTGATTGGAAGCGGTTGAGTGACTTGGGGTCAGAGAACTGTGTGTGATATTTAGTATAAATACCTCGTTGCTGCAGAAACATGTCTGGATCAGATGTGTTCCTGCACTGTTTGTAACAGATAATTAGTCAGTTTGGCATTTGGTCCTGTGGTGTTTTGTCGATGTATAACCCTTAATTGCAGAATACCATAGCAATGATCAGAGGCCATAGGCAGGGAGAATGCTGGGCATCACTGCGTGTGTTATGAAGTTTTATTTATTTATTTATTTATTTATTATGAGTTTGAAGTCTTCCTTTAGTTATGAGCGCTTCTTCACAGATGCGGACAAGTTTACTCTGCGCTTTCTGGATGTGGCCGCAGCAGGACACAGCTGCTGAGACATTGTGTGTGTTTGTAAACATGTTCTCATTTAAAAGACACCACGCACACTACAAAAGCTTCTAAATATGGCATACAGGGAGCAATTAGTACGCCTGTTCTGTGTAGACGTTTATCTTCCAGCCATCAGCCAAACACTGTCAGGTTGAGACCTCACCGCGTACATCCTTTAATCTCCGTCTACATCGACTTAACTGGCTGCCTCATGGCTACGCTACTACCGTGTCATTGACTGCAATTACCAAGGGTGGAATTAAGCCAACCACAGCAATTCGTCTCGTGCCTCTGAAAGGCACACACGCATACACGGCCACACACGAGTCGAGTAGGGTAGAAGATGAAACATTTTGTGCTCAGCTTTCCCATTGTTGATTCCACAGTCTGCTTTTTTTATTATTGCACAGCTCGTTTCATCAGAACAGCGTCTTATCTCTTTCTCCCTCGTCCCTGCAGGAAGTTATTGGAAGAGGCTCCGCTGATGACTAAATCTCTGAGAGAAACACAGATGAAGGAGAAGTTGGAAAAATATCCCAAAGTGAGCACAAGTGACAGACACATAATCACAATAATGTTTGTAAATGTGTGTGTTTTCTATGAAACATACAGACTTTGAATAACCCGCTGCCCCTTTGTGTCTCCAGGTGGTCCTGAGGGT